>NC_054498.1:6744491-7344491 GCF_017639515.1 Carcharodon carcharias
AACTCCTGCAAGAAGCAAAAAGACAGAGGAAAAACCCTGGGCCCAGTAAGGTGAAAAATAATACTCCGTAGAATTCCTGTCCAACCCCCTCAGGTGATCAAAACCAGACCGGGGAATCGAACAGACCAAGTGTTATCTAAAAAGACGCCTGCTATATGATGTGTTCCTCGCACCACTTGAAAATTGATCCAACTCCCTCTTGAAGACAATGTAGAGATTTAGCATCCACCACACCATTTTTCTTATTCATTCATGGGATATGGGCTTTGCTGGCTGGGCCCAACATATATTGCCCATCCCTAATTGCCCTTGAGAAGGTGGTGGTGAGCTGCCTTCTTGAATCGCTGCAGTCCATGTGGTGTAGGTACATCTACAGTGCTGTTAGGGAGGGAGTTCCAGGATTTTGACCCAGCGACAGTGAAGGAACGGTGATATACTTCCAAGTCAGGATGTTATGTGGCTTAGAGGGGAACTTGCAGGCGGTGATGTTCCCATGTGTCTGCTTCCCTTGTCCTTCTAGATGGTAGAGGTCACAGATTTGGAAGATTTGTCTAAGGAGCTTTGGTGAGTTGCTGCAGACATCTGGCAACACATTCCAGAGTTCAGTACGATCTGGGAAAGGAAGTAAGACACAAATCCAGTCTATTCCTACCCTTGTGTAATTTAAACTTGTGAGCCAGTTCCTCTCTATGGTATAGTTAGGGTGTCAATATATTTTAACGTAGGGTGGTGCTGATGGTGGGATCTGTCTGAGAAATCTGGGAGTGAGTAAAGACAAGGCCTGAAAATGTGCAGTTTTATAAAATATGTTTTAAACTTCCCATGGAAGGAGGAATACAGAGGGACCGTATTGCTCAATATCTTCTCATCCTTGCACAATACTGACTGTACGCTGCTGCCCCTTCACCATCCAGCTGGTTCCTAATACTGACCGTATGCTGCTGCCCCTTCACCATCCAGCTGGTTCCTAATACTGACCGTATGCTGCTGCCCCTTCACCATCCAGCTGGTTCCTAATACTGACCGTATGCTGCTGCCCCTTCACCATCCAGCTGGTTCCTAATACTGACCGTATGCTGCTGCCCCTTCACCATCCAGCTGGTTCCTAATACTGACCGTATGCTGCTGCCCCTTCACCATCCAGCTGGTTCCTAATACTGACCATACGCTGCTGCCCCTTCACCATCCAGCTGGTTCCTAATACTGACCGTATGCTGCTGCCCCTTCACCATCCAGCTGGTTCCTAATACTGACCATACGCTGCTGCCCCTTCACCATCCAGCTGGTTCCTAATACTGACCGTACGCTGCTGTCCCTTCACCATCCAGCTGGTTCCTAATACTGACCGTATGCTGCTGCCCCTTCACCATCCAGCTGGTTCCTAATACTGACCGTACGCTGCTGCCCCTTCACCATCCAGCTGGTTCCTAATACTGACCGTATGCTGCTGTCCCTTCACCATCCAGCTGGTTCCTAATACTGACCGTACGCTGCTGCCCCTTCACCATCCAGCTGGTTCCTAATACTGACCGTATGCTGCTGCCCCTTCACCATCCAGCTGGTTCCTAAATGACTCCAGTGTCCAGGCCTCACTTGTTCTTCATGACAGTATATCTCACTTGTTGGTCGCATGGTGTGTACAGATATTTTTCCTGGCAGCTGTCCAAAACTTGCCCTTCACGCCCTGATCTTTGTGCCCTCCACACCCTGACATTGTACCAGCCACATACTGACATTGTGCCTTCCACACCCTGACACTGTGCCCTCCACACCCTGACACTGTGCCCTTCTCATTCTGACTTTGTGCCCTCCACACCTTGATCTTGTGCCTTTCACACCCTGACATTGTGCCCTCCAAACCCTGACATTGTGTCCTCCAAACCCTGACACTGTGCCCTCCACACCCTGACACTGTGCCCTCCAAACCCTGACATTGTGCCCTCCACACCCTGACATTGTGCCCACCACAACCTGACACTGTGCCCTCCACACCCTGACATTGTGCCCTTCTCACTCTGACCTTGTGCCCTCCATACCCTGACACTGTGCCCTCCACACCCTGACATTGTGCCCTTCTCACTCTGACCTTGTGCCCTCCACACCTTGACCTTGTGCCTTTCACACCCTGACATTGTGCTCTCCACACCCTGACACTGTGCCCTCCAAACCCTGACATTGTGCCCTCCAAACCCTGACACTGTGCCCTCCACACCCTGACATTGTGCCCTCCAAACCCTGACATTGTGCCCTCCACACCCTGACATTGTGCCCACCACACACTGACACTGTGCCCTCCACACCCTGACATTGTGCCCTTCTCACTCTGACCTTGTGCCCTCCACACCTTGACCTTGTGCCCTTCACACCCTGACCTTGTGCCCTTCACACCCTGATCTTGTGCCCTTCACTCCCTGACCCTGTGCCCTTGACATCCTAATCCTCTACACTCTACTCCCTCTGCTTTGATCTATTCCTTATAATTTGAAGTTGATTTTTTTATGTCCAGAGAAACATTACATTTTTCAGTAATTTGAAATAAATTACTACAAATAACCAGGGGTACATGATATCTGAATGTATTTGTTAATTGTACATTGGATGTGATTAATTGTGTCCAGGTGATGGGTATTAAATAGGGATTCACATGAACTCCAAGAAATAGACACAGCCTGAAACTGTGGCGGTTGGGTTTGGAGTGCATGCTTGTAATATGTATCTCTATAAATAAAGCTTAGAAACATGTGTAAATATTGGATCCAGTTCTACCCTTTATCTCTGGATAGAACAGTATTGTCCTCAGTTTATTTGCTCCAGCCTGTTTAAGTATCTTATATAATGTTGAAAGATTCCAGAGATGTCTCTTTTCGAGACGAGCCCCTATCTCGTCATTCTTTATAAACTATCCTTTAAAGAAAATGCATGTTTGTGCTGACAGTGTTTAATGTGGACGAACAAAATCTATTAGTGAGGCAGTGAAAGGGATTTGAATGAATGTAGTTGTACTGAATGTAAAAAAAAAATTCCAACAAATTATGCATGAAAATGAAAGGGCTGTTCATCCCTCAGGCCTGGATGTGATTAGAAATTCTGACAGCTCTGCTTTTGGCAGTTTGATGATCATTCACATCACACAGCCCCTGGTACTCATGAGGCAAGAAAGAAACAGTACATCCATTGCCTCAGCAATCAGCAGTGAGCAAATTTCTCACGCAAACCACTTGTACTTTGACTCTCACTCAGGAAGCACAACATGGACACCAAGTGTAAAAGAAAGACTTGTATTTCTGTAGCGCCTTTCACAACTACAGGACGTCCCAAAGCACTTTACAGCCAATGAAGTAGCTTTGAAGTGTAGCCACTGAAGAAACGTGGTAGCCAACCTGTGCACAGCAAGCTCCCACAAACAGCAATCTGCTAATGACCAGGTAATCCATTTTTGTGATGTTGATTGCAGGCGAAATTTTGGTCAGGGCACCAGAGATAACACCCCTGTTCTTCTTCAAAATAGTGACCGTGGGATCTTTTATGTCCATCTGAGAGGGCAGATGGGGCCTCAGATTAACATTTCATCTGAAGGATGGCTCCACCAATGGTGCAGTGCTGTGCATAGTGCAGCACTCCTCCAGGACAGCACTGGGAATGTCAGCCTGGATTTTTGTGCTGAAGTCTCTGGAGTGGGTCTTAAACTCAGGACCTTCTGACTCAGCAGCAAGCTTACTATCCACTGAGCTACAAAAAAGCTGACAATGGCATATATGTCGTATGCTATTTCTACAAGAGATAGGCTTGTTCAACTCTGGCTTCTTGCCCATTAACAATTGGTGGCCATGCCTCCGGCTACCTCAGGCCTAAGTGCTAGAAATTTCCTCCCTAAACCCCTCTACCTCTTTATCCCTCTTCCCTCCTTTTAATGTCCTTAAAACTCACTTCTTTAACCAAGCTTTTGGTCAGCTTTCCTAATATCTCCTTATGTGGCTTGGTGTTAATTTTTGTCAGATTTACACTCCTCTGAAGCACCTTGGGACGTTTTTCTGTGGTAAAGATGCTATATAAATGTGATGTTGTTCAATCTTCTTCCTTCTCCCTTTTAAAGCTAAAATGGTGCCTCCAGTGCGCTCAGCCTTTCAGATGCAGTTTTAGCAACATCCATTGGTGCGTATTGATTTAATCACATTGACTGTTGTAATTATGAAACCATCTGAAAGAAAAGAGCAAGACACAACAGAGCAGTAGGTAAGCGTGAATGGAAAAAAGTGTGTGAGGAAGATTGATGAAGGAATGATGGTTGGATGACTCCGTGCTTGGTTTATTTAACGATCATAGGTGGAAGGTAACTCACAAAAGGTAAGGAATCCAACAGGGAATTATTCCAGGGAAGAGGTGGAATGGACTAGGAGGTGATGGCGTGAATCTAGATCAGAAAACTGGATGCCAGAAGGGGTCAAGTGTCCAAAAAAGAAAGTTGGCTTTCAGTGAGAAGCAAGATGACTGGCCGTGATGCTGTCTTGAATGTTACAGGTGTACATGTTATATATGTACAGGGCACTAGGTTGGTTCCTGGGATGAGGTCCAATGATGAGAGGCTGAGTAAATTGGGCCTACACTCTCTGGAGTTTAGAAGAATGAGAGGTGATCTCACTGAAACATACAAGATTCTGAAGGTGCCTGAAAGGGCAGAGACAGGGAGATTGTTTGCCCTGGCTGGGGAATCTAGAGCACAGGGGCAACAGTCTCCAGATAAGGTGCTGATCATGTCTATCAAAATCTGTCTAATTCTGCCTTGAATAAATTTAATGATCCACCTCCACTGCTTTCTGGAGAAGAGAAGTTCCACAGACTGACTCTCTGAGAGAAAAATTCTCCTCATCTCAATCTTAAAAGGGAGCCCCCTTATTCTGCAACTGTGGCCCCCAGTTCTAGTCTCCCCCATGAGTGGAAACTTCCCCCTGGCATCCACCCTGTCAAGTCCCCTCAGGATCTTGCATGTTTCAATAAGATCACCTCTCCTTCTTCTAAACTCCAATAGATATAGGCCCAACCTGTTCAACCTTTCCTAGTCCCAGGAATGTGATGAATGGACCTTCTCTGAGCTGCTTCTAATGCAATTATATCCTTTTTTCAAATGAATAAACCAAAACTGTACAGAGTATTCCAGATGTGGTCTCACCAATGCCCGGCACAGCTGCAATAGATCTTTCCTACTTTTATATTCCATTTCCCTTGCAATAAATGCCAACGTTCCATTTGCCTTCCTAATCACTGACCATACCTGCAAATTAACTTTATGAGTTTCATGTACCAGGACACAGAGAACACTCTGTACCACTGAGTTCTGCAATCTCTCTCCATTTAAATAGTTTACTGCTTTTCCATTCTTCCTGCCAAAGTGAACAAGTTCACATTTTCCCACATTATATTCCATCTGCCAAATTTTTTCCCACTCACTTAACCTGTCTATATCCCTTATCAGACTCTTTACCTCCTCTTGCCAATTACTTTCTTACCTATTTTGTCGACATCGGCCAATTTAACTACCATACGTTCAGACCCTTCATGCAAGTCATTGATATAGATTGTAAATAGTTGAGGCCTCAGCAGTGATCCCTGCAACACTCCACTAGTTACAGCTTGCCAACCCGATAAAGAACCATCTATCCCTACGCTTTGCTTCCTGTTAGCCAACCAATCCTTTATCCATGCTTCTATTTTCCCCCCTATACCACGTGCTCTTATCTTGTGTGATGTGTGTTATGACACAGGTGATGGTAAAGGCTGAGCTGTTCAAATCCCAGAGGGAATCTTGAAACAACTGTCATAACCCAGCTTTGCAATTTGTATATTCCGAGATGCTGACTTTGAATTCAGTAGAAATAAGACCACCGAGTCTCGTGGTTATTATATAAAACTAAATTAGACATTTATTAATTTAACAATAAATTAAGCACATACACATGGCCACAGATTACTACTACAATAGCTTTTTAACAAATCCCCAGATTAATCATCCCCAGGTAAATCTCCACTAAGGCAACAGTAACCCATAGACTTTAAATAGACACCAGGCAAAGCACATTTGACCTTACAAATTCCAAATGAGGCTCCTTTGCAAGTTGATTGGAAGTGTTTAGGCTGATTAGGTCTTAAATGCCTCTACCTTACACACACAAACTCCTTTCTTTATATACCTAGCTTTTCCTTTGAATGTAAATTTTCCATTGTATCACTAGGTCTTTTGAAGTTCTTCTAGCAATAAAAACCCTTTCATAACATCAATTTTATTAGTTAACTGAAAATATGAACACATCGTTTGGCTTCTTCTAGCTTGGTGCAAGATTTTACCCGCAGTCTTGAATAGTTATTCAATAAATGCAAATAAACACTTTACCTTACTGTTCACCTAATTAACATCTCAAAACTACTATACATCGAAGCACCCAGAATAGATGGTTTTAATCCAATTAAGACACACACGGACACACACCTATACACAGACCCCCACTAGAATTCTATTTTAAAAATTATTTCCAATACCATTATACACAATATCTCCTCATGATATGTGGCACTTGCCAAATGCCTTTTGAAAATCCAAGTAAACACATTGGCAGGTTCCCCTTTATCCACCTTGCTTGTTGTTTCCTCAAAAAACTCTAAAAAATTAGTTCAGCGTGATTTCCAACATGATCTTAAACATGCACTCCCTCCACCACCAATGCACAGTAGCAGCAGTGTGTGCCATCTACAAAATACACTGCAGCAATTCACCAAGGCTCCTTAGACAGCACCTTCCAAACCCTCAACCACTACCGTCTAGAAGGACAAGGACAGCAGATAGATGGGAACACCAACCCCTGGAAGTTCCCCTCCAAGCCACTCACCATCCTGACTTGGAAATATATCGCCGTTCCTTCATTGTCCCTGGGTCAAGATTGTGGCACTCCCTCCCTAACAGCACTGTGGGTGTATCTACACCACAGGGACTGCAGCAGTTCAAGAAAGTGATTCACACCCTCTCAAGGGCAATTAGGGATGGGCACCAAATACTGGCCTAGTCGGTGATGTGCACATCCCATGAAAGAATGAAGAGAAAAGGAATCTGATGGTATCTTCCCACCTGATGTTACTTCCTAGTTCTTTTATTCTTCCATGGGATGTGGGCATCGCTGATTAGTCCAGCATTAGTTGCCCATTCCTAATTGCTCTTGAGAAGGTGGTTGTGAGCCGCCCTCTTGAACCTCTGCAGTCCATGTGGTGTAGGTACACCCAGAGTGCTGTTAGGAAGGGAGTTCCAGGATCTTGACCCAGCGACAATGAAGGAACAATGATATATTTCCAAGTTAAGATGGTGAGTGACTTGGAGGGGAACTTCCAGATGGTGGTGTTCCCATGTGTCTGCTGCCCTTGTCCTTCTAGATGGTAGTGGTCGTGGGTTTGGAAGGTGCCGTCTAAGGAGCCTTGGTGAGCTCCTGCAGTGCATCTTGTAGATGGTGCACACTGCTGCTACTGTGCATCGGTGATGGAGGGAATGAATGTTTAAGGTGGTGCATGGGGTGCCGATCAAGTGGGCTGCTTTGTCCTGGATAGTGTCAAGCTTCTTCAGTGTTGTTGGAGCTGCACTCATCCAGGCAAGTGGAGAGTATTCCATCACACTCTTGACTTGTGCCTTGTAGATGGTGGACAGGCTTTAGGGAGTCAGGAGGTGAATTACTTGTCACAGAATTCCCAGTCTCTGACCTGCTCTTGTAGCCACAGTATTTATATGCTGGTCCAATCAAATTCTGGTCAATGGTAACCCCCAGGATGTTGATAGTGGGGGATTCAGTGATGGTAATGCCACTGAACATCAAGGGGAAATGGTTGGATTCTCTCTTGTTGGAGATGGTCATTGCCTGGAAGGTGTGTAGTGCAAATGTTTCTTGCCACTTATCAGCCCAAACCTGGATATTGTCCAGGGGCAAGAATTTTTAGCTTGGTGCGCAGGCAAATGCCTGACCCGCTCAAGCGTGAAATAGCACATGAGGACATCAGACAAGTGTCCTGATGTCATCCCACGCTTGTGCGATAGTTCAGTTGGCAGGCATGACGAATGTCAGAAGTGTGCCCACCGACAAATAAGAGGGAAATTAAGCCCATTAAAGTTCCAAGTGTCTCTGATTTTTCGTGATCTGTCCAATCTTACAGATGGCGGATGGACGAATCGGCCGGGTGGACTTTGCTTTTTTTGATGAAACCTCATCCAAGGGCGGGATGAGGTTTCTGTTACTAATTATTTTTTAAAAAAATGTTTGGACAGAATTTTCATCATCTATATGTTCAGGTGACTGATTTTGATGCATGAACCTTTTGTTCTGGATATTAAAATCTTTACTGATTTGCTTTTAAGTTCTTCAGCTCCCCGAGGCAGCTCCCAGCCTTCAGGGGGGAGCTTTTGTTCCGTGCTTCCTCACGTCTGTGCTGACGTCAGCACTTGCCTCCTGCCCCCCCCACCACCACCCCCCCCCCCCCCCCACCCCCCACTCCGGCAGCGCTGAGCATTTCGGGGCGCGCTTCACGCTGGCTGGCTGGCTGTTGATTGGCGTGGCTGGGGGCCGATCGCAGTTGGCGGTCCGTTTCCCAGCCACTCCCGGCCCCACCGATCGTGCACATCTGCTGAACTGAAAATACTGCCCCGGGTCTTGCTGCATTTGGACATGGACTGCTTCAGTATCTGAGGAGTCACAAATGGTGCTGAACATTGTGCAATCATCAGCGAACATCCCCACTTCCGACTTTAGGATGGAGGGAAGGTCATGGATGAAGCAGCTGAAGATGGTCATTAAAGTCAATCGAGACCTAATGTTAAGCCGGAAGCAAATCTTGCAACCCACCCATTCCTGTGGGTTGCCTGCCCAACAAATTGGGTTAAAATCGCCCCTGTGGTCATGTAACCCAGTAGGGTTTTGGCAGTTAACATCACTTGTTCAGTCAGTCGTTAAGTTGTCTATTTTAAACATAACAAATTCTGTCCCATTTAGGTTTATACCACGAGACATGTACACGGATAAAAAAAAGTTTCCCCTAAAGAAAAAGGCTTTAATCAGATTCTGTGGTTAAATTGCTTGAGGAACAGTTTATTTGTAAGTAATTTTATCAACTTATGAAGGGGGAAAGAGAACAGCACTGACCCAGAAATGATCAGAAGTGACTTTAACCTTCTGTCTATTAACAGATTTTCAGATGTCAAGCGTGAATTGCATCAGTGAACATCACCATTTAAAGTAGGAAATCTCATATTCTTAGCTTAGAAACCACATGCATTTATATAGCATCTTCCACAACTTCAGAACAGCCAATGAAGTATTTTAGAAGTGTACGGACTGTTGTAGTGTAGGAAATGTGACAGTAAGGTCCCACAGTTAGCAACACAAAAATGGCCAGATGATCTAGGAACATAGGACTTAGGAGCAGGAGTAGACCATTCAGCCCTTCGAGCCTGCTCTGCCATTCAATAAAATCATGGCTGATTTGGTTGTGGCCTCAACTCCACTTTGGTGTCTGATCCCCATAACCCTGAACTCACTCCCTTGCCAATCAAAAATCTGTCTAACTCGGTCTTGAGTAAATTCAATGACCCAGTCTCCACTGCTTTCTGGGGAAGGGAATTCCACACACTAATGACCCTTTGAGAGAAAAAGTTTCTCCTCATCTCCATCTTCTCCTTATTCTTAAACTGTGCCCCTTGTTCTAGTCTCCTCCGCAAGTGAAAACATCCTCCTGGTATTTACCTTATCAAATCCCCTCAGGATCTTATATATTTCAATAAGATCACCTCTCATTCTTCCAAACTCCAATTTGGAGCATGCTCAAGGGGCCGAGTGACCTACTCCTGCTCCTAATTGGTATGTTCGTACAGACCCAACCTGTTCAACCTTTTTTTCGTAAGATAAGCCCTTCATCCCAGGAACAAGTTGAGTGAACCTTCAAATCGAGTGAACTGCTTCTAAAGCAATAAGATCATTTTTCAAATAAGATGACCAAAACTGTACATAGCCTTTTTTTTTATATTCATTCTAGGGATGTGGACATCGCTGGCTAGGCCAACATTTACTCCCATCCCTAATTGCTCTTGTTTAGAGGGCTTTTAAGAGTCAACCATTTGGCTGTGGGTCTCGAAAAAGGCTTTAATCAGACTCACATGTAGGCCACACCAGGTTTTCTTCCCTAAAGGGCATTAGTGGACCAGGTGGGTTTTTATGACAATTGGCAATTGTGGTCATCATTAAACTTTTAATTCTAGAATTTAAAAAAATTTAACCATTTGCCATGGTTGGATTCAAACCCCAGTTCCCACAGAACTACCTTGGGTCCCAGGATTACCAATCTAGTGACAATACCACTATGCCACCCCACCCCCCCCATATGACGGTGATTGAGGGATCATTTTTAGCCAAGCCCCTGTGAAAACTGCCCTATTCTTCTTCAAATTAGTGCCATAGGATCTTTTCCAGGGATAGGAGGTTTAACATTTCATCCAAAGGAATGCCTTTCCAACAGTGCAGCACTCCCTCAGAACCGCACTGAAATGTCACATTTTTTGCCCAAAACTCTAGAATGGAACTTGAACCCATGATGTTGTAACTCAGATCTGACAGTGCTGCCCACTGAGCCACATCTGATACCGTCACTTAGTGATCAAGACTCTGATTTTTCTAGGTGATGGCACACTATGAGGTGACGCAACTACTAACAGGCAATAGCATGCTAGACATGTCCTGGGTCCAGGTACATAGTGAGGACAACAGCAAGGTCAAAAAGAGCTCAAGAGAAGGTGTAATGGCTTAGGTGACGCCAAGTTGGGTTTCAAGATGTGTAGATTGTCAGGAGAAGGGAAGACTGAGGGACATAAGGAGCTCAACACTTTCAAATCCTGGGCATCTACATACAACCCCAAGACGTGACTCAGCTTCCAAATGTTTGATGACAGTAGGAGCATTTTCTGTTTCACTGCCTGTGTCAAGTGCTCCCAGATTAAATGGAATATAGTTAGGTGGAGCGTGACTACACTATCCAATGAAGCACTCCCAAGTCTGCCATAGCACAATTTGGTGGAAAGTAAAGTTGCCTCAATTGTGCCAAACCGATGCAGTCCCAAAGTCAGAATATCGCTTTCCCCTACCCCAGTCTGACATTATTTGACAGTTCCTGCGCTGTCTAAATTAGATAGTTGACCATCTGTGCTCCGTCCACAACCCATGGGAACTAGTGTGCGATTATTATATTTCATTTCACTTAGGTCCCTTGTGATCAAGAGAGAGAAGAGAGAGAGAGCAGGTTCTCACCCCAACAATCTGGGCTGAATTTGAAGTCAAAGGCCAGGGTCTAACCCACAGAAGCCATCAAATATTTTTTAAAAAAACATCAGTAAATTCTTAAAATCATAATTGTTCACTCTTGGAGTGATTCACAAGAAGGGAAATATGTAGCTCCCTGGGTTAACTGATTTTACCATCTCATGCACTGAAATAAACACTAATATTACAGTAATGGAGGGATTAAGATGTCAGCAATAACCTTATCCCTATAATGTCAAGCCATTTAAACATAACTGAAATTAAAAATTGGCTTTAACATGAAATCTTTTTTCGCATTGAAATATCTAAAAATGAGCAGCTGTGGGTGGTTTGACATTTTGTTTCCTCCAACACTCCCCCACATTCTTACCGTTCAGTTCAATTGTTAAAACAATGATAATTATGACCATTTCTTATCTCTCCTACAGAAAAGAATAATTCCACGGATAAATCCTATGCTGTTTTTAAAAAGTGTCACTGAGAAACTCAGGTGAAGAAATGGAGCTGAGCATTGCCAAGGTTGAATAAAGTGGCACCAAAGATGAGATTGATTGAAGAATAGCGGTGTAGCCACGCTAAGCTTGGATTTTAGGTCATAGAAGGGAAATAAGACTGAGGGAGCAATGCAAAATTTTGCGTCCACTTTTAGATATTCACTGGACTCAGTGGTGCTGCTCAGTCCTGAAAGTAAGTGGTCCCCATGTCCTGTGCTCAGTAGTGCGCCTGTACTGTCTAATATCTGACCATAGCCAAGGAGCAGAACAATAGTGCCACCTTGTGACCTGAACCAGATATTGTACCTTACTGCTGGCATCAATGAAAACACTTTCGTAGTATAGGACCAGATGTGAATCATTAAGTGTTTAATTTCATAGACAGCACATGAATGTACAGAGTGACCGTTATGACCAGTACTCACTTACTTAACTTAACTTTACATAAGAGACATAACAATCCTTACAGTCTTGCTCGTGGTTTGACCAATGCTTTTAAACGAGTCTAGAGGCAGTAAAAGGGGAAGGAGAGGAAAGAACAAAAGGGAAGATGTCTGCATTTGTTTAACATTTCTTCCTCCCTCACATTTTCCATTTCTGATGAAAGGTCACTGACCTGAAAAGTTGGGCAGAATCTGCTGCTCTCACTGGTGGCGAGATTAAGTGGGGGCGAAGGGCATGTAATTAGGTGGGATGATGCCGTAGCGGACCCCTGCTGCCTTCCCACCCCTGCCTGAATTACGTTCTGTGTGGGAAAACCAATGGTCACCTTTCACATCCCCACCACCTATCGAGGCCCTTAATTGGCTAATTAAGGACCACTTAAGGGCCTCATCCCAACACCGCTGGTGTTAACCCAGCTGCAGCAGGGCCTGTCACCAGGTGGCATGCACGACAGGTAAAACCATGTGGCCCATTTGTCACCTCCGGGGGATGAGGGGATCCCTCGATCAAAGGCACTGAGGGGCATCTGGACATCAGGATGGGTTTGGTGGGGGGAGGTGGTGCCCTCTGAGAGCCACCTCACTGACCTTGCTGTCGACACCCCTGCACCCTTCTCCCGGCAACCCTCACCCTGTGAAATCAGCCCCCACCCCCCCCCCCTTCATTAATTACCCGTGGCCTGGGTTGCCCTGTGACCCTGGGACTCTGGTGCCTGTCCTTCCGGCAGCAGCCACAACCACCCCAGTGGCGCTGCTGAGCACAAGTGCTGCTGGCTTCTGATTGGCTGGCAGCTCTTGGGCTGGAGACTTTCCATGCCCAGGGTCTTGATTCAAGGGAAAGGCCCGTTGGTGGCCTCGCCACTGCCTGATTGGCATGTGACTCAGTGAGCATTCCCGAAAAGATGCCGCCCAGGTCTCTCTCCAGCTCTCCAGCCGGCCGGCAAGACTCCTGATGCCTCACCAAGATTCCATCCATTAACTCTGTTTCTATCTCTACAGGTGCTGCCTGACTTGTTGAATATTTCCAGCATTTTCTGATTTTAATTTAGATTCCCAGCATCTGCAGTATTCTGCTTATGTCACCACGAGATCAGATGGTCCACCTGAGTGAGTAGCTAGGACCTCAACCAAATCAGCACAACTGCCCTCTCAGGTGGTCGATAAAGATCAAAAGCCCTATTTTAATGAGGAATAGGGGAGTTGCCTCAGGTCCTGGGGACAATATATACTCCCCCCTGTCCAACGTCACTAAAAGGCAAATTATCTGGTCCTCAGAACATCCCTGGTGGAAAAGCTCAATTCTGTTTTCAATTGCTAAGGTATGCAAGGACAGGCTTGTTGGTGTTCATCCAATGTTTGAATAAACTGCCCGGTCACACATGAGGATTAGAGACTAGTGGGAGGTCAGCACCTTTGAAAAGCCCCAGTCAGAGATTATGTCAGCCTTCCTCCTCTATGACATGCATTACCTGGGAAGGGTGGTCTCAAGGTATCACCATTGAATGGCTAAGGTGATAATTGATGAGCATGATATCCTTTCCTCCTTCTTTCTTTTCATGAGTTAACATAGAATTATAGAGCCATTACACCACAGAAGGAGGCCATTTGGCCCAATGACTCCATGTTGGCTCTCTGTAGAGCATTCTAGTCAGTCCCATCCTCCTGCTCTATCTCCTACAAGTATATTTCCCTCAAGTGCCCATCCATTTTCTTTTGAACCCATTCATCATATCCAATACCACCGCCCTCATGGGCAGCGAGTTCCAGGTCATCACCACTCGCAATGAAAAGAAGTTCTTCCTGACTTTCCCCCTGCATCTCTTGCCCAAAGCCTTAGGTTTGTGTTCCCAAGTCCTTCAACAGTTTTTCTTTGTCTACCTTATCTAAACCTGTCATCATCTTATACACCTCCATCAAATCTCCCCTCAATCTCCTTTGCTGCAAGGAGAACAACCCCAACTTCTCCAACCTAACCTTGTAGTTTGTAAAGAACATATCTTTTTATTTCTGTTGGACTGTGGGCTAAAATTACAATGGCAGCAGTTTGAAGGATGTGTTCACTGGAACAGTGTGAGGAATATATACAATGTTGCTGTCCTGGAACAGAGTGTGCCATGAAATACAGGATAGTGCCAAGGAGGAGTCTGGTCTAATGGGGAACTGCCTGGCAACAACATTTTAATTGGCTTCTGACCACGGTTTGTGTGAGAGCAGTACAACAGAATAGCTCCTAGCCTGAAATGAAAAAGACCTAAAACCGCTTGCTCCTGTGTGTATCAGATTCCAGATTCATATCTCCAGATTCGTTTCTCTCTCTCTGAAAACTCCTGTCAAGAGGAAAAGTGGAAAATCACCGTTAGAGACATTAAAAGGCAAGTGGTCAACCAGTGAACTATAGACTGAAAGTGCTGGAAGACCACCTCATATCATCAACAAAGAACTGAAAGGAATTGGGGAGACATCGATCAAAATCGAAACCTGTACTCCGGATTGGTGTTATTGAACTGTTTTATCCCATCCTTAAAATCCATGTTTTTTGTGTGTCTTGTAGGTGTGTGTATAGGGATTTAAGAAGGGGGTAGATTTAGAAATTAGCAGTTCATATTTCTTTCTTTTGCCACTGGTTAACGACAGTTTGTTCAATAAGCAGTTATTTACTTATTGCATTTACAAACCTGGTGCTCGTATTCTGTTAACCTAAATTAAACAATTAGGTGAGTTGATCAAACTTTTCACATTTGTTGCTGCTCAGGGAGCAGTGGGGCTGATATTGCAGCGCACTATCCCCAGTGAGTCGTGACAAGCTAAAATCCCTCATCCCTGGAACCATTCATTCTAGGAAAATCTCCTCTGCACCCTTTCAAGAACCCTCACAACATGTGAGATATAACTTTGGATTGCTTAACTTCAAGACAAATTCTTCTTAATTGATGAGCTCAAGGGAAACCCAAAGGCCCAGAGTTAAGAACACCAGCCAGGGTGGAAAGACTAAGAGACAAGATGAGTTGCAATCAAGTAGTAATGATTAGGTGACTTCCTCAATCTTGAGTTTAGGATCTATAGCTTATGAGAGGAGGGAACAATTAAGCCAGTTGAGAAATTCAATAGCTTGAAGTCCTAGGGAAAGATGAAGTGGAGGAAGAGACAGAGTCTTCATTCAAACACATTGAGAACGTTATTTAATAATTGGAATGTGGAGGTCACTGGTGAGGCCAACATTTGTTGCCCATCCCTAAGCTGCCTTCTTGAACCACTACAGTCCATGTAGTGTAGATATACCCACAGGGCAGGATTTTACGCGTTGGCAAGCGGTGGTGGGGCCCGCTCACCGATGTGTAAAATGACGCATGGTGATGTCGGGCAGAACTCCTGAAGTCACCACGCCCCATTTAAATTTTCAGGTAGGCGGGGGTGCAACAAAATCAGCTGCGGGCCCACCGACCTGTCAATGGCCAAATGAGGCCACTGGCAGAGTCAATTAAGTAATTAAAGGACCTGCCCGTCCAACCTTAAGGTTGTTGGGCAGGACAGGAACCCTGGCATGAATTAGAAAAAGCACGAAACCTCATCCACGGGCAGGATGAGGTTTTCATGTAGGTTTTTTTATAATTTTAATGAAGTCTTTGTAAAAATTATGAACATGTCCCAACTCATGTGACAGTGTCACATGAGGGGATATGTTAGGGAAATTTTATTTTTCTATTTTTAGCTTTTTGACATTTAGAACCAATCTCCCTGAGGCTGCACTTAACCTCAGGGAGATGAGTGCACTCTCGACTTTGGGATTCCTCTCCAACCCGCACAGGAGGTGCATAGAGCCTTATTTGGCCGGGCCAGGTAAAATAGTACCACACCCCCGATCGGGGGCGCCGATCGGAAGCACGCCCACCCTTCAATTTCGCCCCCGACAGGAGGAGAATCCTGCCCCCAGTGTTGTTAGAAAGGGCGTTCCAGATTTCATACCCAGTGACAGTGAGGAATGACGATATATTTCCAAGTCAGGATGGCGATTGGTTTGGAGGGCAACTTGCAGGTGGTGGTGTTCCCATGCATTTGCTGCCCTTGTCCTTCTAGGTGGTAGACGACACTGGTTTGGTGTCGAAGGAGCCTTGGTGAGTTGCTGCAGTGCATCTTGTAGATGGTACACACACTGCTGTCACTGTGCGTCGGCGGTGGAGGGAATGAACGTTGAAGGTGGTGGAGAGGAGGAGGATGTGTCGGGGGAACAATAGAGGCTGGTTCAGAGACTGAGGAATATCAATAAACCAGAGACAAGACCAGTCGTGAGACAATACGAGGATAAAAGTTTCAGTATTCTCTCCTGAATGTTTTTAGAAATCTTGGCGGATTGAAGAATTTTCTTCTCATTAGGAAAACTTGTCTTCACAGAAAAAAATTAAAAATCTGTTTGAAAAGGTTGACGTAAATGTCTGATTAAAAACCAGTTAAATCAAAGGGCAGAAGGATCAAAGGACTTCCCTCAAAGGGATAAAGCAAACGTGAACTGTTTGGGAAGATTTGCTCTTTTTTAATGTTGATGATGCATAAATCATTTATTCGGTTTTTTTCTAAGTTTATTACAGCAACGCACAATTGCTGATCTTCAGTGAAAGAAGAAATGCTGTACACCATTAGAGCAAGTGTCAGCTTGGCTCAGTGGGTAGTGCTCTTGCCTCACAGTAATACAGTCATGGCCCCCACTCTCACCTCAGCACTTGAGAAGGTCACCTGAGCTGCTGCTACAATGCAGTACAGTAGAGGGGGACTCGGTTTAATGCCTCATCCAAAAGACAGCACGTCCAACAGTGCAGCACTCCCTGAGTACTGTATCAGCCTGGATCAGGTCTCTGAGGAATGAGACTTTCCGACTCAGCATAATCCCTGCTACCCACTAAACCGCAACTTACTCATCAGCTCCTACAGCAAGAGATCCCATCAAGATGTCAATGATCCCTCCAGAGCCTAGGCACCCCACAGAGATACACACAGTGACAATGAGAGGCTGGTATAACAGTTAGCGAGACATTAACCCCGCTCACTCGAACCAGTCTCCAACATTGTATGCCTATTACATATAACGGTTTGCATCCTATACTACTAACTGAGGAACAAATGGAATTTAAAAAATAATTTTTAAATTCAACAGGAATGCACTTAGGGAGAATCTAGAAACACATAGAAGGGGAAAGGAATAGAAGGGTTTTTTTTAATTCATCTACAGGATGTGGTCATTGCTGGCTAGGCCAGCATTTATTGCCCATCCCTAGTTGCCCTTGAGAAGGTGGTGTTGAGCTGCCTTCTTGAACTGCAGCAGTCCATGTGGTGCAGGTACATCCACAGTGCTGTTAGGGAGGAGGTTCCAGGATTTTGTCTCAGCGACAGTGAAGGAACAGAGATATATTTTGCTGAAAGGCTTAGATGATATCGGGGGTGGTAGGAAGCTGCATACAGCAGAAAAAACTGGCTTGGACATATGGCCTGTTTCTGCGTTGTATGTTCTGTGCAGCTCTATGTAAAAAATAAAAATAATAAGTGGCCAAGCCTTGGGGAAACAGGCAGGTCACGCTTTGTGGATTCAGAGTCTCCAGCATACTGCAGGTTAGCAGAAATATCCTTTTCCAGTTTTTGACCATTGTGAAGTTAATACTAGAAAAGCATTCCAATAATTGGTACAGAACGTCAGCTATGAAGGAAAACATATTTTTATGGGGAGGAAGGAATGAGGGAAACGATAAAAATAGAAATTATGAAGACAGATTTTCGAATGTGTTTGAAGGATTTAATCAGACTCCCAGACTCCTTGTCTCCCAAGTTCCCAACACTTGCTCCCAGCGTGCAATGATAGTTGGGGAGTGAGTTCATCAACCAGCCCTGTAGCTTAGCACAAATTTCTGTGCATTTCACAGATAAATGGGCTTGTTTGGAGCGCAGTGTTGTCATTGGAGGCAGCTGCATCAGTCATTGTGGTCACACAATATCCCAGAAAAGTGGCCACTTACTTTCTTTCAATTGAGGGTGAAGACCAGAATTCCTCTGTTATTCTGCAAATTGTGTTGTGGAATCTTGAACATCCTTCAGAGCTAGGGCAGACCTGAGCCCTTGGTTAAAATTCAGCCAAAGTGCAGCACCTCTGACAATACAGCACACTCTGAGTACTACACCAAAGTGCCAGTATGCACTCATTATTACATAAAATATTTAGCAGCAAACAGGCCATCCAGCCCAACTGGTCCATGCCTGTGTTTATGCTCCATATTAGTCTCCTCCCACACATGGGAACACCACCACCTTCAAGTTCCCCTCCAAGTCACTCACCATCCTGACTTGGAACCATAGCGTCGTTCCTTCACTGTCACTGGGTCAAAATCTCGCACACCCTCCCTAAATCAGGGGAGAAAGTGGCATAGTGATAATGTCACTTGACTAGTAATCCAGAGGCCCAGGCTAATGTTTTGAGAACGTGGGTTCAAATTCCACTACATCAGATGGTGGAATTTAAATTCACTTAATAAAATCTGGAATTGGAAGCTAGTCTTGGTCTCAGTAATGGTGACCATGAAACCATCATCAATTGTTGTAAAAACCCATCTGGTTCACTAATATCCTTTAGGGAAGGGAATCTGCTGCCTGGGCCTACATATAACACCAGACCCATAGCAGCATTGTTGACTCTTAACTGCTCCCTGAAATGGCAAAGCCACTCAGTTCAAGGGCAATTAGGGACAGGTAATAAACACTAGCCTTGCCAGGCAGTTACAGGTAGAATTATACAGGGCTGTAAAATGCAGCAAGCCATTCAAAACTCCATTGACTTCAGCGGGACAGTAAAATTCCACCCACATCTTGATTATTTTTTAAAAATCTTTATCTCACCCTTACCAGCATACCCTTCTGTTCCTCTTTCATGTGTTTATCTTGATTTCCCCTTAAATACATCACCTCCCAGGAGGGGGCCCTCGTTCAAAGGCACTCAGCACCTAATCGAAAAGAGGCAGTGCCGATATCTTGCTGGATCTCAAACCAGCAGGCGAGACACCTGACACCTCAAAAAATTTCTACTCAACCCCTTCACAGCCAATGACCTTTCGTCAGAGCTGATTTTCTTTCTCCACAGTAAGGACTCAAGCTCTAGAGAGGCACTACGAACTCACAGCCTTCTGACTGAGCGGCAGCAATGCTATTGATTGAGCCAAGTTAACACGTTACTGTCTTTAGATATTGCTGCTCACTAGAACTCTAATGGATTTATCTCAAAAGTATAAAAAATGGTCATGCCACTTGTGATTCTATAACTAATTATATAGCCCATTGATTGTACTAGGACTATGTAAATAGTGACTTGAAATGGGACTAGGCAATTGTAAATCAGTTTGAGGAACCTTCCAAGCTGTTTTGTAATGAAATGACGCATTGATTTTCAAACCACTTCATGCACCAGGCAGATAACTCATCAAATCTCCAGAGTAATGAAAATAACCCACAAGAGTATAAAGCTGCTAAATGCAATATGAAGAGTTGTGGGTCAGGAAAGGCCTGGGTTTGAGACTCACTTCAGGGGCTGAAGCACATAATCTCGATTGACACTTCAGTGCAGTGGGATTATCTCCCCAAACCTCTTCGCCCTCCTTGTTTAAGATGCTGTTTATGAACAAGGAGCAGGACTAGGCCATTTAGCCCCTCAAGCCTGCTCCACCATCTAATAAGGTCATGGCTAACTCTTTGACCAAGAGTTTGTATTGTGTTAGCTTGACTCTGTTGGTAATTCTTGCAGCCAGGGGGGTGTGGATTCAAGTCCCACTTTAGCATATAAAATCTCAGTTGACACTCAGGGAATACTGCTTTGTCAGAGGTGCCGTCTTTTGGGTGAGACAATCTGTCTATTGAGCTAGATGCGAAAGGCTTCAGCGTTCACTTTGAAGAAGAGCTGGCACCCTAGCCAACATTTACCCATCAAACAACACCAGCAAAAACAGACTAACTGCTGATTCACCTCATTGCTGTTTCTGTGATTTTGCTGCACGCAGACTGGCTACTGAATTTACCTCATGAACAACTGTGAGACCCGCCCCTGTAATCTGTTCAGCCTGGAAGGAGGTGGCTGCAGGGGTCAGCGGTTTGGGGGTCATGTCTCGAACCTGAGGGCAACGCAGGAAGAGGCTGAACGACCTCTTGAGTTCGGCAAGGGTGAGTAGGTCATTCTTGTGCCAGGAGGCTACAGGGAAGGTTCAGAAATGCTGGAGCCTTGTGAAGATGTTGAGATCCAAGGCAGCATTTGGCAGCAATATCACTGCTGGTGACCCTGGTGCCTCTGTGGAGGAGTGACTGTGGTTCTGGCTGGAGGATATGGACTTAGACTTAAGGGAGGTACACAGCATCTTATCTTCTAAGCATTGTGCAGATCATGCATTTGTCTCTTACCTTGGAGGCAGGATAACATTAAGTTACCTATGAGTGATAATTATTGCAATGTTACACTGAATTTCAGAAGCAAGAGAAAGAAACAGGACTGGAGGCGGAGTGTCCAGTCTGGCTGTCCTCATGCCACAGGAGGAGGAGGTTCTGTTGCTGCCCTCATTGGAATGGACCCGCTCCATCGGCAGAGGTGACATCGGAGGGAGGCCTGAGGCTGGGGAGATTGCAAGACCTGGGATACAGAGGGGGAGCAGGCCAAGGTGGGGGCTGGGGGAAGCTGATGCCTGGCATGCTCACATGAATAGTACATGTGTGGTTTATGTGGTCAAAGACAGGGAAACTTCCTCGTGGAAACATTGAGCTTGCTGCAAGTGTGGTTTAATGGTTGCAAAGTGTCATATCTCATAATCCACATGTTGCTAATGGTGTTGAACTTTGTGACCTTGAAAACCCATTGAAGACTCTCGAATGCCAAGTAACGCCCTTCTTTCTGTGTGTCCTACGCAGGTGAGTCTTCTTCTGCTGAACCCACCAGGTGTGTGGGACTGACAGCTGCATCTGAGGATGAAGAAGAATCCTTGGAGGGTGCAGAGTCCTATCCTCCACCTTGCATCCAGCACCAGTGCAGATACTGGCACCTTGGCAGGGATTATGGGTCAGGACAAGGGCAGGCACAATCTGATGAGGGCACTTCACATCTGCATGTGCCGCAGCCAGAGGAATGTGGTGGAGCAGGCCTCAGGCAGTCGGAGGAGCGTTTGAGGTGACTGAGATGAACCTCTGGAGCTGTCCGTAAGGTGCCAGGCGTTAGATTTCCAGCACCAGTTGCTTGGAGATTGGGCGGGTGTACCAGAGGGGTTGAGTTCTCTGATCCGGACTGTGGAAGTGCCCATCCAGGTTATGTGCACTGCGATCACCTACTCTTCAGAGTGCCAAGCTCCCTCCATGGACAGATTGGTGATGGTCCTGGAGGGAGCAAATCCACCATATTGCAGACATAATTATGAGCTCAGGGGCCCAGAGCCCGGGCAGCAGGGAGACTGGGTGCCTGGACACTGCACCAGCTCCTGGGACATCACAGGAAGACAGGGAGGGCCATTTGGCCGTCGTTGTGGGGGATGAGCAGCTGCTGCCTCCTCTGAAAGCACCTCTCAGGGCATTTCTAATGCAGGCGGCTTCTCCTCCACCCACCTACTATTGACACAGCCCTCCTCGATTGCCGTGGCTACAGAAGCTGTTCCTGTGACTTACAGGAGTCATCTCATGTGGTGGGGCCCTCACAGCCTCAGCCACACAGTCAATCCCTGCCAAAGTCATCCAGGGCAAGGGAAGTACCTGCAACCTTTCTCCAGTGCAGCAGCAAGCGAGGGAGGAGCACTGTGCCAGGGCACAAGAAAACACTTTAAGAAAACTCCACAATGGTCACCAAGCAGGTCACATGGGTGTGCCTTGCTTATGTGATAATTAGATGTGCCATAGGCAAGTTGTCTGCACCTTCCAAACCCACAAGCACTACCATCAAGAAGGACAAGGGCAGCAGATACATGGGAACACCACCGCCTGGAAGTTCCCCTCCAAGCCACTCACCATCCTGAATTGGAAATATATCGCCGTTCCTTCACTGTCGCTGGGTCAAAACCCTGGAACTCCCTCCCTAACAGCACTGTGGGTGTACCTACACCACATGGACTGCAGCGGTTCAAGAGGCAGCTCACCACCACCTTCTCAAGGGGCAATTAGGGATGGACAATAAATGCTGGGCTAGCCAGCGATGCTGATAATCTCATGAATGAATTTTAAAATTAATAAATAAATCTTGTATTTACTATCCTTCATGCAGAGGTTCATTCAAAGTATAAATACTGCTGAATTTTTATTAGGAAAATATCATTGACTTGTCAGTATTGGACGCAGGTCAAGATGCCTCAAATCCTTAGAACTCAAAATGTTGAGCGTGCTGACAGGAGGTTCCCAGTGATCTCACATTCCACATGGAATGGCATTGAGACACATGCATCTCTGAGCCTGAGAACTCCTGACCTATTGCAACCTCTGCCTTATCAAGGCAACCCTTGTGTCATGACTATTCATCCACTCACATGCAGGGCCTTTCACCTCTCCATCAGAGCACTCTCTCACCTCCTCTTCGACCTCATCATCAGAGTATTGACCAATATTTGACGTCCCCTCTTCCTCAAAGACATCCCCTCTCTGAATGGTGAGGTTATGGAGAGTGCAGTACACAACAATCATGAGTGACACTTGTGATGGGGTGTACTGCAATGCTCCTCCTGATCTGCTCAAGCGTCTGAATCTCATCTTCAGCAACACAACTGTCTGCTCCACAATGGTCCTGTTGGTCTGTAGTTGTCTTTGTAGCTCCTCTCCACATCTGTTCTCGGGACCCTCACTGGAGTCATGAGCCATCTCTATAAAGGCTAACCCTTGTCACCTAGAAGTCAACCATCCAGGGCATCACATGTTGAACACGTCAGGGAGTTCTACAGAATGTACAAATCATGGCTGCTGCCTGGGCGCCTCACGCGTAGTTGCATAATCCGTCAATTGTTGTCTCAGACCAACTGGATATTCAAGGAGCAATAGCCCTTCCTGTT
This sequence comes from Carcharodon carcharias, assembly GCF_017639515.1. Taxonomy (NCBI): domain Eukaryota; kingdom Metazoa; phylum Chordata; class Chondrichthyes; order Lamniformes; family Lamnidae; genus Carcharodon; species Carcharodon carcharias. The sequence goes on from NC_054498.1 coordinate 6,767,786, forward strand.
AATAAATGTCCAGGGCTGCCCAGCTGGGGCCTTTCTGGTGGCATGAGTACAGTCAATCGCTCCCTGGGCCCTGGGGAAACCTCTGATCACCACAAAGCCTCTGGCTCTTTCCAGTTGACTCTGGCGGTCCATTGAGATTGCGATGTACTGACCTGCCCTTCTGAACATTGGATCTGTGAAGACCTTAACAGAGCAATGTGCTGAAGGTTGTGTAATGCCTCCACATGCAGCCCGTAAGGATCCAATGGCAAAGAAACTCGTGCAACAGTCACCTTTATGGGCACTGGTATTGGGTGACCACCAATGCAGTAGGAAGCAATCTGCCCAGCCAGCATGTCACAAAAAAAAAGAGGTCACTGTGGCTCTGGAGAGACTGAGTGTCCTCTGGCACTCTATCTCTGACACCTGAAGGTGACTCATTCCCTGCCTTTATACTCGAGTGGCAGCATTAGTCCTTCTGAGCCTCCGTTGATGCGTTATTATGCATGCATCACCTTCTTGGTCTGGCACAGACCTGCCACCCTCAGGCACTGCCAGTGTATCCTGAACCTCTCCATCTGCCCTTTCTCCTCCCCCTCTCTGTCTCCTCCTCCTCCTCCTCCTCACCTCCTCACTGGAGCATGTATCTCCCATGGAGACAACTATTCCCATGTTTTTCCTACCAAGAAGTTTGAGGAGTGGTTGAGGGACTAAGTTCATCCCTCATCAGGAAACTGATGCCTCCAAAGAGCAAACGAGTCCCCTGGAAACATGTTTTCAGCATCAAGGTACTGCCTGCAGTCACAGCACCTTGAACAGCTGAGCTCAAACTAAGGACACAGCTAGTGACTTTAAATCCGTCCTTACCAGCTTTCAGTTCAAAAAACCAGATCTCCACCAGGCATGAATCACATTCTCCATGTGTTTTAATGCTCTCACCATGTATTATTTCAGTCGATTGGGACATTAACAAGTATAAATATCCAATTTAATTATATTTGAATAAGGTGGGCAAGCTCCTGATCTCTAGACCCACCCACCTGCTGATTTATTCTGATTGTTCACGATCACATTGGGAACCTTAGGTTCTTTCTCTCTGTCCCTTCGTGCCTTTCGCTAGCCCTCATTTCTCTCCTGTCTTGACTCTACACCTTGAATTGCTACCTCTACCCAAGAATGATCCCTTATCAACCACCGCCCCCCCCACCACCATCCCCCTCACCCCCCACCCCCCCCATTACCCCCGCACCCCCCACCCCCAACCCCCCCCCCCCCCCCAACCCCCCCGCCCTTTGTTTAGTTTAAAACCCTCTCAACTTCCCTAGTTAGGCAGCTCACAAGAACATCAGCCCCAGCAGGGTTCAGGTGTAGACCATCCCAACGGTACAGTCCCCACTTTCCCCAGTACTGCTGTCAGTGCCCCACAAACCAGAACCCACTTCTCCTACACCAGCCTTTGCGCCATGATTTCATTTCCTTAATCTTATTTGTCTGATGCCAATTTGCACGTGGTTCAGGTAGTACCCCAGAGATTATTACCTTTGAGGTTCTGCTTCTTAATTTGGTACCTAGCTCCTCATGCTGACTATGCATAGCCTCTTTCCTTGTCCCGCCTATGTCGTTGGTACCTACATGGACCACGACAACTGGATCCTCCCCCTCCTACTGCAAGTTCCTCTCCAGCCTCAAGCAGATGTCCTGAACCCTGGCACCGGACAGGTAACATAGTCATCTGGACTCTTGCCTATTGCTGCAGAGGACAGTGTCAATCCCCCTCACTATACTGTCCTACCATCACTACATTCCTTTTTGCCTCCCCTCCACTTAACCGGCTTCCTGTACCACGATGCCAAGGCCAGTCTCCCCATCCACCCTGCAGACCTCACTTTCGTTCACATAGGTAGCAAGCACCTTATACCTGTTTGACAGTTGCAAAGTCTGAGGCTCCTCCACTCCTGTTTGCTCAGCCCCTTTACCTGCCTCACTCACAGTCACATCCTCCTGCTCCTCACTGCTAACTAAAACAGATGATCCTATTCTAACAGCTGTGACCATCTCCTGGAACTAAGTGTCCAGGTATTTCTCCCCCTCCCTTATGATGAGCAGGATCTGCAGTTCGGCTTCCAGATCAATAACCCCTGATCTGCAATTCCTCTAGCTGCTTACACTTTCTGCAGATGTAGCAGGGACCACAATGTGATTGAATTTTATATCCAGTTTGAGAGGGAGAAGAGTGGGTCTAAGACTAAGTATCTTAAACTTAACTCAGGGCAACTATACGGGCCTGAAAGCTGAGCTAGCTGAAGTGATACTAGGTTAGGGGATAGGTCAATAGTGAAGCAGTGGCAGACATTTAAGGGGATATTTCAGAATACTCAGAGTAAGTATATTCCTACAATAAGGAACATTTCTAAGGCAAGGACCCACCATCCATGGTTAACTAAAGAAGTTAAGGAAAGCATCAAACTTAAGGAAAAAACATATAACTGCACAAAGATGAGTGGCAGATCAGATGATTGGTCAGAATATAAAGAACAGCAGAGAATGAAAGGTTAATCAGAAGGAAAAAAACAGTATGAGAGGAAACTAGCTGGAAATGTAAAAATAGATAGCAAGAATTTCTACAGGTATTTAAAAAGGAAAAGAGTAAGTAAAGTGAGTGTTGGTCCTATGGAGAGTGACAGTGGAGAGTTAATAGAAGATAATAAGGAAATGGCGGATGAAATGAACAAATATTTTGTTCTGTCTTCAGTATAGGGGATACAAAAACATTCCAGTAATAGCTGTAAATAAGGAGGTGGAAGGGAGAGGGGAACTTGGTGAAAATACAATCACCAGGGAAGCAGTACTGAGCAAATTGATAGAACTGCGGGTTGACAAGTCTCCGAGTCCAGATGGACTTCATCCTAGGGTCTTAAAAAGAGATGGATAATGAGATAGTAAATGTGTGGGTGTTAATTTTTCAAAATTTACTAGATTCTGGAAAGGTTCCATCAGACTGTAAATGTAACCCCTCTATTCAAAAAGGGGAGACAGAAAACAGGAAACTATAGGCCAGTTAACTTGACGTCAGTCATGGGAAAGTGTTAGAATTGATCATTGAGAAGGTTATAACTGGGCACTTAGAGAAACTCAAGATAATCGGGAAGAGTCAGCATGGTTTTTGTGAAAGGGAAATCATATTTAACTAATTTATTGGAGTTCTTTGAAGGAGCAACATGTGCTGTGGATAAAGGGGAGCCTGTACACGTGCTGTACTTGGATTTCCAGAAGGCATTTGTAAAGTGCCACATGTGGCATAGTGGTATTGTCACTGGGCTAGTTTTCCAGAAGACCAAGGGTAATTTCTGGGGACCTGGGTTTGAATCTCACCACGGCAGAGGGTGAAATTTGAATTCAATAAAAATCTGGAATTAAAAGTCTGATGATGACCATGAGACCATTGCTGATTGTTGTAAAAACCCATCTGGTTCATTAATGTCTGCTGGTCTGGCCTACATGTGACTCCAGACCCACAGCAACATGGTTGACTCTTAAAAGCCCTCTGAACAGGGATGGGCAATAATTGCTGGCCTAGCCAGTGATGCCCACTAATGAATAAAGAAACAAATAAAAGTCTATGGTATAGAGGTAACATATTAGTGTGGATAGAAGAATGGCTGGCTGGAAGAAGACAGAGAGTATGCATAAATGGGTCTTTTTCTGATTGTCAGGATGTGACAAGTGGGGTCCTGCAGGGGTCTGTGCTGGGGCCTCAACTTCTTACAATTTATATCAATGGCTTGGATGAGGGGCAAAGGCATGGTAGCTAAATTTGCAGATGATACAAAGATAGGTTGGAAAGTATGTTGTGAAAAAGACATAAGGAAGTTGCAGACAGATATAAATAGGTGGAGGGTGTGGGCAAAAATCCAGCAGATGGAGCATAATGTGGGAAAATGAGAAGTCGTTCACTTTGGCAGGAAGAATAAAAAAGCAGAGTTTTACTTAAACACAGAATGGCTGCAGAATTCCAAGGTGCAGAGGGATCTAGGTGTTCTAGTGCATGAGTCACAAAAAGTTAGTATACAGGTACAGCAAGTAATTAAGAAAGCTAATGGAATGCTATCCTTTATTATGAGAGGAATTGAACATAAAAATAAGAATGTTATGCCTCCGTTATACAAGGCATTGGTGAGACCACACCTTGAATAGTGTGTGCAGTATTGGTCTCCTTATTTAAGGAAGGATGTAAGTGCATTGGAGATGGTTCAGAGGAGGTTTACTAGATTGATACCTGGAATGAGCGGGCTTTCTTATGAGGATAGGTTGGGCAGGCTGGGCTTGTTTCCACTGGTGTTTAGTAGACTGAGGGTGACTTGATTGAAGTACATAAGATCCTGAATGGTCTCGACAAGGTAGACGTGGAAAGGATGTTTGCTTTTGTGGATGAGTCCAGAACGAGGGGGAACTGCTTTAAAATTAGGAGTCACCCTTTTAGGACAGAGATGAGGAGAAATTTTTTTCTTAGAGGATTATGTGACTTTAGAAATCTCTACCTCAGAAGGCAGTGGAGGTGGGATCATTGGATATTTTTAAGGTGGAGGTAGATAGCTTCTTGTTGGGCAAGGGAATCAAAGGTTATCAGGGGTAGATGGGAATGTAGAAGTCGAAACACAGGCATATCAGCCATGGCCTTATTGAATGGCAGAGCAGGCTTGGAGGGGCCGAATGGCCTACTTAGGCTTCTATCCTCATAATACGTCGGCAGAGGTGGGAGACAGACCCCTTTTTGGTATTGCATTACTCTGCCCATGGCATGGTTCAATCTGCGGGAAACTGACACCTGCAGTCTAAGTTGCAGTTCTAGAAAGTTCCACTGATGGATCCTTATTCATTGCGTTACTGTAAAAACACAATGGCCTAAAAGTTTCTTTGCCATCCAAATTTAGGGATTAATTACACCCAGAATCTCAGGAATATTTATGAACAACAGACAGAGGCAATGAGCCAAAAATATAGTTTGATTCCTTACAGACATTGTGCAATATATTAATCCTGTTGCTTAATTCTCTGAAAAGTGTCAGAGGAAATTAATTGTACAAATAAATCCCGCACTTGCTTAATGATCGTCTTTTTTTAAAGGTTTCTTATATTCATGAGAGAAAGTTGAACCTTGAAGTAAGCTGCTACTGCAGAATTGATGCCAAATTTTGATGCTCTTATCCTTAAAACCATGGCCTCGGTATTTTCCTCGACAGCATTAAATTTCCTGTCTGAGCCAAGTTAGGTTAAAATGAATTCCCTCCCCCCACTCACCGAGTCAGCAGACTATTTGGCCACGGAAAACATCGCACCTAAGCCTGACCACGCCCTCACCTAACATTAGTACAAGCATTCTTTGGACTAAGGGGGTCACCAGAGGAATGGGAAATCTGGTTCGTTATTTTTCACCCTCCATAGCTACAGATCTAATTCATGCACTTGTCAATGAATGGGTAACTTTTTTTTAACTGAACAGTTAAGGGTACAAAGTTGATGAACAATCAACATGTCCAAACTGTGATTTGTGCCATTAATAAATAAAATCTATTAACTTGCCGTGGTGTTGACAAGGAATTACCTCCTTTAGCTCCTCATTCTCTTTTTAGGCTGTACCTCAGGATCGAGGATGACTTGCTTCCACTCCAGTTACTGAGATGGCTGGTAAGCCCAGTGAACGATCTGCAGACTCTGCCACAAGCTGGGCAGGTGGTGCTGGAAGGTTTGGGGTGTTAGGTTGTTTGGAGGCTTGTCCAATGTCTTTACTTTGCCTTTGCACATTCCCAGTGAAGTCTCTCGATGTGTTTGGTGCCTTCCCGAATGAGCCTTCTCCATTTTGGTCAGCCACAAGCCAGGGTCTTCCGTGAGTCGACAGGGATGTTTGACATCTTCGGGGATGCTTTGAGGACATCCCTAAAGCATTTCCGTTGTCCTACTGCGGCTGATTTCCAAGTAGAGCAGTTGCTTTAGGAGCCTGGCCTCAGGCATACGAACGACATGTCCCGCCCAGCGGAACTGCATTTGAGCGATTGGGACCTTGATGCTGGGCATCTTGTCTTGGAGACGGTGCTGCTGTTGAACAGCTTTTTCTTCCACCGGATTTGGAGGATCTTGCGAAGACACTGCTGGCCGCGCTTCTCCAGTGCTTTGAGTGCCTGCTGTAGGTTTGTCCAAATCTCCGATGTATAATGGGAGTGTGCGGATCACTGCTGTTCAGTAAACCCTGACACAATTGCATCTAACAGCCATGCTAAAATATACTCAGTTTGGATCCAACTGATGCCAAATTTCCTGGCATTTGATGCTGTTTGTTAAAGTAAACAGGAAAATAGTTTCTATCTTGCTTGTCCATTTGACATCATTTTTTCACTTCAGATTTTGAATCAACTGTAAGGTAGTAGGTGCAACAATGCCACGCCCAACAAGTCGATATCTTTAGTTAAGTAATGGCCTTGTTATTGTAGAATATTTCAATTGCAAGCAATAAATATTTCTTGAGGTCCAGGCACCATTTCAAACTTCTGCACATGAAAATTTCTTCAAAGTGCTGTGAAAGAAGAGAGAATTTGCATTTATAGAGGGATTTAATCATCTCAGGATCTTCCAATGCGCTTCTTCAGCCAATGAAGTACTTGGAATTGTAGTTGCAGTTGTAATGTTGAGAATGCAGCAACCAATTTACACACAGCAAGCTCCCAATGACCAGATAGTCTGTTGTCTCAGTGATGTTGGTTGAGAGATATATTTTGTCCAAGACGCCAGGAAGAACCCCTCTCCCTCTCTTGAGAAATTGCCATGGGATCTTTCATGGCTACCTGAGGGGGCAGACGGGGCCTTGGACCAGAAACTTACCTATGTCGGACGGGCTGGGCAGGAACGAATGGGGGGGCGAGCGTGGAGCCAATTGCCGCCCGCGATCAACTGTGAGCGCCATTTTACATGGGCGGACCAATTAAGGCCCACCCAGCGTGACGCACGGCTGGTAGCGCTCAACGCTATCTGTGCGAGCGGGGGGAGGGGGGAACTGCCTCAGGGAGATTAAGTACATAATGAAAGTTTTTACATCATAAAGCTAAAAATTATTTAAACATGTCCCCTCATGTGACATGATCTGGGACATGTTTGTAAATTGCTCAAAAATTAATTAATAGTTTTATAAAACCTTCAGGAAACCCCATCCCACCCGTGGATGAGGTTTCCTGAAAAGCGAGAAGGCCGCTTGGGCTCTTCACCTGCCGCCAAGCTTAAGGTTGGCCAGGCGGTGTTGATAGCTAGTTTAATTGTTTTTTTAACAGTCTGAATAGGCCGTTGACAGTTCAGTGTGCGCTCGCCAAACGAAATATCTAAATGATGCGCGACGACATTGGGACCCACGCCCAATGTTAATGCGCGTCGGTGTGTCAGGCCCGCCCCCACAGGCTGACGGCAATACTCAGGCCTTGGTTTCACATCTCATCTGAAAGACAGCACCTCCAACGATGTAGCACCCCCTCAATAAATGAAAAGCATAATACTGCGGATGCTGGAAATCTGAAATAAAAACAGAAGGTTCTGGAAACATTCGTGTTCTGACGCAAGGTCATTGACTCTGTCTCTTTCTCCGCGGACACTGCCTGAGCCGCTGAGTACTTCCAGCACTTTCTTTACATTTCAGTCTTCTGCTGACTGATCGAAGGTGATAACAGTGAAGTGAGGAAAAATTTCTTTGTTAGAATCTGGAATGCACTGCCAGAGAGCAGATTCAATCGAGGCTTTCGAAAGAGAATAGGGTCGTTATCCGAAGAAGAAAAACCTGCAGGTCTACAGGGAAAAAGGCTGGGGAAATGAGGGTAGGGGAATTTCTCTTGCAGAGCTGGCACAGACACGATGGGCTGAATGGCCTCCTTCTGGGCTGTAACCATTCTTCCTTACTACATTCTGTGATCTGGCAGCATGCACGGAGAGAGAAACAATGTTAAAGTTTCCAGTCAAAAATGACTCTTCATCAGAAGGCCAGAAGAATTCATTGAAAACCATTCCCCACTCCGCTTGTAAAACTTTAAACGATGGTGTTTTCTGCTTGTTCAAACCCTGGACATACCCAGGAGATCAGTCACAGCAGCTCATTTTAATTCTGTCATCTACCACTGCAGGCAAAAAAAAAAATCCTGATTTGAGACAATATTAAATATTACGTTAAAAAGACATCCTTCTTTTCCATAAAGGCAAAATACTGCAGTTGCTGGAACTCTGAAACGAAAACAGAAAATACTGGAAACACTCAGCAGGCCTGACAGCCTCTGTGAAGAGAAAGACAGGGTTAACGTTTCGAGTCCGTATGACCCTTCTTCAGAGCTTTTCTGATGAGGCAAAGAATAAAATGAAACTGGGGACAAGGGCAGCTTTGAGATAGGGGTGAGTCAGTGCTGCCGGAGGGAGAGGTCAAGTGTGTTCATATGACGGCACACGGCACTGAGTGTGGATCTCAGGACGCGATGAGAGCAGCAGTCTGACGAGCGCTGTATGTCCCGGAGATACCTGTAATCCTGGGTGGGTTCGAAACATGAGGGATGGAACTTCAGTTGGAATCCACGTGGGGTAAGTCGGAGACAGAGACAGTCACTGAGGAAGGAGATATGGCTGTGAAAGCGGTTTTAGTAAACACCTTGTCAAACAGCAGGAGGGATATGGAAAGCAATGAAGGTGAACAGGGCAAAAGAGACAAGCGGAAATCCTGTCAGAGAGAAGAGCAGTACTTCTTCGAGGTAGGCATTCGTGGAAGAGAAGCAGCAGTCAATTAAACACTAAGATAAAAGCAAAATACAGCGGATGCTGGAAATCTGAAACAAAAACAAAAAATGCTGGAAAAACTCAGCAGGTCTGACAGCATCAGTGGAAAGAGAAACAGGGTTAACATTTTGAGTCCGTATGACTCTTCTTCAGAGCTTACTTTTCCATTTTGATTTTCCCTCTCCACTTACCTTTCTTTCCCTGTGCTCCCTGAAGGCAGCACATCCTGCATAAGTTTCCCTGTTTAGTGAGCCTCCCCTAGTACCTCAATCAATTGCTACACATCTCAATTTGATGCTGCTCCCAAGAAATAGTTAAAGGCTTTAAAGGTAGATAGTATGAATTAATGTGTCACTATTATAACATTTAGCAGCCTCATTTCATGGTGATTACACTTCATGGCTGTATCATTAGTTATTACAGCTATTTCTGGGGATGCTCAACAACAGTTTTGTACCTGGGATCCACCTGCTCTTGTCTACAGAAAGCCAACATAAATATTTATCATCCTAATATTATCTTCCATGAGCAACTTTGTAAAAACCAGCTGACTGCATGCTTTCATAGAATCATATAGCACAGAAGGAGGCCATTCAACCCATTGTGCTCATGCTGGCCCTTTGAAAGAGCTATCCAATTAGCCCCACTCTCTCCCCACTGCCCTGCAAATTTTCCTCTTCAAGAATTTATCCAATTCCCTTTTACGCCTGTTGCAGCTAAACAAAATAAGTGACAGCCATTTGCTGGTTCATTCCTCAGGGCACTGTTTTGGATAATCAGAGCCAAGCTGCCTGGTTTAAATTTCAAACAATGCATAGTATTTAACCATCAGCCACCATCAACCGTTCCTGGCAACGCCTCTACCAGTCAGGGTCCACTTGCCAACCAATCTGCACTCTCTCCTCATACAGTACAAATATGTTGTTTCCCCTAACATTGGTATTTTATCACAAATTGTCCTGATGAGTGCAAGACGAAAATATTCAACAAAAGATGTCTCTTTTTTCAGCAATACTCAAGTGCTGTGCTACCAAACGACTATTAATGCCTGTTTCTTGCATTTTGCAGTACATGGTAGTTGCGAGCGCCTGACTCCAAACTTGCTTTCGTTCATCGCCTCATTTGATAAAGTCTTGATTGAAATATTCATCCTTGTTTTCAAATCCCTCTGCCGCCTCACCCTTCCATATATCTGTAACCTCTTATCCTTACACCCTTTTTTGAAGAAGGGTGTAACGTTTGCAATTCTCCGGTCCTCTGGCACCACCCTGAGTCTAAGGAAGATTGGACCAGGGAGAACAGGCCTTGCTCGTCTTTGAAATAGTGTCGTGCGATCTTTTATGACACCTAAGAGGCTAACTTCACTAAAACAGATGTTTGTGCAAATTGGCAGTCATCCCCCCCCCTAATTACAACAGTGTTGGAATGCTTGCAGTGTTCACAATCTCTTAGGACTGAATGCTATAAAACTTCAAAATTAGCTCATTGGGTTTAAAGTTCTGTGGAATGTGCTGAGTTTGTAAAAGACACTTCATGTGGTAACTTCGTGGTGAGTGGGAACCCAGGGGACCCACCCACAAATTTAAGCAGAGCTTTGTGATAGCCGAGGAGGATCCATTCCCACATGAATATGCCTACAAATGCGGTCCATGTCAAAACCAATAGATTCAAATGCCAAATGGACCATGCCACGGTTTGCCACTTGCAGTATCAACTTAAACCTTCTCTCGGATCGACAACGCTTTTAACTTGCTCACAGGTTTAGCCATAGCTGCAGGCTTTGCCCATCCTTTCACAGGGAGATCTCAATGTCAAGTGATGACTTGCCCAGTGCTCCAGGATTTTGCACTCATGTGAGGCGTAACTCTGCTCTGATTGGTCAGTGCACTCATATGACAAGCTTGGCTAATCCAGAGTTACCAGTGCAGAATTTTTGCTTATCATACGCATCCGTTCTATGGGATTCCGCTGACGGGAATGGTTGACGCCTTTGACATTACCGGAATTTCTTGTCATCTGAGCTTGATCATCGAGATTTCACTGTACTCATTTTGTTTTATTTACTGATCAAAACCCACACCTGGATTTCCAATTATCCACTTGTGGCTAGTGGTGAATATATCGAGCAACACAGCTGTACTGCATAGATAGGTGAGTTCTATACCATTCAGCCCCAAGAGATTCCCAATTTTGGGAATTCCTACACTGTGTGTCTGGTATCCGTTGAGGAGGTTACATTCCATTAGTCTGGAATACATTTAGACCCAAATCTCAGAAAGAAAATTCTTGTGTCTGACCAACTGAGCTGCTGCCAACAGCACCTGTTCTCTCGCACACGACTGGAGCGCTGATTGAATACTGCAACTACTAGAAAAAAATACTTTTAAAATTCAAATGCTTGTGGTAACAATCAATTTCTTCTTAGCCAGAAATGTTTGTGTTCGATATTTGTTCAGTAAACCAGCTCAGTTTCATGCTGTTAACTCCAATGGAGGCAGCAACTATCAAAGTGATGAACCAGGTAATTGTGTGAATTGTGAATATATCAACTGGCATCACAAGCTGCAGGTGGCTTTTTGTATTTGTAATTCGGACTGCTGAGTGTTAAAAAGCTACAGGCAGTATAGATGTCAGTACCAGTGGGAAACATGGATGATAAAGTAACCAGAAGCCTGGTTGAAATTCTCCTTATTGTGACACCCAAATCCAGCACAGACTGAAGACCTGATTCACTCCCTTTTCAATGGTTCAGTGGATAACATTCTTGGTCCGAATGTGAGATTCCAGGTTCAAGACTCACTCTAGAGATTTGCGCGTGTAATTTTGATTGTAACTGGAGATGGATGTGAGGAGGGGATGGACGATAGAAGCCAAGGCTTGAATTTTCAGCCCGGCGGGCTGGCGCAATTGGCAGACCCCAGAGCGGTCAGGGAATGGACCGTTGATCACGATTGGTCTTCGACTGCCATCTCACGCTGGTTGGCCAACTAACGGCCTGTGGTAAAATGCTCAGCGCTGCTGAAGGAAGGCGAGCACTAAAGTCAGCGCAGGCATGGGAGAGCGCTCACAGAAAGCTCCCTGAAGGCAGAGAGATGCCTCGGGGAGCTGAAGAATTCAAATCCAATAAAAACAGATTTTAAAATCCGGAATAAAATGGCCACGCATCAGAAACAGTCACCTGAACTGATTGCAGTGGATGGGGTGCAGAGGAGATTCACCAGGATGTTGCCTGGGATGAAACATTTAAGTTATGAATAGAGCTCGGATAGACTTGGGTTGTTGTCGCTGGAGCAGAGAAGACTGAGGGGCGACCCGATCGAGGTGTACAAGATTATGTGGGGCATGGACAGGGTGGATAGGGAGCAGCTGTTCCCCTGGTTGAAGGGACAGTCATGAGGGGACATAAGTTCAAAGTGAGGGGCAGGAGGTTTAGGGGGGATGTGAGGAAAAACTTTTTTACCCAGAGGGTGATGAGGGTCTGGAATGCGCTGCCTGGGAGGGTGGTGGAGGCGGGTTGCCTCACATCCTTTAAAAAGCACCTGGATGAGCACTTGGCACGTCATAACATTCAAGGCTATGGGCCAAGTGCTGGTAAATGGAATTAGGTAGCTAGGTCATGTGTTTCTCACGTGTCGGTGCAGACTCGATGGGCCGAAGGGCCTCTCCTGCACTGTGTGACTCTGTGAGCCTATACAGCATGAAAATTCTGTGCAAACATTTTAATTTTTTAAAAATCAATATCGGAAACTCATCCCGCCCGTGGATGAAGTTTCCTCAAAAAAGGCAAAGGCTGCCTGGGCCGATTTGCCTGCCCACCAACCGGGGACAAAAAAAAATCACTGTCGATTAATACGTTAATAGCCTTAACAGGCCTGTTAATATTCGGCAGGTGCGCGCATCCGCCGACTGAACTATCGCACGAGTGCACAATGATGTCGGGACGCTCGCCCACACACTGTCACGCTGTTTCACACTCGAGCACGTTGGGCGTGTGCCTGCACACTCACACGCTGTTTCACACTCGAGCACGTTGGGCGTGTGCCCACACACTGTCATGCTGTTTCACACTCGAGCACGTTGGGCGTGTGCCCACACACTGTCATGCTGTTTCACACTCGAGCATGTTGGGCGTGTGCCCACACACTGTCACACGCTGTTTCACACTCGAGCACGTTGGGCGTGTGCCCACACACTGTCACGCTGTTTCACACTCGAGCACGTTGGGCATGTGCCCACACACTGTCACACGCTGTTTCACACTCGAGCACATTGGGCGTGTGCCCGCACACCGAGTGAAAAATGCTGCCCCCAAGTGAAACATTGACCGTCGGGTGGAGGCTCCTCGCGAGACAAACTCAATATCCACAAGGCCAGGTTGTATTCACTTCACAAAGGTCCTTTTGTGAGATTCTTGTTCCACCGCAGCATTTTACGCTGTCCTCATCATTACCAGGCTTAGACTGGGCTCTTGGGTTTTAACCTTTGTTTCTTCGAAATTACTAAATAGAATATCACATAAATGGTTGGCTGTAAACGTTATTGCAAATAGGACCGTAACATAAAAAACTGTTCACAGGAGCGGTTATGTGTGATTTAGTTAGATACAAACCAGCCCCCACCCCTATCTCCCTGACCCAGCCATCCAATTTGAGCTGCACACTAAACGTACAATCAGACTCAATAGTCTGTGGGAGAAACCCAGCTTTGTGTTTTATCAAGTGCGGCTTTTTAAGAAAATTCAACACAGAAGATTGCTATGCGTGCAAACGTCTGGCCCACGCTTGTCCAATCACATTGGAAAGGATTGAAATTTTTAACCCAATCCCTGGCCTTTACCTTAAGTTAATTCTACTTGCGTCCTCCTTTCAAGTTTGGGAGTTAATAAAATTCTTCTGTTATTCTCTGTTGAGCCGACACCAAAACAAGCAGAGGGTGCAGGAGCCTCTTCCCAGTTATCTACATGGTCAGCACAGATCACGCGTTAAACTACGAGCACAACTTGCATTTACATAGCGCCTTTAACATAGTTAGGCATCCCAAGGTGCTTCACACCAAGAACTGACACAGGTGGCACCATGAAGAGATATTAGGGGAAGTGAGGGGTACGTTTGCAGGAGCATCTTAAAGGGGGAAAGAAATAGAGAAGCAGAGACCTTGGGGAGGAATCTCAGAGGTTACCATGTTAAAGACACTATATCAATGCAGGTTGTTGTTCCTGGAAGCTAACATCTCCCAGGCCATAAGCTGCCAAGGTTGAGATAGTTAAAATTGGGCCTTGGGTAACATTTTGGCTGCAAACTACAGCATTTGCACCACGTGTTTCTCCCTCTCCTTCCTCCCATGGCTATAGACCTGTGGAAAACCACCTTACTACTGCAAAAGCTACAGTAAAAATGGAAAACGCTGGAAATACTCAGCAGGCCAGGCAGCATCTGAATCCTATCCTGTTCCAATGAAACTCAACGAATGATCAAGGGCAGCATCTCATCTTTCCATTCAGCACTTTACAACCATCTGGACTCAAGGCTGAGTTCCACAACTTCAAATCATAACCCCGCTCCCAATGTTTCTAGACAGTGTGTTCTGCTAATGGCTCTGTCGATGCCATTTGCTATGATCCACAATGTGCTGCCTGAAAGAGCAATGGAAGTAGCAGCATTCAACTGAGAATTAGATAAATGCCTGAAGGGGAAAAGAGTAGGAATGTGGAATTAATCAGATAGCTCTACTAATGAGTTAATAAGGGCCAAATGGCCTCTGCTGTCTGGGAGAGGGTGGCATAGTGCATGTCACTGGACTAGTAATCCAGAAGCCCAGACAAATGCCCAGAAGACATGGGCTCAAATCCCACCACGGGAATTGAAACCTAGTCTAGTGATGGTGACCATGACAACAAATCATTGATTGTTTTAAAAGCCCACCTGGTTCACTAATGCCCTTTAGGGAGGGAAATCTGCCGTCTGGTCTACATGTGACTCCAGACCCACAGCAATGTGGTTGATTCTTAACTGCCCTCTGGAATGGCCTAGCAAGGCATTCAGTTCAAGGGCAATTAGGTGTGGGCAAACATTGGTGGTTTTGCCAGTGACATCCACATTCCATTAAAGAATTAAAAATACCTATGCTTATAACTCCTCTGAATCTATCTTTTGCTTCTTTTCCCTGCCCCCACCTCATTTGCCTTGCACTCATTTAATCTCTCCTACCTACCACCCTATCATAGACCTTCCTTTTTGCTTCTTCCTCCCCTCCCCCCAACACCCCTGCACCACCGTCACTAGCCCCCCTCCCCCCACCCAACACACCCCACCCCTCCCTTTCCCTGCACCCGTACTTGTTTAGAGACCATTATAGCTCTAACTTTTCCAGTTCTTACAAATGGTCAAAGAGCTGAAAACGTTAACTCTGTTTCTCTCTCCACAGATGCTGCCTGACCTGCTGCTATGTTTTTCTTTCTAGCCCCCCCCCACCCCACCGCCCCCAGTGCTATGGTGATCTCACAGACAGATGCTTAGTTTAATAAAGCGTTGTAATGCAAGCTTCCAACTGAAAGACATACACAGTGGGCTGGATTAGCACAAAACAGATGGAGGGCTGGCATCTCCAGCAATAAAAGCTTTATTACTGTTTACAGAGCAATTTCAACAAGCCAAACTCTGAACAACACAATGCCAGCTAAATGATTAAATAACTTACAGGCTGTAATTAAGTAGAATTATAGCATGGTTACAGCACAGAAGGAGGCCATTCAGCCCATTGTTTCTGTGATGTCTCTCTGAAGCAGCAGCTCATCGAACGCCACTCCCCAGTCTTCTCCCCACAACCCTGCACGTTCTTCCTTTTCAGATAAGTCATTTCCCACTTCAATGTCTCGATTGATCCTGCTTCCACCACACTCTTAGGCAGTGCATTCCAGATTTCTAAACACACACTGAATGAAAAGATTTCTCCTCATGTCGCCGTTACTTCTTTTGCCAATTACTTATTCTGAGCCCCTGTGTTTTAAATCCTCCCAGTGATGGGAACAGTCTTCCCCAAACCACCCTGTCCAGACCCCTCATGATTTTAAATACCTCTATCAAATCTCCTCTCAACTTTCCAACCTCCAAGGTAAACAGTCCCATCTTCTCCAACCTATCGAAACGTAACCAAAAATTGATACTCACTTGGGCAACTGTGGGTTGATCAAGGAGAGCCAGCATGGATTTGTTAAGGGAAAATTGTGTTTAACTAACTTGCTGGAGATTTTTGAAGAGGTAGCAGAGAGGAATGATGAGGGCAATGCTGTTGATGTGATGTACATGGACTTCCAAAAGGCATATTTGATATAAAGTCCCACACAACGGACTTGTGAGCAAAGTTATAGCTCATGGAATAATAGGGACAGTAGCAACATGAATAGGGAATTGACTGAGTGACAGGAAACAGAGAGTAGTAGTTAACAGTTGTTCGGACTGGAGGAAGGTTTATAATGAAGTTTCTCAGTGGTATGAGTTGGCACCACTGCTCTTCCTAATATATATTAATGACCTAGACCTTGGTGTACAGAGTACAATTTCAAAATTTGCAGATGTTACAAAACTTATGAATGTACGAACATACGAATAAGAAGCAGGAGTAGGCCATTTGGTCCCTCAAGCCTACTCCACCATTTAATAAGATCATGGCTGATCTGATAGTAACCTCAAATCTGCATCCCACCTACCCCTGATAACCCATCACCCCCTTGCCTCCCAAGAATCTATCCAGCTCTGCCTTAAAAATATTCAAAGACTCGGCTCTAAATTATATATCATCCTTGATTTTCACTCTCAGCACCATTCTTTCGTTGATGCAGGCTGTATACCTTGGAATCCCTACATGGCAACATCTTGGGTGCATCACCACCATAAGGATTTCCATGGAAGGCCCACCACTGCCTTTTAGAGTAACCTGTAATGGGCAATAAACCAGGCCATGTCAGCGTCACCCACATCCCAGGAACAAATATTTTAGAAACTCCAATTTTGATTAGTGTGAACTAATGTCTGGTGCTTTAGACTGGGAGCTCCTGTTTGGCCTTTTTCTTGCACTGCAAATTAGACATTTCTTTCTCACACCCTCAGGTCAATGGTTGGTCTGGTATCCTGCTTGCAACTTACATCTTGCTCCTTTCTTAACTTTGGACCAGTTA
Organism: Carcharodon carcharias; assembly: GCF_017639515.1. Taxonomy (NCBI): domain Eukaryota; kingdom Metazoa; phylum Chordata; class Chondrichthyes; order Lamniformes; family Lamnidae; genus Carcharodon; species Carcharodon carcharias. The sequence goes on from NC_054498.1 coordinate 6,784,728, forward strand.
AAACAAGTGAACTTCATTCACGTCAGTTCACTATAGAGACTGGACGCCAGTTTCAGTCTAAGCTACTTTGTCCTTTCATCTCATTCCACCTATGTCCAAATTCCCTGTCCCTCACACGCTTACCTTCTGCATCTCCACTGTGCTGTATCATCTCCAACTCTAATTCATTCTTTCACGCGATTCCAGAACTCATCACCTTCCTCACTCTTCCATCCTTCCTACAATCTAAAGACTCTTAGAGGCTCATCCATTAGCACCTAGCTTCTACTTCTTGTTATGTCACTCCTTCACTCCTACTCTTTGCTAGCGTCTTTCCCTATGGGCCGCCAGTTATCATACCTCTTATATGACTCCTGTTAGCCCCTTGCTGCGTTTATGTTGGGGCTTGTCATTTTAACAGTTTCTGTGGGGTCAATGGGTTGGAAACCTCCAACTTTCAAAGAGCTACTGTCCTTGTTACATCATTGGATAGATTAGCTTCCCACCCACCATTCCCTTTCCCTTGGGATTGTCCATTCCCAGTATAATTGGTTATTTTACTTTGACCTCTCTCTTCTCAGCCAGTCAAATCTTTGAGTGAGGACTGTGACAGTTCTGTGTGAGGTGCGACCAATTATTGTAATATGCCTTTAAGGAATTGCAGCATGATATCGCTCTGCTCTAAACAAAAGTGAAACCAAAACTGGGTTGCATGGCAAACTTCTTTCCAGTGATGTCGTGCTGCAATCCTTTAAAGGCATATTACACCACCAGCTTATCCGCTTTGACCCTCCCATTGTTGCAATGAACACTGCTTAATATCTGTTTTCAGAGGCAATGCCTCCTGAATCTGTGAATCTGTCTGGCTCACCACTTGCTCTGGACTGGCCACTTCCACGGCAAATTATCTCCTTTGCTCACCCTTAAATGAAATTCAGCAACATTTTTCAATCTGGAGAAAGATTATTGCTTTCCTACCCTCAGTATTACAAAATTTCTCATTTTTGTAACATCTAACAGTTTTCATTCACATATATTTTATGAAGCCATCGTAAATATTGATTACGTGCAGGTACAATGAGACCTGGAGGTGTTTACATTGAAATCTTTGCAGATCGCAGGTCAGGTTGATGAGGCTGTGAAAAAAAATCCTACAGGAACCTTGACATTATAAAAAGAGTGCAAAAGCGACTCTCCTCCTCCAGGTACCATGCTCTACGAGGGTGTTGGCGACCATGAACTTCCATTGGCTTGCATTATGCTTGGCAAAGCACTGCAGTGGTTTGTCATTACCTTCTGCATTATCGCTGACCAGGAAACTCTCTCATTCTTACCGCCTGCCACCAGGCGTATTGGAAGGATTTACAGACTGATAATCAAGCTGTTAGGCCATGTTATGAATGCACCTTCTGTGGAGTGAGACTTGAACCTAGAACTTCTGGCCCAGAGGTAGAGATGCTACCCACTGTGCTGCAAGACCTCAGAAAAGCAGTAAGTTATGCTAAACCCTTACAAATAACTCATAAAGCCTCCACTGAGGTATTGTGTCCAATTCTGGACCACAATATAAGGATGTCAAAATTTTAGACAGCATGCTGAGGAAATTTAGTTGAGTGATACAAGAAAGGAGGGACTTCTTAGAAGGAAAGCCTTTATATCAAAGTAAGGCACAGACATGAAACAAGAAAAAAACAGGAAAGAAATAGAAATCGCAATGTCAATGCCAGAAATATACAGCAGATCGATCAATATTGGAAAGAGAAAAGTTGTTAGTTTTTGGTAGTCACTTGTCATCAAAAGAAACAGGTTAATCTTTCTCTATGTGTGGTTTCGATTGCATTGACCAACTGGTTTGTACCAATTCCTTAGGTGTGCTAGACTGTGGGAGCACCAACACCACACAGACTGCTGGGGTTTGAGAACAAGGCTCAGCACCACCTCGTCATGGTGACCAGAGATGGGCATCAACCCAGACCCTGAGAATACATTAAGAAAATCAAAGAGAAGTCATTGAGCAACGTTAAGCATTGGGCTTAAGAGCCTGTGGAATACGTAACACAAACTAAGAAGATGAGGAATTTGAAAAAATGAGATGGAGTAGAGGACAGCTCAATAAATCTTAGTTTCAATGTAGTGAGGATGCAAAAAGAATGTAAATGTGTATTTAGAGCTTAGAAGGAACAAGGGAGAAACATTTGAGAAGCAGTACTCATCATACAATCCATTAAATAGAAAGATAATAAAGATTGTGACAAAGAAATTCAATGTGAGGAGGTTCACCCTGCACATAATCTGTTAAATTTCCAATCCATCTTTAGTGCAAAGGTTAATCAAATTTAAATTGTTTCTTCAACTGAATTGCATGCAACTGAGCTCTTTCCTAACAGGCCTTCATTGTCTATGTTTAAACTCTAATAGATACTGGATTAAGGCTATTAGAAACAACCATGCCTGAGTGAATTTCTGATTGAGTGAGTGTTCAGAAAGTGAAGATTTCCTGAGCATTTATCAGCACCAATTACTGGTGTATATGAGCACAATTACAAGAGAAATGCTGAGGAGCGAATTTTGAAAGAGTGAGGTTTAATTTTTAAACAAGAACCCATTGCATTCTTCATTAACTATTTTGTTTGGAGATTGGGAAGTTGTTGTTTACCCTTACTGATAAACTGTACTTAAATGTGACTGTTTCACCTGAAAAGGTGTTGGCTACTCTTCCTCATGAACAACTATAATACTTGTGGTGAGGCTTCTCCTGCAATTTATGAGCTTGGTTCAGCAGTGGCTAGAAGAGATGAAATTCTACCCTTTCATATAGGAACTGGGTGATGGCCTCCCTCCCTGTAATACAACTGTTCTTTCCACTGCAGAACTTGGTCTCATTGACCCCAGACATTAGGGTGAAAGCCACCCATTCTCTGATGGGCCTGGTTGATGCTATGTGTCAGGAAACTGGCTGAGCATCTCTGGGACCTGAGTTCAATAATGTCTAGATGCCTGGGAATAAAGGCTTCCCTTCCCAAATGGGAGTGGGAGGTGCAGTTCATGAGAACGCCACTCATTAATCTTGGATTTATAGAGAAATAATTTTCACAGTCTCCATAACTTGAATGTTTCCCTTAACCCAAAATTCAAGGTGAGATCTGACCAGGGCACTATCCAGTTCTAATTCATTACCCTTTCATGCTTCTCTTGAAGAACTCCTGACTGCTGGTTCCCATGGCGATGACTAAAACCAGTGTATGATCAGCATCTGACCATTGGGCAATAAGCAAGTTAAACAATGTAAGATAACTACAGGTAATAATTTATTTGGATAACAATGGCAAAAGAGTTTCCCTCAGTGAGACAAGTAACATATTTCACATTTTACATAAGTGTCAGCCAACCATCTTCGGTGAGAGAACATTATGAATGACTGGTACAATAATCAGTTTTAATGAAAGTTACAATTCTTTTTTGGAATTCATGGATCACAAATTAGCAAAATTATCAGCTGAAGTTTCAACACTGATCCACCTGACTTTTGCTCAGGGGTGGGTCATTTTCCCTCCTCCATATGTTGCCTTTTTCTTTCCACTCAGCATCAGATGCATTTGAGGAGGAAGGAATTGCAGGTGGTGCCCCTGGCACAGTCACACAGTTTACCAATCCTGGGCCCTTGCTTGACTGCACATCTATCACCGATGTCACACTGAGGAACAGAAACAGAACCAATTACCAGCCGGGTTTCCAACACTCAAATATTCGAACCCCGCTTAAAAGAGCAATCCACTTAGGCTGGCAGTTTTATAGTGTCGTTTAAATCTCAAAGTGCTTTACAACCAATGGAGTAACTTTTGAAGTGTTGTTATTATTGTAATGTAAGAAATACAGCAGCCAGTTTACATATAGCAAACTCCCACAAACAGCAATGGGATAACGATCAGGTAATCTGTTTTAGTGATGTTGGTTGAGGGGAAGATATTGGCCAGGACAGTGGGAAGAATTCTCCTGCTCTTGGTACAGGATCTTTTGCATCCACCTGAGAGGGTCTCGAGGGCTTAGTTCCAACCAGCAGACATAAACAGAAGATGTAATTGAGCTGTTGTCAATGTAGAGTATGCACAAATAATCCTTTAGTACCTCATGGTAACTTTTAATTTCCTGAATTGAATCTTGTTTTTTCACCTCTGCAAGGAGAAAGCATTTGAGCTGTTGGGTAGGAGACATGATGCTGAAGTTGTGCCTTGATTGTGTTGACTGCTCAACTGACCTGTTGGTCTTTGGGTTTCGTATGTTTGTGCTGATGTTGTGCTTGGCTGTGATATCCCCAGAATAGAATAATCTGCCAAGATTCACTGTCTAAACTCATGTATGGAGAAAGGCATCACTATGGTAACCCTCCCCCTGTATTAGATTGTAAATGTTTAATAATAGAGAGAAGTGATGGCAAGTTAACACTTTAATAGCCCATGTCTGGAAGCTGGTGTAAATATAAACTTTTGGGTGCACATTTTAACATGACAAAACAAATCGGAAAACCAAACAATTAATTTTCCCCATAGCTATGAAATAATTTCACTCATTAATGTTGGAATATTAAGTGATTATGAAGCAACTACTTCATATGGCTTTAAAAAGGAACTAAGTTTAACCTGTTCACAAAGGGGGCAGGATGTATTAACACATAAATTAGATTGCCATGAACTTAGGAGAAATCTGTCTGATGTAGTCGACGATTGAGGTGGAACTGAAGAAGGAATGGGCTTGATGAGCTGAATGGTCATTTCTCATTTCAGCTTTTCATGTTTTCTCATCTCTGCCACAAAAAGCCAATAAAATGGTTTGATCTGAAACTCACCATAGGGATTTGTCCAGCTTTCTTTTCATAGGAAGAAAACCTGGTGTTCTGGATTTTCCCTAGTATATCTTCCATGGCTTCGAACTGTTGAAAAATAATATTTTTAAAATAAATTCTCTTGCAGCTTGGCAGATTTTTGCAATTAAAGAGCTTGCAATGCCTTATTATCTTTCATAATGGTCTCTCAAGCACCCACAGCATTTAAACCATATTATCCAGAAACTGAGTTACACTATGCAATCTTGCAAGTTCTCATAGAAGCTATTTTGCGCACAACAAGATCTCACAAACAATATTGGAATGTATAATCAGTTATGCTTGCTTTTGGTGGTTAACTGAGGGATGAATGTTTGACAGGGTACAAGGAGAACTCCCTACTTTTCTCGGCTAGCATCATGGAATAATTAATGTCAATCAAAACCACCAGAACAGGGACATAGAGTGCTGGTTTAATGTCTCAGCTGGAGATCACCTCCAGCAGTCCCTCAGTATTACATGGAGGAGTCAGCCTAGGTTACGTACTCAATAAAACTTCAATGCTCAGTGGATTTTTAAAAATCCTTTTAATCCTAAAATTAGACACAGGGACCCAGAGAAAGACTTGCTTTTACCTGACACCTTATTACATTTCAGATGGATTGAATTATATTATAAAGATTTAGGCTGGCCATTTACTGCTGTTATGCGGGTTAACATCAAAGCACACACCAAGATTTCACAAACAATAATATGATGAATGATCACACATTAGACTGGCTTGCTTACTCATGTCTTAGAGTATCGCTCGATCCCAGACAAATTCCTGTCATAGTAACAAAACTGATATTAATTGATCCAAGCATATTCTTCCAAATATGTAATGGCAAACTAACAATTATATTCTTTCAATCTCCCTTTAGAAAAAAATTGCCTGGACAGAGTAGATAGGGAAAAGCTGTTCCTATTGGTGAATGGACTGAGAACCAGAGGGCACAAATATAAATAATGAAAACAGAAAGGGCTGGCAAAACTCAGATCTGACAGCATCTGTGGAGAGAGAAACAGAGTTAAAGATTTAAGGTAATTGACAAAAGAAGCAATGGTGACATGAGGAGACAAATTTTCATGCAGCGAGTGGTTAGGATCTGGAATACGCTGCCTGAGAGTGTGGTGGAGGCAGGATCAATTGAGGCATTTAGTAGGGAATTGGATTATTATCTGAAAAAGGAAGAATGTGCTGGGCTATGTGGAGAAGGCAAGAAGTGGCACTAAGTGACTTGCCCCTTTGGGGAGCAAGCACAGACAAAGGGCCAAATGGCCTCCTTCTGTGCTGCAACCATTCTGTGAATTCCACTTTCAAAGTATAAATAAATATAATTTGCATCGTAATAAAAGTATTATATAAATTAATTACACAAATCACGATCTTTCATATTCAAATCTACAGTCTACCAATTCAAACATTTTGCAAAAGTCAAATATTGTGGATTCTGGAAACCTGAAATACAAACAGAAAATACTGGAAATACTCAGCAGGTCTGGCAGTATCTGTGGAGAGAGGAACAGAGTTAATGTTTCAGGTCTGTTACCTTTCATCAGAACTGGTAAATGCCAGAGATATAATAGGGATCTTTCCAATAATTTTAAACAAACAAGAATTTTTATTGGCATTTTCCATTGTACCTCAGGAAGATGTTGCCGTTCTCTAGAATGGAGCTAACAACATGTTCATATCTGGTTTATTCCAAAGTATCTGAAATATTAAGACGCTGAGGCCATTCAGAGATGTCTGAACTCTGGTCTAAATTTGTACAACTACTTTAATTAAATGTTTGGCATCTTTATTTGCCAAAACGTGTTCTTGTAAGTCAAAAGAGCTTTGTCCCCAATAGTTCAAGTTCGACTCTGTTGAATCATTGGGCTCGGCGTCCTTATTCCAATCAGTTAATGTGTCAATTATTGTCAGAGAAATCCAAAACTCATATTTCAATAAAATCACGGAGCTATTCGGCATTCCTCTTCCTTTCAGATTATCAATCGATTAAAACTCACAGCCCAGGCAAGCCAAAACATCTAAGTTAGGAGGCTAGAGCATCACGACCCAATAGCAAACGGAATTGGAGAGATGAGAAACCGCGAATTAAAAAGACTGGGTTCGAAAGGGTAACCTGTTTGGAAATGTAATGAACAAAATAACTTGCTGGGAAAAATAAGACAGGGGAAAGGAAATTGCAGTTCAAATGAACTAGATTTGGAAATTGACCAAGTTAGTTTGAAATTGGTCGAAAAACAGCTGAACTGTTAAATAACTGCGGCACGGTGCACATTGGGGAGGTGAAGGTATCAGAAGCATTGTCGGTGCAGTACAGGAGAGAGACAGAGTTGGGGAAAACGGGATGGGGGGAGGAGAGGGCTGGAGGCAAGTTAATGCAATGGGGGAAAATGGAGATAAAGGTGACTGACCAGTTCCTTTTCGGCGGAGTCGCTGTGTTTTGTACTTGGGTAGTCTTCTGCTGAGATGGCTTCTCTGGACTGGCCCTGGCAGTGCAGGAGCAGGAGGGCTGCACACAAAAGAAGCAGGAACAAGCCGGAGCTCTCCATGGTGCTGAAGCGACCGGTGCTCTTCGACTTTGTAGTGGGTTCTCTCACTGATCTTCTCTATAAAGAAACAGCGCTCCCTCCCCCTTTTATAGTCACGAACTTGCTCACATACATTGCTAATTAGTACGAGGGCGATGTTATACACCCTTTCCTGGCAGCAGGTTTCGCGACTTCTCTCCAAATGTGGTGGCGATTGCCAAAGGAACCTTCGTGCTGGGTGCAGTCAATGAAACTTTGACTCTTTGATTTGGTAATTCATGTCAAACAATGGGCGTTGTGGAAATACATGGAGATCCTTCAGTTTCTCCTTTATTATTAAACTATACATGGTGAGATTAATCACAATTAAGGTGTCAATGCTTTCATAAATTACTGTCATTGAAATGAATTGAATCCCGGACTGAAAACCATACCAAAATTAACCTCTTAGCTTGAAATAAGACTAGCAATCTGAACGATTTAAATAAAATAGTGACATTTCAGTGTTTAAGTAGGGAACATGCTATCGTTCACTCCAAATTGTCATTGTTTGTATCATTATTGGAAAAACAGCTATGTAATTTAACTTTTTTTTTTAGAAATTAGCTTTGCTTTATTTAAAAGTCAATTTAATTTCAATGGTACTGTGGATGAAATCCTGTCTGTACCTTGTGAAACATATCACCCTTCGTGTTTCCCCTCACACTTTTTACAATTAAAGGATGTTCAGGGAAGGATTTCAATCAGTGTTTCCCAACTTCTGAAGGTGAGAAAAGTCATTGGTGGACTGAGTTTACCCTTTGATTACTGAAATGAATATTGTTGGGTTGTTACAAGGAGAAAGGTGAAGACAATCGAAGCATTTCTGCTGAGAATTCCTCAGTTAACAAGAGGAACGTAAACAAAATGGGGGATCTCAGGCGCTTATACACATTTTTAATCAAAATCGGTTTCATCATTCGTTTATCAGACCGTTACATCTAAAGTCCTCCTTTCATATCTTTTCTCCTTTATTTTCTCCATTCGTGTTTCTTATCTTCCTTTTCTAGTTACTTATTAGGGAAATAAGGGAGGGACTTATCTTTTTAATCTCCTCATTACGTCTGTAATTCACTTTTGTATCCCTGACTTCCTTAGCCCCATTATTGGCAGTCACTGGCAGCTTAGGTTCTAAGCTCTGGATTTCCTCTCCAAACTCCTTTACCTCTCTATCTCTCTACCCGCCCCCACCACCCCGATCCCCTTCCATTTATGAAGCCCTTTAAAATTGTCTCATTGTCCAAGCTTTTGGTCAACTGCTCAGACGTCTCCTTTGGTTCAATGCCAATATTTAACTGACTATGCCTCTGTGAAGTGCCTTGCCATGTTTCACTCTATTCAAGGTGCTATATAAATACATTTTTGTTATTGTATGGCATCCAGTATGCCATCCTGGGATGAATAGAATGAGCTGAGTACTCTTTCCCCATTGTACTTCCCTGTATGTTTATTACAATTATGATTTTTTGTTTATCAGAGGAGAAATTAACATGGCCCATTTTGTTCACCCAGGGGCAGCATTAAGCAGTGTCAGATTTCTGACATTTCACCTCTGGGACATATTTCAGGTCATACTCAAATATTATAATCAAAAGGAATGTTGACACCATCACCCATCGTATTGTGGGGAACACAGACCTAAGCTGGCAGTATCACTTGAGGAGAGTTAAGGATGGTTTAGTTAAAGAATGACACAATGGTGCAACACTTTTGTTATGAGGGTGGTGGTAGGGCTTGTGTAGTTGGAGTTGTACTCTCACATCTAACATCTCACCTTTTGGTACTGACACTGGATGGACATGTTTCCAGTGGTGGAAGTCAAATGGAAAAAGGCCATTTAACTCATTCAGTTCACCCATAGCTAAGCTTTGTGTGCTGGATGCTTTAGAAGAGCATGTTTCCCAATGTCTCAATGCCAAGTCATCTGTTCCCTACTAAGCAAGAAAACTGTTGATTGAATACTTAACAACATTCAAGGTGGCTCCTTCCATGTTGTGAAGCTCTTGTGGTACAGTGGGTAGAGTTCCTACCTTTGAGCCAGAAGCTCTGAGTTCAAAGTCCTGCTCTAGGTACTTGATGGTTAAGGAAACTGCATTCATAATGCAGCCAACCAGGTTGAGTATTAACCTGCAAATCCTTCCAACTTGTTGGGGTGAGAGTGGGAAAAAAATTCCTGCTCAGCCATGTGATGGATAGAATGTAGAAGCCTCTATCATTACTATAGCTCCAGAATACAATGTGTGTGTAAAAGTGCATGTTGTGCAACTTAAACACCCTGAATGAACTACAACACACACCTTCCATGTTAGCTACACAGTGGGTACTTTCAGTTACATATAGCTCTTGGTTTTCTCAACCAAATAGTTAGATGATTCTATACAAAATATATCAGCCTTAACAGCCAATCCAATAATTTAATATTGTGACCATTTCTATTTTATCAATTCTGGTATTGCCATGCCTCATTTGAACTTTTCTCTTTTGTTCCATCTAAACTCCAAATATTTAGTCCTCCCAGTGCTTCCTCAATAAATTGAATTGGATTCACCGCACCTTGATCTAGTCAACTCATTCTCTCCCAGAAGGCAGAATATGTTAGTTGCACCTTTGTTTGAAAATGAACAGTTTCAGGCTAACATAAGAACATTTGAGTGAGGAAACTTACACCTAATGAGGAATAAATTTACCAAAAACAAAATTAAAAATGTTTCTTTTTATATATACCATTAACTACAGAATTTCCAAAATGGGCATCATGAAACTTGGTGAAAGTTGTGAACTTAATTGTGATTTTGGTGATAGGAAAGTGATTGTGTGATTTATACCTGGAAAATAAATAACTTCAAGTGAATCAGTATTAGATCACCCTACTGTAGTGGGGTGTTAATATATGCATGTTTATGAGCAGTGTGATGGTATTAAACATTAGTGCATCAGTGTGAGAGAGAGAGTGAGAGACTCCACTTACCAGCTCTCAATCTGAGCCAGTTTGTATGGTAGCACTGAGGGAAGACAATAACACATCTCCAATGGTCCAAGTGAATTGAAAACATCAGCAGCCTGACTGTGTAAACTTGAACAGCATCCAGTGACAGTGGTTAAATGTGCAATAAGGAGCAGAGATGCCATAAGATTCTGAACACCTTTGTTAAACCCTCTGAAACAGGTTTTTATTGCTGTGTCTGAAATATCTACCTCCAAACAATGCAGGGCCATGATAAACAAAATCTTAAATCACACTTGAGAGTTGATAGCAATCAGTTCTTTGGCTTGAGAGAGGAATTCAACTTTTAGTGACAATGTGATTTGGAGATCTAAATTTATTGCCTTGAGAATAATGCTTCCAGTGACACAGTAACTGTAGAAAATGAAAGGCAATAATGAAACAATAATTCCCACAATTTCACTCCATTTTCCATTAAATGTCAGCTGCACAGAACTAAACTTGCAAAGACCAGCAATTATAATCAGTTAACTTACAGATCAGTAAATGTTCTAATTCCTGCAGTGGGAATTGTACAACCACGGTCTGATTCTTTTATCTCGCTGACTTATTTTCTTTCTTTGTCTCTGACTCGTTAATTTGACACAGAATGCTTAATAAAGCTAATTGCCACAGCCTTAGCCTCAATGTTGTCATGGCAGAGTGCGGGGATAGAAGGAGCAGTAGCATCAATGTTCAGCAGTTAAAGCAGCAGATCAGGCTTTGATAATAGCTTGTTTTGGCAGTAATAAGATCTTTTGGGATCTCTATTCTTTTCAATGATTCCCTGCAGATGTTAAACTCAAGAATTTTAGCTTGATTGTTCCCAGCTGCAAGTGAAAGGGAAAATTTGAAATGGCTATTTGTGATATAATAGTAATTATTTTCTGTTGTCCCTCCCTTCTTTCTTGCTTGTTTGGAGCTCTTTGGCTAGGTTAATTCTCTCGTGGACTCCACAGTCTTCAAAGAACTGTGTTTCTTTAAGCTGAGGCGGGGGTTTCTGCAGTGGGAAGCGATGGAGCAAGGGACTTTCGATTTTCTATCCATGGCTTTCTGCCTTCTGCGCTGGAGATCCTCATAGAATCATTTAGCACAGAGGGAGGCCACGCCGACTGTGAGCCTAGGCCAGTTTCACAGCATGCTCTTCAGTACCCCATTCTTCATGTACCAAGTCTAGATGCACAATGCACAGCCACGAAAATGGTTGGTTGCAAGACTTTTGAGCCAAGCTTCTCATCATTCCCACACTCATGCATTCAGCCTGTAATGAGAACACTGGCCAACTTATCACCTCCCTATCCCATAGATGTCAGAAGCAGCAGGAGAACCACATGTTGCCCTCATTATAACTTACTTATTTTCAAGTTGGTACTACAGGCCCCTGCCCCATTAAATATTTAAGTAGGGTTGTTATTTATACATGAATATCATATTAAATAATGGAGGGATCGCTATAAGAGTAGCAGCCATCAAATAGTGAAATATTTTATTCATCTCAAACAATTGACATTTGATAAGGAGTGTGATCATTTTCTTATATCACAAAGGCAACACATGTTTCATTGGCTTTTTGCTTTAGGCTTCCAACATGCTACTTAAATATCTGTTATTACACCAAAACATCACTTAGTTACAAATGCTTTTTAGCAGAAGTAATCATGTAAGTCTTTGTTGTTAGAGGCAAGTAGTTTTACAGAAAAGTATCCACAATACGCAGCTATTACTTTTTTGTTCTCAAGATTGACTGCAACATTGGTAAGTCTGCATTTATTGCCCATCCCTAGTTGACCCTAAGAAGATGGTAATGAGCTGCCTTCTGGTTGCAGTTGTGTTCCCAAGTGGCTTTCTGGGCCAGTTCGGAGGGCAATAGCGATCAACGAAATTACGTGGAACTGGAGTCACATTTGAATTGCTCAGGTAAGATTGCGACTCGAGTCACATATAGGCCAGAAAATGATATGGGTAATGAGTTCCCTTCTGGCTGGTTTTTACAACCACCCAGCAGACTTCATGATCCTTTATTTCTTGCAGCTAGCTCAAAATAACCAACCATTAAATTCACTTTCACAATCTACCATGATGAGACATCATGTATACACATACATACGATCCACAGCACAGAAAGAGGCCATTCATCCTAACTGGTCTATGCTGGTGTTTATGCTCCATGCATTCCTCCTCCCACCCCTCTTCATCAATACTAGCAGTGTTATCTTTTATTCCTTTCTTCCCCCTTGTGTTTATCCAGCTTCCCTTTAAATTTATCTCTGCTATTTGACTCAACTATTCCATGTGATAGTGAGTTCCAAATTCTTACCATTCTTTGGGTTTCTCCTGAGTTACCTACTGGATTTATTAGTGACTATCTTATATTATAAGAGGTCTTGTGGTGCAGTGAGTAGTGTCCCTGTCTTTGAGGAGAAGCTCCAGGTTTGAGTCCCACCCCAGGACTTGATGGTCAAGGAAGGTGCATTTGTAACATGGTCAACCAGGTTGATTAGCAACTTGAAAATCCTTCCAACACTTGTCAATGGCAAGCAGTAAGCGTGGGAGAGATTCCTGGTCAGTGGCATGGCAAGAAAGTAAAAGCTTCTACCATCACCATCCATAGCTCCAGTCTGCAACATGCAAGTAAAACTGCATGTTGTTATAGCAACTCAAACTCCCTGATTGATCTGTAACCCACCACCATGCCATCTTATATTCATGTCCGCTGGTTTTGGATAGGAACATGAGAATTACTGGATGAAAATAGACCAGTGTCCATCCTGGTAGTCACAAAAATGAGGCAAGGAAAATCCTAACTGTAGGGAGTTTGAGAATTATAAAATTAGGAGCTCCAGCTCACAGCCCAATGTGGAGGTGGTTGTACAGCCGTAATGTCTCTGGATGAGAAGAGACCCAGGCTACAGGTTCCAATCCCACCACGGCAGCTGGTGGAATTTGAATTCAGTTAATAAAGTCTGGAAAATCAGGCTAGTCTTAGTGATGGTGACCATGCCAACTATCATGCATTGTTGCAAAAACCCATCTGGTTCACTAATGCCCTTTAGGAAAGGGAATCTGCCGTCCTTACCTGGTCTGGCCTGCCTGTGACTCCAAACCCACAGCAATGTGGTTGACTCTTAACTGCCCTCTGAAATGGCCTTGCAAGCCAATCAGTTCAAGAGCAATTAGAGATGACAAACAAATGCTGGCCTTGCCAGTGACACCCCATTCTATGAAAGGATAAAACAAATTATGATCCAAAGCCAATGGTGGTACCAGTTGAACCAAGCTGGTGCACTGGTCAGTGGAAAGTGGAAGCTATTCTCTATGTCTAACCTATTAAACTGTTTAATAACCTTAAAAGTTGAACAATCGTTTCTCTTGAAAAAAGAGAAGGCTGACAGGTGATCTGTTAAAGGACTTTAAGTGATCTCACAATCATTGAGTTACTAATCCAGAACCACATTCACTTATCTACCAATCCTTCTCAAACCTAATCGAATGCAGTATTTTTCCCCTCTGATCACATGGATTATATCATAGGCAATGTACCCAATCCAAGTGTTAGCTGCATCAAAAATGGTGGCATTCCGAAGAGGATCGCAGAGGATTTGCACCAGGTGTTCGTACACTACTCTTGGCAGTCGTGGTTATAGGACTTGTTACAATAACCCCGATTGAGCTCCCATTTCTGTGGTAGAGTAAGGGTCAAGTTCTCTATTGCGTTACTCATGTTATTCTGCAGGGTTTGAATCAAACGAAAGATTATGTATGTATTCGTAGTAATCTATTCAGGTGAAATGTTTTCCCACACATGATTACCAATTCCAATCCACGTGTACAAGCAAATAGCTCATTGAATCTCTATACTTTGATTGATTTTGATTTGATTGAGTTTTATAGTGTTTGTTTCATCTGATTATCTTTTGTACTTTTCACTGGAATTTACCTCTGATCTCTCCCACGTACTCTGCTCAGTTCTTGACTGTTTCTGTTTTTCTGCTTGAACTGTGTACACACCTGGCCCCCATTCCTCTCATTTCCAGCTCTAAACTTCAGCAACTGCAAATTGTTTTCTGAACATTACTTCACATCGTGGATCCTACCGGTTCATCCTGCTTTACAATATATTAAAACTGGTCTGCTTGTCTTCTCCAATTCATTCTTTCCCAGAAGTACAAACTTGTGAAAAAAACTTGAATTTATATAGTGCCTTTCACAACCTCAAAACGTCCCAAAGTGCTTTACAGCCAATTAAGTTCTTTTGAAGTGTACTCACTGTCATCATAGAAGGAACTCTTTAATCAGTCTCTTAAACCATAACTTGGCATTTCTAATCATTACTTCAGTTATTGTTGATTTGACACATGCCATGGAACCACGCATGTGCAGGCATGCACACGTGCATACAGATATAGACACACATGCACACACTCTCTTCAGTAGTAGTTACTGGATAGTGATCAGAAGCAGAAAGTACTGGGTGATTGTTCTTTGCTGTTTCCTGACACAGGGTCAGTTGTACCATACCAACTACTACCCCAACTTAGATCACCAAGACCTCCCTTGTAAATTTCAAGAGGACGATGAGGTTTTGGAAGGCAGGTTTATTAAAGATTAGGAGAGATGAAGCAAGTCTGTGACCTTTGGGACCCTACCCAATGGATGGAACTGGTCTTTTCCAGTCCCTTGCAGTTCTATGTTCCTGAAGACAATGGGACATTTCAGAAGGTGGGGTGAAAACTGGAAGAATGGGGGAAGTTTAGTCAAATGATTATACCATGAGTAACTGAGGTTGTCTGAAGCTTGCTTGATTCACTTGGATTTTCCAGAGTTTATCTTGCATTGGTCCAAGAAATTTGTTTCACAAAGCTACTTCAAGAACTGATTAGTTAAAATACCAAGAATTCATAAAATGAATTGTGTGGTGACAGATCAGTGCTATGAACTTTCCAATTTGCTTGATGCCACTCTCGGCTTTGAATCAGAGATCGTAGGGTTAAGCTCCTAAACCAATGGTTCCCAAAGCGCTCTACCATTGGGATTTTACTCAATACCACCATGAAAGCAGACTAACTGGTCTCTAATTCCTCATGGGTATCAGTGGCAAAGAACAGTTTCCTACATAACAACATTCTCATAATCTATAGTATGACACACTGAGTCAATTTAAGATGACAAAATGCAATTAAACTGCACACATTTTTATCCGCATTAGAAGTTCCTGGTCATGCTTTTCAACGTGCTTACTGAGTTTTATATACTCGGTTGTATGGTTTCTGACTAGATTAAGGAGGCACAGAAATGATAGTTAATATATTGAATGTTCAGTCCTTAACAACCTTAATTAGATTCTAGCAGTTTCAGATCATTTTTCATGGTAACTAAAATGGGTTCATTTGTTGGCAAATTGTTCCTTAGTGTATTTAGAATTGATTGGAGTCATGCAGACTGAACTCTGTCTTGAATTAAGTGGACAGCAGAGCATACTAAGGGATTTCTCCTGTTAGCAAATCGTGATAATCCCAACACCAGGAATAGGAAAGCAGACCCATTAAAATTAAATTGGCTGCACTGGCATGAAGCAAAACAAAGTGAGCACGCACAAGCAGGCAGTACAGAAACAGGCCGTTCAATCCAACAGGTCCATGCTGGTGGCCAAAATTTTCCCATTGGCGTGCAGGTGAGCGTCATGATGTCACCGTGCGCCCTCGCGGTATTTAGGTAGGCTGGTGCGCAATGTTCTCGGATGCGCGCCCGCCATTAATTAATCACCTAGTTAAGGCCCTCGAGGCAGCAACTGGCTGCAATTCTTCGGCGCCTGTGCGATCTTCAAGGCATCGCTCGGGCGCAAAGGGCAGGCGGGTAGGAAACATTTGTATAAACCTCATCCACGGACGGGATAAGTGGGGTGAGTGGGGTCGCGAATGTGATCTTTCAGGTATTTAAGTGTGAAAGTTACTTATACTTGCCTGTGTGAGCAGGGATACTTCAAAATCATACCAACTGCTTGGACAGGTGTAACAGCCTTCAGGTCAGGACTCTACAGTAAAGATCATTTTTGGGGCCTGCAGCTTTCAGGAAGCCTTCCCTTAGCCTAGGAATGGGAGGTGATCTCTCCACTGGAGGCACCTCCTCTGAGGAGGAAGGGAGGGCCAGAAGGGGGAGGAGGCCATGAGTCCACATTCAGCCTCCTGAAGTGCCACCTTTGGGAGAAGAGGCACAGGCACAAGGGGTGCAGGGCCAACATGAAGTCCAAGGCAGAAGGGGCCACAGAAGACGCCACTATCCTGCTGCCAGGGTATACAGGCGACAAAGCAGCTACCTCAATATGTCTGAGGTGCAGTGCCGAAGTAGGCTCCGTCTCTCAAGGGAGACAGTCACTTCTATTTGTCAGATGATAGGCCCTGAGATCTCCGCAAACTCTGTGGGTGGGCACCCCATGCCAGGGGCTCTAAAGGTCACAGCTGCCCTCAACTGCTTTGCCTCTGGTTCTTTCCAAGGGTCGGTGGGTGATCTCTGCGGAGTCTCCCAGTCAGCACCTGTGTCAAGCAGGTGACAGACGCTCTATTCAGTTGTGCATTGACTTTCATCCACTACCGCTGGGATGAGGCCAGCCAGACACAGTGAGCCAGAAGCTTTGCAGTGATTGCTGGCTTCCCCCATGTCCAGGGTGCTATAGACTGTACACATTTGGCCATCAAGGCACCAGCAGGTGAGCCCAGTGCCTTCGTCAACAGGAAGGGCTTCCACTCCATGAACATGCAGATAGTGTGTGACCACAGGATGCAGATTCTACAAGTCTGTACAAGGTAGCCAGGCAGCTCCCATGACACTTACATACTCAGACACTCATAGGTGCTGAGGCTGTTCAGTGCTCCAACCCGGCTGGATGGATGGATGCTGGGTGACAAGGGCTATCCCCTCAAAAGGTGGCTTATGACTCCTCTCCGCCATCCAAGAACAGAAGCTGAGCAGCGGGACAATAGGAGCCATGCCTCCACAAGGGCTGTGATGGAGAGAACCATCAGTCTTCTCAAGATGCGCTTCCACTGCCTGGACTGCTCGGGGGGTGCACTACAGTATCAGATCGTGTGTTGCTGATAGTGGTTGCATGCTGTGCTCACCACAATCTGGTGCTGGAAAGGGGCGATGCAGTGGACGAGGAAGATGTAGACGCAGTTGCTCTGGATGCACACGATGAGTCCTGCAGTGAGTCCGAGGGTGAGCACAGAATGCTGAGGGGGTAGATGCTAACCTGAGCATACTCCAAGGAGGCAAGGACACCCGGGAGGCTTAATCCAAAGAACCTTCAGCTAGCCCAACACAGATGGACCTTCAACACACGCCAGGGCTGCAGGCTCCATAATCGAGTGCTAAATCTGCTTGGATAGTAACATTAGCTAAGGCCCTTGTCAATAAAGCTCAATGTCAAACAACTCACTCATAACATCATGGGTTCCCATCCACTTGCAGAAGTAAGGAATCACCCTGAGACATGGCAACATGTCAAAATTTATTGGGAGAGCAAATGTAATATCATAAACCAAAAAAAAAATGGTGTTGGACTTCATACCAAGTCTTCGATAAACTGCTATGGGCCAACGTAAAAGCAGCAGTGGTTTTACAAGTGCTACATCTAGGTGCTGCCCTCTCGCTGGCACTGGCATCTGAGCCAGCCTGAAACTGTGCTGTCCTGTTGGCCTCAATGACCTTGGCGGATGTCCTCTGGAGCCTTTGGTGGCCCCGCCTGGGAGGGAGCTGCCAGTTCCACAGCTGGCTTCTCCCCAGTCGCCACAGCCTCATCCGATGCCAAGATCACTAGCGGAGGGGTGGAGGTGCTGCTGCCCTCATCCGGAGCACCCTGAGAGGTGAGCCTGCAGAGACAACAGGCAGCTGCTGCGCCAATGTGAGGTCACTTCGGACCTCCCTACTCACTGTAGATGAATGGGCACTGGACAGGGATACATGGCGCCCAAACCACCACCCACACGGGCAATGACCAGCTGGGGTCAATGCTGCTGTAAGGGCTTGCAGGTCCGAGAGCAACCCCAGGAGGCCTTGATTGTTCTCCAGGAGGACCCTCTCCATGAGAGTCGTCACTCTCTCCAGAAAGGAAGCTTGGCGCTCAGCCATGAGGCTCAATGCATTGGTGATGCTCTGCGTGGACTCCCCAAGCACGGGCACCATGCCACGCTTAACCTCATGTATCTCCGCCAGATCGTCCCACGTACCCTGCTGCAGTTCCAGTGTTTGCTGCCTCACGGACGACTCCAGAGGCACATCATCAGCCATCGATCGAGCATGTACCTGATTCCCAGCAGTTCTCCGACTGCCGGCGCCCTGGGCACTATCTATCGCTGTCTGCACCTCAAGCAAGTGTGAAGTTCCCTCACTGCCGTGCCCCGGGACACTAGCCGAAGATCTAATTCCCACGGAGGTGCTAGTATCTGCACTGATGCCTGCCTTTTGTGATGCTGGTGAGCGGAGTTCCTCTGGGGCCTCAGGGGTGAGAGATGGGCCCCCTGCCTCCTCCTCCCAGCCCTGCTCCGGTGATGCTGAAAGGAAGAAAAAGGACACTTGATTAGTTACAGTGCAGACAATGTCAAGGTGCATGCCGCTCCCCTGGATCATTATGCGCTCATCCTTCTATAATCAATGGTCAACCCATGTTGCTAACTTCAATCATTGAACATTCAGCAGTGCCATGGCTTTTGGTACACACATGGTGACCTCAGTGCTCGCCAAACACAATTCCCCATGGCACCTCAGCCTCACCGCTGGACCTGGGGGCGTGGCACCTCTCCAGATCCAAGGACTGCAGCTCATAAGGTGTTAGAAGCGCCAGGAAGCCTGGCCTCTGCCAGTCCGCATCCACTCTGCAGAATTGTGTGCAATCTTCTCCTGGAAAGGAGAGAAGAGCATTGATTAGTCCAGCCTGCACCTGAATTCCCATCGCATCCCTGCCAGAGTGGGACATTGCAGGACTCCAGTTCTTTGTCACCCCTCAGCTGCCACACACTCACCCAAACAAGCCGGGGCTGACCCCCCTCATTGCCCAAATGCTGCCTCCTTCGCCTGTGGCACCACAAGGTGTTACTTTGCTAAGCAGGGAGGCACAAGCACGTGGAGCACAAAGAGCAGCAGATGGATTGGTGCCCCGCCAACTGGAAGCTCCCCTCCCAGCATGTTAGCAAACTGACTTTGACACGCTTCCCAGCTCCAGCACTCTACCTCGGTGCAGATCCTTGACTTTCACCCCTATTCTATACACTGGGTGTCTGTCACACACGCTGCGGATGCAGAACCCATCCTAGCTCAACCCCCTCAGGGTGAACTGGGGATGGGCAATATCAGCTGGCCCACCCAGCGAGAGATACGGGTCGTGAAGGATTCAAAGCTGCTAATGTAAGCGGAGTTGCCGGGGAGGGGGGGGAAGGGGTGCTGGGGGGCGGCGGGGGAAAGGGTGACGGCTGCATTAAGTGACCTGAGCCAACATGGTACTCACCCTTCCTGAGCGCAGGAGGTCGATGAATCCTTTGTGGCCCTGGACCCTTGTGTGCTGCACCACATCATGGGAGCTGACACTCTCGGCCACCTCCTCCCATGCTCCTTTGTTCAGGTGGGGAAGCCTCCGTCTCCCGAGCTTTGGAAGAAGGACTCCCACTGCATTGCCACCTCCTCCAGGAGGGCAGCTCGGCACCTGTCGAAGAAACGAGGGGCACACTGCTCCGCTGCCCTACCCTCCGGCCTGGCCTGCCCCGATGGCCTGCCCTCTGGACTGCCCTCTGGACTTGGATGATGCACATTACCCCTCTGATGTGCTCTTCTCTCGGCCATTGTGAACAGCCTTGCAAAGGCTGCCAGGCTTTCATTTAAACAGCCTGTGGGTCGCCATTGGACCCCGCATTCTGTGTACACCCACCGCCGCCCGTCCACTCCCACTATCCTCGGGAGCCGTTAAATACGCTGGGCGGGCCTTAATTGGCCCCGCCCGTGTAAAATGGCGGCACAGGCCTGATCGCGGGCGGCGATGGGGTCCGCGCCCGCTCCTGCACAGCCCACCTGATGTGGGGAAAATTCTCCCTGGTGTTTAAGTTCCACACTAGCCTCCTCCCCAATTTTTTCTCTTACTTTCTTTAACCTTGGTGGGTGTCCTGATTATATATATATATATATATCTTAACTCCTCATAAAGGTAAAAAGACCATGCTTAGACAAGCTCTCTTTCAGCCCTGCCTCCATTTTATAATCAATATCCTATTCTTCGTATGCTAACATAGGAGCAAGAAATTCATTTTTCAGTGCTTGTGTAAATAGTCGCTTGGTAGTGCAGAACATGAATTTGGCTGAGAAAAGAGACACGTTGCATACACATTTTCCATCTTGCGCTCATCAGGACATACACAAGAATGCCAAATTTCAAAGGGAGTAACAATTTATGTTGCATGAGGAAAAGTTGCGTATTGGTTGTTTTGAAATTTGGCATCCTTACAAATCTGTCCTGATGAGTGCAAGACAAAAAGCTTCAACAGCATGTCTCTTTTGTTCAGCGATACTCAATTGTGTAAATCCTTCTGTCCTGGCCATTGGACCCCGCAGTCTGTGTACACCCACCGCCGCCCGTCCACTCCCACTATCCTCGGGAGCCATTAAATACGCTGGGCAGGCCTTAATTGGCCCCGCCCATGTAAAATGGCGGCACAGGCCCGATCGCGGGCGGCGATGGGGTCCGCGCCCGCTCCTGCACGGCCCACCTGATGTGGGGAAAATTATATAAATATGTATCTACGTCAACCTTTATAAAATTATTATTTTTATTTTAAAAATGGATAAGGCTTTACCCTGACCAGACATGACTCATACCAGAGGAATTTCTAACCTTCAGAAACCAGCAGGGAGCTTGTTATCTTTAAAGAGGTGCTGTCCTCTGTGACTGCTGACAATCAAACTCCAAAGAAATGCACCAATCCCCATTGCATTTCTAAGGCAGAGCTGTGGCCAACAGAGGTGGTACGTCTGCAAAGGACAAAAGGGGCCCTGGCTCCTCTATTATAAACACCTCAATCTTTCAGACCTGGCAATATACATCCTTTGACCAAGACACAGAAGAAGTGGGAGGTATATCACATGACCTCCCCCAAGCTGCTAGAACCTGTAATATTGCTGTGTGGAACTGAATCCAGGCAGTCCACCATTTTATCATTTAACAGGTAGCAGCAGGAAGAGCTCTGTCCAGGTAAATTTCCAGTCCCTCATCTACACTGTGAACTATTGGAACATTGGAACTCCTGTATCTGTGCCTTCAAGACTAATTCATCTTTATGTGCCTTCTCCCATTCTTGGAAGTCCTTGATTCTGGAAAACAGGATCATGCTGCAACAGTTTCGGCCTGCTAACCTCTGAAGGAATATGCTACTGGACTTTTGATCCTGGAATCTGGACTCACATGAAACCATAACTCTTATTTTTATCATGGTCTTGCCCTGTACGCCTTTCTTTCTCTTACCCCTCTTTTATTGTATGAGTGCAAAAAGGGGCAGACATTGCAAAACCCCTTTCCCGCGTTTTTTGTGTATGCAAAATAAATCAACCCTCTTATTTTACCTTATCTCGCATTTGCTGTGGCGTTATTAGTATGGGGTTGGATCACTCCAAATTGAAGGGTTGGGGAAAACATGCTTATAAAGGGGGGAAAATCAGAAATCACAAACACCTTTCTTTTTACAGATGGTAGTGAGAGGAGAAATCTGGGCTGCTTAAATGAATCCCTCTCTGATCTGTAACAAAATTCAGCCACTTATACCTTACAGAAAGGCGGTGGAGGGGGTCATCAAAAAATGTTCAGGGTTTGTCACTAAGCTCATATTTCTCTGTTTAGAGTTTATCAGTTTACATCTTCAGTATTTCAGACCTGAAGCTAATTCTGACAAATTCCAACGGGCCTGTATTTGTGACACTTTGCCAGGATCAATCAACCAAGTCTGATGCGTGAACACAGTCAATAAAGCTCTTTACTGACTTTCTCAACTGAGACATGTTTATCCTTCACAGATTTAATTTAAAAAGATATTTTGCCTGGCAATTTTCACAGCTTCCTGAAGAAAGTTTTGCATTGCGTTACTCAAAGCCGTTCAAACTCTGCATTCTGTATAAAATGATAGAGATGCAGGAAGCCATTCAAATCTCATCTTAGTTTGGAGTTGTGTTTTCACTTTGTCTTTTTCTTTCCTTCACTTCCATTCAGAGACTTGGTTCCCATGCTCATGTCCTTCCCATGTGAGTCCTGGGAAACTGCGTTAGTTTCAGGGTTAGTCACAATGGGACATAAGTTCAAGGTCAGAGGCAGGAGGTTTAGGGGGGATGTGAGGAAAAGCTTTTTTACCCAGAGGGTGGTGACGGTCTGGAATGCGCTGCCTGGGAGGGTGGTGGAGGCGGGTTGCCTCACATCCTTTAAAAAGTACCTGGATGAGCAATTGGCATGTCATAACATTCAAGGCTAAGGGCCAAGAGCTGGTAAATGGGATTAGGTAGGTAAGTCAGGTGTTTCTCACGTGTAGGTGCAGACTCGATGGGCCGAAGGGCCTCTTCTGCACTCTGTGATTCTGTGATTCACCTCTGGTCCAGATTCCCACTTATTGCCACAGTGATCAGGACTGCGAACCTTGTCTGCGTTTATTCGCCAGCTGAACTCTACTAATTCAGTTCAGGTTGGCAGTCAGGCTTCAGTCTTTTCTGCTTTGCACATCTCATAACCAGCACAGGAGATTTAACAGTCCCAGGGGTGAGGAACTTCAGTTATGTGGACAGATTGAGAAGTTGAGGCTGTTTTCCTTCAGGAAGAGAAGGTTGAGAGGAGATTTGATGGAGGTGCTCGAAATCATGAGGGGTCTGGACAGAGTAGATAGAGAGAAACCGTTCCCATTGGTGGAATGGCCAAGGACTGGAGGGAACATAGATTTAAGGTGAATGGGAATAGAACCAATGGTGAAATGAGGAAAAACTTTTTCTTATGTAGAGAATGTTTAGGACCTGGAATGGACAGTCTGAGGGTGTGGTGGAGACAAATTCAATCAAGGCTCTCAAAAGGGAATTAGATAAACAATGGAATGGGAAAAATTCACAGGGATACAAGGAAAAGGGCGGGAGGGTGGGACTAGCTGAATTCCTCTCGCAGAGAGCCGGCATGGACAAGGCAGGCTGAATGGCCTCCTTTTACCATAACCATTCTACAATATACCCGTTAACCCCCTGAAATTCCTGGCTCCCCCTTGTAAAATGACAGATGTGATTTAAAAAAAACAAGAGAACCCCAGGCAATAAAAATTGAATTTGATTTATTCAACCATTATAAAGGAGTCATCCGTCTCACGACATTAACAAGCTGAAGAAAAGTAAAAGAGGGTGAAGAAAATATCATGGGATATTTCACTAACTGTGATGTTCAAGAAACCACAAAGGGCATTGATTCAGCCCTCCGTAGATCAATTATTTGGCATCGGAAGCAACTGCGGGAAAGGTAGAGAAACAGAGGACATTTTAAGCCCAGAATTTATTAATGCACCATATGCTTCCGTTAACATTATTAAAGGTTATTATTTCTGGACAACTCAAGAGTGTGGTAATAGAGAATCAACAAAATACTACATTCGAGCCAATTAACTACCAAAAGTGTTATTGCCATCATCGCAAAGTTCAATTAGTTCCTCAAATCCACGATGGAACAAGTATCATTGCTTCCTCATTAAAAACCTTCAAGTTCTGTGCCACCCAACCCAAAGACTGTTCAGTGGGTTTGTTGTTAACCATTTGACAACTGAAGTGTTTATTGAAACACCTTCTTTCTAGAAATCATTCCAGGACATTTGTTGGCCTTCCTAATTAATAGTAAATTGGAGCTGCCACTTTCTTTTCTCTCCCTTGCCGAGGGACACAGGAGGTGGACAAACCATGTGCTTTTGTATCCATAGCTAGTTTTTTTTAGCCTGTACGTTGAGAGGCATCAATCCAAATCAGGCATGGCTGACCAGGAGACTCTCCCATTCTTACCGCTTGCCATAGGCTTGTCAGAAGGATTTACAGGTCAATAATCAACCTGCTTGGGCTGTGTTGTGAACACACCTGTGGTCATCAAGCCCTGAAGTGCACTTGAACCCAGAGCTTCTGGCTCAGAGGTAGTGACGCTACCCAACTACGCCACAAGACCCCCACACCATTTGAAGCTGGCTATTATATAATTATAGGGGATATTATGGACAATGCATTGTAGAGCTGTGTGTAGTCCGATTTGTCCATTTAAGGTTATTTAATTTAACTGATCTGAATAGGCACATCCTGAGATCAGTTCGTGGCTGATTCCTCTCGGGCTTGTACTGAGAGGGATAACAAATAAGGGGCCACCCATTTAAAGCAGAGATGAGGCAAATTCTTTTCCCTCAGAGGGTAGAGGGTCTTTGGAACTTTCTTCCTGAAAAAGCGATGGAAGCAGTGGGCGGAGTGGTCCCGGGTTTGCACTAAGCGCAGTAGCGGGTGGGAAAAACAATGTTTCACCCACTGGCCGCAATGGGGGCTTCTCACACAGTATCGCCCCAAAGCCCGCCGCATTAAATACGCATTCCCGGGAAACACGCCATTTCGATGGCGGGCGGGCTGCGATTTGCCTGCCACACTGTCACCTCGCTGCTTCCTCACGCCAGCCGCGCGCACACTCCTCAGTGCTTTCGGCCCAGGGCTGCTACAACAAAGGCATAGCTTCAAAAGGCAAGGAGACTGCGGCCTCCAGTTTTAGTGACGCATCCCTCGAGTGCCTTTTGGATGCCGTGGAGGCCCGCCGTGATGTCCCCTGTCCTGCTCTGGCCGCAGGAGGGACTTGGGAGTTGGTGGCAATGGTGATCGGTGCCAATGTGGCACAGAGGAGGTCGGCCGTCTAGTGCAGATAGAGGATGAATTATCTCATCCGTGCAGCCAGGGTAAGGCAACCATCTCATCGCTCTAAACTCACACACTCACAAGCCCATCACACATTCACTGGCATCTCGCTCACTGCCAGCTCACGGGACATCACCACTCCATTCTCACACACAAACCCTCACATCTCCATCTGGGCCTCATCTTCCCTGGAGACTGCCTCCTCAGCCCTCACCATCTTGAGGCCACTTGCACAGATCAACTTGTACCCCCACACAAACACTGGGATACCCTCCTTTCCCAGTACAGCCCTCACCCTGCAGCCTCTTCCCTTGCCTGAGGCCACTTCTCCCATTCCCCAAGCAAGCCTTAGCCCTGCAGCTATACAAAGCCTTATGGCTGGTCTGGTAGGTAGAGACCTGCCTATGAGCCCTTCTAAAAGTGCTGTGGTGCTGCCTGTGAAGCCTGGAGCTGATGACCACGAGTGCTGCCCTGAAACAAGGTGGGCAAACAAACCTACAAGTCCCGAGCAAAGTGCAGCTCACCAGGTGCACGTTGCTTGTATACTGTTGTGAAACAGCACACCGAAGTGGGCGGACGATCCAGCGTGGGGGTGGGGGAGGGGGGGGGGGTGGGTGGGGGGGTGGATGAGTCCGTCGGGCTAACCTTATAATGTTACAATGAGGTTCTCAATGTCCGGTGGTGGGAAAGGCAGCCTGCCATCGACAGGCTGAGCTGACAATCACAAACTGGCTTCATGACAGCACAGAAAGAGGCCATTCAGTCCATCGTGTTCACGCCAGCCAACAAGTGGCCAGCCAGCCTAACCCCATTTTCCAGCTCTTGGTCTGTCGCTTAGCAGGCACCAATCACATATCCAAGCACTTTTTAAATGGAGTGAGGGTTTCTGTCCTTTCAGACAGTCAGTGAATCATATCACCTGAGACTGAAGTGAGCCAACATGTGATTAAAGTTTCCAATTTTATCTCATGTATTATTATTGATGTGAGTTTGCTTGTGCCTCAGCAGGTGGGATGACTGAGTGAATCCTTTTCCACACAGGATGCAGTTGAATGGCTCCCCCCATTGTGAGTGCATTGGTGTTTCAACAGATCCTTTTTGCTTTTAAAGCTCTTTTCATGGTTAGAACATTGAAAGGATCTCTGATCACCATGAACAAGTTGGTGTTCAATGAGTTGGGATGATTGAGTGAATCCTTTCCCACACACTGAACAGGTGAAGCCCTACCACCCTCTAAGTGAAAATTTCCCCTTAATCCCCTCCAAGCCTCTTACCTTTTACCCTAAATCTATGCCACTTGGTTATGAACCCTTCAACCAAGGAGAATAGGACCTTCCTATCCACTGCAACTAGACCCTTCAGAATTTTATTCACTTCAATTAGGTCTCCCTCTGTTTCAAAGAGAACAACCCCAGGCTATCCAATCCTTCCTCATAACAAAACTCCTCCAGCCTCGGCAACATCCTTGTAAATAGCCTCTATACCTTAAGTTACAGAGCATCCTATCTTATAGACAGGGTACCAGGGACACGTTGGGGTGTAAATTTGTCTTGTGTAATAGTGCGAAGACTGCGATGAAAAGACAGGCAGAGTGTAAAACGCCCCACTGATGCACCATTGCCCACTGTCCACCACTGCTGAAGATGAGTTTAGGCCTCTACAACAACAAATAGTATTTTTATTCTCTGGAACAGTGTACCGCAGCTCAACCCGGCTCAGCAGCTGCCGCACAAACTTAACGGATACCCAACCCCAGGAAGCCATGAGGATTATTTCTGGGATATTGAGACCAACACAGCTTGAGTGGCTTCCTGTGCTAGCTCATATTGAACCTCCTAACATCGGCAGGGATAACATCCTCCTCGGAGAAAGCCATCGGTTGACAGCAACAAAGCACCCCCACTGACACAGGACCTCAAAAAAACTCACGCACTCGTCTGAAATCCCATTGAGCCTACTGGAACACACTCCATCTATCGATAGCCCACCTCCTGGTTGACTGCAAACTGCAAACTGGTAACTGACCCAAGTGGTAACGTCCCAGGTTTCAAACTTCCACTGAAAATCTGGAAAACCCTCCACCACTTGAGGACAGGCCAGGGAAGATGCGGCCACTCTCTCCACAAATGGAACATGACGAATGGCTCAAATTGTGACTGTGGCCATCCAAGTCTGATCAACGTTCGTATACTGAACTCCTGCCCTGAGAGATCCGTTTCTGGCGGCATCGCAACCATTCACACTGAGGCGTGAATCGGTTGTCTGAATTGATTGTTAACCTCGCCAACAAATTCTAACTGCTTCCCTAGCCATACGAATAAAAAAAAGTTCTCTGGAGAAAGAAGAAAGAGAGGTTGCTTTTATATAGGACCTGTCATGACCTCCCAAAGCACTTTAGAGCCAATGAAACACTTTTGATGCGTAGTCACCGCCAAAATGTAGGAAATGGGGCAGCCAATTTGCTTGCAGCCAACTCCCACATCCAGCAATGTGACAATGGCTAGATAATCTGCTTCAATGATTCTGGTTGAGCGATAAATATTGGCCAGGAATCATAGGAGAACTCTCTAACTGGTTGTTGGTGTAATTCTTAGCATACTTGGGATTGTTTAGTAAGTGCTGTCCAATCACAGAATCACATATAATATTGGACACTACGTTCTGAGTTTTGCTAGCAAGGGCAGGTTGAGTGCAGTCAGTACTTTGCCCATTGTGAACAGCCAAAGGGGTGTGCCGTTTGATACGGTCCACCAATCAATCAGATGTACGGCCTACATAACTTGCATCACACTGGCACTGAAATTGAGTTACTACATTACTCATTTATGTGGTAGGAAGAACATATTTTTGGCTTGATGGCAGCATCCTGTTAGTGAAGAATACCACACCAACCTAGACATACATATGTGTAAGCCCAACAAAGGGACTGGAATAGTCATCCTTAACAAGTGTAGCTATATTGACAGAATGCATGTTGTTCTTAGTGACAGGTCCAAATTCATAACCTTTGACCCGCCGCTAAGCATGGCTGCACAGCCCTGCTCAAAAACAGCTGCATGCAAGATCTTCCATACACACCTTAATGGGCTCCAGCCTGTGTTCAAATTCAACATGCTGGTTGAGAAACCTGCCAGGGGGTTCTCTATTACTGTCTGCTGCAAGCCAACCTTCACTGGTCAATATACGCATTGGGATTCCCACAGCTCTACATGCAATAAGATTGGCCTTATCGGCAAACTCGTAAATAGGACATTTGCTCACTTATCCAACCTTGATGCTGTGATAGGGCCCATCAAAGATATCCTGTGGGAAAATAACCACCCTGATCAGATCACTGTATATCACCCAAACTCATGAACAGGCCACCACTTTCGGTCCTGAAAAGTGCCCAGTCTACGTCAGATTACCCTGCAAGGGTAAGGTGTCTCAAAGACTTTTAAGAAGCAGTTGAAACTAGGCGTTTCATGCTACTACTATGCAGTAGCAAAATGAGTGGCATTCTACACTAACAGGATGCTCCCATAAGATTCCCTCATGCACACTGTGGTCCACAACACCTCTGCGGGGCCATGAACCATGATTCCTTGGAAATCTGGCCTGCCTCCATGAATATTGCAGGGGACTAGGAGATGCCTCTCCCCCACAATGGAGGCAGCCAGGTCGGGAGTGCAGGGTGCAGGCTCGAGACCTGCACCAGGCCCACTGGTGAAAATTGATAGCGCCAGGAATGGGGCTGGAAATCCCGGGCTCAAGACTTGGCTGCCGTTTTTAAAGGTCTGTAGAGTCTCCTTGTCTCTGCGAAAATCCAGCCCACTATACACAAGTTCTGCGCACCGCACATTAGGAAGGACATGAAGGCTTTGGAGATGATGCAGAACAGATATGCTAAAATGGCTCCAGGAATAAGGGATTACTGTCTCGTGGATAAACTGAAGAAGCAGGGGCTACTCTCCATGCGCCAGAAAAGACTAAGAGGAGATTTAATAGAGATGTTTCAAATCATGATGTGTCTCGATGGAGTAAATAAAGAGGAACTGCTCCCATAGGCTGATAACCAGAGGGCTCAGCTTTAAGATATCAGCAAAAGAATGGTTAGGATCTGGAGTGAATGCCTGATAATGTGGTGGAAACAGATTGAAAAGTAGCTTTCAAACAGGAATTGGATAAATACTTAAGGGAGAAAAAAGATTGCAGGAATATGAAGAAAGAGTAGACAAGTAGAACTTAATTAATTAGATACAAGAGAATTGGATCATTATCTGAAGAGGAAAGGTTTTTGGGGCTAAGGGGAGAATGGCTGAGTTGCTCTTGCAGAGAGCTGGCACAATCATGATGGGCTGAATGGCTTCCTTCTGTGCTGTAACCATTCTATATGGTTCTGTTCTGCTCTATAGGTGGGACTAACTAAGAGCTGACACAGACTCAATGGACCAAATGGCCCCCCTTCTGTGCAGCACGGTTTTATGGCTTTATGTTACAGTAGTGGGTACTCTGTTGTGGTTGGGCTCTTAAACACGTTGTTGGACAGTGTAGAGGGAGCTTTTCTCTACATCTGCCTTGTGCTGTGCTTGATCTGGGATTGCTTTGATCGCCTGAAAAGGAAAATAGTGCCATCTCCAACATCTTGATCCCTCACCTTAGTGAGCACATAAAATAAAAACTAAAACATTGTTGGAGGTAGCGGAACTTATGGAGCAGAAATTACTTTTTTACCGTCAGGGTTATTCAGAGTATAAACCCAGCGCTGAAACGGTTGCCATGGCTGCATTGTAGCAACATACTAAAAGCTCTCAAGAACTTCCCCTACTTGGTATTTCTATGCAATGATCAGCACATTTGAAAAGGATATTTATACAGAAGTACCATCCAGGTTTACAGTGTCGGTATCTGTAGTCTGCTTCAATGAGTTTGGTGCTGAAATTGGAAGGTCACAGCCTGATAAAATATTGCATATTTCTCTGTTGCTGTTAACCAAGGGCATATTTCAGAATAAAAATCAAAATACCTGGAAAAACTCAGCAGGTCTGACAGCATCTGCGGAGTGGAACACAGTTAACGTTTCGAGTCCGGATGACTTTTCAACACGTCATACGGACTCGAAACGTTAACTGTATCCCTCTCCGCTGATGCTGCCAGACCTGCTGAGTTTTTCCGGGTATTTTTATTTTTGTTTTGGATTTCCAGCATCCGCAGTTTTTTGCGTTTATCTTCAACATATTTCAGATGTTGAACATTGAAAGTGGACACTACTACTCAGTGATTTCCTGTCAGCCTGACTGGCAGAGGCTGGTACATTTTAACCCCTCTCGAAAACCCAAAAGGAAAGCTAACAACAGTATTCTATTCCATTCCATTGGTGCTCTGCCCAGAGGCAGGTCCTTGGCTCATTGTCTGCTTCATCCCGAGCTGCTTTCTTTCTGGCAGTTTTTGTCAGTGGTGGTTTGCCTTTGCCTTCCACTCTCGAGGGGCAAGGCAAGGAGACAGTCCCAAGTCTAGCCCAGCTGGACCAGGAATCGAACCTGCATTATTGGCATTATTCTGGATCACACACTAGCCATCTAAGCTAACCAGCCCCCTAATAACAACATAAGAAGTACTGTTAAACTAATATTGCTAAAAAAAAATAGACATGCTATCAAAGCTTTCCATCTTGCACTCACCAGGACAGGCTCAGTAATACCAAATCTGCAAGAGATCAACAATTTATACTGCATGAGAAGAGGGTACTGATTGCTTGCCAAGTGGACTCTGATTGGTGGAGGTGTTGCCATAGAGAATTCACCAGGGAACATTGATTGCCAAGCTTTTGTTTAAATTCAAACCAGGCAATTCAACTCTGATTGGTCAAGGCATTGCCTTTGGGAACGAACCAGGGAATGGCTGTCCCCCAAGCTTTTACCTAGTGGGACATGTTCCTTTTGTTGGCAAAGGACAGAGTTTTGTGTGTGAATATATGTAGCATCTAGCACGCATAAGTGAGCCACACTACAAGCCTGACTAATAATCTTAAACT
The DNA here is from genome assembly GCF_017639515.1 of Carcharodon carcharias. Taxonomy (NCBI): domain Eukaryota; kingdom Metazoa; phylum Chordata; class Chondrichthyes; order Lamniformes; family Lamnidae; genus Carcharodon; species Carcharodon carcharias. The sequence continues at coordinate 6,816,060 of NC_054498.1, forward strand.
GGTTGTTAGTGTAATTCTCAGCACAATCAGGAATGTTTTCCAGTAATGAGTGTCAAGACATCCATTAGTCTGTTGAAACAGTTGTGCCCAAGGGGAACTTTGCTTGACTGACAGCTCTTTCTCTGTGATCTATTCTGTCGATTGCACAATGTATTTATACAAGATAAAGAGGTTTAAAATGCTTGCTGTTTCAGCTTTTGATACTTAGAAGGGGCTGGATGATTGACACTTTTATAGGGCTTTAGTAAAAGAAATTTCTTTTAGAAAGTTATGAATGAATGTTTTTAAGGCTTTTTCACACATGCTATTATTAATTTAGGGTTCAATGGTCCTATACAGAGTGTATTCTGGGCAAACGGGCATGGAAGTGCCATAGGTTGGCATGGAGGGTATGAGTGGCCATTGGGGTGGGTGGAGCTAAGCATGGACGGTATAAAGGGCCACAGGGGTGGATGGGTGGCATGAGTTGGCATGGACGGGGTATAGGGATTGTGTGTGGAGGGGGGTGGGGGGGGGGGTGGTGAGGAGTGAGGGCTGGAGGGCTGTTTTTTGTTTCATTTGATTGTATCGTACCTGGGATGAAGTCCCGGAACACTGAGGTGGGCCTTTTAACCAGTCCACTTTGGCAGCCAGCAGCCCTTCCCTTGAGGCTGCCTCCGAACTGTTTGGGTGGGGGGAGGGGGGGGGGAGGTGCGACTCCGGCTAGCACCTGCACCCCCGCCCCGGAACGGATATCCCACCTTTGCAAGTGCTTTCTCCTGAGACAAGAGGGCCGAGCCGGGAAATTTCCTGACTCCCACTCCCCACCTCTAAGGTGAAAATCCAGTTCAGTACTCCGGTTGGAGCTAAACCCTTGCTTTATATAATACATCAATGTGGATTTTTTTTTCCCCAGTTCCCACTAGGATTGCCAACTTTGGTTGAACGTGTGGCCCTGGAGATTTGATTATATGATCTCCTATCTCCAATTGCCCCAATCGTATCCACGGCATTGGTTAATCCAATACATCCATCCTGACAACCAGCCAACTAAAAGCCAGGCTGAGACTAGCTACACTCATTTCATATGTGGCAAAGCAGCCAAGTGCAATCTGTCTGGGAAAGATTTTAACCCAAATACTAAAAGGATTGGATTGAGCGCAAAAATCCAGGCTGACGCTCCAGAGCAGTACTGAGGGAGCACTTCACTGTTGATGGGCTGTCTCTCAGATGGGGCGTTAAACTGAGGCCTCCTCTGCCTGCTCAGGTCTATGTAAAAGATCCCGTGTCTATAGTGAAGAAGAGCAGGAGAGTTCTCCCCTGTGTCCCGGCCAATGTTTATCCCTCAATCATCTTTTAATCCCGAAGAGACGGAATATCTGGGTCATTATCACATTGCTGTTTGTGGGATCTTGCTGTGCGTAAATTGGCTGCTGCTTTTCCCACGGCAACTACATTTCAACAAAGTACCTCACTGGCTGCAAAGCGCTTTGAGGCATTTGGTGCTTGTGAATGGTGCTATATCAATGCAAGTCTTTCTTTAATTTGTACCTGAACCTCCCGGGCATTCAAGTTCACCATTTTAGTATTGTGCTCACATCCTCCCAGCTCTGGATTCCTTTCAGCGAGTGAGGTTTGGTGACTGGAAAAGCACTGTGGTGTTCCCAGCGATGCTCGTGGCAGAGTCTGCCTGTCAAAGACCGGTCTTCAGAGCCCTCAGCGGAGGTAAACAAAATAAAGCTCCCCTCCCATTCCGTCCCCTCCCAACCACCACCACCCCCCCACCCCCCCACCCCTAAATGGATTGTTCGCTATGTGACCATCATCTCTTGTCAATGGAAGGATGCCAACAACAGGCCAAGTGGCAGTGAGACCAGAGGTCGTGGTGCTTCTGCCAGTTTGCTACAATTGACCTCAGCACCCCCTTGGCTGAGGGAGACGAGACCCAGCCAGAATGTTTCTCCCCCACCCTCTATCCGGTGGGCCCTGCTGAAAAATGCATGTGCTTGTTGTTAGGTCACTGAACGTCTGTTTGGCAAAGGAAGAAGCTGGAGTCAGTCTGTCTTCAACACAGAGATAAAAACAAAAAAACTGCGGATGCTGGAAATCCAAAACAAAAACAAAAACAGAATTACCTGGAAAAACTCAGCAGGTCTGGCGGCATCGGCGGAGAAGAAAAGAGTTGACGTTTCGAGTCCTCATGACCTTCGACAGAACTTGAGTTCGAGTCCAAGAAAGAGTTGAAATGTAAGCTGGTTTAAGATGTGTGTGTGGGGGGTGGAGAGAGAGAGAGAGAGAGGTGGAGTGGGGGTGTTGTTGTAGGGACAAACAAGCAGTGATAGAAGCAGATCATCAAAAGATGTCAACAACAATAGTACAAAAGAACACATAGGTGTTAAAGTTAAAGTTGGTGATATTATCTAAACGAATGTGCTAATTAAGAATGGATGGTAGGGCACTCAAAGTATAGCTCTAGTGGGGGTGGGGAGAGCATAAAAGATGTTTTTTTTATATAATGGAAATAGGTGGGAAAAGGAAAATCTATATAATTTATTGGAAAAAAAAGAAAAGGAAGGGGGAAACAGAAAGGGGGCACAGGCTTGTTTACCAAACATCCCGTGTGACAGGAGTGTAGACAACAACTCCCTTCCACACAGCCTCCCTCCCACAGGTGAAAACTGGTTCTTATATATGTGCCCTAAACCCACCCAGTTGTATCACTTACTCTTAATCACAACTGGAGCATGCACTCAATCATCGCAGCACTTGCAATATTAACGTTTGTGTGGAGATTAATCTTCTAATAAAGTTTATTTCGTATCCGCAGTATTTAAAAAACTGTCCCAGAGACAGTGCCTCTCACTTACTCTCTCATTTGTGTGACAACACTACCCCCAAGTGATCAGAGCAGGACACTGCACATAAATTACAGCACAACGCGCTATTACTGCCAGTCACCAGTTTTTCATCAGAATGTGACAAATTACCGGACAACAAAAGGCCAGGGTTCAGCTAGTACACCTCCTTGCTTCCTGTTAGTCGCATGATATAATGATAATGGAGTTCTTGGTTAATCCACAGTGATCAATTTCCATCAAATAAATCCACAACAGACCCAGATTATGAGGTGAGGGAAACCCCCAGTGGTGGAGAGATTTGGGAACAACCAATTCAAATGACCCATTCCTCCAGAGCCACACTGTACTTACCATTCCTTTTTTATAACTCTTAACTAATATATTAGAAATCTACCCAAGTATCGGACTTTAAAACATGCCTGTAGGGGAAAAATGATGCTATGCTTTCAGTTGAGACATTAACCTGAGGCTCAATTTGTCCCCTCCACAGCACCATTTCAAAGAAAGGAGGTTGTATTGTAGTGGTAATGTCACTGGACTAGCAATCCAGAGACTGAGGCTAATGCCCTAAAGATAGGGGTTCAAATCCCACCATGGCAACTGGTGAAATTTAAATTCAATTAATAAACCTGGAATTAAAAACTTTACTGCAGTTAATGGTGATTATGAAATGATTGTTGTACAAACCCATCTGGTTCACTAATGTCCCTAAGGGAAGGAAATCAGCTGCTCTTACCTGGTCTGCTATTCATGTGACCCTAAGACTCTTTGTAATGTTCCTTGATTGTACTGAAGCACCTCAGGGTGCGACATAATCTATGTGGAAAACTTGAAGGTGCTTTTTGTGATGGCCATTTTGAAACGTTTTGTGACATTCTTTCAGATATTTTATGAATAAAATATATTTTTCCAAAACAAACCACTCTAAGATCCACAACAGTCTGATTGACTCTTAGCTGCCCTCTGTTGACTCTGAAATGGCCCAGCCAGCCACTCAGTTCAAGGGCAATTAGGGATGGGCAACAAATTCTCCCTTTGACCCGGCCAATAGTCATCCCTCAGACAAAAGTAACAAGATCTGGTCATTATCACATTGCTGTTTGTGGAATCTTGCTCTGTACAAATTGGCTACATTACCAGAGGGGCTACACTTTAAAAGTTGTTAATTAGCTGAAAAGCATTTTGTGATGTCCCATGGGCATGAAAGGCTCTATGTAAATGCAAGTTCTTTCTTTCCTATAATCCACCTCATCTACTTCTTTCCTCCCTCACTCTGGTTCAAGGCCCCTCTCATTAGCCAATCTTCCTACCCAACAGAACGAAAAATAAAATCAAAAGGCTGCAAATTCTGAACACAAAGCGTGTCACACCATTTCTGGAGGGTACAGCTTGTAAAACAATCTTCCATTAAGGCTTCCAAAACCCTTTTACCTCCAACTGCCTTTTATACAAACAAAGATGATTAACTTGTGTTACCATGGTGACTTAGCTAAGTCAACGCTTTGCAACAAAAGTAAAATACTGCGGCTACTGGAAATCTAAACTAAAAACAGAAAATGCTGGAAATACTCAGAAGGTCTGGCCTCTCTCCGCAGGGCCTTCCAGGCATGTGGAGTTTCCAGCATTTTCTGTTTTTGTTTCAGAGTTTTGCAACTTGAGTATTTAAAAAAATGTCATTTTCCCCTACATTAGATATTGTCTCTCCCACTAAAGTCCTCCCCTAACTCCCTGGCTTGATTCCTCAGTTGAAGAACCCCAAATGTTTAATTTTTAATAAGCTGGCTATCCATCATTCAGATACTTAGTGATAGCTCGGTAAAGTGTAATTTGACTGAAAGGCTTTGCTGAAAGATTTACACTATACAGCACCGTACATGACTTCAAGACTTCCTGAAGCACTTTACAACCAATTAATTACTTTTTAAGTGTGTTTTTCGGTAATGTTGGCTATGGGATAAATATTGGCCAGGATGCTGGGAAGAATTTTTCTTTCAGTAGTACCATATGGATCTTGTATATCCTGCTCAGAGAGCTGATGGGGCCTCATTTTAACTTCTTTTCTGAAAGTCAGCACCTCCAACCTTACAGCACTCCTCGTTGATTGAGTGGAGCCTCAGCCTCAATTATGTGCTCAAGTCTCTGGAGCGGAACTTAAACTCACAACATTCTGACTCGGTTATGAGAGCGCTGCCAAGCTGCTATTATCATAACCCTGAGAACAAAGTACATGTGGGCCCTGAGGGTCGGCGAAACCCTGAAATTCTAATTAACAGTTAGGTTTTTAAACTTTAATGAGAGAGCTCCCTTGAAGACTCTGTTGGTTAGTGAGCTGCCCAATATTGAAGCACTGGATTAAAGAATAGGAGTTTGATCCTTGATCCTGTGCTCAGTTATCTAGTCTGAGGCAGACCAGTGGGTGTTGAAATTTCTCCAGGTTATAAAAAATCAGGACGGGTTCTCTCTCCTGATATCCAACCTTTTGTTTTAAAATTGGTTTCTTGAAAAACTGCCAAGGCGGCAGGTGCCGAATTGTGATGACAATACAAATGAATTGAGTAATCATAATTTGTAACACAGTTATAGACAATCATTAAAATAAAGTATAAAATAATAAACAGGCTATGATCATTTCAGTAAACAAATAATTATAGAATGTTGAAAAATGCAAAACAGAAATGAAAGGTCTACTGCATTCTGCATTTTGTAAGAAAGTCCATAGATTATGTATTATCTGGTTTAGTTTGTTAAATTCTCAATTATTTACATACTATTTATGAGTTTTATAATGTAGGACATTGGGCTGTCTCATAGTCTAAGTGAGGACAGAATATGATGTGATGGCTTCCACAGTTGAACAGCCTGCCAATACTCATTGACAAGACTAACATGAAGAACCAGCAATTAATTGGTTAGTGATAGAGACACCTTAACAAAATTCCCTGATGGAGATGGAGGTGTAGGTGTAGAGGTAATGTCACTAGACGAGTAATCCAGTAGGCCCAGGCTAATGCTCTGGGGGACATGGGTTCAAATCCCACCACGGCAGCAGGCAGAATTTAAATTCAGATAATAAAATCTGGAATTGAAAGCCAGTCTCAGTAATGGGCAGCCGTGAAACTACCGTCGACTGTTGTAGAACGCCCATCTGGTTCACTAACGCCCTTCAGGGAAGGAAATCTGCTGTCCTTACCCGGTCTGGCCTACACGTGACTCTGAAATGACCTAACAAGCCCCTCAGCTCAAGGGCAATGAGGGGACGGGCAACAAATGGCCCACACCTGATGGAATAACTAATTTAGAAAACTCAAATCTTTCAGGAGAAAAGTGAAACTTTTAACAAAAGTGTGGCACTTAAGACAATGAAAGTTGATATATCTATTTGATATATGTGTTTTGAAATATAATGTCCCTCTTGCCTGTATTTTACAGGTTGAAAAAGTTCTAGGTCTCACCTCTACCTGTTCTTTCACCTTCATCTTGACCTGAGCCACCTGAGTAAATGGTCTTTAACAGGGTGGGGGGGCGGGGGGTAGCTGGAGTTCACCTCGCCCGCCCTCTCCCTGCAGCGATTGGCTCGTTCGGTGGGGTCGGTGGGGTCGGTGGGGGGGGGTTCCCCGCCCTCCCTGAGCTGTGATTGGTCAAACGCTTGACGTGATTGACAGCGGGCTCTAGCCCGTTGCCAGGCGATCAGGGCCTAGCGCGTTGCTAGGTCCAAGTGGAGCCTGCTGCAGGAGGTGGAGAGGGGGAGGGGGGCGGTTCTTGTTGTTGCGGTTGCTAAGGTTCTTTCCTGCAAATATTATTTGTCCTCGGCTCAGCCCAACATTTAACCTGAAGCCAATAATGTGCGTTATTTATGAACAGCACTTTTAAATAATTTAAGGTGGGACCTGAGTGATTCGTTATGTTCTGTTGAAATGATGAACAGTGCAGTGTTGGACCAGGCCCTGGAGGAGGATTTAGACAGTGAAGCATCTTCGAGAATATTTGCAGCAGGAGAGGAGACACCGTGAGTTAGTCCCAAAATGTGTTTTTTTTTTTAAATCTTGTTTGTGGCTGTTGGCCTATTTAAAGCCAAAGTTCATTTGCTCCTTGACAATTTTATTTGATTTTTCCTGCATAACTTGCATAACACTTGTTCAACAAAATAGCTTTAGTTCAGATGCTCAGCTTTTCCCTCCAAACTTGTTTGTTGTCAGTATTCCCATTTTAACACTTTGCACTTGTTTATGTTAAATATCGGTGCTTTGCATTTATGCAGTTTTATCAAACTTTATAACGTGATAATCTGTTTTAGTGATATTGATTTGAGTGATAAATATTGGCCAGGGCAATTCCCTTGCTTGAATTGAAATAGTGGCATGGGATACTTTACATCTGTTTGAGAGGGCAGACAGAGCCGTGGTTTAATGCCACATTAGTAAAAATGGCACCTCAGACAGTGCAGCACTGCCTCAGTACCACACTACAAGTGTCAGCCTAGATTTTGCATTCAAATCACTGGAGTGGGGTAGCATCTGGATCTGGATCCTACCCATCCTACCCCCACCCCACCCAAATAGTTGCAACCGTTTGACTCAGAAACAAGTTTGCTACCACCAAGCCACTGTCATCCCAACAGTGATCTGTCAATGACATTTTGATTACATATAATCCATAAGTGATATTTTTAAAATAATTTATAAATGCCATGTCTTAGTGAGCTGGTGATGGTTTAATAAATTAATGGAGGCCAAGTAGACTCAATTGTTAGTACTATCACTCCTGAGGCGGAAGGTTGTGTGACCAGGTTCCACAATGGGTCATCAGTGCATAATCCAGATTAAAGTTTCGGTGCAGTGCTGAGGGAAAACTGCATTGCAATATTTAAAGTGCAGTTTTATGCCAGTGTTCAAGATCCTTAGGCATGGCATAATGAGCAGGGAGTTCTGGTTTCCTCAAAAAATAAGCAGCTTAATTCGGCTTTCATCTTGTTGAAGGCTGTGAAGAAGAGTCATACAGACTCGAAACGTTAACTCTGTCTTTCTCTCCACAGATGCTGTCAGACCTGCCGAGCTTTTCCAGCATTTTTTGTTTTTGTTTCTGTTTCATCTTGTTGTTAGTTTGATCTTCCATACTGTAGACTGACACTCCAGTACAGTACTGAGGGATTGCTGCACTGTTGAAGGGTGCTGTCTTGCGGCCAAGATGCTAAATTGAGGCCTCCTGCCAGCCCACTTAGGTGGATGAGAAAGATCCTGTGATGTTATTTGAAGAAGAGCAGGAGAGTTCTCCCCAGTGTCCTGTTAAACATTTGTCACACTGCTGTGGAACCTTGCTGTGTGCCAGCCAATATCTGTGTTTCCCATGTTCTAGCAGCGATTCCACTTCAGAGTACTTCCTCAGCTGTGGGGCGCTCCTTTTTCCTCCTCTGAGAGTAAAACCAATGATGACACGAGCATAAATTGAGTATAGAGCTTAAGCTGAGATTTTACACGACCTTCAGTACCTTGAAGAGTAAATTTGCAGCACTGTAATTCTCATTTTCAATCCTCTCATCCAGAATTTGTGACACTGGCAGGAGCTCAGGAGGAGCTGGGTCACCCAGCACCCTGAACAGAAGTGCACGATCCAGGCGGAAACACAGAAATGACGTGAAGGAAGCAACAATTATGACTCTGCCAGAGGAGAAGCTAGCACAAGCAGAGCAGAGAGCGAGGATGTACACTGCCAGTCAAGAGGTAGAATTAAAATGGACTGAAATACCACTGAATGCCACAAAAATGTTACAAAAAGGCACTGGAGAAGGTGCAAAAAAGGGTTTGACACAGCTAATGCCTTAAAACTGTCAGGAATGGCTGGGGCTCTTTTCTCTGGAAAATAGAAGGTTGAGGGCCAACCTAACAGAGGTCATTCAAATTATGAAGATGTTTGATAGGATAGCCATAGAGAAGATATTCCCACTTGTTTGTTGAGGTTGGGGGGGAGCATGGAGGTCAAAACTAGAGTCCATAAATATAAGTTACGCTAATAAATTGAATAAAGAATTCAGGAGAAGCTTTCTTACCCAGAGAGTGGTGAGAATGTGGAACTCACTATCACAAGGTGTAGTTGAGGCGAGTATTATAGATGCATATAAGGGGAAACTGGATAAACACAGGAGGGAGAAAGGAATTGAAGGATATGTTGAGTGAGTGAAATGATGGTTGGGAGGTGGTTTGTTGGGGCCAATGACCAGTTTCTGTGCTGTATATGCTATGTAATGCTTTAGCTTTTATCCTTTCCAGTTTTCTCCACTTTGCTTCTGGGCAATTGTTGAGTAATGGTCTCATGGTTTCCAATAACTCAGTCAAGTTGCCTTTCTTTTAGTGTAAGGTCCAACAGTGACTGTGGGTGGACTATTGTACTGGTGGGAAAGTATTGCAGCAAGTCTTGAACCTACTGCCTTCTCACTCAATGATGGGAGGTAAATATTCAACCATGCAAATAACTTCACTTGTCAATTCTGTCCTGGACAACTGGACAGAATGTTGTGTTGAGGTGGAACAGTCCCATTTCCTAAGAGAAGAACCTTGGATCATAAAGCCACTGTGTATTAGGCTCCTTGATATTAACAGCAGCCTCCAAGAAACATGAAAATTTGAGTCAAAATCCTTAGAGAACTTCCCCAAAAATCTGTGGAAATCTTCAGAGCTTTTGCGCACCTGAACTTAAATTTAAGTATTCAAAATCAGGAGGGATCTGGACAGAGTAGATAGGGAAAAAATGTTCCCACTCGTGAAAGGATTGTGGATGAAAGGACCCAGACTTATGATAATTATTAAGCAATGGAGACATAAGGAAAAACTTTTTCACACAGTGAGTGGTTAGGACCTGGAATGCTTTGCCTGATGGTGTGGTGCAGGCAGGACCAGCTGAGGCATTCAGAAGGGCATCAGATTGTTATCTGAAGAGCAAGAATGTGCAGGGCTACAGGGAGATGGCAGAGGAATGGCATGAGGTGAGTTGCTCATTCGAAGAGATGGTGCAGACATGATGGACCGAATGGCCTCCTTCTGTGCTGTAACAACTGTGATTAATCTATGCTAGCCTTTTGGAGGCAAGGGCTTTGGGTAAATGTAGTGTACACCTATGAAGATGCCAGAAGCTCTGGCTTCAAAACCCACACCAGGATCTGTTGGCCACGGAAGGGGTATTTATGACACAGTTCAACCGGTTGAAGTTCAGTTGGCTAATCTTTCGAACACTTTCCCACTATTCCCCAAAGTGTAAAAAGCGTGTGTAAATAAAAAACAAACAAACAATGGAAGATTATTATTACGATCATGGGTGTCAGCTGTGTACTCAATGGGTAGTACTCTCACTTGTGAGTCAGAAGGTTATGGGTTCAAATCCCCATTCCAGACACTTGAGCACAAAATCCAGGCTGATACTACACTCTTAGTGCTGCACTGTCGGCAGTGCTCTCTTTCTGATGAGTTGTTAAACTGAGGCCTCGTCTGCCCTTTGATGCGGATTGCACTGTTCTGAAGAAGAGCGGTGGGCCGTTCTCCCCTGGTGTCCTGGCCAATATTTATCCTTCGAACCTCACTTAAGAAAACAGATAACCTGGTCATCATCACTGTGAGAGGTTACTGAATACCAATTATTTGTCACATTTCCTACATTGCAACAGGTACCATGCCCGAAGAGGGTGTTGGCAACCATGGACTTCCATTGGATTGGTCCATGATTATGGTTGACAAAGTACTGCAGTGGTTTGCCATTGCCTTCTGCAGTATGGCTGACCAGGGAACTCTCCAACTCTTACCACCTGCCTTCAGGCGTACTGGGAGGATTTACAAGTTGATAATCAGCCTGAATGGCCATATTATTAATGTGCCTTCTGTGACCATCAAGCCCTGAAGTAGAACTTGAAGCTTCTGGTCCATGGGTAGGGATGCTACACAGTGCACCACAAGACCTCTGCAACAGTGACTACACTTTTAAAAAGTAATTAATTGGCTATGAAGTGTTTTGGAATGTCCTGCATTGTGAAAGGTGCTGTATGATTGCAAGGCTTTCATTGTTCTGATCTCAGTGAACTCAAGCTGATATCCTGATTTATAGACGTTAATATAAAATGCAGAGTATATTAGACTTGACATTTTTATTCTGTAAATTAAAGAGACCTGCATTTTGCTACATATTATAATTATTTGTATACTTAAATGTTGATAATTGTGCAATTCTTTTATTATTTTATACTTCATTTTCATTTTAATGATTTTACATTCATTGTGTAATGAATTATGATCAATTGTTTTAATTGTATCGTCATCATATTTCAACACCTGCCACCATTACAGCAGTTCAAAAAGGCAATTCACCACCATCTTCTCAAGGGCAGTTAGAGATAGGCAATAAATGCTGGCCCAACCAGCGAAGCCCATACCCCATTGATGAAAAAGCATCCTTTTTTTTTAAAATAAGCCAATTATCTATTTATCTGCATGCAGGTTGCAAGTCAGACTTGCTGACTGCACTTGCAATGCTGAAGTCATGTTCTCCCGTCTGAAACATTTAAGCAGTCTTGTGTCACTTCAGGTCCTGATGGGGCCGCTGTGTTCTTTTAGCATTTTCCATTAGTTCTTACCTTGAGTTTGCGGTACTTCTTTTGCTGTAGGGCGCACCTGCAATGCAGGAACTGATGCGCTGTGTGGCACTGGCAAGGATCAGTTTTGGGGACCTTCACTGGAAGATGGCACGGGCCCACATCAACCTCGCAGAAGGTTATCTGGAAATCAAAGGTAGGCGAAGGACTAGGGACTAGAAAACTACCATCCTCTGACTCCATAGCTGTATGTCTAAAAACAAGGGATGATCTTGTATTGTACTGTACTTTCACAGTCCCAACACACCCAAAAGTAGTACTTTGGAAGGGTCATGAAGGGCACTGTATAAATGCAAACCTTTCTTTCAGTGTCCCCAAGCCTGTAAAGCACCCTTCAGTTCTTCCTATGTGAAAGCCATGTTAGTGTTCATTGACAATTTACCACCTGTGTGCACAGACAATATTTAAGAGAGTACAACAGTGACTGCGCCCTACCAGCTCATTCCCGTGTGTGTGTGTCTCTCCCTCTCTCTCTCTCTCCATCTATCTATGAGAGCAAGAGAAGGCTGAGTAGCGTTACTCTCCCAAGTTTGAATATCCACTAAGACTTTCAAAGCTAACAGAGGAATAACAGATGTGGGTGAGCACCTGCGTATTGATACCCCAACATGACTCAATGCCCAAAGTGCTGTGTGGAAAATTAAACCACTTTTAATAAACATGATGTTCCTTCATCTTCCCTCATCACTTCATTACTTTCCTGAAGTAAATCATTGCCTCCTCGTCCTGACGACGCGCAATCCATTGTCTAATTATAAAATGTGATGGTGATAATATTTCGGAGAAGTCTGATACGGACCCTTGCTAGTTTTCTGCCAGGCAGCAGGGGGAGAGGCATAGCAAGCCGAACTGCTGCTGGCATCTCGCTCGACTTTATCCAGCCCAAACCAGCAGCTGTTATCTATTGCAGTGTTCCGCGTTGGGGGCTTGCTGTATGGAGAACAGTTCTTGGGGGAAATAGTGGTTGTGAAGGATTAACCCGCTTTACCCACACAAGCCTTTATGTAGGATTGAAAAACAAATGCTTGCTGGGGTATTTCAGCCCTTCTGTGTGCACAGGTCAACACTGTTCGTTGCTCATTCTCCTGTAAGCCATCTATGTCAATCACACTGGTAATTTTAAAGAATAAATTTTAGCTTGGTTTGTAAACTGAGCATGTAACTGAACAGTGCGCAAGGTCCCCAGTTCAGTTCTAGGCCTGTGCTGAGTTCGCTGATCTCAGTGGGGTGACAGTATTGGCTTGGGATAAGTCAGCAGAAGAAATCAACTAAAGTTTCCTGTTTACATGGTGACCTCACACCTTCCCCCAAAAAATATGCGTGCAGTCTCTTGCAATGCTCAGAACAGTTGAATAGCCTGCTAGGCACCCACTGGGGGAGGCGGTGGCATAGTGGTATTGTCACTGACTAGTGTTCCAGTGACCCAGGTTCGAATCACAGCTAGAGGGTGAAATTTGAATTCAATAAGAATCTGGAATTGCAAGTCTGATGATGACCATGAGACCGATTGTTGGGGGAAAAACCCACCTGATTCACTAATGTCCTTTAGGGAAGAAAATCTGCCATCCTTCCCTGTGACTCCAGACCCACAGCAATGTGGTTGATTCTTGAATACCTGCTGAACAAAGGCAGTTAGGGATGGGCAATAAATACTGGCCTAGCCAGCGACGCCCACATCCCATGAATAAAAAAAACACAGACACGCAGGAAGAATGAAAACTTGGGAAAACCACTGGGTGGCTGCTGACGTCTCCCAGCAAGAGAAGATGAAGGGAGACAGGTGGGGGGAATGGAAACTAGTGAGTGTTAACTATTTTTAATTGTTATGGATCAACTCAGAAAGCAGTAAAAGTAATCTGCCCCGGCGATTAACTGCAGCAGTGAGCAATCATTCTCTCACATGTAATTCTGCTCCCACAGGACAGGCCCTGCAAGCGAAGCAACACTGTGAGAAGGCCAAAGAGATCATGTACGCCAATACTCAACATCCAGTTTCCGAGGAGGAGAGGGAAGGTATCCTTGGATGTTTGATTACCATGTTCCTCATACTGGGCAAAGCACTGATGGGACTTCGGAAATATCCTTTCTCAGTGTTGATTGTGCTTTACAGGGATATACGACTAGCATTTGAGAGAAGAAGCTTTGGCCTGCGAAAACTTAGCCGATGCTACGTTATGGCCTGAGGGGGTCTACATTTGAAACTGGTGCCTTGCATTTTGCCCATTGTTGACAGTTAGACAGTTCCATTAAAATAAAGACAAATGTTGCCTCTGCTCCTAGACCTCTTTTCTCAATTGCCTCTCAGTGGGCAAAAAGAGGGCGTATAAACTTACATTTTTATATTGCCTTTCACAACTTCCCGGCATCCCAAAGCACTTTACAGCTAATTGAGTACTTTTAAAGGGTAGTCAGTGTTGCAGGGAAATGCACACAGCAAGCTCCCACCAACAGCAATGAGGTAAAAGATTATCCATTTCAATGATTTGGCCAAGGAGGCCCATGGGATCTTTTACGCCTACGTGAGGGGGGCAGATGGAGCCTCAGTTTAAGATCTCATACGCAAGATGGCTGCTCGACAGTGCAGCACTCCCTCAGTGCTGCACCGGTGATGTGAGTCCAGATTTTGTGCCCAAGCCTCTGTAGTGGGGCACGAACCCAAAACTTTCTGAGAAGCCAGTGTTCTGGTAACTGAATCGCAGCAGACACTATAATGAATTTAAACCGGCAAAGCCCTTGTGAAAAGCACCGAATACCCAACTTTCTCTTTAGTTAGTCCCCTAATAACGTTGAATCCCCAAGAATCACGCACACGCCTGCAATTTTGTTAGCCGATTGTTTGCTGCAGAGGAAATTGGACGTTCTCTTAATTTTTTTTGTTAAAAGGCAAATTGCCCCTTTAAGTAATAGTGAGCCCTTCTCCAGCCAGATGTTTAGACTCTTAACTGAAGGGGTCCATCCTCAAATCCTAACCCCTGTCACAACAGTAACGTTAACCGGTGGCAGATGGGAACACGGCCTTTAAAGCCTCATCCTAGTTACCTCACTCCCGACGATGCTATTTGACTGTTTTAGGATGTAAAAGAAAGGCTTGAATTTATACAGGGCATTTCGTGACCGCAGGACGTCCCAAAGCACTTATCAAGCCCTGGTGTGGGGCTCGAGCCAACCACTTTTGGACTATTATTGTGGAGGTATGGACTTGTCTAACGTTTTGGACACTTAGGTTCTTGAGGGATAGGACAGGAAAATGGTGTTGATTTAGATGACCAGCCATGGTCTTACTTAATGGCAGTGCGGGTTCCTGCTCCGATTTCTTATGTTCTTAAACAAGGATGTGCCTCTACACACAGACTGCTTTCCCTTAACTTTACTCACTCTGAAGGAGGCAGGGCAGAATTTGCTCAAGGCGGAGAAGGTTGCAAATGAGCTTCGACAGGCCGATGGAGTGCCACAGGAAGATGTTAGACGAGTAGACACTGAAATTACTTTGTCCTTGGGAAGGTAAATGCCGAGATTTGCAAACTCCTTTTATAATGTGCCTCAGTGTAGATATTTTTGTGAAATCAAATGCGTTCAAATATCCATCTCGTAAGCACGCCACATTCCAAAAGAATTGCGATGCACAAGTCGCAGTAAAGACATAAGTGATGCTAAGGAGCTCGGCCGCTACGTTTTAGAATAAAAAAGAAAGACTTGAATTTATACGGGGCGTTTCGTGACCACAGGACGTCCCAAAGCACTCAACAGCCAATGAAGTATTACTGAAGTGTAGTCACTGTTGTAATGTAGGGGACGCAACAGCCAATTTGCGCGCAGCAAGCTCCCACAAACAATAATGAGATTATGACCAGATCATCTGATTTTTTTTTTAAGTGAATTTGAAGTTTAGTAAAGATAATATTCAAGTGTAGTACTAAACCGTACAGGTCATAAGCTTTCAAGAGTGCTCACCACTCAATGCTGAGTGAGCTGAATCAGTTGGGATAGCAACGAGAGTGCGGCATTGCTGCACCTTTATTTTTATTTATTCATTTAGGGAGGAGATGGTGACATTGTAGTAATGTTACTGGGCTAGTAATCTAGGCTAATGCTCTGCGGCCTTGGGTTCAGATCCCACCTTGGCACCTGGTGGAATTTTTAAAAAATACTTTAAGAACTTTTTCACACAGCGAGTGGTTAAGGTCTGGAATGCGCTGCCTGAGAGTGTGGTGGTGGCAAATTCAATCAAAGCATTCAAAAGGGAATTAGGCTGTTATTTGAAGAGGAAGAATGTGCAAACATCACATCCTTGTTCAAAAAAAGGCTGTAAAGATGAGCCTAGCAACTACAGGCCAGTCAGTTTAACTTCAGTGGTGGGAAATAATAATTTGGGACAAAATTAATAGTCACATGGACAGATGCGGATTAATTAAGGAAAGCCATCATGAATTTCTTAAGGGAAAATCTGCTGAACTAACTTGCTGGAGTTTTTTGAAGAAATAACACAGAGAAGGTTGATGAGGGCAATGCTGTTGATGTGGTGTACATAGCCTTCCAAAAGACAATTGATACAGTGCCGCACAACAATCTTGTGAGCAAAGTTATAGCTAATGAAATAAAAGGGAAAGCAGCAACATTGGTACCAAATTGGCTGAGTGACAGTGAATTGGTGGTTAATGGACGTTTTTTAGGCTGGAGGAAGTTTTGTAGTGGAGTTCTCCAGGGGTCAGTTATGGGACCCTTGCTTTTCATGATATATATATATATAAATGACCTGGAATAGGTGTATAGCACTCAATTTCAAAATTTGCGAATGGTACAAAACTCGCAAGCATTGTGAACTGTGAGGAGGACAGTGTAAATCTTCAAAAGGACATGGACAAATTGGTGGAATGGGTGAATAGTTGGCAGATGAAGTTCTGTGGGGAGAGATGTGAAGTGATTCATTTTGGTAGGAGGAACATGGAGAGACAATATAAAGGGTACAACACTAAAGGGGGTGCAGGTGCAGTGGGGCTTGGGCCATTGAAGGTGGCAGGACATGTTGAGAGCACAGTTAATAAAGCATACTTCTTAAATGTTGTGAGGGTTCCTGCCTCTACCACCCTTTCAGGCAGTGAATTCCAGATTCCCACCCCCCACCCTCTGGGTGAAAACGTTTTTCCTCAAATCCCCTCTAAACCTCCTGCCCCTTACCTTTAAATCTATGCCCTCTGGTTATTGATCCCTCCACTAAGGGGAAAAGTTTCTTCCTATCTATGCCCCTCATAATTTTGTATGCCTCTACCAGGTCCCCCCTCAGTCTTCTGCTCTAAGAAAAACAACTTCAGCTACCTAGTCTCTCTTCACAGCTGAAGAGAACGGAGCCCAGGCAACATCCTGGTGAATCTCCTCTGCACCCTCTCTAGTGCAATCACATCCTTCCTATAATGTGGTGACCAGAACTGCACACAGTACTCCAGATGTGGCCTAACTAATGTTTTATGCAGCTCCATCATAACCTCCCTGCTTTTGTATTCAATGCCTCGACAGATAAAGGCAAGTTTTTCATATGCCTTCTTAACCACCTTATCTACCTGTCCTGCTGCCTTCAGGGATCTAAGGACATGCACACCAAGGTCCCATTGATCCTCTGTACTTCCTAGGGTCCTACCATTCATCGTGTACTCCCTTGCTTTGTTAGTCCCTCCAAAATGCATCCCCTCACATTTTTCAGGATTAAATTCCACTTGCCACTGTTCTGCCCAGCCCATCTATATCATCCTGTAGTCTAAGGCTTTCCTTCTCGCTTTTTACCACACCACGAATGTTCGTGTCATCTACTACCTTACTGATCACACCTCCTATATTCATTTCGTGATCATTAATGTACGATACAAACAGCAAGGGACCTGGCAGTGAACCCTGTGGTATGCCAGTGGACACAGGCTTCCAGTCACAAAAACAACCTCTGCCTCATACCACAAAGCCAATTTTGGATCCAATTTGCCAAATTGCCCTGGATCCCATAGGCTCTTACCTTCTTGACCAGTCTCCCATGTGAGACCTTGTCAAAAGCCTTACTGAAGTCCATGTAGACTACATCAATTGCACTACTCTCATCTACACATCTAGTCACCTCCTTGACAAATTCAATCAAATTTGTTAGAGATGATCTCCCCCTGACAAAGCCATGCTGACTATTCTTGATTAATCCCTGCATCTCCAAGTGGAGATTAATTCGGTCCCTCAGAATTTTTTCCAAAAGTTTCCCTGCCACTGATGTTGGACTCATTGGCCTATCGTTCCCTGGTTTATCCCTACCAATCTTCTTGAATGAGGAGAAGGCAGGAGAATGATACTAGTTGAACGGCTTATTCGAAGAGCCGGTGCTGCTACAATGGGCTGAATAGCCACCTCCTGTGCCATAACAGTTCTGTGATTCCGAGAAAAATAAATCTGGAATTGAAAGCTAATCTCAGTAATGGTGACCATGACAACTATCATTGATCGTTGTAAAAACCCATCTGGTTCACTGATATCCTTTAGGGAAGGAAATCTGCCGTCCTTATCTGGTCTGGCCTATGTGTGACTCCAGCCCCACAGCAATGTGGTTGACTCTGAAATGGCCTAACAAGCCCCTCACTTCAAGGGCAATTAGGGATGGGGAGCAAATACTGTCCTTGCCAGTGACACCCACATCCCATGAGAGAATGAAAAAAATTGTCAGCATGTGGACATCATTAATACAACTGCGTGACTTACTTGGTTAATATGTAACGTGGTTGTTGGACTGAAGTCACGTGGAGACTAGACCAAATAAAGATGGCAGGTTTCCTTTCCTGAAGGATATTGGTGAACTAGTTGGGTTTTCTACGATAATCCGACAGCTTTTTAATTTCTAGATTTTTGTATTCTTTAAATTGAATTCAGATTCTCAAACATGCCTATGGTGGGCTTTGAACTTGTGAACTCCTGGATTACCAGTCGAGTAATATAACCACTACCAAACCTAATGAAAAGTGTACCGCTGTGTAGATTGGAGTAGGAACCTCAAGTCTGTGCGTATTAGGATTAACATTAGAGACTCTCAGCTGCAGCCCAGCCGAGATTGTCTGATTATGTGTGAACCAAGTCTTGGCTGTGATTCCCAATGAAGTCAAATAGCCTGTTGCTGGCCATTGTTCCCACACAGGTGCTTGGGCTGTTGCCACCCTTAGGACAGTGAACCAACTAAAGTCAGCCCCTTCAGGAGAGGAGTTTTAAAAAATATATATTTTTGAATACTGTACTGTTTTAAAAAAAACTTGCCCTGTAGCCTCTACAAACTATAGTTCCTAATCCGACAAGTTTTGTTTTGTTGGATTCAAGAACAACCAAATAGTAAGTGACCTTCGGAGTAGGTGTTAGGATATTAGATATAGTAACAGATATCACCATAAACATAAGATGTAGTGATAGATTGGTAGATACCCAGGCCCACTGGTTACTCTGAAGGGTTATCTTCATGACAACAACATTGCTTTAATTTTAGCCCTGCCTTCTGCACATGGGACACTCTCCGTAAATGTTACGAAAATAAAAGTTATTTTTAAAGTAGCCAAAGGAGGGGGAGAAGGGTTGCGGTTAAATGTTAAGGTGATTCACGTTATATATTTTGATGATATAACTTCATTTTAAAGCGTTTTCAGGAGAAGATTAAGGGGAGATTAATAAAAATGTTCAAAATTATGAAGGGTTTGGACGGAGTTGGTAAGGAAAGACTGTTTCCACGACCTGGAGGATCAGTAACCAGGGGACCCAGATTCAAAATAACTGGTTAAAGAACCAGAGGGTGGACGAGGTGAATTGTTTTTACACAATGAGCTGCTGTGATCTGTAACATGTTGCTTGACAAAGTGGTAGAAGCAGATTAAGTGGTAACTTTCAAAAGAGAATTGAATATATGCTTGAAAAGGGAACGTTTTCAGAGCGATGGAGATTGAGTGAGGGGATCGGGGTTCATTGGACTGCTTTTTCAAAGAGCCAGCACAGGCAGGATGGGCTCCTTCTGTGCTGTATGATGATTGTATACCATGATGTTTCCCCTTCTGGTGCCAATATTAAGTTCAGCATGCGAGCTTCTTACAACTGCTCCCTTGGTCACTGTCAGTAAACTCAGTGTGTAATTGAGCCAAGGAATTCAGAAGATTCCTGATCTGTTCTGGGTTACCTGATCACATGGGCGGGGAGCTGGAAGTTGTGGGTGCTACAATTTGAACTCAGAATGAAGGAAAGAACCTCTCCACTAGGCTTCCCACGCCAAGTAATTATTCGATTGTTGGAGAGTGCACGGCTGGTACAGGATTCAGTGCACCCTGATGCCTCCAGTAGTTGAATGCCTCCACCAATACTCACTGTCTCTGTCAGCTCAGGAAGATTGGCCATTTAGGCATGGTCCAGAGGGTGCCAGCTAAATGCTTAGTCATGAATTAACTGGTCAGGACATGAGGTGAAAGTATCAACACTTCATACTTTATAACATTTTGGAGTTAATAGACTTCCTTAGTGTCACACTTGCTTCTGTAACACTTTCTCCGTCACTTTATTTTCTTCTGTTTCTGTTGCGCTTGTCCTTCTGCTTGGGTCTCAAAGTTAGCTGACCCTGTGCAATGATTTACTGATTACATTTACCTCTGATCGATTGCCTGGGATTCTCAGCTTTGGCTGTATGACCTGGGAGTTCCTGCTCTATCAAAGCCAACACCTATTGTCAACTAAACTAGTGAACTTGGTTTACTAATGTCTTTTCGGGGACGAAATCTGCCATCCTTACCTGATTTGGCCTACACGGGACTCCAGACTAACAGCAATGTGGTTGCCTCTCAATAGCTCTCAAGGGAATTGGAGATGGGCAACAAATGCTGGCCTTGCCAGCAACACCTACATCCTTTAAATGAAAAAAAAAACTATCCCTCAACCCAGATGTGCCTTCATCTGTTTTTCTCCAAAACTTCTTTCCAGTTTGTTGCCACCCTGTGCTATCACACTCCCAAATACTGCCCTAGTACTTCTAGGTGTACCCACCCTTAATTAACCCCACCCCCCCCACCCTTAATTAACCCCCCCCCCTCAAATGCAATGAACGTCACATTGCAGCCTCCAGTTCTATCCCAGGGACTCCTTCCTTAGGAGTTCCACTTTTACCAAGCCCTAAAATCACCCTCCCTCTCACCACCCCCCTGCCTTCCGCTTATAGCCCACCTCCCTTGCTACAGTACTAGTTGTTGATGGCTTGTTAATTGTATTGCTAGGATATACAGGTGATGGGCATTGTTTAATTAAGTGCTTTGAGCACATATGAGTAAGGAAAATAACGGTCTGGGGTGACGCCCGGGTCCTCGCCGCCTCGTGCGAGAGGAATTTTTGAGCGGGTAAAGGCCGGCCCCCGTCCCCCAAAACCACCCAAAATAAAGGTATGGCAAAAAAAAATATAAATAAGGGACAGTCAGGACACTGGGGGTGAGAGAAGGGTGAAATTGAACAAAGCCAATAAACTCTCTCAGTAAAGAAAAGCCCTGTGTCTAGTTTTGACTTCACCAACTGGCTTGGAACGTATTAACTCTAGTAATTCCAACATAGAATTCAAGGTGAATAGCATGGGTGGCAACAAACTGGACTTTAAGGGGGAGTTAGTTAAGCACATGAGGGAGAAAGAAATAGAAGGTCATGTTGAAGGGGTGAGATGGAGAGAAGTTGGAGGAGGGTTGTGTGCACAAACGGAGGCATGGACCAGCTGAGCTGACTCTGTGTTGTAAATGCTGTGCCTCCTGAACTGCAGGATCTCTCTCTGTTGAACTGCAGCCAGAATTGAGGACCAGCCCTTTTAGTTTTGGAGGCCTCTAAGACCACCCTATGCTGCAACACCTCAATATTTCCATGCAGTGAGTCTAGTTTGAGAATCCCATTGCTCCTTAGCCCATTCTGCTCTTCCCATCCCAGTTAGGAGCTCCCTTCTCAAACTTGCTGCCAGACCCCCTGAAGTTCCGTCCCCCTGACTGAAGCAGGAGGTACCTATCTCCAGCCTGGTCTATCTTTCCTGCAATAGGCCTGCGTAGGGAGGTAAAAAGATGAGTAACATATTCAAATCCATTGATTTATAACTCTCACAGAAAAATAGTGGAACTTAACCTCAAAAATGCTGTCAAAAATTCCAGAAAGCCACAGAATAAAAATCTAGTTCCCTCATTCAATCATTGCAATGGAGTAGGCTTGATAATAGTGCATTGTCCATTAAATGCCATAGCATTCCTATTCTCATAAAACAGCATATCCCCTAACTCAAACTCTTCAATGATCCATCAGAAGTCATTTCAATTGTTGACCATTCTTTATGTGAAGAAAATTGTCCTGACATCAGTAAATGTGGCATTTGTCCGTTTGAATGTATCTGTACCCCTTAATCCTACTCTTGAGGTTTGCCTTGAAATAGTGCTCCAGTTTTCTATATTGTTTAAACCATAATTACTCATTTACAGATTTCAAACGATGCAAAAAGGTTTATTTTCTCTTAGCAAGCAGCCAGGGGGAGCTGTGTCTAACTCCTGCATACTGGCCATCTATCCCTGTAAGACAAATAAATGAATGTCATGTTTGGTTTCCTAGCAACCAGGGCTGCAAACATTTATACATGTGGAAATTACATTTACTATAAAGTGTAATGTTAGAATACTGGTGGTAGCAGTGAGTATTTGCCTCTAAGGTTTCACCAACAATAGCTCTAATGCTTCCGATCTCAAATGGCGGCTGAAGTTCCTCTTACGCTCCAACCCCATACACTGAGTGTGAGGCAGAGAGAGAGCTCAGGAACTAACTGCTGTATGGGATCGAGTGACACATATTTAGTGCGTTAATTGACTTTATTTTGGAATACGTATAGTGCCACATAACTTAAGTAGCTATTTATAACCAGAGATGTAATGTCATTGCACAGTGTTTCTGTTCAGAAGTTAATGAATGAGGAGTTTCTCCAGTTAGTTGAACTAGTTCTGAGCAAGTACAGTACCGGTGAGAATGCTCACATAATGAATATTGCCATTTGTTTAGTTCCTCTTCGTTGAACCATCTCAATGTCCTTCACAAATTGTTTCCTAAATTACAACAGTGACCACACTTCAAAAGTACTTCAGCTGGGCTGTAAAACGTTTTGGGATGTTCTGAGGCTGTGGAAGGTGCTATATAAATGCAAGTCTTTCTTTTACATTGAGGAGTCCTTTAACTTCGGGCGTTAGAGAATCGACAATTTGTCTAACGTCCACTTCTTCACATTTCCACTGACTGGCCAACGTTTTTCCTCCTACTCTGACTGCCCACTCTACAGCATCTCTCTTTTTTGTCTGCTGGCTCACCACAGAGCAGAGATTGCATTAATCCAGTCTAATGGGCCAGCAAAAACTGGTGCACTCCATTTTTTTTCCCAAAAAAATTCTGCAGCCGTTTATCTTTAAGAAGTTTGCCTGCTGTTTCTTAGGTCAAGCACAAGTTGTGTGCAGTGATGTGAGAATGTTAGCATTTGTTCAGCAAGTCCCACCCTCTTTTTGAAGAACTGGCATATGGAAAATTCCTTTATAATGTGTTAGTGGAAATGGAGTCTGCCAAAGAAATGGGGAAAAGTAGATAAAGTGGAAAGTAAGTGATAGTGAAATTGTTTGGTGATCTGTTTAATAAGATTCTCACGCTGTGACAGCTGAATTCTTTTTTTCTTAACCTATTCCATGCTGCATGACTTTTTGGAGGAGAGTATGCATTAGTGTTGCTGTGCAGCTAGGATGTTTTAGCTGCTCTCCTCTGCTATTGCCCAAGTTTTCTTGGGTGGAACCCTGCTCCCCTCCAGTTAAAACATTAGGGTGACAGAAGCCAATGTCTTTGCCCTTCTCTCCTCACCAAAATGGACTTATAGGGGAGGGTAGAAGCATTGTGGTTTTGCACTGTGGTTGGAGGGAGAGCCAATGGGAGTGAGTGGCAGTGTATGAGAGGAGTGGAGAGATCTTGGGATATTGCTGAGGGGCTTCTTGGATCGGGCAAGAGGAGGGAGTTGCAAACTGTGGGAGTAGTGTATTGGGAGTATGGAAATGATGGAAGAGAAATTCTGGGATATGATAGGAGGGTGATATCGCGGTGCAAGAACACTGGGGTGGCAGTGGTTGGATGTGTGAAAATTAGGAAATGGGAGTATTGTGGGGGAGAGCAGAGGTGTCGGAGCAATGAGAAAAGGATTATATGAACATAGGGAGTCCTGAGGAAAGCGATACGTGGATTCGGGTCTACTTGGAGGGGGTGCTGAGGTATGAGATCTTTGGTGAGGGAGAGCAAGGTAATAAAAATTCACAGGATGATTGAGGAGAGTGTTATTGGGTTTTGGGAGGATAGGGGCAAGAGGTGCCGAAGATGTGATAATGTTGGTGGTGGAGGGAAGGGGACTTGGTGATAATGTGGGGGCTAAAGTGAAATGAACATTAAGCCTTCAAAAATTCCCCTTACATCCCCCAACCTCATGGAAATCTTACAACTGTGCTTTGAACACTGAGTTAGGAAGCCTGTCTAGTTATTTAAAATGCATGGATCATCCATATTTCATTGCACACCACATGTTGTCAATTACAGCATAAACACTTAAAATAAAACATGGCTCCCCAGGTTAGTGAAAAGAAAGCCACTTGAATCAATCATCTGCAGGAAAAGCCCTGCTATGTTTCTGGTACAGCTTGGAAATTGACCATAAAGTTCTTTATACCACTTTCTGCACTTTAATCAGAAAGTATAATGTCATTCGTGACCTTAGGACATCCTACAGCTCATCCGAGCCAGTTAAACCCTTTTGCGGTGGTCACGGTTGTAATGTGGCAGCCAGTTTGCACAGTCAGCTCCTGCAAACAGCAATGTGGGGTTGGGGATAGGATAACTAGAAAATTTATTTCTGTACCTTCCCCCCCTCCCCACCCCGTCTCAGGGCACTGAGTACAAACCATGTCACCCCAACTATTGTCCTGACTGAAGTCTTGTGTGTAAATTTAATAAATAATTTGGTGTCAAGCCACCTGGTCTCCAGAGGGTTAATTTGACTTGGCCCTGCGCTAACAGATTTGTAGTGCACTCAAAGTGGATTGTAAATTAGAAATTTATATTTCCAAGTTACACATTCCAGGAAAGGATGAGGTCATTCAGTGTCAAACTACTTATTAACCAGTAACTTTTACTGAGGGTAAAAAACAGAAGATTTATTCGCTGCATTTTTCCATTGAGTTCGTTGCATTTCCCACAGGAGAAAACTGCCATTCCTGAACCAGCATTTTGTTTCGCCAGTTCTACTCTCAGACGATGAATTGTTTTGTGAAAAGGAAAGTTGGCAAGGAGCGGAGGAGGGAAAGAAAGTGTAACTATCTCTCTCGCTAAACAAGTGGTTTCTTATATTCCCTGTACTGTGGCTTAATCTTTTTATTGCATCCTTGGAATGAGAGTGGAACTGTCAGATTGTTGGGGAAAACCCAACTGGCTCATTTAATGCCCTTTTTAGGGAAGGAAATCTGCCTTACCCAGACTGACTAAGAGGCTGGCCGGCTGCTGGGCAGGAAGGTCAGTGACAGGTCCACAGCTGGGGACTGGAGAGGAGGGAGGGAGAGATCATGTTGTGTGGGAGGTTGGTGGAGGGGGGAGGGAGGTTGTGGGGGGAGGGTTGCTGTTGCATTATGGAGCAGCGTTTGTTAGCATTACGTGATGGAGGGGGGCGAGGCTACTGGAGGTCACGGCAGGTTTGCCCAGGGGTTCAGGGGCCGCTGGGGGTTGCAGGGGGGCTGTGGTGGAACGACTCCTTAGCCGCAAGCAGGCCTGGAGAAGCGCAACCAAAAACAAAAATAGCTGGAAAAACTCAGCAGATCTGACAGCATCTGTGGAGAGGAAGACGGTTAACGTCTCGAGTCCGAATGACTCTTCATCAGAACTAAAGAGAAATAGGATGTAGTGAAATATAAGCTGTTCAAAGGGGTTGGGACAGGTGGAGCTGGATAGAGGGCCAGTCATAGGTGGAGGCAAAGGAGAGATTGCCAAAGATGTCACAAACAAAAGGTCATAGGGGTGTTGACAGTGGTACCCGCATGGGCCCCAGCAATGCCTGTCTCTTTATGGGGTATGTGGAACATTCCTTGTTCCAGTCCTACTCAGGCCCCCTCCCACAACTCTTTCTCCGGTACATCGATGATTACTTTGGTGCCGCTTCATGCTTTCGTCTGGACCTGGAAAAATTTATTAATTTTGCTTCCAATTTCTACCCCTCCATCATTTTCACATGGTCCATCTCTGCCACTTCCCTTGACCTCTCAGTCGCAATTTCTGGTGATAGGCTGTCCACCAATATTCACTACAAGCCCACTGACTACCACAGCTACCTCGACTACAGCTCCTCACCCTGCTTCCTGTAAGGACTCTATCCCATTCTCTCAGTTCCTTCGCCTCCGTCGCATCTGTTCTGATGATCCACTTTCCAAAACAGTTCTTCTGACATGTCTTCCTTCTTCCTTAGCCGAGGTTTTCTACCCACGGTGGTTGACAGGGCCCTCAACCGTGTCTGGCCCATCTCCCACACATCCGCCCTCACACTTTCCTCTCCCTCTCAGAACCATGATAGGGTCCCCCTTGTCCTCACTTATCACCCCACCAGTCTCCACATTCAAAGGATCATCCTCCGCCATTTCCGCCAACTCCAGCATGATGTCACCACCAAACACATCTTCTCTTCACCTGCCCCCATCGGCATTCCGTAGGGATCGCTTCCTCCGGGACACCCTGGTCCACTCCTCCATCACCCCCTACTCCTCAACCCCCTCCCACGGCACCTTCCCATGCAATCTCAGAAGGTGCAACACCTGCCCCTTTGCTCCCCACCCCCCCCTTACCGTCCAAGGGCTCAAACACTCCTTTCAAGTGAGCAGCACTTCACTTGCACTTCCCTCAATTTAGTCTACCACATTCACTGCTCCCAATGTGTCTCCTCTACATTGGAGAGACCAAACACAGACTGGGTGACCGCTTTGCGGAACACCTTTGGCCTGTCCGCAAGCATGACCCAGACCTCCCTGTCGCTTGCCATTTCAACACACCACCCTGCTCTCGTGCCCACATGTCCATCCTTGGCCTGCTGCAATGTTCCAGTGAAGCTCAACGCAAACTGGAGGAACAGCACCTCATCTTCCGATTAGGCACTTTACAGCCTTCTGGACTGAATATTGAGTTCAGCAATTTCAGATCATGAAATCTCTCCTCCATCCTTACCCCTTTTTTGATCCCCTTTTTTATAATAATTATATATATTTTTAGATGTATATTTTTTCTTTTCCCACATATTTCTATTATTTTTAAAATTTATTTCCATCCATTGTTTTATCTCCACCTTTTGACCCATTTCGATCCCTTCCCCTCCCCACCTCACCCCCACTAGGGCTATCTGTCACTTGCTCATCCTGCTTTCTACCCTTAATGTCAGCATTAGCTAATATCACCACCGTCAACACGCCTTAGACCTTTTGTCTATGACATCTTTGGCAATCTCTCTTTTGCCTCCACCTATCACTGGCCCTCTATCCAGCTCCACCTGTCCCACCCCCCCTCAACCAGCCTATAATTCACTACATTCTTTTTCTCTCTTGTTCTGATGAAGAGTCATATGGGTTCGAAACGTTAACTGTCTTCCTCTCCACAGATGCTGTCAGACCTGCTGAGCTTTTCCAGCAATTTTTGTTTTTGTTTCAGATTTCCAGCATCCGCAGTATTTTGCTTTTATCTTACTGGAAAAGTGCATTCCTGCTGAATCCGGCTGTTGGATTTCCTGAGGTGTGGGAAACCCAGCCCAGCGCCATTAAATCCAAATGGCTACTAAAATCCGAGGCGTGCCATCTGACTGAAATATTAAAATTACCAAACCACCTCTTGAGAGTGGGTTACTCGCCTGACCCTCCACCCACCCCTGTTAATCTGGAAGTAGGCTGGGGTCAGGTTTCACATGATTAGATGCGAGCGAAGATCCCAGAGGGTTGTAGGGCAAATTACAGAGCCAAGGAAGGGCGAGGCCATGGAGGGATTTGTACACAACAATAAGAATTTTAAAATCGAGGCGTTGCTTAACTGGGAGTCAGTGCATGTCAGTGAGCGCAGGGGTGATGGGTGAACAGGGCATGGCACAATTTAAGACCTAGGCAGCAGAACTTTGGGTGACATCAAGGTCACAGAAGGTAGAATGTGGGGGCCTGACAGGATTGTGTTGGAATAGTCAAGTCTAGAGGTAAAAAAGTCATGAGTGAGGGTTTCAGTAGCAGATGAGCTCAGACAATGTTACAGAGGTGGAAATGTGAGGATTCAGTGATGGCACTGATATGTGGTTGGAAGCTTATCTCGGGGTCAAGTATGACACCAAGGTTACGAACAACCTGGTTCAGCCTCAGACAGTTGCCAGAGAGAGGGATGGATTCAGAGGTGAGGCGGTGGAGTTTGTGACAGGATTCAGGCTTCCCAAGATTTAATTGGAGAAAATTGGAGCATTGAATGTTGGATAAGCAGTCTGACACGTTCAAGACAGTGGAAGGGTTGAGAGTTAGAGCTGGGTGTCTTTAGCAGATGTGTGGAAACCGACATGTTTTCGGATGAGCTGCCAAGGGGCAGAACATAGAGATGAAAAGGAAAGAACGAGCTTCCGTTAATATGGTATCTGTCACAACCCCTGGATATGCCAGAGCATTTTACAATCGGTGAAGTACTTGTGAAGTGTAGTCACTGCAATATTTTCCCACTATGCACATCAAGCAATATACAGCCTCTCTGAGTGGGGTCACCAATTTAATACCAAATTAGGGACAGACAGACTCAAACGATGTATGTTGGGCCTAGGTTTGAGGCAGACTTGAATTCATTTTGCACTGGACTCTTGTATTGTCAGCTGACAGATAAGACTTTCATCCCAATACTCTGGGCTGCGTTTGATCCCAGATCCCATTTTAATATATTTGTACAAGGGAAATGCAAATTAATACCCTTCCTTTTTCTATTTCAAATAGAAACAGCAATTTCTATTTCTAACATGACCTTGCTACCTTAACAGGATGAGCAGCTTAGTTTTCCTTTTCCTGTTTCCTTCTTGCCCTGCTTGCAGTATGTTTTCTGTGTATTTTAATAGTGCTAAATTTGTAATTGCAAGTGCAGGTGTTGGAAATCTGAAACCAAACGGGCCAGAAAATGTTCAGCCCTTTGGTCAGCATTTGTGGAGCTAGCAGAGGGGTTCACACGAGACTGAAAGAAAAATTACATTGGCATTTGTAAAGGAACAGGACCAAGGGAAGATGATAGGGAAGGGGAAACATACATTCCTTTGTCTGCTTTACAATGGAAAATGTTTGACAGGAAGGTAGAGGAATTTAACATTAAAAATATAAAAATAAAGACGACATGTATGATTTAAAATGAAGAACAAATAGATAGAGAGACACAGAGATAGAGGGAGAGGTGGATAGAGGGAGAGATGGTGATGAGCCCTGCTTCATTTTAACCCTTATGAGTACCACAATAGCAGAAATGGTCAGTGAATAAAGATTCCAACTGAATGGGAAGGCATCTAACCAAATGATAGAGGGATAGATGGTGAGAAAGAGAGAGACAGATAGATAATTGGTTTATTGAAAAATAATTATGGCAGCATGTACCAAATTGTGATGACAATTAAATAGTTATAGACAATCTTTAAAATAGAAACAAATTATAAAATATAAAAGGATTCACAATTATGAACATTTCAATATACACATTTACAGAATAGAAATGAAAGGTCTACTGCTTTCTGCATTTTGTATTAAAGTCCTTAGATTATATACAGAGATAAAAACAAAAAATAAAAACAAAAAAACTGCGGATGCTGGAAATCCAAAACAAAAACAGAATTACCTGGAAAAACTCAGCAGGTCTGGCAGCATCGGCGGAGAAGAAAAGAGTTGACGTTTCGAGTCCTCATGACCCTTCGACAGAACTTGCGTTCGAGTCCAAGAAAGAGTTGAAATATAAGCTGGTTTAAGGTGTGTGTGTGGGGGGCGGAGAGATAGAGAGACAAAGAGGTGGAGGTGGGGGGGGGTGTGGTTGTAGGGACAAACAAGCAGTGATAGAAGCAGATCATCAAAAGATGTCAACGACAATAGTACAATAGAACACATAGGTGTTAAAATTAAAGTTGGTGATATTATCTGAACGAATGTGCTAATTAAGAATGGATGGTAGGGCACTCAAGGTATAGCTCTAGTGGGGGTTTTTTTTTTATATAATGGAAATAGGTGGGAAAAGGAAAATCTTTATAATTTATTGGGAAAAAAAGGGAAGGGGGAAACAGAAAGGGGGTGGGGATGGGGGAGGGAGCATACGACCTAAAGTTGTTGAATTCAATATTCAGTCCGGAAGGCTGTAAAGTCCCTAGTCGGAAGATGAGGTGTTGTTCCTCCAGTTTGCGTTGGGCTTCACTGGAACAATGCAGCAAGCCAAGGACAGACATGTGGGCAAGAGAGCAGGGTGGAGTGTTGAAATGGCAAGCGACAGGGAGGTTTGGGTCATTCTTGCGGACAGACCGCAGGTGTTCTGCAAAGCGGTCGCCCAGTTTACGTTTGGTCTCTCCAATGTAGAGGAGACCACATTGGGAGCAACGAATGCAGTAGACTAAGTTGGGGGAAATGCAAGTGAAATGCTGCTTCACTTGAAAGGAGTGTTTGGGTCCTTGGACGGTGAGGAGAGAGGAAGTGAAGGGGCAGGTGTTGCATCTTTTGCGTGGGCATGGGGTGGTGCCATAGGAGGGGGTTGAGGAGTAGGGGGTGATGGCGGAGTGGACCAGGGTGTCCCGGAGGGAGCGATCCCTACGGAATGCCGATAAGGGGGGTGAAGGGAAGATGTGTTTGGTGGTGGCATCATGCTGGAGTTGGCGGAAATGGCGGAGGATGATCCTTTGAATGCGGAGGCTGGTGGGGTGATAAGTGAGGACAAGGGGGACCCTATCATGTTTCTGGGAGGGAGGAGAAGGCGTGAGGGCGGATGCGCGGGAGATGGGCCGGACACGGTTGAGGGCCCTGTCAACGACCGTGGGTGGAAAACCTCGGTTAAGGAAGAAGGAGGACATGTCAGAGGAACTGTTTTTGAATGTAGCATCATCGGAACAGATGCGACGGAGGCGAAGGAACTGAGAGAATGGGATGGAGTCCTTACAGGAAGCGGGGTGTGAGGAGCTGTAGTCGAGATAGCTGTGGGAGTCGGTGGGTTTGTAATGGATATTGGTGGACAGTCTATCACCAGAGATTGAGACAGAGAGGTCAAGGAAGGGAAGGGAAGTGTCAGAGATGGACCACGTGAAAATGATGGAGGGGTGGAGATTGGAAGCAAAATTAATAAATTTTTCCAAGTCCTGACGAGAGCTTGAAGCGGCACCGAAGTAATCATCGATGTACCGGAGAAAGAGTTGTGGAAGGGGGCCGGAGTAGGACTGCAACAAGGAATGTTCCACATACCCCATAAAGAGACAGGCATAGCTGGGGCCCATGCGGGTACCCATAGCCACACCTTTTATTTGGAGGAAGTGAGAGGAGTTGAAGGAGAAATTGTTCAGTGTGAGAACAAGTTCAGCCAGACGGAGGAGAGTAGTGGTGGATGGGGATTGTTCGGGCCTCTGTTCGAGGAAGAAGCTAAGGGCCCTCAGACCATCCTGGTGGGGGATGGAGGTGTAGAGGGATTGGACGTCCATGGTGAAGAGGAAGCGGTTGGGGCCAGGGAACTGGAAATTGTTGATGTGACGTAAGGTGTCAGAGGAATCACGGATGTAGGTGGGAAGGGACTGGACAAGGGGAGAGAGAAGGGAGTCAAGATAACGAGAAATGAGTTCTGTGGGGCAGGAACTCGCAGACACTTCCTCCTACCTCTCCCTGGACCATGACCCCACCACTGAACATCAAGCCATTGTTTCCAGGACTGTCACTGACCTCATCTCCTCTGGGGATCTCCCTCCCACAGCTTCCAACCTGATAGTCTCCCAACCTCGGACGGCCCGCTTCTATCTCCTACCCAAAATCCACAAACAGAACTGCCCCGGTAGACCGATCGTCTCAGCTTGTTCCTGCCCCACAGAACTCATTTCTCGTTATCTTGACTCCCTTCTCTCTCCCCTTGTCCAGTCCCTTCCCACCTACATCCGTGATTCCTCTGACACCTTACGTCACATCAACAATTTCCAGTTCCCTGGCCCCAACCGCTTCCTCTTCACCATGGACGTCCAATCCCTCTACACCTCCATCCCCCACCAGGATGGTCTGAGGGCCCTTAGCTTCTTCCTCGAACAGAGGCCCGAACAATCCCCATCCACCACTACTCTCCTCCGTCTGGCTGAACTTGTTCTCACACTGAACAATTTCTCCTTCAACTCCTCTCACTTCCTCCAAATAAAAGGTGTGGCTATGGGTACCCGCATGGGCCCCAGCTATGCCTGTCTCTTTATGGGGTATGTGGAACATTCCTTGTTGCAGTCCTACTCCGGCCCCCTTCCACAACTCTTTCTCCGGTACATCGATGATTACTTCGGTGCCGCTTCAAGCTCTCGTCAGGACTTGGAAAAATTTATTAATTTTGCTTCCAATCTCCACCCCTCCATCATTTTCACGTGGTCCATCTCTGACACTTCCCTTCCCTTCCTTGACCTCTCTGTCTCAATCTCTGGTGATAGACTGTCCACCAATATCCATTACAAACCCACCGACTCCCACAGCTATCTCGACTACAGCTCCTCACACCCCGCTTCCTGTAAGGACTCCATCCCATTCTCTCAGTTCCTTCGCCTCCGTCGCATCTGTTCCGATGATGCTACATTCAAAAACAGTTCCTCTGACATGTCCTCCTTCTTCCTTAACCGAGGTTTTCCACCCACGGTCGTTGACAGGGCCCTCAACCGTGTCCGGCCCATCTCCCGCGCATCCGCCCTCACGCCTTCTCCTCCCTCCCAGAAACATGATAGGGTCCCCCTTGTCCTCACTTATCACCCCACCAGCCTCCGCATTCAAAGGATCATCCTCCGCCATTTCCGCCAACTCCAGCATGATGCCACCACCAAACACATCTTCCCTTCACCCCCCTTATCGGCATTCCGTAGGGATCGCTCCCTCCGGGACACCCTGGTCCACTCCTCCATCACCCCCTACTCCTCAACCCCCTCCTATGGCACCACCCCATGCCCACGCAAAAGATGCAACACCTGCCCCTTCACTTCCTCTCTCCTCACCGTCCAAGGACCCAAACACTCCTTTCAAGTGAAGCAGCATTTCACTTGCATTTCCCCCAACTTAGTCTACTGCATTCGTTGCTCCCAATGTGGTCTCCTCTACATTGGAGAGACCAAACGTAAACTGGGCGACCGCTTTGCAGAACACCTGCAGTCTGTCCGCAAGAATGACCCAAACCTCCCTGTCGCTTGCCATTTCAACACTCCACCCTGCTCTCTTGCCCACATGTCTGTCCTTGGCTTGCTGCATTGTTCCAGTGAAGCCCAACGCAAACTGGAGGAACAACACCTCATCTTCCGACTAGGGACTTTACAGCCTTCCGGACTGAATATTGAATTCAACAACTTTAGGTCGTATGCTCCCTCCCCCATCCCCACCCCCTTTCTGTTTCCCCCTTCCCTTTTTTTCCCAATAAATTATAAAGATTTTCCTTTTCCCACCTATTTCCATTATATAAAAAAAAAACCCCCACTAGAGCTATACCTTGAGTGCCCTACCATCCATTCTTAATTAGCACATTCGCTTAGATAATATCACCAACTTTAATTTTAACACCTATGTGTTCTATTGTACTATTGTCGTTGACATCTTTTGATGATCTGCTTCTATCACTGCTTGTTTGTCCCTACAACCACACCCCCCCCCACCTCCACCTCTTTGTCTCTCTATCTCTCCGCCCCCCACACACACACCTTAAACCAGCTTATATTTCAACTCTTTCTTGGACTCGAACGCAAGTTCTGTCGAAGGGTCATGAGGACTCGAAACGTCAACTCTTTTCTTCTCCGCCGATGCTGCCAGACCTGCTGAGTTTTTCCAGGTAATTCTGTTTTTGTTTTTTTTTTTCCTTAGATTATATGTTGTCAGGTTGAATTCATTAGATTCTCAATCATTTGCATACTACTTATGAGTTTTACAAAGGAGGGGATTGGGATGTTTCGTAGTCTATTCGTCCTATATCTTCTTTGTGATATGGTGTCTTTTCCCCTTAATTCCATCACAACATGGTTTGTTCCTGCTTGTCCTGATCTCATATCCCCTCATCTTCAAATCCTGCTTTACATAGAATTTACAGCACAGAAACAGACCATTCAGCCCAGCTGGTTAGCACCAATGATTATCAAGCTGCACACCCTTCACCTGGAGACTACTCATAATCTTAAATCCAGCCCCCTCCCCCCGCAATGTGCAACACCACAGAGATCAACAATGAGTAAATCATAATTTTGTATACAATTTCTCCCCAGCAATTTTTATATATAGTCACCTGTAAATGTAGGGAAGAGAAGTCCAAAGCAATTCTTTACTGGAGACTTTATTCTAGAAGAGTACAAATATTCTTGATCCAGCAGATTAAACAATCGCAGCTGTTGGAATTGGATCAGTATCTTGCTGCTGCAGTAGAATTGCGGGAGTCTGAGACGCAGTTAACCACGTTTTAATGGGATGGGCCCTTCTTCATTTTAATCCTTATGAGTACCGCAAAGGCAGAAATGGTCAGTGAATAAAAATTCCCACTGAATGGGAAGGCATCTAGCTAAATGCTTTTGATTTAAGGGAGATATTATTGTTAGCAAGTCAAGCCAAGACTCTTTTGTCCTATTCTGACTGGATTAGAGCTGCACAGGTAAAAATTATAACAGACATTCACCCTGTTGTTAATACTCTATTCCTTAGACTGTGGATGGGGATCATCTATCCCCTAGTGCTAATGCAGCATTCAAACCATTGCCAACCCAAGGTCGAGTCCTCTCCCCTAGGTATGACTGATCAGTAACAAAAACAGAAATACCTGGAAAAACTCAGCAGGTCTGGCAGCATTGGCGGAGAAGAGCACAGTTAACGTTTTGAGTCCTCATGACCCTTCAACAGAACTAAGTAAAAATAGGAAAGGGGTGAAATATAAGCTGGTTTTAAGGGGGGGGTGTTTGTTGGGACAAGCAGTCAGTGATAGGTGGAGATAACCAAAAGCTGTCACAGACAAAAGAACAAAGAGGTGTTGAAGGTGGTGATATTATCTAAAGGAATGTGTTAATTCAGAGTATAAGACAGGATAGATGAGGTACAGATAGCTCTAGTGGGGGTGGGGAAAACTAAAAGGTACAAATAAACAATGGTGGAAATACATTTAAAATAATGGAGGTAGGTGGGAAAAGAAAAAATCTATATAGATTATTGGAAAAAACAAAAAGGAGGGGGATGAAGCAGCATTCCGTAGGGATCGTTCCCTCCGTGACACCCTGGTCCACTCCTCCATCACCCCCTACTCCTCCTCCCACGGCACCTCCCCATGCAAACGCAGAAGATGCAACACCTGCCCCTTCACTTCCCCTCTCCTCACCGTCCAAGGGCCCAAACACTCCTTTCAAGTGAAGCAGCATTTCACTTGCACTTCCCTCAACTCAGTCTACTGCATTCATTGCTTCCAATGCGGTCTCCTCTACATTGGAGAGACCAAATGCAGACTGGGTGACCGCTTTGCAGAACACCTTCGGTCTGTCCGCAAGCATGACCCAGACCTCCCTGTCGCTTGCCATTTTAACACTCCACCCTGCTCTCTTGCCCACATGTCTGTTCTTGGCCTGCTGCATTGTTCCAGTGAAGCTCAATGCAAACTGGAGGAACAGCACCTCATCTTCCAACTAGACTCTTTACAGCCTTCCGGACTGAATATTGAGTTCAACAATTTTAGATCTTGAACTCTCTCCTCCATCCCCACCCCCTCCCCATTTCTTCCCCCTCCTTTTTGTTTTTTCCAATAATTTATATAGATTTTTTCTTTTCCCACCTATCTCCATTATTTTAAATGTATTTCCACCATTGTTTATTTCTACCTTTTAGTATTCCCCCACCCCCACTAGAGCTATCTGTACCTTATCTATCCTGTCTTATACTCTTAATTAACACATTCCTTTAGATAATATCACCACCTTCAACACCTCTTTATTCTTTTGTCTGTGACAGCTTTTGGTTATCTCCACCTATCACTGACTGCTTGTCCCAACAATCCCCCCTCCCCCCCCACTTAAACCAGCTTATAATTCACCCCTTTCCTAATTTTATTTAGTTCTGTTGAAGGGTCATGAGGACTCGAAACGTCAACTGTACTCTTCTCCGCCGATGCTGCCAGACCTGCTGAGTTTTTCCAGGTATTTCTGTTTCTGTTTTTGTTTTGGATTTCCAGCATCCACAGTTTTTTGTTTTTATATAACTGATCAGTATTTCTCAATCTTTTCTATTTCCATCCTAAGTTCAAATAGTTCAACTTTTCCATGCCCAGAGCAACTATTAAACCAGATGGTGATTACTGTTAGATTGTCCACAGGATAGGGCGGGGGGTGGTGGGAGGATGTTAAAAGCAGCAGTGCCAGCAGAAAGAAATATGTTGTGTAAGAGCAGTTGATTGATAAAGTTAGTTTTGAGTTTTGCCATCCCCCAGTTGCTTAGTTTGGTTATTTGCAAGAGTATCACCAGCGTTTGGGGTGGGTACAGGCAGACGGACAATGAACATTTTTTGTACTATGCACCTCCTCCCTTTTCACCTCATGTCTATGTGAAGGTCTTGCCTGATTCTTGCCAAGTTTCTCGTTCCATAAGTGTTGGCAGCCCCTCCAAGTGGGCATTCTTCACACGTGAGCCCAACCAAGCAATTCAAATGTGGAGGGCATCAAGTACTACTCTACCCCAATCTGGTCCACGTCAGATGCTGATGCACCTGCACTTGCTGTGCTGAGCGGCAATCAGGAACTGGAATACTCCATTGCCCAGGAAGCTCGGCAATTTTAATAACTCTACCGTCTCTCTGGTTGAGATTAGTGTGCTTGGTTGAATTGAATTTGGTATATCTTATTTATGTTACAGAGATCTCAGAGGGCTTTGAGTCTGGAGGAAGTTACAGAAATTGGGAAGGGTGAGGCTGTATAATGTAAGATTGTACATACTTAGCCAGAATATCTTTCATTCTAAGTTGACTTCAATATATTTGGACACTCGCTGTGCATTTTACAAAGTGACTGATGAACTAATGTCCCCTGTCGCCGCTCAGTCTCCTGTGAAATCATTGGAGAGGGTCATTAGGTTTAAATTTGAAACTCAAGATAATTTTCATCTTTTGTGCAACAGTGCATGATGGATAATGGCGAATTGGCAGCCATCTGTCTCGATTTGTATTTCCATTGTACAGTCAAAATTACTCAAAATCACATCAAGTTGGAACTGGTCTGAAATGATATTGCAACTTAATGGATTTTACTGTAATTCTCCAGGTTGCATATGAAGGAGAACAGATCAGAAAAGGCTGTGGCATGTTATGAAAAAGCGCTCCATATGGTCAAACTCGATAAGGGTGAAAACAGTATGGAGTGTGTCGCTATTTACCGGGACTTGGCAGCAGCAGAGCAAGCCAGAGGTGCCCATGACGTGAGCATGCAGCACCTAATGCGGGTAAGAGTTAAGATGATAACATGGGTCAAAATCTTGGCACTTCCTCCCTAACAGCACTGTGGGCGTACTTACACCACATGGACTGCAGCGGTTTAAGAAGGTAGCTCACCACCACCCTCTCAAGGACAATTAGGGATGGGTAATAAATGCTGGCCTAGCCAGTGACACCTACATCCCATGAATGAATTTAAAAAAAAAGAAAATTGGACTCATATCCCTGGGCAAGAGCAGGAAAAAAGATCAGTGAAAATCCCCACAAATCATTGCTTTCCTTTGGCTCCTACTAGCTTCTATCTGCACATGGAGCCTATGGGTGAAAATCGATCAAGTTTAGATGCAGTGAGATGAGATGTGGTTCAGTGGGTAGGATGGTATTCTCACCTCTCAGTCAGAAACTTATGGATTCAAGTCCCACTCCACAGACATGAATGCAAAAAATCTCCAGTGCAAGACTTGGTGTATTTGCAGCCAATAGGTACTTTTTGAAGCGTGGTCACTATTGCAATGTAGGAAACACGACAGCCAATTTACACACAGCAAGCTCCCACAAACAGCAATGTAATTATAACTAGCTAATCTGTTTTGGTGATGTAGAGTGGGGGGGTAAATATTGGCCAGGACACAAAGGATAACTCCCCTGCTCTTCTTCAGAATAATGCAATGGGATCTTTAACATCCACCTGAGAGGGCAGCTAGAGCCTCAGTTTAATGACTCACCCGAATGTTGGCACCTCTAACACAGCAGCACTGCACTGAAGTGTCAGCCTGGATTTTTGTGCTTGTGTCCCTGGAGTGGGACTTGAACACACAACCTTCTGAGCTGTGTGTCTATACCACAGCATCACTTTGTGTTGACTTTCCATGATCAATGCTTCGGGAGACCCAAAGGTATTTGTGATCGTTCTGATTTTTGTGAAAAAAAGAGTTGCTTACAGTTTCTGATTTTTATCTTATAAGCATTATTTCCACGAATTCCCAGTATTCTTCCTTAAATGGACAAGACTGAAACACTGGCCACTCACTTTAATAAACTCTCACAAATCACTGCAGGCTCTTAGAATTGGATTTATATGGTCAGAATAAAACTCAAGGAAATTAACATTTGGCACATCCTCTGTAGAATTAGCAAATTGCCTAAGGGAACGTGTTGGAACCGTTAATGTTCCATCTGTCTTGCAAAATGATGAAGAGAGTTCTGCCCACACACCTTGATGGGTCATCTATTTCCATTTTGTTTCTGAATGCTCGGTTTACAGTAGATTACAATAAATATTTCCATTCTATTCATCTATTCAATTAACCCCACCCACCCACTTTCATTTGAAAGCTGAATATTTGGAACTTCATTTGTCTGAATGCGTTCCCAGAGCTGTTTGAATATAATTATATGGAGTTCTACACTAAAACTAGATTATAATTTTTGACTTCAAATTGATGCCCCAAGTAATTTCGTTTACCAGCGTTAAGAGTAGGATATACTTGCTTCCATCTCCATAGCAAAGCTTATCATCTCGGTTTCAAAATGTCACTAGTTCAGAGTTTGTGTGGGGTGGGGTGGCAATTAAATATCTACATCTGCTGATGATTCAGCTAAATGGAATTGAGCCATTGGAGTCTCGGACTCACTCGTTGGCCTGTGCAGAGTCAGAAGGCTTGGTGCCCATGGACTAGGAGAGAAAAGTAAGTTAGGGTTCCTTATCCCAATCAATATCCATTGGCACACAGTTGGAATGTGTGCACGTTGACTTGGCTGTGATGCCCTCACAAGGGAAGAAAAGCCTTTTAGAGGATCCATGAAATTGTACCCAGCAAGGCACAGTACCTTCAGAAAAGAGAGGGGAAAGGAAAATTGCATCAAACATCCAGATGTTGCATCAGTAGTATAATAAATGTGCTATGTATGTTGTGACTTCCTTATTTGGATATCAGCATTCTTTCATGTTTCCAAGTGACATCCCTTAGGATTTACTATGAAGCCTCCAGCAGCTGCATACTTCTACCACTAGATGAAGTTTCAGTTGTCTATCCCCATAGGCATATCCACATCATACACACAGAGCAAAATTCACTTTTATACTTGCTCAACGCAAACTGGAGGAACAGCACCTCATCTTCCGACTAGGCACTTTACAGCCTTCCAGACTTAACACTGAGTTCAACAACTTAGGATCATGAACTCTCTCCTCCATCCTCCCCCCTTTTTGATCCCCTTTTTTCCAATAATTATTATATATTTTCTAATATATATTTTCTTTTCCACCTATTTCTATTATTATTTTAAACATTTATTTCCATCCATTGTTTTATCACCATCTTTTAGCCTATTTCGATCCCTTCCCCCCACCTCACCCAACTAGGCCTATCTGTGACTTGCTCATCCTGCTTTCTACCCTTAATGTCACCATTAGCATATCTTTTAGCTAATACCACCGTCAACACCTTTTGTCCATGACATCTTTGGCAGTCTCTCCTTTGCCTCCACCTATCATTGGCCCTGTATCCAGCTCTACCCAGCCCACCCCCACTTAAACAGCTTATATTTCACCACATTTCTATTTCTCTTTAGTTCTGATGAAGAGTCATACGGACTCCAAATGTTAACTGTCTTCCTCACCACAGATGCTGTCAGACCTGCTGAGTTTTTCCAGCAATTTTTGTTTTTGTTTCAGATTTCCAGCATCCGGAGTATTTTGCTTTTATCACTTGTTGGGAGGTGCGAGGGCTAGATTGGATATGGCTGTGATGGCCCATGTGGTGTAATAGCCTGCTGAAACTCATTCCGGACTCGCACAGTGACAAGGTTCCAGAGCACTGACAACCAGTACTTGCAGCAAACCTGTGCTCCTGCGTGAGTTAGCACCTTTGTGAGAGGGAGGGAGAGAGGGTTGAAAATTGGGTCAGCGGAGCAGGAATACTATATCTTAATGCTGAACCTGCTCACCTGGTCAAAACTCTTGTGGAAACAAACCAATGGATTTACCTGGGCAACCCAGCTTAGTTTATTGCACAGTCTTCTTCCCTTTCCACTGTAAGAGAAAAGGATAACATTCTCGGTGATGGCATTTAATATTTTGAGATTTAGTATCATTTACAAAACACACTCGGTGCTATCCTGATTATCAGTGCTGTTACTGCATGTAATTTTTAGGAGGTTGTGTGAACATATGGTGAAGGGTTTTTCCCATATTCTAATGTGATCAGTTTTGGTTTCCCACTCTGCAGTACTGCATTTAGAAACTGCCAGCTCCAGCTTGTGATATAAACCTGGATCTCTTGGCGTTTTACAGGCTCATTCCATAGTGCTGACTAACACTGCCTCCACAGAGGAGGAGGGGCAAATAACTCTCGCTCTAGCAGAGGCCTACACTTCCACTGGCAGAGCTGAGCATTACCGTAAGTCTTTTAAAACCACTTTTACACCAGACCTTTTACACTTTTACACAAGAGATTGCAGAGCTCAAACACTGCACTACGCTTCCTGCTACATATCAGTATATAGTGACTCTCACTGGATGAAGAAGCTGCACAGCTTGCTGTACCCATGAAGTCAATCCTTAGCAAGCAGGCAGCAGAGACCTTTGGTTGGGATGGCGAGGGAGGGGAGTAGCACAATGCACCACACTTTACTTTCTAATCACCAATGTGTGTACAGCCACTTCCCTGCTTAGAACATTCCTACAATTCTGGCCTCTATGAATCCCCCAATCCCTTCCCCCCAGCTATTGGTGCCTGTGTTCTTTAGCTGCCTAGGCAGTAAATTCTGGAATTCCCTCCCTAAACTTTTCTACCTCTCCACCTTTTATCCTTTAAGACATTCTTTAAAACCTACCTCATTGTCCAATCTTTAATCACTTGTTCTAACGGCCTTTGGTTTGGTGTCAGTTTTCTTTATGTGCCTTATTACACTCCTGTGAAGTTCTTTGAGACACTATTGCTATTTAAAGGTGCTACATAAATGTAAGTTGATGTGTCCGATCTTTACCCTTGGGTCCCAAGCCCCGACAGACACGGTGTTCACTCTATCCTATGAACTGTCTGGCAGTGCCCGGCTGCTTCTGGAAGGACTCTTCTACGTTTCTCTTAGGAGTAACATGCAGTGGTTTACAATACAATAAATACCATTCACTGTAGTTTCTCTTGAGCAGTGAAGGGGAAATTTAAAAGAGATGCTGCAGGAAATCCAGTCTTGGGGTTCAGATCTTCAATGCACCACCCCTTCCACTGCTCACTCGGTGCTAGAACCTTTGCTGT
Source organism: Carcharodon carcharias (assembly GCF_017639515.1). Taxonomy (NCBI): domain Eukaryota; kingdom Metazoa; phylum Chordata; class Chondrichthyes; order Lamniformes; family Lamnidae; genus Carcharodon; species Carcharodon carcharias. The sequence goes on from NC_054498.1 coordinate 6,857,489, forward strand.
CATAATCCTTCATCTCAGAGTTTCCATCTTATTCCCTATCTACTTTGCTCCCACCCTCCCTGTCACATTCAAAACCCTTTTTAAAACGTGCCTCTGCATCCACGTTCAATTACCTTCCCAAACTCTTCTCCCAACTTGTCCTTGGTGTTCTCTCCCATCCCCCTCCTCAGTTCCCCTTCTGTGACATGTCACTATATTATACAAATGCTCCACGTTGGGTGCCATTGTTTGAATTCCCTACCCCAGAGGGCTGTGGAAATTCAACCACTGAATATGTTCAAGACAGAAATTGATTGGTTTATAGATACTGATAACATCAAGGGATACGGGAATAGTGGGGAAAAACGGCATAGAGGTAGATGATCAGCCATGATCTGTTTGAATAGTGGGGCAGACTTAAAAAGCTGAATGGCCTATTCCTGCACCTATGATCCTATTAAAGTTCCTGTATATTTCTGACTTTTTACTTGAGTGCATAGTGTTCGCAACAGTAAAATAATATTTTTAGAGCCTTTATGTTTGACAATATTTTAACACTTGTTAATTAGCTTTGGTATCTCTGATTGTAAAAGTTCTCTATATCTTTCTTTAGAGATAGCAGAGAAATACTACAAACAGAGTCTGCAATGTTACCAGGCAGCACTGGGAAGAGAACACGCTTCATCTCTCTCGGTCCTGGATGATTACTGTCGATTCCTAATTATGATCAGAAATTATCCAGTAAGGCTTATTATTCAGATCTTTGTTGGAACTGTTTTAAAATTTAAACTGTTAAATTATATTTGACTTTCTTGACTGTAAGAAAGCAGTGCCATTGTCAGTGGTGCATTCTCCATGGGAATGCCACTTGCCAATCAATCAGCACTCTCTTCACATACAGTATAAATTGTTGTTTTCCACTTATATTGGTATTCTTGCGAGTGTCCTGATGAGTGCAGGACTAAAAGCTTCGACATGTTTCTTTTTTCAGCAATGACCAGTAACTCTCTGGGATTGATCCATCTATTTCTTCTGCGTAATCACTCAACAAGGATGTTTGAGGCACTTCCATGCCACAAAGACATAACTTTTCTGAGCCCCACTGTCCGATCCTTCTATCAGCTGCATGTGGTACCGTATACAATGCCAGCATTTGGGGAACTGATGTCCAGATTGTGGTCTTTGTGCCATTTCAGTTTCGGTTTTTTACAAAAGAGCTGGGCCTGTGTTTTAGACAATGGAGCCAAAAAAACCTATACAGACTGGCTTCCAAAGTTAAAAGAAAGGCAGCAGACAGAGGCTGTTCTCTCTAAACATGAACAAAGCAAGCCAGTAAGAGTAAGGGCATTTTTATATTTTCATGTAGCATAGTAACCCCATCCATGTCCTATTGATGTCAAACATGAGGTTTGCAAGTTCTTGATGCACAGCCCTGAACGTCTCAATACGATAGCTGGGTGTTCTTCATAGCATTGTAGAGCACAGAAAGTGGCCATTCGGCCCATTATGCCTCTGCTGGCTCTTTGAAAGAGCAATCCAGTACCCCACTCTTCCTGCTCTTTCGCCACAGCCCTACACACTTTTTTCTTTTTAGGCCCCCGAAAATCTGTTGACCTCGGCCTTGAACATACCCAACAACTGACCATTCAAAGCTCTCTGGGGTGGAGAATTCCAAAGATTCACCACCCTTTCAGTGAAGAAATTTGTCATCTCAGTCCAACTTCCTCTTGCAAGTTACTACTGAATCCGCTTCCAACATGTTTCGGGCAGCACATTCCAGCTGCTGGCAATGGAGATGTGCTGGCCTCTGATTGGCCGGCAGCTGGTAGGGGTGGTGGGATTTCCACCCCAGGATCTTAAGTCCAGGGGAAGACCCTCTGCTGGCCAGTGAAGTGCCTGACAGGCACTTAGATCGATCAGGCCTACACCCACGGAAGCGACAGGGGTTTTTTCACCAGTTTTTCGACCAGTGGGCGGGACCTTTGTCAGCAACATTAAATCCAGTCCCATGTCTCTATTTATAAGGCCCGGGAACCCAGATGCTTTTTTTAACAACCTTTTTGGCTTGCCCTGCAACTGTCACAGATTTGTGTATGTGCACTTCAGCTCACACTGTTCCTGCAACTCCTTTCCAAGGCTCTTCGAATAACTGAGTGAAATGTGTGCTGTCCACCTGAGAGGCCTTGACAGGACAGATGCTGAGAGGCTGTTTACCATAGGCTGAAGAGGCTAGAACTCGGGGTCAGAGTCTCAGGATAAGGAGTCAGCCATTTAGGACTGAGAAGTCAAATTTCTTCAGGGAGGGTGGTGAATCTCTAAAATCCCCATCCAGAGAGCTGTGGGGGCTCAGCCGTTGAGTGTGTGTGTGTGTTCGAGGCAGAGGTCAATAGATTTTTGGATGCTAAGGGAACCAGGGTATATGGGGATAGGGCAGGAAAGCGGAATGAGCCGTGATCTTATTGAATGGTGCGGCAGCTTGAAGGGCCAAGTGTCCCACTCCTCCTATTTCTTATGCTCCTGTGTTCTTTAGTCAATGGAGTGGTGGGTAGGAGTTTGGCTTAATGAGGCATGACATTTCTGACAAAAGCTCTGCTGTACAGGTTGCACAATCAAGCCCTAGTTGGGCTCGGACACTAGAGGTGGGCTGACATAATAGGCAACTACATGGCCTTTCCCATTGCCATATGTTCCAGTGCTCCCCAGAACTTGCATTTATACAGTTCCTTTAGCTTTCCAAAATGCGCCAAGGTGCTTCATAGGTGGGTTGTCAAACAAAATTAGGACAGGTGACCAACTTAGTAACAGAGATAGGTTTTAAGGAGCATCTGAAAGGAGGAGAGAGAGAGGTGGAGAAGTTCAGGGAGGGAATTGCATAGCTTAGGGCCCAGGCAGCTGAAGGCAAGGCCACCAATGGCAGGTCAAAGGAAATTGGGCATGCGTAAGAAGCCAGAATTGGAGGAGTGCAGAGATCTCAGAGGATTATGGGGCTGGAGGAGGTTACAGGGATAGTGAAGATGAGACCATGGAGGGACTTGAAAACCAACATGAGAAGCTTATAATGGAGGTGGGGCTGGGGTATTTTTGTGTAAACTCAAGCTAACATTGATCATTGCATCTTTGCTACTACAGGCTGCTTCGAAAGTACTTCAAGAATCCTTGCCAGCCAAGCTTTCTACCTTTGGAGATTTCAGCACAGAGGTGGAAAAGACATATCACCTATTTGGAGGAATCGAATTAGCACAGGGACACCAGAAAGCAGCCTACAAAATGTTCAAAAAGGTGAGTGCTGGGTGTGTGGTGGAAAATCGCGGATTAGTCCAGAACAAACTCTCAACTGACACTTAGGAATGGATTAACCAGTTGGTAAGTGTGGGATCGTGCTGAGCACAATTTGGCTCTCATGTTTCCAACAATAAACCAGTGACCACGCTTCTAAAAAGCAATCATTTGTTGGCTGTGAGATGCTTTGGGATATGCTGAGGGTGTGTGAGGTGCTATATAAATGCAGGCTGTTTTTAAACTGATACCAATAATTGAAGTCCGGGTATTGGAATACCAGTCTTTTTTTGATTCAATGGGTGATTGCCAGAACTTACCTTGTACACTTTTCCTCCCTCCCCTCTTCAGTGTTCCCTTCTGCCCTGAAGACAATGACTCATGCTTTTGTTGGGCTGCATGGATGCATCACCCTGTTGGCCAGTCTCAATGTGTCAGCCTTAGATAGTGATGTAGTCATGATGTTCAAATGGAGCTGGAGAAGATCACAGCTTAAGGCCAACACTGGCAATGCACCTGCACTGACTGCGGCGAGCCGACTTTACAACCTAAGGCCTGGATTTTCGCCATAACAAAGAGGCTCTCCGTCATTGCGGAGATCCCAGAAGTGACCGAAACCCCGAACCCGGCATTTCCCATCTTCACAGAGGTGGGACGGCAGTCGGGACGGGGTTCGTGCATGCGTGATTCACAGAGGCAGCTGGCCATTTAAATCAACAGCTGCTCCCACTGAAGTGGGATTTTGGAAGAGCAGGAGTGTGAAATCTGGATTGTTCAGAATAGTCCAGGTAAGAGGAGGTCTGAACCTGGTAGATGTGTTTGGATGGTCAGCTGTCAAGGAACTGTCCAGCTGTTGAGCAAGTGCCAATCAGCTGTCCAGCTGTCAAGGAATGGCCCAGCTGTCAAAGCTGTTCAGGAAATGTCCAAGGATACTAGGTAAGTTGGCGTGGATAGGGTAAAGGAAAAGGCTGGCATGGCTTGCAGGAGATGGCACCAAGTTGACACAGAGGGAATGGGGATCATGGGGGGTGTGGGTAGAGGGACACTAAGTTGGCATAAGGGTGTGAGGAGCCATTCATGGTAGATGGGGAGAATGGGTTGATTTAGCTTGGTGTGGATAGGCCATAAAGAGTGTGTGGAGGACAGGGGGTGTTGGGGGTAAGGGCTGGAGGGATGATTTTTGTTTTTTTATTTAAACAGAGTGCCGGGGCACAGAGGCAGGCCCTTGCGGCCAGCAGCCTGCACATTCGTTCCGGGGTCTCCTGCCCTGCCTCCTGTTTCAGCCCGCTTCCCACCCCGCGACCAAAGATCCGACCTGTGGGTGGACGTTTATAGAGGCTGGGTCAGCCAAACCGGGAAATGCCCCGACTCAGCAAACCCGACCTTGGGGGACTAAAATCTGGGCCTAAATCTGAATCATCAAAGCCATTAGAGGGGATGGTAGCATGGTGGTAATGTTACTGGACTAATAATCCACAGGTTGAACTAATGCTCCAGAGATGTGGGGTTGGATTTTACAGGCCCCCCCCCCCCACCAACCACCACCAAAACCGGCAGGTTTGAAGGTGAGGGGGCACAAAATGCAGCACGTGGCCTGCTTGTCGCCTTCCTGTCTGCCCTGAGCTGTCTCCCATTTTACCCGGGTGTGGTGGAGGTATGGAGCCTATTAAGGTCCTTGAGTGACCAACTGATGGCTGCTTAAGTGCCTCATCCCAGCCCTGCCATTATTTTACCAACAGCAGGAGGAGGCCCATATTAAGCTGGTAACCCGGCAGCTTTAGCTGTGTGGGTTGGCATCAGGCAAGGGTGGGGAGGGGTGGGGGAGTTTACGTTGCGAGACCCCTGGGCCCATTGGAGGTACCCCTACCCCCCCCCATTTCCCCCCACCCCCCCACCCCCCCCCATTCCCCTCCCCCTCCCACTAGGTCATGCCCTGCTTTAACCTTCGCTCCTGGCCTCTCAAATCCAGCCCCCACCCCTCTTGCTGAGGCTGTGGGCCAGGTCCTGCTGCTACCCCAGACCTGTCTTCAGTCCGGCCTCCTTAACCTCCTCTTCTTTAGGGACTGGCTGTAGTCCCAGCTGCGGCCAACGCTCGATCCTGGCTGCCAGGACTACAGGGCTGCCGGCCAATCGAATTAGCCGGCAGCTCGCTAAGGCAGTACTTCCTTCCTAGATGAGGGCGGAAGTCTCTCCCTGAGCCAAGTAACACCCGTCCGAGCATAAAATGGCTCAAGGGCAGCCAGTTTTCTCGTGGGCGGGCTCTTGACCGACCTTTTAGTCGGTAGGACAGGGAGCACAGCGCCCTGTAAAATCCAGCCCATGAGTTCAAATCCCAACACAGCAGCTGATTGAATTTAAATTCAATTAATTAATAAATGTGGAATAAAATGCTAGTCTCAATAATGATCGTGAAACTACAGGATTGGGGTGGAAAAAACCCATGTGGTTCATTAATGTCCTATAGGGGAGGAAATTTTGCTGTCCATACCTGGTCTGGCCTACATATGACTTCAGTCCCACAGCAATGTGGTTGACTCTTAACAGCCCTCTGAAATGGCAAAACAAACCTTGCATTGTATCACTCTGCTATAGAAAAAAATCCCTGTAGTCATACCCACATCACATTTACAGCAGCAGTTCCAGAAGACAGTTCACCACCAGCTTCTCAGGGCCAATTAGGGATGGGTAATAAATGCTGGACTTGCCACCAATGCTCACATCCCAAGAATGAATAGCATTTCAACCTAAATGGAAGATAAAGACTGAGAGACTGAGACAGCTCATATATTTTGTGGTGGGCTCTGTTGAAATACAGCTCCGTGTGGTCATACAGTAGTTCTAATTATTCAAGCCAACCAGTTGGAACATTGCCTTCATAACAGGTCAATAAACAACCAACGTGCCAATTAATCTTGCTCTGTTGTACTTCCAGCACATGTGAATGCATCTGACCAATAAATACACAAATTAGAATCAATAAATGTCCCTGTACAATTGATTATAACTATTTGTTTGTTATGAGCTACCCAACATTTAACTCGATATTTCTGCACACAAAGAGGCTTTGTACTTTCACAATTGGTAGGTTTAGTTTATTGTCATGTCAGCTTGAGTATGATGCACATTTTGGCTCCTTCACTGCAAGAGAAGCTTGTAATAAGATGCCCGTAATTCACTCTTTCTCTGGAAAGACAAAACACATTTTAACGGGAAAGTTTGAAATAGATGCAAATGATCCTGAATACCCAACAATCTGGTATTTGTCTTTCAAGCATCTGCATGACTCACCCCCATGATAAAAATGCAGGAGGTCCTACCCGTATAGCATTAGCATAGCTAACACTCTCGCCTCTGAGTCAGACGTTTATGGGTTTAAATCCCACTTTAGAGCCTAAAGCATATAATTTAGGTAGATGCTCCCAGTACTGAGGGAGTGTTTTATCATTGAAGATGATCGCCTTCAGTTTTCGACTTGAGGCCAGTTCCAAGAGGTGAAAAGTCCCATATCGTTAACAGATCTGAACGTGTGTGTGCTCTGTCTAACATTCCTTCTTCAGATTAAGTGGTTATTCATCTCAGTTGCTGCCTGGGGAACCTTTGCTGTGTGCAATTTGTGTAGGCGCATGCCTGTACAAAAACAGTGATTACACTTATAAAGTGATTCCTTGAATGTCTTTGGGATATCCTGAGGATAAGACATCAAACAAATGCAATATTCTTCCTTCTGTGATCTTCTTACTCAAGTGGTCAGTTTGTAAATCACTAAGAGACAGATTTGCAAAGTCAGTTCCCAGCAAGAAACGTTTTGTCTGTAATTATTAAAGAAGTAATTGGATAGAAGCTATATTTTGCTTTGAGCTCTGATTAGAGAGATGGTCCTTTCCTCTTTCTTGCATCTTAAATTCTTTTAAGAGTTTGTGCCACTGAAAGGAAGCTCAACTTCCCTTTGTTCTCCGTCTGCCTTAATCACTTGTCAAGTTTGTGGTCACTCATTGGATGCAAACCTCTTTGGGACTTTCTGAAGACATAGTAAGTAAATAAGTAAGTAAAAGCACTTTTTAGAGTAGGGTGGGGTTGTAGTTTCTCCCCAGGTTTCTCCCTTTGTCACCTTCTTTCCTGACTAGCATTGTGATGCAGTTTCACGATCATGACCAGCCAGCACCTCATGCAAGTGATTATTCCTGCCCATAAATAGCAGACTTTTCAGCCATGTGGGCTTTGATAGCCAAACCCAGTCCTTCATCTCTTTAATCTTCTATAACATCACCTTTTTACAGGTGGCTTTCATTGCAATGACAACATTTTACCATCCCCCGCTGTCAGCTTTGCAGATGGGGAGGTGGGGGGGTGCTGTAAAATTCCTCCGGTGACTTTCCCATCACCCTCCCACCCACCCCTGACTTCTCTGCAATTTTACATGGGGCAGGCGAGGCCTAGTACATCCTGCCTACCCTTGCCCCAATTGAGGCCAATTATTGGTCACTCAAGGACTGCTTCCCACCCATCATCAATTTTGATGCTGGTGGGAGGAGGGCAGGGTGGGGATTCCCAGCAGGTCACCATGCTCAGGCCTCGGGCATGAAGGAGGAGGCACCTCCCTCAAGGACCCCCTTTCCTAATCGGGCAGCCCCCTCACCCCAAGGTCTGCCACCCCTGGGTGTTCCCTAATTCTCTGGCATCTCCATCTAGACCCCCCCCCTCCCAGGCTTTCCCCTCCCCTCCCTGCTGTGAGATCCTCCGCGCTTACCTGATCCTGGACTCCAGGACTTGGAACCTGGGGACTGCTTATAGTCCCAGTCCTGGCCACTGCTGCTGTTAGCACTGCTAGGATCAGATTGGCCAGCAGCTCTCTGAGGCGGGACTTCCGCCCGAATGAGAGGCAGACATCCTGTCCCCAGCCAATTAATGTGGGAAACCTTGCCATCTGAAAAATCCATTCCCCATGTTTCTGTTATATTTTGGTGAAGAAATGTTGCGATAGTGATCGGTTCACAAGTGGCAAAGGCTGCTTGTTGTGCTGATGCTGTGGGTATTGTGTAGAGGATTCTACAAGTGTCAGGAAATAAATCACAGGCCCACTCCCTGGTTGCTAAGTATGTACCATGGAAGATGAGCTGGGTGCAGACACACTGTGGCATTTGATGTGCTATTCAGCTATCTCAGATTCTGTTACTCACCAAGACAGCAGCTGCAAGCAGGGCAATAGTTACCTCTTAGTAACCTGAGTAAGGCCTAAAGATGAACGGTGCCATGTTTAATCACAATTGTGTTCCAGAATAGTAATAGCGTATTTCTAAAATGGTCCATTTGGCATTTATATAGCACCCTTCATGACCTCAGGTGTCTTTACAACCAATGAAATACTTTTGAAGTGTAAGTCTCTTAATGTAGGAAATGCAGCAGACAGTTTCACACACAAGCTCCCAAGAACAGCAATGTGATAGTGGGTAGATAATTTATTACAGTGATGTTAGTTAAGGGATAAATATTGACCAGGACACTGAGAATAACTCCCCGCTCTTAAAATAGGAACATGGTATCATTTGCAAACATTTGAGAGGTAAGGCAGGACCTCAGCTTAATGTCATCAAAAGACAGCATCTCCAACAGTGTTGCAATCCCTCGGTACTGCATTGAGTGTCAGTCTGGATTTTGTGCTCAAGTTTCCTAATTGCAATCACTTAGTATAATGGATGAATTTTTGAAGAACACTACTCAATATTGATGCTTTACATGAAGGAACTAGATTTTCACAAATCTTCCACCTTATAAACCAATAATCATGTACTGTGTTAAGAGTTTTTGCCTTGCAATTAAAATTAAATCCTAAGGAAGCCACAGGTAGCGGAGACTGTACTCCATCAGTCTGGATGTGGGTCCCCACGGTGAAAGACCAGCATTTAACCCACTACGCCACCCCACAAACAAAATTTTAAACTCTCACTTCCATTTAACCCTTCCTTAAGATGAAAAAAAATTGAGTGAATAGACTGCCTGCTTAAGTTGATGGAAATGTGTGGATGGTAAAGCAATCTCTTCTATTTTAAACCATTGTCCTTGTCCTAGTGATCGATGAAGTTGGCATTTATTTTGTAAGATTCCAGACTGGCAGAATCAACTAAGACACTGGATTATAAATAATATTGTAAGGAAGTTGTGTAAAATGCAGAGATTAATGTACATTCTTGCTTCAGCCTGTACTGCGCACATCTTTGTGTTATCAGTCGCTAAATTGGTTTCTGTTGACAGTGACTGATTGGAGCAACCCTATGGTTTGCGTTAGAAATTATATAGTGGTTTAGTACTCAAACACCAAGTGATAGGGACCAGAAGGTACCAATCTGTGCTACGTTCGGGAAATGCAACAGCTGCCATACTCATATGGCTACCATTGGCCTGAGCAGGTAGGAAGGGTTAAAATTAACCAGTATTTTTTCGGGCATAGACCACCACCCCCCCCAAACACCGCACCTCCCCACTGCTGGAAAGTGTGCAGGCTTAACCATTGAGTGAGAGTAGGATCAGGTTCTGCTGTGCTGCCCTCACAGTTGATCAGCACATAACTCACTGTTCAGACTCTCTTATGAAGACTGTCCACTTGGGTGAGGTACTCACAGCCAACTTAGTTCCTCAGTAATCAAAACCCTGCACAATTCTACACCTTCAGGAACGACCTCAAATTTAAACTTCCAATTCCTGTATTCAAATCACTGGGTGCCGCCCACCTCCCCCCCCCGCCCAATTCCTGTAACTCCCTCTAGCCCTACAACCCTCTGCACTTCCTCCAATTTTGGCCCCTTGCACATCGCTGATTTTAATCGCTTCACCATTGGCGGCTGTGCTTTCAATTGCCTGGGCCCCAAGCTCTGAAATTTCCCCCCCACCCAACCCCTCTCCAAACCTTTCCGCCTCGCTACCTCCTTTAACCTGTGTTTAAGTCATCCCTTAAAACCCACTTCTTTGATCAAAGGTTTGGTCGTCTGTCCTCGACCTTCTGATGTTCTTCAGTGTCAACTTCTATTTGATTACATTCCTAAGATGAGCCTTGGGATGTTTTACTACCTTCCAGGCGCTACATTAACACAAGGTTCTTGAGGTAAGAAAAAGGCAGGAAATGCAGGGCTGGAGGTAATAAATAAGAGAAAGAAATGAGATTTATGTAAGCCAGTCGTCGAAAGCTCTGTTCAAACGTTCAACTGTAGAGATCTTGTTGAATTCAGAACCCCCCTATTTTACTGCAACCACACCAAATCAGTTCAGAGACAGTGTTAACTTAGCTCTCCACCTGTGCCAAGCTAGCAGACCTCAGCTAGGGCAGAATTGAAACTACTAACGGCCTCGGCCTCCCTGGACTAGGATGGAGGCCCTGGGCTTCCATTCCTAATTGCAATCCCGCTGGAAAATCTGTGCGCATGTAGATGTTACATTTGGCCTCAGCTGTGATATCCTCCACATTTGAATATGCTTTTGACCCTCACTGTCTGAATCAATACAACAATGACTTGCATTTATATAGTGCCTTTAAAGTGGCAAAACATCCCAAAGTGCTTCGAGAACGCAAGAAATAGGAGTAGGAGTTGACCATATGACCCATCGAGCCTGCTCAGCCATTCAATACGATCATGGCTGATCTTGGGCTTCAACTCCGCTTCCCTGCCCATTCGCCATGTCCCTTGATTCCCTGAGAGACCAAAAATCTGTCTATCCCAGTGTTAAATGTATTCAGTGATGGAGCATCCCTCCGGGGTAGAGAACTCCAAACACTCATAACCCTTTGAGTGAAGTAATTTCCCCTCATCTTCACCCTAAATGATCGGCCTCTTATCCTTAGACTGTGCCCCCATGTTTCAGATTCCCCGACCAGCGGGAACAATCTGTGTGTCTACCCTGTTAAGCCCTTTCAGAATTTTGTAGGTTTCAATGAAATCGCCTCTCGTTCTTCTAAACTCCAGAGAAAATAGACTCAGTTTGCTCACCCTCTCATCATAGGACAGCCCCCTCATCCCAGGGACCGATTTAGTGAACCTTCGCTGTACCATCTTCAATGCGAGTTTAGTCCCAAGGTGTTTCAAAGGAGCATTATACAAGTTTTGAACTTACTCACAAAGGGAGGATTTAGGATGGACTTGGTCAAAAAGTGGTAGGTTTTAAGGAGCTTCTTAAAAAAAGGCAAAAACGTTGAACAAGGTAATTCCAGAGCTTGAGGCCTAAGAAGCTGAAGTAACAGCCGCCAGTGGTGGATTAAAGAAGTTGGGATGCACAAGAGGCCAGAATTCGAGGAGAGCAGAGATCTTTGATGGTTGCAAGACTAGAGGACGTTACACAGATGGGGAGCATGTGAGGCCATGGAGGGGTATTTAGCTGTTTATTTGGGATGCAGATCAATGACACTGCTGTTAGAAACAGCCCCCAGCAGGAGTCAGGAGATGTGGGAAAAAAAATGGAAAACAAAAAGGTCTGCACCCAATTTTGTTCAAATTTGCATTTTGCCGTCCGGTTGCAAGCGGTAAATGTGCTGATCCAGTCCGACTGGTAGTTGCTGAATGTAGAGTTCTAATTAAATACTTTAATCTCTCTGTTTGGCAGTGCCTGGAAATTCAGACCTTTCTGTATGGGTCACAGCACAAAAAGACAAGAGCCGCTCAGCAAACAGTCAAACTCTTATCCAAGTAAGTGACGCATCAGTGACCATCAGATCAATGATCCGCGCTGGCTGAAGCTATTGGGAACTTTCGAGTGAACTGCTGAACTGCTTCTTTAACTATTGCATTGCCACAGGGCCAGTAATGGTTAAAATAGTAATTTTAATGATTCTTTGATCATTTGGTGGGTGTTAGTCCATAACTGAACCCTGGAGAACGGAAGATCCCATCCTGGGTGGTGACTGCTCTGTGAAACATCTTCCCTCAGTCCGCAAGCCTGACCCCGACCTTCCTGTCGCTTCCCAGAAGGAAAAAAACAGTTCGGACCAGTAACTCTTAGGGCAGATTCTTCCGGTCGATGTGCCAGGGGCAGGCCCGACACGCCGGTGTGTAAAATGATGCTCGATGACATCAGGCGTGCGTCCCGACATCATCGCGATGTTTCGTCCGGCACGCAAAATGTTAAGGGCTTATTAAGAAATTAATTAAAGTACTTGAGAACGCTGCCTGTCCGACCTTAAGGTTGGCGGGTGGCGAAAAGCCTTTGCGTTTTTCATGAAACCTCATCCACGGGCGGGATGAGGTTTCCCGAAGCTTTAATAAAACAAATAAATAAATGTTCCCACCTTTACAAACACGTCCCAACTCATGTGACACAGTCAAATGAGGGGACACGTTTGAATAAATTCTTAAATCGATTCTTTAATTATTTTCACATCCATTCAATCCCCCCGAGGCAGCGCCACGTCTCAGGGAGATTGCTGCGCTGTTCCATGCGCATGTGCGAAAGAGCACTCACTCACCCCCCCCGCCCCCCACCTGCACAGGTAGCACTGAGCGCTACCGGCCGCGTATTACGCTAGGCGGGCCTTAATCGGCCTGCCCGCGTAAAATGGCGGCGTGCAGCCGATTGTGGGTGGCGATTGGCTCCGTGCCCGCTTCCGCCCATCATAGGAAAAATCCAGGCCTGAGTTCCCAATTTTTACTGGTGTTTCACTTTAAGGTATACAAGACCAGTTCGGACCCAATATTCTTATTTCCCAGTTTTTACTGTTTTTTTTTCCTTCTGGGTTGCCACTTCAGTTCACCACCTTGCTGTCATGCTCACATTTCTGTCCTTGGCCTGCTTCAATGTTCCAGTAAAGTCCAGTGCAGACTGGAGGAACAGCACCTCATCTTCCGATTAGGCACTTTACAGCTTCCTGGACTTAACATTGAGTTCAACAACTTCAGACCATGAATTCTGTCTTCCATTTTGATTTTTTTTCCAATCCCCTCCTTCCACGAAGGCCAGTCTGTAACCCGTTCTCATATTTTGCTTTCAGTCCGTGCTGACTCCTGTTCTGCTATCTGACCTTTATGCCACTATTAACACCTGTCTAGTCTTTAACACTATCATTACCACGCCCTTTGTCTTGCGTTCATGACATCTTTGTCAAATCTCTCCTGAGCTCCCACCTATCTCTGATCTCCTATTTTGCTCCACCTCTTGCCTTCAAAAACATAAAAGCCATCACATTTCTACCCCTCTTCACCTGTGAAGAAGAGTCACATGGACTCCAAACGTTAACTCTGTTTCTCTCTCCACAGACGCTGCCAGACCTGATGAGTTTTTCCGGTACTTTCTGTTTTTATTTCAAATCCCATCCTGGGTCTGTCCTGAATCAACTGGTCTCAGCCCAGTGAACAGAGGGCATTGTGGTAGCAGACTGAGATGTTTTGGGGCGCAGGAATAGAGGAATCAGCCAGAGTTCCTGCTCCTGATCTATCCTCCCATGGGGAACTGTATACATTTAGGGATGATAAAAGCTGTGGCGCCAACCTTTGGGCAAGATGCTCAGAGGGAGGTGAGGTGCCTGTGCAACCCACATCTCAACACTAGTCAGTGTCTTCATTAGAGAAGTGCAGGAAACTGGAAGGGGCAAAATATGTAAAAACTATGATATTTTTTCCCTGGAGAAAATCAGGAAAACAGTCAACAGTAGATTATTGGTGACTGCTGTAGCTTGGCTCACTGCCCACACTCTCAAGTCCCACTCCAGGACTTCAACACATAACCCAGTGCTGTACTCTCACAATGTGCTGTTTTTAAACTGAGGCACCGTCTTCCTATTCAGCTGGATACACAGGTCCCAGGGCACCACTTGAGGAAGAGCAAGAGAGCTCTCCCAAGTGTACTGGACACCATTCCTCCCTCAACCAACATGACAGGAAACAGAACCCGATTTACTGATTGCTTTATCTCATGTGCTGTTTGTGAGACCTTGCAGTGTGCAAAGTGGCAGCTGCATTCTCCCATGCATCAATAATGAATACTTTTATAAAAAGTAGTTAATTAGTTGTGAAGTACTTTGGGAAGTTTCCCAGGATATTTAAAGAAAGTTTTGAATTTGTACAGCACCTTTCACAACCTCAAGATGTCCCAAACTGCTCTACAGCTAATGAAGTACTCTCGACGTGTGGTCACTGCTGTAGTATAGGAAACATGGCAGCCAGTTTGCACACAGCAAGATCCACAATCGGCAATGTGATAATGACTAGATCATTTAATGATGATAGCTGAGGGATAAATGTTGATCCAGGACACCAGGGAGATCTCTCCTGCTCTTCTTCAGAATAGTGCCATGGGATCTTTTATGTCAGCCTGAGAGAGCAGGCAGGACCTTGGTTGAACATCGGAACTGAAAGATGGCACCTCCTGCACTGCAGCACTTTCTCGGTGCTGCAATGGGAGTGTCAGCCTGGATTTTCTTTTGTGTTTTCATCTCAGGAGCAAGAGCCCCTGAGCCCTGAGATGTGAGAGCCTATCACTGTGGTTCCCTCTATTAGCTGGACTGAGACCCCCCCCCCCTCCTTGATTCAGCATAGACCCAGGGTGGATCTCACAGGGTAAATTCTGATATTACCATAAACTTTCCCAGACATTCAATTGATTGATTCCCTGCAAACCTCATCATTGTTATATGAGCTAGCCCAAGCACCTATTTTTACAGTCCTCTGGTGTTCTTATGACCTTTGATGACTAACTAGGGGATTTATTCTGAATGAAATCCCAGACTCTTCACAGGTGTCTGGCCACATTGCCTCACAAAGCATCATGACTATGCCGCTGGGCGTGCCACTGGACAATAAGTAAGGATCTGTGGAAGAAAATCGAGGCCTTTGAAATGTGGGTGCTACAACGCACATTAAGACTCCTACATACAGACCATAAAACAAAGAAGCGGTGCTTGAAATTGCAAGTGCAAAAAGATCTCTAAAAAGTGACATCCAGAGAAGAAAATGTCAGTATTTCGGCCAATTGATCAGAACTGAAAAGTTACAGAGATCTGTTCTAGAGGGCAAAGTGGAGGGCAGCAGAAAGAGGGGTCAACCTAGGCTGGGAGATATCACTGAGCGATTGCAGATGAGCTACAGTGGACATGTGAGGAAGGCGCAAGACAGACGAGTGTGACATCCGGCGACAGTAGATCTCCTGGTGGGAGTAGCTACAAGCAGCAGCAGCAGCAGCAGGTGTTCTTATTTGACGGTTCTTAATCAGAATGTTTCCAGGAGATTCAGAACTGAGTAAAGTTTCCTGAGCTATTCGCTGGTAACCTTGGAAAAAGTTTGTTTCCTGTCAGAAATCGCCTTCCCCGCTTCTGGACTCCCAAGCCTCCTACCATTGTTCAAAATTCTGTAGTGAACATCAGATGTTCAGGAGGAAAATGTTACAGGCTTCAGCTGTTGCACATTGCAGATGTTACTGACCGCCACAGTGGCTCAGCTGATAAAAAGGCACTGCCTGACATGACACTGAGTCACCCAGATACCAGGTTTGGCGCCTGGTCCCAGCTCAGCCACATACTTGGGGTTCTAAGATTGTAGGCTAGGGAATCTGCCAGGGTTCCCGTTCTCAATTGTTCCTGCTCGATGTGTGGGTGCATGAATGTCAGAACAGACTGTGATGCCCGTGCCACCCACCCCTCCCCCCACAGCCTCCCAGATGAAGAATGGCCTCTCAGCTCTCCTTCATGAGAGTTACACTTGACAGTAGCCACTTGTGAGGGGTTCAAGAGAACTGCTAGCACCTGGGACACCAGACCTCAACATCATTCAGCACTTGCAGGGAAGTGTGAAAGATGGACTGGGAAGAACGACATTTTGACTCAGCTTTTCTGGCTTATGTTGTGAACTTGTCATTAAAACATTTTGTTGTTCATGTTTTTCAACAGATCTCCCGAGGTGGCTGTGACAGGAGGGAGAACTGGAGCAGATCATTTAAAACAGAGACCTGCATTTTGTGCTGTGATACCACAACATAGTATATCAGGAGGGACTAAAGCAAACATCTATGATTGACTGATATATACGGAATGTGACCTTGGGATGCTAGGATGGAGCTCAGCACTCTGGCCCTCTCTTATCTCCCTTCAAAACAACTTTTGATGCCATTGCTTTGACCAGAGGTGGCTGTGCTTTCAGCTGCCTGGGACCTTAGCTCTGGAATTTCCCCCCTAAACCTCTCCACCTCTCTACCTGTCTCTCCTTTAAGACCCTCCCTAAAACCTGCTTCTTTGACCAAGCTGTTAAGTCACCTGTTCTATTATCTCCTTATGTTGGCTCGGTATCAAATTTTCTCTGCTAACTCCCCAGTGGAGCATTTCATATGGTGTTAAAATATAATGTTACCTTCAATCATATTTTTTACATTTACTGAAATCTTTTATGTATATGAGCTCAGAATAAAACTTGAAAATTCACGTTAAAAGGAATATGAACCAGCTTTCATGTTGGTTAGATGTGCTTGTTTTGTGCAGGAAGTCCCATGTTGGAATTCAGATGGCTATTGAAGACAAGACCAGATGTGCCTGTAGCAGACTGTTAATGATGAATGAGACTTGATGAAATGTAAGCCAATGTTGATAGGCATTAACTCTGCACAGGTTGCTGATAGTTTTACTACAGACTTCTACTCCTCATTTAACTCTGATGCCAAATAATGTACACAATTTAGTGAATGAAGTTATGCACTTTGCAGCTTGTGGACATATAATTTACAGGACAACTGATCTATGCCAATGTTTATCCTCCATTCAAGCTTCCTCTCAATCTAACTCACTTAATGCTATCGGCAAAACCCTCATTCTTTCTCCCCCATGAGGTTAAACAGCTTTCCCTCAAATATATCCATGCTATTCACCTCAACCATCCCCTGCAATAGCAAGCTGCACATTCTCACCACTGTCTGAGTAAAGAGGTTTTTTTTTTCCCGAATTCCCTGCTGGATTTCTAAGTGACTATCTTATATTGATTGGGCTGAATTTTACAGGGGCACATACTGCTCACCACCCTCAGAAGAATTGCTAGTTCCGAACTGACCGTCAAGGCCGACGAGGTTAAAGAAGGCTGCCCCCCCCCACCAATGATAACGCACTCTGGGTGGCCTTAAGGAGGGAAGGGTGGGACTTATACCCCTCAGTGGGAGGAGATCCCACCCACCAGAGCTGCCCGCCAATCAGATTGGTTGATTGCCAACCAGAACTCAGAAGTGGGCGCTGCTGGGACTGCAAGTATGCCGTGGGAAGAAGAGGGCACGGCCTCCGGAGTGGGGTAAGTCCTGGGTTCTGGGAGGGGAGAGATCTGGATGCTTAGGGAGGGGGTTGGGGGCGTAGGTTTTGGTGACCAGATGGGAAGTGACAAAGGAGGTGGGATAACATCTTGGCGGAGGGGGGAGTTGCCCCAATGTGCACAGGGCACCCTGAAGGATATATCTCCCCTTCATGCCTTTTAACCGATTGGGTTAAAAAAAACAACCTTCCCACTCCCACCCACCTGCCCATGGTGGCTGTATTAGGGAGCAGGCAGTGTAATATTCGGGCCAATTGGCTTGTGAACAAGGCCAATTATATTTTTTTAAATGGCAGGCGGGTAGCTGATTTCGGGAACAGGTTGAGCGTGCATGGGAAGCAGCAGGTTAGTCACCCGTCAGATTTTAGTTCCCCCCTCCCCACCAATAACACACTGGTGGGTGGGTGGTGGGGCCATAAAATCCTGCCGAGGGTTTCTAGTTCCCTCTGCCCCACAAGTCGAAACACCGGAGGGAATTTTAACCCAAAAAACAAGCAAGTTTGAGCCGTGTGGAGGGGAGAGGTTAAAGTGCTAAAAACACGAATCACAACCCAAACCCACCTCCAACCCCCAAATCCCAAACCTCCCCCTGCTTCTCGCTTTTACGGAGACTGCAAGGTGTGTGTGTGGGAGAACAATCTGCTTCAAGAAGGCAGCTTGGCGCTTCAATTTTAATAACAAGGTTGCAAACCTCATTATTATTCAAACTTTGAAATTAAATTGTGGACGACCGGGTTCTTGAGCCCTGGGCAGCTAAACCCAGGTGCGGACTGCAGGATCTAGGGGGTGAGTCCTCCTCGCTTAGCTGTTGGGGGTCCAGTGTGCTTGCCTGGGTAAAACCCCTGTGATCGGACACACCCTGTCCCCAGCACATGACTCTTCCAACTGACCCCAGCGTATTCCCTATGAGGCCTCCAATTCCCCCTGCCCCCACTCCCTCCCCCACCCCCACTACAAGGCCTCTTACCTCCTCTCCGCCTCTGATTTCTCAACCACTACCCCAACATGATCATTCCCCCCCGACCCCCCCACCGTGAGGATCCTGCCACCTGATCCTATTCCCCCGCCTGCCCCCTCCCGAGATCAAACTCCAATTATCCTCCGATAAATGAGTAAGTTCTCCAGCTTAGATCATTTTTTGGCCGCCGTTCTTTTGCAATTTCTGTGCACTTATAAATGAAAAGCAATTTCATGGCCAGACTTTTTCCCCGTTGGGTGGGCTCGTTGCTTGGGGATCAAAGGTTAC
Source organism: Carcharodon carcharias (assembly GCF_017639515.1). NCBI lineage: Eukaryota > Metazoa > Chordata > Chondrichthyes > Lamniformes > Lamnidae > Carcharodon > Carcharodon carcharias. Next base: position 6,876,242 of record NC_054498.1, read on the forward strand.
GGGGAGAATGGGATTGAGAAACTTATCAGCCATGATTGAATGGCGGAGCAGACTCGATGGGCCGAATGGCCTAATTTCTGCTCCTATGTCTTATGGTCTCAGCGGGCGTGGGCGGTCAGGAAGCCGGCCGCCAACCACGGTCAGCTCTGCTCTGTAATTTCACGCTGGCTGGCCGGGTGGGTTGGGGGGGGGGGGTGGGGGCGGAGGTGGGGGGGTTGGTGGAGAGGAGGGGGAGCTGGGGCGCAGTTTGCGCACACTCATGAAAGATCGCTTCAGTCTCCCTGAGGGTCGGAGCTGCCTCAGGGAGATTGAAGCGCTTTTTAAAAAAAATTAATAAATAACATTAAAAATTTAACAAAACACGTCCCCTCTTGTGACTATGTCAAATGAGATGGGACATGTTTTTAATTTCAGAATAAAGTTTTCATTTAATTTGTGATAGCTTTAGGAAACTTCATCCCGCTCATGGGTGAGGCTGGACGGGCAGCGTAAATTTCAAGTTAATTACCTTGTTAATGGCCTTAATAGGCCTTTCAGTTATTGGCGGGCACGCAGCCAACTCCAACGCACACCTGACGTAATCGCGCGTCATATTACGCTCAGGCGTGTTGGGTGCGTGCCCGCATGCTGAATGTAAAATTCTCGCCCATAACGTAATACATGTGATTAGGGTTTGTTTATTGTAGCTTACACATTTTTTTATTTATTCATTCATGGGAATAGGTCAGCATTTATTGCCCATCCCTAATTGCCCTTGAGAAGGTGGTGGCGAGCTGCCTTGTTGAACCGCTGTCATCCATGTCTTGTAGGAACACCCATAGTGTGGTTAGGAAGGGAATTCCAGGATTTTGACCCAGCGACAGTGAAGGAACAGCGATATCATTCTAAGTCAGGATGGTGTGTGACTTGGAGGGGAACTTGAAGATGATGGTATCCCCCATGCATCTCCTGCCTTTGTTCTCCTAAGTGGTAGAGGTCATGGGTTTGGAAGGTGCTGTTGAAGGAGTCTTGGTGAGTTGCTGCAGTTTATCTTGTACTTGATATGCATTGCTGCTACTGTACATCATTGGTGGAGAGAGTGATGTTGAAGGTGGTGGATGCAATGCCAATGAAACAGGCTACTTTGTCCTGGATGGTGTCGAGCTTCTTGAGCGTTGTTGGAGCTGTACTCATCCAGGTAAGTGGGGAGTATTCCATTACATTTCTGACTTGTGCCTTGTGGATGGTGGACAGACTTTGGGGAATCAGGAGGTGTGTTACTCTCCACAGAATTCCCAGCCTCTGACCTGCTCTTGTAGCCACAGTATTTACATTGCTGATCCAGTTCAGTTTCTGGTCAATGGTAACCCCCAGGATGTTGATGCTGGGGCATTCAGTGATGGTAGAGCCAATGAATTTCAATGGTAGTGGTTAGATTCTCCCTTGTTGGAGATGGTCATTGCCTGGCACTTGTGTGGCATGAGTTTTCCTCACCACTTATCAGCCCAAGTTGAATATTGTCCAGGTCTAGCTGCATATGGCCATGGACTGCTTCAGTATCTGAGGAGTCACGAATGGTGCTGAACATTGTGCAATCATCAGCGAACATCCCCACTTCTGACCTTATGATGGAAGGAAGGTCATTGATGAAGCAGCTGAAGATGGTTGGGCCGAGGACACTATCCTTAGGAACTCCTGCAGTGGTGTCCTGGAACTGAGATGATTGATTTCCAACAACCACAACCATCTTCCTTTGTGCTAGGTATGACTCCAACCAGTGGAGAGTTTTCTCCCTGATTCCCATTGATTTCAATTTTTCTGGAGTTCCTTGATACCACACTCCGTCAAATGCTGCCTTGATGTCAAGGGCAATCACTCTCACCCCACCTCCTGAGTTCAACTCTTTTGTCCATGTAATGAGGTCAGGAGCTGTTCCAGGACATAAAAGTCTGGGAATGTACAGCTGATTATGTAATGGGGTTTCTTTTGACTTATTGAATACTCTGCAATTCTCATCTATTTGCCTTGTGCAAGTGAACCTACTTTTGAGCCTTGAGTTGCTGATACAACTTTTCCAAGCTCTAGATTGTAACATCATACATATTCTGTGGTGTTGCTATTGTACAGAATTTCACATATGTACAGGGAACAGCTGGTCCCCTTCAAATTACATATGAAGATTTGAAATATTTTGAAGCCATTGTCTCCATAGTAACACTATGTTATACTGAAACATAACCCACGGCTGATTGTAGCTTTCTAAACTGATAGTTTCCAGTCTACCGATAGCATAATATTCAGCAGTGATCTTTCTGTGAAGTAGTGGTATAGATTAGAGGAAATTTCTTCACTTACAAATGAACTTTAATTGGTCATTAGTTCCACACAAAACATTGCTGTCATCAAGGTGGGACTCGGGAATGAAGTAGTTCCCATTTCTGGCACATAGACCTGGGGTTCTCCCAATCTCTCACCAAAGTTATGTATGGACTCTGGCAGAATCCTCGTGGAAGTTCAGGGCACCAATCCCTCCTTTAGTCATGGTTAAATGTGGAGTGAGGCCCCTTTTGCTGTAAGCTACCCAAAGAGCGCCCTTTTACTGCATCAGTTGATAGCTTTCCACATCCCACACCGGTCATCCCAACACCCTGATAAAAACAAAAAAACTGCGGATGCTGGAAATCCAAAACAAAAACAGAATTACCTGGAAAAACTCAGCAGGTCTGGCAGCATCGGCGGAGAAGAAAAGAGTTGACGTTTCGAGTCCTCATGACCCTTCGACAGAACTTGAGTTCGAGTCCAGGAAAGAGCTGAAATATAAGCTGGTTTAAGGTGTGTGTGTGGGGGGCGGAGAGATAGAGAGACAGAGAGGTGGAGGGGGTTGGTGTGGTTGTAGCGACAAACAAGCAGTGATAGAAGCAGATCATCAAAAGATGTCAACAACAATAGTACAATAGAACACATAGGTGTTAAAGTTAAAGTTGGTGATATTATCTAAACGAATGTGCTAATTAAGAATGGATGGTAGGGCACTCAAGGTATAGCTCTAGTGGGTTTTTTTTTTATTTTATATAATGGAAATAGGTGGGAAAAGGAAAATCTTTATAATTTATTGGGAAAAAAAAGAAGGGGGAAACAGAAAGGGGGTGGGGATGGGGGAGGGGACTCACGACCTAAAGTTGTTGAATTCAATATTCAGTCCGGAAGGCTGTAAAGTCCCTAGTCGGAAGATGAGGTGTTGTTCCTCCAGTTTGCGTTGGGCTTCACTGGAACAATGCAGCAAGCCAAGGACAGACATGTGGGCAAGAGAGCAGGGTGGAGTGTTAAAATGGCAAGCGACAGGGAGGTTTGGGTCATTCTTGTGGACAGACCGCAGGTGTTCTGCAAAGCCGTCGCCCAGTTTACGTTTGGTCTCTCCAATGTAGAGGAGACCACATTGGGAGCAACGAATGCAGTAGACTAAGTTGGGGGAAATGCAAGTGAAATGCTGCTTCACTTGAAAGGAGTGTTTGGGTCCTTGGACGGTGAGGAGAGAGGAAGTGAAGGGGCAGGTGTTGCATCTTTTGCGTGGGCAAGGGGTTGTGCCATAGGAGGGGGTTGAGGAGTAGGGGGTGATGGAGGAGTGGACCAGGGTGTCCCGGAGGGAGCGATCCCTACGGAATGCCGATAAGGGGGGTGAAGGGAAGATGTGTTTGGTAGTGGCATCATGCTGGAGGTGGCGGAAATGGCGGAGGATGATCCTTTGAATGCGGAGGCTGGTGGGGTGATAAGTGAGGACAAGGGGGACCCTATCATGTTTCTGGGAGGGAGGAGAAGGAGTGAGGGCGGATGCGCGGGAGATGGGCCGGACACGGTTGAGGGCCCTGTCAACGACCGTGGGTGGAAAACCTCGGTTAAGGAAGAAGGAGGACATGTCAGAGGAACTGTTTTTGAATGTAGCATCATCGGAACAGATGCGACGGAGGCGAAGGAACTGAGAGAATGGGATGGAGTCCTTACAGGAAGTGGGGTGTGAGGAGCTGTAGTCGAGATAGCTGTGGGTGTCGGTGGGTTTGTAATGGATATTGGTGGACAGTCTATCACCAGAGATTGAGACAGAGAGGTCAAGGAAGGGAAGGGAAGTGTCAGAGATGGACCACGTGAAAATGATGGAGGGGTGGAGATTGGAAGCAAAATTAATAAATTTTTCCAAGTCCTGACGAGAGCATGAAGCAGCACCAAAGTAATCATCGATGTACCGGAGAAAGAGTTGTGGAAGGGGGCCGGAGTAGGACTGCAACAAGGAATGTTCCACATACCCCATAAAGAGACAGGCATAGCTGGGGCCCATGCGGGTACCCATAGCCACACCTTTTATTTGGAGGAAGTGAGAGGAGTTGAAGGAGAAATTGTTCAGCGTGAGAACAAGTTCAGCCAGACGGAGGAGAGTAGTGGTGGATGGGGATTGTTCGGGCCTCTGTTCGAGGAAGAAGCTAAGGGCCCTCAGACCATCCTGGTGGGGGATGGAGGTGTAGAGGGATTGGACGTCCATGGTGAAGAGGAAGCGGTAGGGGCCAGGGAACTGGAAATTGTTGATGTGACGTAAGGTGTCAGAGGAATCACGGATGTAGGTGGGAAGGGACTGGACAAGGGGAGAGAGAAGGGAGTCAAGTCCCAACACCCTGTTGAGTTAGGTTGCCAATTTAGATATTCAGAGAAGTTTTTGGTCAGTGGAAACACGACTAGAAATGTTCCGTAGATTCACAGTGGAAGGAAAAGTCCATTGCCTCAGTCTGGTATATGTGGAGACTGAATCATTGAAAAGATTTAATATCTTTAATGTTTGCAGTACATGAGCGTGTAATACAACAATTTAAATTAAAATAACTGGATCCTAGGATTTGAAAAAGGTTTTTACTGCTAAATTAAAACATTTTTACAAATGAATACAGAAAACAACTACAAAATTGCTAGCCAGAGAATAACTGTGGCTATAACGTGTACATCAACCCTAAATTATCATCTCCAATTTAGCCACTCTGTAACCTTATATTAACCATCTCCTCCATAATGAACTGAGTATTTCATCCCCAATACTCTTAGCGGTCTGCACTAGCTCTCAATCAACGGCAGGGCTAGGTTTCTTACCTCCACACACACTTATCAGCCTGCAGTCTATGAACCTTAACATCAGGAACAAAAGTCTCATTATAATATAGAGATAAAAGCAAAGAACTGTGGATGCTGGAAATCCAAAACAAAAACAAAAATACCTGGAAAAACTCAGCAGGTCTGGCAGCATCTGCGGAGAAGAGCACAGTTGACATTTCGAGTCCTCATGACCCTTCAACAGAACTAAGTAAAAATAGAAAAGGGGTGAAATATAAGCTGGTTTAAGGTGGGGGGGGGGGTGATGTTTGGGACAAGAAGAGCTAGGTGGAGGGCCAGAGATAGGTGGAGATAACCAAAAGATGTCATAGACAAAAGGACAAAGAGGTGTTGAAGGTGGTGATATTATCTAAAGGAATGTGCTAATTAAGGGTAGAAAGCAGGACAAGCAAGGTACAGATAGCCCTAGTGGGGGTAGAATGGGGTGAAGGAATACTAAAAAGGCTAAAAGGTAGAGATAAAACAATGGATGGATATACATTTAAAAATAATGGAAATAGGTGGGAAAAGAAAAATCTATATAAATGATTGGAAAAAACAAAAAGGAGGGGGAAAAACGGAAAGGGGATCGGGATGGAGGAGAGAGTTCATGATCTAAAATTGTTGAACTCCGGACTGAATATTGAATACTCTCCACTGATGCTGCCAGACCTGCTGAGTTTTTCCAGGTACTTTTGTTTTTGTTTTTGTCTCATTATAATATATCCAGCACAAACCAACACTTTGGTTTGGTTTTATTCTAGAGAGAAAAAAAAATTCTGATGTTAGCACAGCACAAGAATAAATGGTGTCATTAGTGATGACACCAATGTTGTGTAAGGGTTTCTTGGCCAGTCTGCTCAGCTCCTCCACAACCCCCCCCCCCCCCCCCCCCCAATCCCAAGCCCCCAGTTGCCTTTCGGATGAGACATAAACCGAGGCATAGTCTGCTGTCAGGTAACGTAAAAGATCCCATGGCACCACTTGAAAGAGGGGCAAAGGAGTTCTCACCAGGCTCCTGGCCAATATTTATCCCTCAACCAATATCACTTAAAAAGCAGTTTGGTCATTTTCAAATTGCTGTTTGTGCACAAATTGGCTGCCACATTTCCTACAATGGCTACACTTCTATAGCAGTTCAGTGCTTTGGGACATCCTGAAGTCATAGAAAATGCTAAGTTAATGCAAGTTCATTCTTTCTTTCCAACCACAAATGTGGTTAACATCATGATATGATACATCCGCTACCCGTTCCTTATTCTACATAACTGAAGCTTCTAATCCAAGCTCTTGACACATCTGACCTTCCTGTGACACGTTACTGATTAAATCATATCACAAACTAGACCATTATTGAGTAGCTTTGATTCTTATTGATGTCTGCACTAATTTTGCTTATAATAATAGTTCCATATTTGGTGGGGTGTATGAGTGCCGCTGCTACAGTTCCAAATTATATCTCCATGATTGAAGGAGTTAAAAAGAAAGCAGGAAGCTAAAATTACCAGTGATGTTCAAATGTTCCAATTTTCGAGAGTTGTCACGGGGGAATCGTAGATCAAAACGTAAAGACCATTTTTAGCTTCCGTGAATTAAAACAATATAATTCTGAGCACTGTAAACTCACAGGAAATAAGGCACAAAACATGCAGGATCTCCCAAGATGGAAGAAATGTTTTATATTTAAATTATTAAAAGATATTTTATATTTTAATCAATTTATTTTCTCATTGACAGTAAGCATAACTGAACTTTGTATCCAGGAACCTGGTGATCAAAATTTGAATCCTTGGAATACTATGCTATTCCCAAGCAGTGATCAGGCTCCTGATGCATTGCACACAGTATCTCGTCCTGCAACGCTGCTTCCTGAATTGACAATTTTACACTATCGGAGGCTCACGTCCAAAAGAAATGATAGGACCTGAGGACATGGAGTGAAAAGTATGCTGAAGGAATTCGAGCACAGTTGGTTAGGGATAAAGTTCTTTAAAAAAAAAGCAGAGTATAGAGAAAGGTAAAACTGGTATTTTAAGTTTCTCTTAATTTACCTAAAGTTATTAATGTTTAATTCCTGTTTCACCTGGGTGGTTTAATTACTGTAAAATTAATGTCTGAATTGTATAGTTTCTTTTTAACACAAAAGCTAAAACACTGCAGACACTAGAAATCTGAAATAAAAACAGAAAAGGCTGGAAATACTCAGCAGGTCAGACAGCATCTGTGGAGAGAAAGTGTTACCGCTGTGATGACCCAGAGGAGTCCTAAATTCAATTATGTATCAGTTAAACTCTACAGCACAACAATTTAACTTAGAGCTCACTGTCTATAGGAAAATACTCCAGCCTATGCACGAATATTACACTTCAAATCAGCACTAAAATATTGTAAGACCTTTAAATTGCAATTACCTGTACACAAACACCCCAGATAAATCACTTCAATGCCAATGGCCCTGTGCTACCACTTTCAGTCAATCCTCTCAGACAGTCAGCAATAATCTTTTCTTTTTCCTCTGATATCACTTCTGAAAATTTAGTCAACAGAAACTATTTTATATCATGCCTGCGAGATTATTTTTAAATAATTATTTTTCACTTGGGAGTGATTTCTGTGACATTATGAGGCCTTGGGTAACCAGAAGTGTCATGTGTATTTTTTTTATAGCACACGCGTGTGTGATTATGCACCAGATAAACAACTTTCAAGCAGTGTATTATCAAAGCATAAAAGCATCCTATTTCATTGCGTCTGCATAAACTATGCTCAGTATCAGTTATTCTCTGATTGTGTTTATATTGACTAGGTTCTGGTTCAAATAATCCACTCTTTCGAAGGTTCTTTACAGTTCATCAGCAGACTGAGGCAAGTCATCTGACTGACTCTCGTCAACGTACGTAACAATAACTTTTTGTTCACTGCGGGCCACTTGTGTGATACCTTCAGATGCAATGATCCTGGCTTTTGTCAGGACTTTTGAAGAAGCAGCATATTGCATTAGTTCTGGATCAGAAGCTTGTAGATCTTCCTCTTCAACTGCATCAGTAACACCCACTTCATTGACACCACTGCTCCCAGATTCCCATTCTTCATACCAACCCATATGACCCACAAGTCTTCTTCCATCTGTTCCTTCAGCAATTTCCTGCTGCTGAGTTATGAGTGTCATACCTTCCCCACTGTCACCTCCAGTGGTGCGTATCGACATCATTCTGTTTATGTCCATGTGAAAGGTTTCTGATGGATCAACAGGGTCTGAGGTTCTATGAAGGAACTCTTCTCCATCCATTTCACCTGTTGCCTTTTGGAACCAAGTACTTTGTTTGGACAGGTCACCTTCCATTTCACTTGACTTGGTCATTTCATGGATAGCTGGACCACCTGTGAGATCTTGAGAACTTGTATACTCAGTGTCTTCCACACTTCTTGCACTGGTTTCTGACAGAGACATGAGTTGTTCATTAATACCGCTGACCCTTGCATTGATTCCTTCTTCATCATGCAAAGTGTCAACTGTTTTAAGGCCTTTCCCACCTAATAATTCCTGTATTTTCTCTTGAGTATTGAGAAATTTTAGTCCCGAGCCTATTTCATCTTTGTTTTCTTCATCTCCAATGTATTCGCCCATCAAATAAAAGTCTTCTGGGTCAAGGCTTTGTGACACATTCACCTCTGCCTCTATAGTGACAACACCACGATGAGAAGATTGTTGTACATTTTTAATATTAATTGATACATTGTCTGATCCCTCTTGGGCATCTCTGGTGAGTACTGAAAGCTCATCCCTCAGACTTTCTGGTACCGCCCCTTGCAGCTGCTGTAAAGCTCCTTTTAGTTTAAGTTTAGGATCCTCTGTTTCTTCGTTCAGTAGTTCTACGATGGACGCTTGAACACCTTGAGGGACTTTAATCGATTCTTCTATTATGCACGGTGCAGAGAGTTCTTTAGACAAGGAATCTTGCAGAGTGAATTTGGTCTGTTTAACAGTTTCTGTGTCTTCATCGCCTTGAAGGCAATGTAACTTTGTTTCTGTTTCGTGAAGTGTTTCACGTGCTTTTTCATTGGAAGGTGAAAAGCTAGATGAGCTTTCTGTGAATTTCTGCAATAGCGGTTCTGTATTTGATAGCATCGTTTTCCTAAAGTCCGCAGCAGTCATTGTGACGTTTAAGACTTCTTCGTATGTGCCGTCCTTTCCTTCGTAATCACTCTCCTCTGCTCCCAAAGACAATGGAATCATGTCTGCAGGCATAGAGAAATCATCAGTTTCACCAGATTGCTCTGAGGTTTGCTCACCCATCTCAACACTTACTGATACTTTCCCTGGAGCTTGTCTTCCCTTTTTGTGTAGGCTGAGCGGTCCATCTATGAGATTCTCTGACCTTGACTCTGTTAAATGCTCCAAAGCCCCTTTCAGTTGAAGCTCTGAACTTTTGGCATCCATATTCAACATTTCTTCCAGAGTGGACTCATCTGCTACATCAACAGTTTCTTCTCTTCTTGACTGAATGATAATTTCTCTTTTGATTGTGCCATCATCCAGCATTTCTTCCTCCTCAATTTGATAAGTGATTACAGGTTCTGGTGAAGCCTTCATTTTTTCCAAATCAGTAGGTTTTATGACAGTTTTAATGATGTCTCCAATTCTAATGTCATTTGTCAAGATCTTCTCTTCTTTAGAGATAACAGTTCCTTGATTATCATTTGACTCCTCTGTATTAGTTTTTGTCAATATCTCTTCCACAGCACCCATTGTAGGTACCTCTTTGTTCTTTTCTATAATATTATCAGAATGGAAATATTTTGTTAATTCTGTACTTGCCTCACAGATGTATCTGTCAGGGGTGATGGGTGGCCCCACATTACTGAGGTCTACTTTGACTTCCAAATCTTTTGGAGCACTTCTGACTGTGATCACATCCTTTGAAGGCTCTCTCTCATACTCTTCCTCATCAGTTGGTTCAGTAGACCGCCTGTTAAAATCATAATCTTGCACCTCACTAGAAGATTGTGGTGATTCATTTGGACTCCGAGATTTAAAGTTATATGAAACATCCCTTTTATCATCACTGTCAGACTCCTTGACTACTATTCTGGATTTATGTGTGGCCACCTCTGCAACATATTCTGCTCCAGGTACTATCACTTTACTCTTCCTGTCAATCTTTTCTGGAAATCCTTGTTGTGGAACTGCAGCATCCTTCATTGTACTGTGTAGGGCAGAAGCTGTTGGTATAAACCTGGCAGCATCCCCGTGGGCATTTATTGACTTTGCTGAAGAAGCTACATTTTGAGTTGACAAAGATGACGTGTCATCGGTATAAAGCAGATCTTCATCTGATAAAGAACTATTAATAGTCTTTCTTGCAGGTACTGTGGATGGAACAGGTTCTGGTGTTGTTCCTTTTTTGATCATCACGGTATCTCTCCTGAAACTTGAAGGAATATTTATGCTGGTTGGCTTCCATTTCTTTCTATCTAGAGTGTCATGAGCCGGCCGTACCACGACACTGTATGAATGTGATCTTGTATCTGTGCCTGTTGAAAAACATACGTAATTTAGTACAAGAGCCTGTTTCTATGTTCAATGATGTAGCAAAAGCATTACTGACTTCAGTGTTGAAATAGAAACAGGAGTTGGGGAGGTGGTGATGTAGTGGTATTGACACTGGACTAGTAACCCAGGGTAATGCTCTGGGGACCTGGGTTTGAATCCCACCATGTTAGATGGTGGAATTTGTATTCAATAAAAATCTGGAATTAAAAGTGTGATGATGACCATGAAACCAATTGTAAAAACCCACCTAGTTCACTAATGCCCTTTAGGGAAGGAAATCTGCACCCAAAATGTGACTCCAGATCCACAGCAACTCTTAAATGCCCTCGAGCCACTCAGTTGTATCAGACTGCTACAGAAAATTGGACTCCCTCCCTAACAGCACTCTGAGTGTACCTACACCACTTGGGCTGCAGTTCATGAAGGTAGCTCACCACCTAGGGAATTAGGGATGGGTAATAGATTCTGGCCTAGCCAGTGATGCCCAAATCCCATAAATGAATTTTAAAAATGAGATCATGGCTGATCTGCAACCTAACCCCATATACCCACCTTTGTTCCATATTCCTTAACATCTTTGGTTAACAACAATCTATCAATCTCAGTTTTAAAATTAACAACTGATCTAGTATTAATTGCGGAAGGGTTTCAACCTTCTTGCACCCTTTGCTTGTAGAAATGTTTCCTTGCTCCTGAAAGACCTGGTCCTAATTTTTAGAATATGTCCCTTAACTCTCGACTCCCCAACCAGAATTTGTTTCTCTCCATTTGCCCTATCTATTGCTCTAAATAGCTTGAAGACTTTGATCAAATAACCCCTTAGCCATCTAACATCTAGAAAATACAATCCTAGTTTGTGTAATCTTTCTTTGTAATTTAACCCTCAGATTTCAAGTAACAGTCCAGTAAATCTACACTGCACTCTGGTGTAGTGGTAACATCACTGGACTAATAGTCCAGAGGCCTGGGTGAATGTTCTGGAGGCATGGATTCAAATCCCACTGTGGCAGCTGGTAGAATTTAAATTCTGTCAATAAATCTGGAATATAAAGCTAGTCTCAGTAATGGTGACCACAAAACCATCATCTGTTCTTGTAAAAACTCATCTGGTTCACTAATGCCCTTTAGGGAGGGAAATCTGCCATCCTTACCCCGGTCTGGTCTACATGTGACTCCAGACCCACAGCAGTGTGGTTGATTCTTGACTGAGTATGCCACTCAGTTCAAGGGCAATTAAGGATGAGCAACAAATGTTGGTCTTGCCAGTGACATCCAAATCCCATGAAAGAATAAAGGAAAACGCTTCCCTCTGAGGTCAATATATCCTTCCTAAGGTGTGGTGCCAGACCTGCTCACAGTACTCCAGGTTCAGATCTGTTCTAACCTTTGCCATGGACTACATTAGGGGACTGAATCACTGACCAATGACGCACCAAGCTAAACAGATCAGAAAATCTTGGGTTTAATTCCAAGGCTGTGTTGTTAGAAACACAAAAGAACATAAACTGAGCTCGCTGATCTGAGCCAAGGCAATAGTTTGGTCACTAAAAATATCATCAAGAAAGGAGAGAATCAGTATACCTGGTGGATAAACATAACATTTTTAAAATCTCCTTTTCTTAGAAAGGCACTGACTCACGTTGGGGGACAGTCATCCTCTGACACCTATCTCCATGACCATTCTTCTTTTGTGATTTGACACAGTGAGTGTCAGCATCACAACTGAGCCTAACCCTAGCCTCACCCAGTACCCTGTACTCTCCAATCCTAATCAGCAACAGTGGACTTTTCTTGAGTAAAAGCAGAAAATGAGGGAATTACTCAGCACGTCAGGCAACACCTGTGGAAAGAGAAACATAGTGCAGCTCAGGTCGCCGACCCTTCAGCAGAATCTTTCTCCAAACTAGTCCAAAGCTGTTGAGCCAATCATACATCCCCTACTGCAACTAACTCAGCATAGACTAGGGTGCAAAACAGAAACCCGTTCACCAATGCTACTTAAACTCCAGACTTAAACTCAGCCAACTGTCGTTCCAGCCAATAATTCCAGAAAGTAGGACCTGTAGTCAGGAAAAATTGCAGATCAGATGCAAATCTATCCATATGAGTAATCTGAAGAATACTTTTCAGAAATTTGCACATGATGTTTAGCTAAACAATAGAGAGTCTGAGCAATCCAAACAAATAAATCCTTTTTAGAAAATAGTTTTACCTTGTCTGGGTTTTCGCAGATGCTGCTCTATCCCCTGATGTTTGGTGTGTTCTCCTAATAAGGCTCTGGAAGACAAGGAATCTCGTGGTGAAGGCAACTTGTATTACACATTTGTCTACACATTTATTCCAGACAGGATAATCACAAGGTATCTAAGCATGATGTGATTATTAGGCAAGGTTGAGGACACATGCATCTCAGCTAAGGTGCACATAGGGTTTGATGTTATCAACAGCCCAGTTTTCATCTTGAGTCTGTGCTGAAATAGCTCACCTCAGCCTGAACGGCAGAAGGGGTATAACAGTTAAGCTCAGTACCTCTAGTTTAGGAAGGGGTAGGGGGTGGAGAATATGCTCTTTTGTCAAAAGTTGGTCATGTGCTAGACTACACAATGAGTGTTTGAGTGTTCAACACCGCTGAGCCTGATGTTCTCACTCGATGTTGTAAGTGTGATATTTCTAACGCGTAGTGTTCAGGACCAGGAAGCGTGTTTGCTTGTTTTTTTCACCTCTTTCCACATAAGGTCACCTAGTTCAGCAGAGACTAGGGAACATGGGATCTTCTGGTTCAAATGACTCAGTATCGCACTATACAGTTCACTGATTCACCAAACTTCATATGCTAACTTAACATAATATACAAATTACCAGCAAGAATGGTGGATTCTTGAGGCTATATTTGCATGTTACATTATTCCTTTCAAAGAAAAAGTGACTAATTCCATCTTTCACCACCACCTTTAACCCCACGTACAGGAATGTTATTTTCTTGTGCAACCTGTCTTCGGTCAGGATATTAACATTGTTGGCTGAGTTAAGGAATATCAGGTTACTCAAAGATTACTGGAACTTTTATTTTAAAGTGAGTGATCCGGTTGATGAGAAGCGGCTGAATTGATACTTTGAAGGCAGATAAAATGTCAAAAGCTAAAAAAAAGAGCACTGAACACAAACTGCATTTTCTAAAACAATGCTGGAGTGTTTTTAATGCAGGGAGTCAGAGTGGAACAGTTTGCTAAGAGCTGGCACAGCTCAATGTAACAGTTGACCCATTTGCTGGAGTGGAATATGAAATCACCAGAAACTAGTTCCAAGAAAAACACTTGATGCAGCATTTCACAGTGTAATGTAGCAGTGGGAACAACAACATTTTGACATTGTCATTTATATTGGATTTGTTTTTTGGCCATTTCCCTTTCATTTTCTCCCCTGGTCCTGGAAGCATTACATTGAAATTAACAGTACAGAAATGGGCCATTCAGCCCAATTGGTCAATGCTAGTGTCTATGCTCCATTGACTATATTAACAGAGTATGGTTTGATCTTCCATTTGTTAGAGTTTACATAGAACTTACAGCACAGGAACAAGCCACTCGGTTCAACTGATATATGCTGCTGTATAAGATCCACAAGTGCTTCACCAACTCTGCCTCTTCATCTAACCCCATCAACAAATCCTTCTATTCCTTTCTCCCTCATGTGTTTAACTAGTTTTTTCTTAAATGCACCTAGGCTATACTCACCACTCTCTGGGTAAAAAAGTTCCACCTGCTTTGTTTGTTGGATTTATTAGTGGTAAGGGAGATGGGGCGTGTGGGCTTTAGCAGTAGGCCCAATACATTAATGATTATTCAACATCAAGGGTATCATGACTGAAATTAATGTGTTCTCTCCAAAATTCACACAAACTTAATTCCCAGAAGGGGTCACTGGATAGTGATCAGGAACCCCAGATGATTTAATACCCCCCCAACCCAGGTACACTGAGGGCAACTGTGGAGTTCCATTTGAGATAATCTCATTTAGCAAAGAAAGGCTTCAGAACAAGGGTCTTAGTGAGAGCGTGGACTGAGTTTAAATAAGGAAATCATTCAATTGGCAGAACTGTTTTTCAAATATATGAAGTTAGTTCAGGATTTATTTTAGTGGAGTTGGAGTTGTGTTACATTTTTCTACATATCAAGGTAATAGATCAGTACCGGAGATCAAAAGAACATTTCTATCTTTCATATCGGATGTCAGGGCCAGGAGTAGGCCCGATATAAAGCTCTCTCTCTCTCTCTCTCTATTTGCCCTAGTAACGTGACAGGCTCAACTCAATAAAGCACCTCTTGATGCAGCCATGTGATCGATATATTCCATTCCACGCATGACTCTCTATCACATCTCTAAGTGAGATTCATTTAACTTTCTTTTAATTCATTCACGGGATGTGAGCATCACTGGCTAAGCCAGCATTTATTGCCCTCAAGAACTGAGTGACTTGCTAGATCATTTCA
This sequence comes from Carcharodon carcharias, assembly GCF_017639515.1. NCBI lineage: Eukaryota > Metazoa > Chordata > Chondrichthyes > Lamniformes > Lamnidae > Carcharodon > Carcharodon carcharias. The sequence continues at coordinate 6,891,392 of NC_054498.1, forward strand.
GAAGACATTCAAGAGTCAACCACATTGCTGTGGGTCTGGAATCACATGTAGGCCAGAACAGATTTCCTTCTCTAAAGGGCATTAGTGAACCAGATGGGTTTAATGATCGTCATTAGATGGTCAACTGAAGTGACAATTGAATTAAAATTCAACCATCTGCCATGGTGGGATTTGAACCCAGGTCCCCAGCGCATTACCCTGGGTCTCTGGATTACTAGTCCAGTGACAATACCACTATGCCACTATGTTCTGTTTTGTGACCTCATACCCAGTAAGATTGAAACTTCTCATGCTGAAGAGACATTGTTCCTGTTAGTCTGGACTGAATTCCAACCCAAGTCCCTGGAGGGAAAGCCGGATTTGCAAGCCTCCATTCCAAGCAATCTGTTAATGTGACAATTGTTGACAGTGCTATTCTAGTAATTCCATGAGGAGATTACTCATATTTTAAAAAATATATATACTTCAGTTTCCACTCTTCCTCCAATTTTCTGAAATAACTTTTTTCAGGCATCTTAACTTTCCCCTCAGATAGTCAGGTGCAGGGGTGTCTCCACATGGGCTGTCTTTGTGGGACTTTGTGGATGCATACTATAGAGCATCAGAGGCCAAGGATAAATCCATGTAGCCATTCACTTCCAATCAGGCTGTTGAGACTGACTGATATTTGTGCCTGGTTTAAGATTTATCCACCAATAAGGCAACGTTATATAAAATATAGAAAGACAAGTATTTGTACGTCTTTGTGGTTTACTGGTTTCTAATGTCACTGATTGTAAAGAGATGATGGTAGTCTTTTAGTTTGCTTTTAAGGTCTCCTTCCAATCCATCAATCTCCTTTATTTCTATGATGGTCTAATGAACATTGAATACATTTGATTCTGGGCCAGTCTGACAAGTATCTGACTTAACTCTCCATAAATCCCAAATCAATCCAAGACTTGAATAATTGTCTCCTAATAAGAAACTCTTCCTGTACCTCCCTTCCACGCCTGAATAGGAATAAAAGAAAAAGGTTATAATCTGATAAGTGACATTTATTATGTCTGGTATCTCACTTTTCTTTGTTCCACTGCAACCTTTCTTGTCCTTATTTCATGGATACTGCAATTACTATTCCTCAGAACTGTTCTGTTCTCTGCTTGATATGTCCTTCCTCACTTCTAAGCTGTGTTGAAATCAAAACTCACTATCTTCTATCAGACCATCTTGCACTATCTTCTACTGTAATTTGTTCCCCCTCAAAACTGTGGAATTTCTTGCCTCCTTGGTTTTTGACCTTGCAATCATTCATGTCATTCAAATTCTAACTTCTTTGAATTTTGTGCAGATCAGAATTGAAGTTATGCCCATTTCTGTTAACCAGGATTCAACCCTGCTGTCAAACAGTTTAAGATCTAAACATTACCTGTAGGTAGAAAGCTCAAGACTGAGTCCCATCTTCACCTGCATCAGCTGTTGTTGCTCGTTGAGATTAAATGTAATCGCTGACATGAGATGTTGCTTTTCATCCTCCAGTAAATCAATCGCCCTCTGTACACCACAACCAAGACACAGTTAGTCTGATAGACCTGCAGCTACTGCAGTTCTTAATCCACTGTCTAATCCAACACCAAGGGCTTGTATTTTAGACCCCGCTGGAGTCCGGAGGGCTCAAAATAGCACACTGGCCTGTATGTCGGTTCCCCAGCTCCATTGCCCTTCCAGGACATTTTTCCAGACGAATGTGGTTGTGGGGGGGGGGTTGCAGTGTGGGGAGGAATTATGGGGGGGGGCGTGGGGCGGGAGAGGGGGGAGTGGGGTGGGCAGGGCTATCTGTCTACAAGCGGCAGGTACCAATTAGGCTCATTAAGGGCCGCTTAAGGCCAAGCGAAGGAGGATGATTGGGTTTTCCAATCAGTCTCCAGGTTCCATTAGGCTGTGAGGACCAATTTAACTGCCAAGAGGTGGCCTTCCAGTGCCAGACCTGGAGGCTAGCACTCCAGGCAGGCCTCAACAACCCCCCCACCCCTGCTCATTTCGCAACAATAAGCTAAGTTGGCTTTCAACAGCCATATTTATCTCATGATTTCATCAGTAAACCCTCAGTCAAAGATTCTGACACAGCAAACTGACCGTGGCACATAATTCTTCCCAAGTAGATGAAGGATCACACTATCAGAAGAGGCCTGGATGGAATTTGTACCCAGTTGTTATAGAGATTATAAAATAGTGTTCAAACACGGTGTGCCATCTCAATGTCAGTGTGGGGGATGTTCTTCAAACAAACTGGGTCGGATTCAAACCCAAGTGCCCGGAAATAGATATCTGTTATGTCTGGATGTCTTTCTCTGAGCTTAAAACTGATGTTTTTGCACCAATTTTGCCTTTTATCTTTTACCAGCTAGGGCTTCTCTCCCATTCCCTGTGAAACGCTGAGTGTGACAGATCAGATCAGTCCCAGTTCCGCTCCCCAGACTGCGCTGAGCTGCTTGATTTCAGCTGGAGCAGCAGTTGCAATTGGCCTCAGTGCCCGTGGAATAGCAGGGAGTAACATAAATCAGCCAGGACCCCTAGCCCCGATCTCTTGTTAACATGAGGGAGCTCTAGGAAGCACAGATGTCAGGTAAGTACAGAATTGGTTTGGCTGTGAGCCCCTTCCCCTCTTTTGCCCTCCCCACACCTCAGCCACACTCACCAACCTGCCAACACCCACTGTCTATGAGGACTGGGTCACTCAAACAGGCTGGAAGAGAGCTGCCAGTGTTCAGGGAGTTGTACCCAACGAGAGTCAGCACTTTCAGGGGAGAAGGCAAAAAAATGGAAAATCCTCATCCAGTTTCTATTCCCCCGATGGCCCCCATAGAGATGGACTTGGCTGCTGAGTACGCACCAAGCTGCAAGTATCAGGCACACTGGCATTAAACTTGCGTTTCCTAGGCAAGAGTCCAACACTTCAGATCCTGAAAGTTTTATACAAACAGCTTTCACCCTTTCCATCACTAAGTGCTTCTCTAAATATTCCCTGAACTCAGTATTCAGATGCTGAGAAGTGTTGTTGCTCTGCAATCTCCCCCCTCCCCATGTGCATGTTAAGCAAGTGTACACAAACGGGGCTTGATTCCTGGTCCATTCTGAGTTAAATGATCAGAACCCGGCTATTTGTGAAGCTTTGTGCCACGTAGAGAATAGCTGCTTTGTTTCCCCAGATAACAACAATGAGTTTGCTTGCTATCTTGACTCCATTCTCTCTCCCCTTGTCCAGTCCCTTCCCACCTACATCCATGATTCCTCTGATACCCTACATCATATTAACAATTTCCAGTTCCCTGGCCCCAACCGCCTCATCTTCACCTTGGACTTCCAATCCCTCTACACCTCCATCCCCCACTGGGATGGTCTGATGGCTCTCCGCTTCTTCCTCGAATAGAGGCCCGAACAATCCCCATCCACCACTACTCTCCTCCGTCTGGCTGAACTTGTTCTCACACTGAACAATTTCTCCTTAAACTCCTGTCACTTCTTCCAAATAAAAGGTGTGGCTATGGGTACCCACATGGGCCCCAACTATGCCTGTCTCTTTATGGGGTATGTGGAACATTCCTTGTTCCAGTCCTACACCAGCCGCCTCCCACAACCCTTTCTCCGGTACATTGATGATTACTTCAGTGCTGCTTCATGCTCTCGTCTGGACCTGGAAAAATTTATTAATTTTGCTTCCAATTTCCACCCCTCCATCATTTTCACATGGTCCATCCCTGACACTTCCCTTCCCTTCCTTGACCTCTCTGTCTCAATTTCTGGTGATAGACTGTCCACCAATATCCATTACAAGCCCACCGACTCCCACAGCTACCTCGACTACAGCTCCTCACACCCTGCTTCCTGTAAGGACTCCATCCCATTCTCTCAGTTACTTCGCCTCCGTCGCATCTGTTCCGATGATGCCACTTGCAAAAACAGTTCCTCTGACATGTCCTCCTTCTTCCTTAACCGAGGTTTTCCACCCACAGTGGTTGACAGGGCCCTCAACCGTGTCCAACCCATCTCCCACGCATCCACCCTCACACCTTCTTCTCCTTCCCAGAAACATGATAGGGTCCCCCTTGTCTTCACTTATCACCCCACCAGCCTCCGCATTCAAAGGATCATCCTCTGCCATTTCCGCCAACTCCAGCATGATGCCACCACCAACACATCATCCCTTCACCCCCCCCCCCCCCCACCCCCCCCTCCCCACTTCACCCCCCCGGTGGCATTCTGCAGGGATTGTTCCCTCCATGACACCCTGGTCCGCTCCTCCATCACCCCCTACACCTCAACCCCCTCCCACAGCACCTTCCCATGCAACCACAGAAGGTGCAACACCTGCCCCTTTATTTCCCCTCTCCTCACCGTCCAAGGGCCCAAACACTCCTTTCAAGTGAAGCAGCATTTCACTTGCACTTCCCTCAACTTAGTCTTCTGCATTCGCTGCTCCCAATGCGGTCTCCTCTACATTAGGGAGATCAAACGCAGACTGGGTGACCGCTTTGCGGAACACCTTCGGTCTGTCCGCAAGCATTGCCCAGACCTCCCTGTCGCTTGCCATTTCAACACTCCACCCTGCTCTCATGCCCACATGTCCGTCCTTGGCCTGCTGCATTGTTCTAGTGAAGCTCAACGCAAACTGGAGGAACAGCACCTCATCTTCCGACTAGGCACTTTACAGCCTTCCGGACTGAATATAGAGTTCAACAATTTTAGATCATGAACTCTCTTCTCCATCCCCACCCACTTTCCGATTTCCCCCCCTCCTTTTTGTTATTTCCAATAATTTATATAGATTTTTCTTTTCCCACCTATTTCCATTATTTTTAAGTGTATTTCCATCCATTGTTTTATCTCTACTTTTTTTCCTATTTCGATCCCTTCCCCCCCACCCCCACTAGGGCTATCTGTACCTTGCTTGTCCTGCTTTCTACCCTTAATTAGCACATTCCTTTAGACAATATCCCCACCTTCAACACCTCTTTGTCCTTTAGTCTGTGACATCTTTTGGTTATCTCCACCTATCACTGGCTCTCTATCCAGCTCTACCTGTCCCCCCCCCCCTCACCCCCATCCTTAAACCAGCTTATATTTCACCTCTCTTCTATTTTTACTTAGTTTTGTTGAAGGGTCATTCGGACTCGAAACGTTAACTGTGTTCCTGGCAGATGCTGCTAGACCTGCTGAGTTTTTCCAGGTATTTTTGTTTTTGTTATGAGTTTGCAGTTACTGAGAGAGGTGATAAAGCTGCATAAATGCAAGTTCTTCAATTTCAGGAAATTCCATGAGCGGCTCTGCTCTATAAATCCACCAGTGAGATGTCACACAAGGAATGTATTTTGTGTCTGTGGAATTTGAGTATTTACAGAACAAATTCCTTCACTTCACAGAAACGTGATAGAGGTGTTCACAGTTATGAAAGGTTTGGATAGGGTAGATAAGGAGAAACTGTTTCCAGTGGCTGGAGGGTTGGTAACCAGAGAATGCAGATTTAAGATAATTGGCAAAAGAACCAGAGGGGTGGTGAGGAGAATTCTATTTCCACAGCGAGTTGTTATGACCTGGACTGCACTGTCTGAAAAGGTGGTGGTAGCGGATTTACTAGTAACTTCCAAAAGGCAATTAGATAAATACTTGAAAAGGAAACAGTTCAGGGCAATGGGGAAACAGCTGGGCGAGTGGGGCTAATCAGATTGTTCTTCCAAAGAGCCAGCATGGGCATGATGGGGCGAAAGGCCTCCTTCTCTACTGTATGATTCCTTGTTCACTGATGTTCCGTGGTTAAATGCGTTGATAGGTTTGGTATTGAGGAGGGGAAGCTTATTCCTGTGCTGTGCTGAGTTGGATCATCTCAATGGGGCACTAATAAAGGTGTTACAATTGTTCACAGCACCCGTTATGGGTTAAGCAAAGGGTAAAAATGGACAGCCACTCTTCCTACTTCTGATCGCTATCCAGTCATTCCTGTGTTTGTGAATAGTAAATCTGCTACCTCCACCTTTTGAGACAGTGCAGTCCAGGTCATAACAACTCACTGCGGAAATAGAATTCTCCTCAGCTCCTCTCTGGTTCTTTTGCCAATTATCTTAAATCTGCATTCTCTGGTTACCAACCCTCCAGCCACTGGAAACAGTTTCTCCTTATCTACCCTATCCAAACCTTTCATAACTATGAACACCTCTATCACATTTCTGTGAAGTGAAGGAATTTGTTCTGTAAATACTCAAATTCTACAGACACAAAATACATTCCTTGTGTGACATCTCACCGGTAGATTTATAGAGCAGAACCGCTCATGGAGCTTCCTGAAATTGAAAGAACTTGCATTTATGCAGCTTTATCACCTCTCTCAGTAACTGCAAACTCATTGTTGTTATCAGGGGAAACAAAGCGGCTATTCTCTACTTCACAAATAGCCGGGTTCTGATCAGTTAACTCAGAATGGACCAGGAATCAAGCTCTGTTTGTGCACACTTTCTTAACTTCTGTTCAATTCCATGTTGCACATGGGGGATGAGGCTAAGGTTTTACTCAGCTTATCATGGGCTTCCACAGTTGGGTGGGCTGCCAGCAGTCATTGTCTAGGTCCACACATGAAAAGTGACTTGGACTTGATACTGAGAGCTCCAGCTGAAATACTCCCCTCTTTGGTCCAATTCCCCCTGATCAGTTAAACTTAACGGCCCAAACATTGACCTTTAACATTCACCCATAAGTCGCTCAACTCTGTCTTGAAAAATGAGTCTTTGAAATTACTGTTGAAGTTGCTTTTGAAGGTCTGAAAATCCTTCAACTCTCCTTTACGTAATCCAGATTGAATACCTTGGGGAATGTTAATACCTGCACTGAATATCTCAGCCTGGGTGCAGCAATGCTGAAAATTCAAAATATCTACCGAGTTGAAATGGATTGTTCGACAGTAAAATGTATTTAATCACACATTTGTCTTTTCTTACAAACGCTTCTCTCAATAAGGGTATGAATTTTCAAAAGAAATTGCCCCCAGTTTTCTCCCCACTTCTCTTGTTTCTTCTCCTGCATCTCACCTAGAAGCACCTTTCACTTGTGTGACACTTCAGGCTATTTGAGTTTGCAGAGCTTCTCAGCAGAGCCTGATCCAGTTCCTATCTTACGCGCCTCCATTCCCCAGTTGGAGTCCGCAGACTCTAACCAGTAGCAACAATCTGGTTGACTTTCCCACTCCCTTTGCTCAGTCAATTGCCAGGCCTCAACCGCTACCCCAACTGACAGCCGCTAAATCACCACAGCCAATAACAGATTCGATGGCATTATTTTGAAAAATAAGGTGGGAGTTCTCCCCAATGCCTCTGCCAATATATTGAACCAACATTACTAAAGCAGGTTATTTGGTCATTATCACATTCCTGTTTGTGGGACCTTACTGTGCATCACTTGACTGCACTGTTTTCAACATTAAAAAACTGGCTACGTTTGGGAAAAAATAAGTATTTAATTAACTGGTAAGTGCTTTAAGACATCCTTATTGTAAACTTAATAAGCAGGTTTCCACACAAATGGACAGAGATTATGAGTTTAAAAAAAAACTACCCAAGCCCATTCCTTTCACATGTGATTTCAGTATAATGGGCAGTGTTTCCAAATGTACTCACCTGGTATTCCTCCATATCCATATCATGCTTCTGTTGAAATGTTAAAAAGTCTTCTTCCAGTTGGTTCTGGAGATTAAATTGATCTTCAAGTTCCTTCTTCAGTGCCTCTATCTCCCGAATCAAAAGTGCTCTCTCCTCGTTCAATTCTTCACCTCTCTCTTTGTCCAGCTGGACAGCAGTTTCAAGTTCCTCAATTTTGCTCTTGTAGATCGCAAAGTTTTCCTCCCACATTGTTGAAATGGCGAGGGCATGATGTTCGAAATCCTCTCCCGTCACTGGAGCTGCGTGGTACCCCTGAGAAACCAGGAGCTGTGGAGCTCTCCTCAGCTTTTCCCTCATTTCCCTCCTTGCTCGCACATGCCGGTCTTCTAAGGTTTGACATTCTGCCCGTAGCTCGAAGATGTACGCCTCGAGAGACCCGTTGGTGGTTTCAGTCTCTTGAAGGGCCTTCTCATGTTCAGCCAGCTGTTGGCTTATATTTTTAAGAACTGTTTGTTCAGTGGTGTGGTGCTCCTGTAGCTCTTGGATCTCTTGCCACAGGTTGCTTCGTTGCATTTCAGCTTTTGATTTCTCGAACATCAGCTCCTCCAGTTCCCATCTCATTTTATTGATCTCATCCACATAAGCATTCCTTTCTTCCGTCCTCGTCTCACTCCTTAAGTGCTGGATCTCAGCGACAAGACTTTGGTTTACTTGTTCCAGTTGTCGGACCCTGGATAAGTAAGACTCCAAGCGATGGTTGAGCTCTTGAAGCTGAGCTTTTTCATGAAGAATCGAGGATTTGAATGGAAACATTATTCCGGCTTGTATTCCTGCTCCTGCTCCCCAACCTGATTCCCTCACTCAAACTGAATGCACTGTTAAGACTTGTGTGTTGTTTAAGTTCCTTATCTTGCGATTCTCCTGCAGTAAGGAGAGAGACTGTTTGCATCTGTGTGTGTGTCTCTCTTTCTCTCTTCAAGCACTGACAGGTGGTACCAGCTATAAAGGGGGAGGTACAAACTTTTTGAGCCATTGGGAACTCTTTAACTCACTCAGAACTTCAACAACTGGATCAACTGACCCCTGGTGGTCAGAAATGCTTATATTAACAAATCAGTTGAGCATGTTTCTTGAATTGCCAGATTGAAAGCCTTGACATTCGATATTTTTTGGCATGGGCTATGCAACAAAGCTTGAGTCTCAAAATAAAATAATGTTTAAGATTTGAGGAGTAATGTGACCCTTATTCAATAACCCAACTGTATTCTTAATCAAATGCAAAACGACATAGGATCTGCTTTCCAAACATTTAAACCCAGTGAGCATAACAGCCCTGAATCATCCCAAAAAAATAGCCATGCTTTTAAATGCTGGGACTGTCTGCTCCCACTCCTCAGTTTACATCTCATTGGAGAGAATGTTAGGACAGGGTGTGGAGCAGGAAAAGCTAATGTCATTCAGTTCGTAACCCTGGTTCACTGCAACCCCAAGCCAATTTGATCACAAAGCAGCATTGATGGAGAATGTGCAGAAGTTTACATCCCACAGCTTTTGACTGGTGGTGAATTTTAGGAATTTTTGTACCTCAGTCATTTTGTATTTTACGATTGGGCAGTGGCATTCTTTTCCTGCCAATACACCGGGGCTGTGTTCTCCGATTCCTCCTCCTCCGATCCATTTCACAAGGGTAGCATGCTTTAATTTTTTTTTAAATTAGTTAATTGTTCCAACTCCAATCTCATGATGGAATTTTCAATGGGTATCTTTCAACAGCTAATTGCATTTTATTATCCATATAAATATTGCATTCTAATGCAGTTGCAAGGATTTCATTGCTGTGCCCAAACATAATATCAACAGGTAATTTAATTTCCCTGAATCACCAGTGGACAAACAGCAACAGTATGAAAATTGAGTCTAATGTTACTGGGGTTTCTAAAATGTGCTCAGATCCTAATCAGTCTTACACTGCCCCCTTGTGTTCTACTCTTGAATAGTCTTGTGTTAAGTATTTTTCTAAATTTCATAATGGAGAGAAATGACAGGAAGACGAAGAGAGAGTGAGAAAACATTTTGGCAGGCAAACTACTTGTGTTTTGGATTGATAATGCTTATGTAGTTTTAAAAAATGATATTGTGGGTACATAGTGTAAAGTTTAACATTTCCACAACCTTTCATTATTTTGTCACTACTGTTTACTTAAATGTTTTGTTCTACATCAGACTCCTAAGGATTTACCTTAATCCAATTCTCCAAAGTATATTTAGATAAGGTTGTTTACTGTCTAAATTTCAACAGGTTAATATAATAATACATTGCCTGCATCCCTGTGGCACAATAGAAATTGCTGACTAGTCCCTGGTTAGGCTACAGTAATGCCCATTTAACCAGATGCACTAATTTTAATAGAAAACACCTCACACACAATACAGGTAAATCTACTTCACGTATGTATATTTACTGAACAAATATTTACCATTATTCAGCAATCAAGAAAGTCAAGCACTCAATGATTAAAAAGATTCTTTCATACTCTGCATTTTGTCTTACATTACCAACACACAAAAAGGTTAAAGTTCACATGCATTCACTCAGCAAAAATGAGTATTGAGATCACATGCTCAAAGAGGGTCCCTATTACTTAATTTTTATTTTGTTAATCAGAAATGCAATTAGCCTCATCTAGGTTTCTAAATAGCCAAATTTAGCGAACGTATCGGATAACACTGGCCTATATGATCAGATTAATGTCACCTGTTACACGGCATCTCTGGTTGCTTTTATAAGCTGAGAGTCCATTCTTACCTTACGGCACTAATGTTGTGTTTCCTTTATCGTGCTGTCATCCCTGTTGCCTGACTTTGGCATCAACACAAGACAGTAACTGAGAAGGCTTCCGAACCTTCATTACCAACATGTATCATCCCTAGGAAGTGTTTTTCCCCTGAATCACCAGTTACCCAAGAACAGTGGCAACAAACAGGAACAGCTGCCCATATCTTTTTGATTTGGGCATCTCAACATGCATTAAAGAAAGAATTAGTTCACATTTATATAGCGTCTTGCATAACCTCAGGATGTCCCAGACCAATGAAGTACTTTTGAAGTGTAGTCGCTGTTGTAATGTAGGAAACTCAGCAGCCAATTTACGCACAGTAGGATCTCACAACAGCAATGATCAGATCAATGGGGGATAAATATTGGCCAAGGCACTCAGGGAGTCTCTGAGGTGCGACTTGAACCTACAATCACCTAACTTGGAGGTGAGAGTGCTAAGTGTAGTTATGTTTTCTGTGCAGTCCATGAAAATGACTGGCGTGGACACAATGGGCCGAATGGCCTCCTTCTGTGCTGTATACGTCTACGAATCTAAAACATGAAGGGCAGTTTGATCTTACTCTTCACATCCTCCCCAGATCTGGGGAGAGGGGAAATAAAGCCCTGCTCTTGAACATATGAACCAGGCAGGAGTAGGCCACTCAGCCCTTCAAGCAGGTTCATGGGGAGCATAGAACATAGAATGGCCTATTTCTGTGCTGTCAAATTCTGTGTAATTTAAGGGGTAATTCTCGGTGCAAGCACAGAGTTGGATAATTAAAGTGTAGATTTACCTAGCAGCAACTATTTTTATCAATATATTAAGAGGAAGGGAATAGTGAAGGAGAAAGTGAGCCCATTAAAGACTGATGCAGATGAGATATAACATAAAAATGGCAGAATTGTTAAATGAGTACTTTATATCTGTAAAATTCGATATTGGACTGAAATTAGAAAGCCCTTTTCACTTAAAGGGGAGTGAAAATCTATAATTTTGCTCCCTCAAAATGATGTGGCTGCTGGGACAATAGAAACTTGAAGGACTGGGATTGATGAATTTTTCTTAGGTAAGAGTACCAAAAGATATAGAACAAAAGAGGGTAAATGGATTTGGGGTCTTCCACCATAAGAACGTAAAGAAACAGCAGGTGGCCATTCAGCCCCTCAAGCCTGCTCCTTCATTCAATGAGATCATCCTTGATGTCTATTGTAACTCCACCTTAGCTTAGTACCTTTTAATACCCTTGGCTAGCAAAAATCTATCAGTCTCAGATTTTAAATTATTAATTGAACTCACATCTGCTGCTGTTTTTGTGTGAGAGAGTTCCACAGTCCTGCCAATCTTTGCAGGTAGAGGTCCTTTCTAACTTCTCTCCCAAATTGTCTGCCTTTGATTTTATGGTTCTGTTCCCTTGTCCTAGGCTCCCCACTAGCAGAAGACATTTCTCTCCATTTACCCAACAGTTCTGTTCAAAACCCTAAACGTCTCAATCAACTCACCCTTACCAGGGAATATAAGTCTGGTTCATGTAACCTCTATAATTTAATCCTTGGAGTCCTGGTAACATAATCTAATTGAGTGGCACAACAGATTCGAGAGGCTGAACGGTCTCCTGTCCCTATGATTTTGTAATCGGTTGTACCTCATCAGTGCTCAGTGTCACCGAGCAAATAAAATGCTCCTTTTCTGTAGTGCCACTTTGCCATGATGCTGATGGCTCAGACTGGGGTATAATTCTACAAGCACTTGGGACCCATCCAGATATGAGCCTATCAATGGGCAATATAACCATCGCAGATGAGCCTCTTTTGACATTGATAAATGCTCAATTCCAGCACTGGTTAGGGGCGAGAATCCCACCCCATTGACATCACCCTAGGGAGACTGAACCCAATAAGGGCACCTATTGCTGCCTGAGCACAAGGCAGATCCAAAAATGCTTTGTATGGCTAATCTGTTCCAGGGTAGTGGGCTGGGATGTTAGAATTGCCCTCTGCCCTCAGCCTAGGGAGTATCAGCCAAATTTCCTGACCCTAAACACAAATCAGCAACCCCCAGCTGGAAGGTGAGAGTATTACAAGTGGGTGAGAATAGGATGAGGTCTTGGCTGTTCTTCCCCCCTACCGACCCTACACCGCCCTGCCTTCAAATAACCTCCCAATACTCAATGTCAAGCTAGGATGAGATATCAGAGAGATGCAGGCAGCTGTTAGACCATTACCCCATGCTGAGTCAGTACTTCCAGGAGAGGAAGGGAAAGGATTGGAAAGAAAAATTGAAATCGAATAAGCCAGCATCTTGAGCTGTGTCAGTTTAAAGTCAGAATTGCACAAGCCTGGCCTGAAAATATATTCATCGTTTGGGCTGGTTATATTTGGATCTCTGTTTTTACAGATGGTGCTTGACTCATGCAAAATAACTGTTTGATGTGTCAGTTTTATAATAAGCTAAAGAAGCACAGCTGTCCTTATTTGGTATAGACTGTAGTATGTTAACCCTTGTTACTATAGCCCTCTAATAAAAAAGCAGCAGGTTCTGGCATTGCCTGTAGGAATGATTCTGCAGACCCTTTCAAAGGAAGCAGGTGATGTAGCTTCAGTTCTCTGGCTGTGCTCCCTGCACACGCTGGGAAAGCACAATCACTCCTACCATTTCTTATTTTTCATTCATTTATTGGATGTGGGCGTCGCTGGCTGGGCCAGCATTTATTGCCCATCCCTAACTGTCCTTGAGAAGGTGGTGGTGAGCCACCTTCTTGAACTGCTGCAGTCCATGTGGTGTAGGTACACTCACAGTGCTGTTAGGGAGGGAGTTCCAAGATTTTGACCCAGCAACAGTGAAGGAACAGCCGATATATTTCCCAGTCAGGGTGGTGTGTGACTCGGAGGGGAACTTGCAGGTGGTGGTGTTCCCATGTATCTGCTGCCCTTGTCCTTCTAGACGGTAGAGGCTGTGGGGTTAGAAGGTGAAATGCCTTTTCTGTGATGTTACCTTTCCTATTCTTTATCAATATAGAAGCTATGTTGTCATCATATCATCCTTGGGAGAACAATGCGGAGTAAGGAAGTAAATGACCTTGTATTGATACAGCCCCTTTCGTGACCAAAGAGCTTTATGGTTAATGTTGTAATGTAGAAAACAGGAGGCCAATTTGTGCACAGCAAGATCTCACAAATAGCAATTCAATAATGACCAGGTAATTTAGTAATGTCAGGTGAGGGATAAATGTTAGCCAGAACATTGCTGCTCTTCAAATTAGTGCTGTGGGGTCATTAACGCCCGCCTAAGAGACCAGAGGAATCTCTGTTTAACATCTCGTTCAAAAGACGCCTCTGACAATGCAGCACTGTACTGGAGCATCAGCCTGGATTATGTACTCAAGTCTCTGGTTTGGACCACCAACACAAATGCAAGTGCTACCTACTGAACCACAGCTGTAGTGAAAGGATTCACAGACTGATTAACAGTCCGGCAAGCCACAACATGAATCTTACCTCTATGTAACCATCTTTATATGATGATGGGGTGGTTAGTCCTGTACAACGGCTGGGCAGGCTTTTGTGGTCTCTTGTGAGCAAGTGGGAGTGGGGGAGGGGTGCCTGTACCCACAGGGCGTGAGTATCCTGCTGAACATCACCCCAAAATTCAGAGCCTGAGCAGGGTCCCCAGGAATAACTGAGGCAGGGTTCACACACTGAACCTTCTGATTCAGAGGCGCAGATGTTACCAATATACCTAAAACTGGTTCCAGAAACCCTGTGAGCAGAGTTCAGTTAGTAACAGGTTTAAGGGGCTGAATGGCCTGGTCCTATTCCTATATATATAGAAAAGAAACAGCCTGACATGGCACTGACATATGCAAATTAAGAATGATCTTCCCCCCCACCACCACCACCAAACATCCCACCCTCCGCAATCCCCAACTCCGGTTTGATAAGAACGTAAGAAATCGGGGCTGCAGTAGACCATTCGGCCCATCAAGCCTGCTCTATCATTCAGTGTGATCATGGGTGATCTTTGACCTCAACTCCACTTTCCTGCCCGGTCCCCATAACCCTTGATTCCCCGAGTGATCAAAAATCTGTCTGTCTCAGTCTTAAGTATATCACTGATCTGTGCTGAATTAATCTGTTTTTATTTTAATTGGTTTCATGCTATGACTGGCATTGGGCACAGGTCTCATGCAGCTAAGGTAAACTTATCAGATTTCCTAGGGCTAGTCACCAGGAAGTCCTGGTTAAAAGCTGGCTAGAGGCTTGAGTGAGTCCGGTGACTTCCCTTTGGAATTGCCACATGTGGACATTGTGAGCCAGTAACATCAGAATAGTTCAACATGCACATCAAAGCTGCTTTACACAGGCAGTATGTTGGTGTCAGCTGTGGCTGAGTGAGTCAGGATGTTGCAGGCTCAAGGCCTGCTCCAGATACCTGATTGCAAATAAAAATCTAAGCTGACACTCCCAGTGCAGTATTGTCGGAGGTTCCAGCTTGAAGATTAAATGTTAAACCACCACCCCCCCCAGTCCAGCTTAACCTGGAGGAAACTGTAAGTCATATTTAAGTGAGACATGCACACCAGGACAGCAATTATAATCTTCATGTAATACAAAGTTTTTTTTAAATTCATTTTTACAGGATGTGGATGTCGCTGGCTGGGTGAGCATTTATTGCCCATCCCTAATTTCCCTTGAGAAGGTGGTGGTGAGCTGCTGCTTTGAACCACTGCAGTCCATATGCTGTAGGTACACCCACAATGCTGTTAGGGAGGGAGTTCCAGGATTTTGACCCAGCGACAGTGCAGGAACAGTGATATATTTCCAAGTCAGGATGGTGAGTGGCTGGGAGGGGAACGTGCAGGTGGTGGTGTTCCCATGTGTCTGCTGCCCTTGTCCTTCTAGGTGGTAGCAGTTGTGGGTTTGGAAGATGCTGTCGAAGGAGCCTTGGTGAGCTCCTGCAGTGCATCTTGTACTTAACACAAAGACAAGCTGTTCAGCCTAACTGATCCATGCTGTGTTCATGTTTTTCTCCTTCCCCTTTTCTAGTCAGATCAACATATCTTTCTATTTCTCCCTCATGTGCTTACTATGGATCCATGTGTTGCCACTACAATCATGTTTGCAGGGTAATTTTTTGCTGGTGACAAACAAAAAATGATTTGAAAGTGCATTACTTCAACATGGACAGCGTTAAACGTCAAACACTGAACTGCACTGCACCCACAGGGACTTTTATTCACCCTTCACCACCAATTCCTGCCCATCTTCTAAAGTTGTCGAAGCTGATTCAAGGGGGCCAGGCACTTTTCAGTGCCTCATGCCTGTAACCATGTGTGAGTCTAGACCATGAGTATCAACATGCTATTTGGCCATGTGATGCATCATGTAATCCTGTCCTCACTCAACACTGACGCACAAGTATCTCCAGTGGGGACCACTACATAGTGATCAGAAGCGGGCACACTGCTTGGTTTTCACCGCTCAAACCACAGCGTACCGAGGACAATTATGATGCCCTGACCACTGCCTGTCTGAAATCAGCTCACTCAGCGTAGGCAGAGATTGAACAAGGAGGACCTGCCCGATGTGCACGTTCACCTGTTTAATTCTGCCTTATGCAGATGAGCTTCTGAGAAAGCCAGTAGAAGAAATCTGACCGGAGAGAAAACTGCAGTATGCACACATGCAGGGGAGGTTTCAAATGGGCCGCAGGGTATATTTTTCTCTGGAATTATTGAGTCAAGCGTGATTCATCCAGGCAGGTGAGTCAATTTTTCTCGAAACTGATGAGTTTGAATTGGTCTGAATAACAGCTGTACTTTATCCCATTGTTTCACTTGAAGCACATGGTATTTATATAATCCTGTAAACTAAAGGGGCTCATCTAAAACCTTTCTACAGGCTGCAAGAAGAAGCTTGTCACCTGATAGCCTACCTAGCTGTTTCTACATTGCATCTCGTATTGCGGAGCAGCTTGGAGCTTTGGTATCAGACAGTCTGTCTCCCGATAATTGCTACATGGTGTTGGGGATAGAGAGGGTGGAGGTGATTGTGGCATGGCAACTTTCCACACAGGGAAGCGGCCAATATATGGAAAAGGTTTCCTATGGAGATGGTGGAAGCAGATAGTATAGGTTTATTTTAATGTCAATTAGATGGATTTCTTGCACAAAATATTATTTTGGAATATGAGTAATTGTATGTGGGTAATTTGAGATATGTTGTAGGGAGTGTAAGACGATCAGAGAGGAAGAGGTGACTTTGGATCTCTGGTTCTCAAATTTCTCCAGCACTGGGAGTCTTCCTCACCCTCATGCCTGGGTCTGTTGTAGACTCATTGATAAAGATTGATCCCTGTGATTAGTCAATAACTGCATTATCATTGCATCATGTGACTATCAGGATAGTGGAAGGAGGACTAGATGGAACCAGAGAACCATAGAAAAGTTACGGCTCAGAAAGAGGCCATTCAGCCCATGATGTCTGCACCAGCCAAAAAGAGAAAAAAATAAACTAGCCGTTCATTTTAATCCCACTTTCACAGAATCACACAGTGCAGAAGAGGCCCTTCAGCCCATCGATAAGGACCGACACATGAGATACACCTGACCTGCCAACTTAACCTCATTTACCAGCACTTGGCCCATAGCCTTGAATGTTATGACGTGCCAAGTGCTCATCCAAGTGCTTTTTAAAGGATGTGAGGCAACCCGCCTCCACCACCCTCCCAGGCAGCGCATTCCAGACCATCACCACCCTCTGGGTAAAAAGGTTTTTCCTCACATCCCCCCTAAACCTCCTGCTTCTGACCTTGAAGTTATGTCCCATTGTGACTGACCCTTCAACTAAGGGGAAGAGCCAATCCCTATCCACCCTGTCCATGTCCCTCATAATCTTGTACACCTCGATCAGGTCGCCCCTCAGTCTTCTCTGCTCCAACGAAAACAACCCAAGTCTATCCGAGCTCTCTTCATAACTTAAATGTTTCATCCCAGGCAACATCCTGGTGAATCTTCTGCACCCCCTCCAGTACAATCACATCCTTCCTATAATGTGGCAACCAGAACTGCACACAGTACTCCAGCTGTGGGCTCACTAAGGTTCTATACAACTCCAATATGACCTCCCTACTTTTGTAATCTATGCCTCGATTGATATAGGCAAGTGTCCCATATGCCTTTTTCACCACCCCACTAACATGCCCCTCCACCTTCAGAGATCTGTGGGCACACACGCCAAGGTCCCTTTGTTCCTCAGAACTTCCTAGTGTCATGCCGTTCATTGAATACTTCCATGTCAAATTACTCCTTCCAAAGTGTATCACCTCACACTTTTCAGGGTTAAATTCTATCTACCACTTATCTGCCTATTTGACCATCCCATCTATATCTTCCTGTAGCCCAAGGCACTCAACCTCACTATCAACCACCCGGCCAATCTTTGTGTCATCCGCAAACTTACTAATCCTCCCCCCACATAGTCATCTATGTTGTTTATATAAATGACTTTCCAGCCGCTGGTCAGTAGTCTTGCAGGCTACAGCGCTTCAGGTGCAGATCCAGGTACCTTTTAAATGAGTTGAGAATTTCCACCTCAACAAGTAACTTAGGCAGTGAATTTCAGACACCCACTACCCTCTGGGTGAAAAAGGTTTTCCTTATGTCCCCTCTGATCCTTCTACCAATCACCTTAGATCTATGCCCCCTGGTAATTGACCCCTCAGCTAGGGGAAAAAGGTCTTTCCTGTCTACCCTATCTCATCCCTTCACAATTGTACACCTCAATTAGGTTACCCCTTAGCTTCCTCTGTTCTAAGGAAAATAACCCCAGCCTATCCACTCTCTCCTCATAGCTGCAATTTTCAAGCCCTGTTAAATCTGATCTTCTGTCATCCAGCTGTTCGCATATTACTATGTATAACAAGCTGACGTAATATTTTGGCCAACATGCATGCACAGAATAGTGATGTCCTCATATTACATCACAGATATTGGTGACATTTCGTGTGATGTCTGCACAGTTACCAACTCTAGTAAACTGATCATTGAGGGGACCAAAATTGATCCCAACCCGTTGCTCAGAGCCACGAGCTTCCTCTCCAAGGAGTCATTTGATAGTAATCAAGGAACCTTGGCTGCTTTTCTCTCTCCCTTAGAAGGAATATTTAAGGCCATTTGCCTTGGTTCAGATCAAGTAACTCAACATTGACTGATGGTTTACCCTGGGGCCTTCCCAAACTCTACAGCTCAGTAGCCACATCACAGTGTGCATTTACAAGCCACAGGAACAGTCCCAGCACAGCACTGGTATTAAAATGCTCTCCAGTGATGTACATCTGCATGGTGACAGTGGATCACAAACTTTCCATGTACACATGTGTAAGAACGAAACACGACAGCTTGTGTTGCTCTGGTACAAAAGTGAGTCAGCCAAATAAGATGAAAAGAAAAACTGAAAAAGCACAAGTTCTGGAGTACAACCCACAAGTAGATTATAGGTCTGAAGAGGAAAGATAAGTTAAAAAGCCAGTTTGTGAACTTGTTCTTTAAAGTATCCGAGACAGGGAATAACCATATTAATATACTTGCATTTATATTACACCTTATTACATCAAAGAAATGTCTCTATGGAGGCAAACGCAAGAGCAATGAGCCACAAATAGCAATCAGATGAATGATCAATTCATCTGTTTATGGTATCTTCAAACATGGGAATTTAATTGACACCTAAACAGACAACGAAAATTTTAGCTTAGCATTTCCCTTGAAGCACCTTTGGCAATGCTGAATTTCTGCAGTGGTACACTAGAGTGTTAGCTGAAGCCTTCAGTTGCAGCTTGAACAACAGCCTTCTGATTTAGAGGCAAGGGTAACACTAACTGATCCTAGCTGTCACCCCTGAATATAATCTTTTTTTATCGGTTATGGGAAGTGAGCATCACTGACAAGTCCAACATTTATCGCCCGTCCCTTATTGGCGAGCTGCCTTCTTGAACCATTGCAGTCCATGCAGGTCCTCCCACAGTGGGTAGGAAGTCCCAGGATTTTGGTCCGGTGACAATGAAAGAATGGCGATATAGTTTCAGTTCAGGTTGGCGTGTAACTTGGAGACAATGACCTTCCAAAATCTGACTCCAGGTGTCCTCAGCAACCACCATCTTTCCATTAACCTCCATGTTTAGTCTGGAAAACCTATCCATGCCAGGTTTTGCTTTGCAAGTTGCAGGAGGATATATATATATGTCACTGAAATAAGTTGGCTGTGGAAGATCATGTCAGCAGTTAGCTTGCAAATGACTTGTCCAAACAGGCTCAGATAAGTGTAAAAAGTTCTGAAAATAATCTGGATTAACTAGGTATGATTAGCATTGTCACTGAGGCTCACTTACCCTCACATCAAGAATATTTACTGACAGTGACTTCTTTCCCGTAAACTTCTACTGACTTCTTTTCTTTGGCAATATTATTAAGTCTTTAGGGCTTAATGAGGTAAACGAAGAGGGTAGTTAAACATTTAGCTCAAACAGTCTAACCACTGAGATGGCCAAAGGCATAACATTGAGGCACAAGTGTTTAATTTCAACTGCTTTGCCAAAATGAAAAAAATCCTCACTTATAAAACACAAAAATAGCCAAAGCCCACATCTTCTTATTTACTCAGTGGTAGCACTCTCCCCTCTGGGTCAGAAGGTTTAGAATTCCAATCCAACTCTAGGAACTTGCGCACATAATCCAGGCTGACACTTCAGTGTAGTAGTGAAGGAGTGCTGCACTGTCAGAGATGCAGATGTGATGTCAAACCGACTGTTTAACGTCAGTGATGAGGAGAATTTTTTTCTCTCAAAGGCTCATTATTCTGGATTTCTCTTCCCCATAAAGTAGTGGAGGCTGGGTCATTGAATTTATTCGAGGCAGAGTTAGACAGATTTTTGATAGACAAGGGAGTCAAGTGTTATGGGGGGCAGACAGGAAAATCGAGTTGAGACACAACCAAATCAGCAGGCTGGAAAGGCTGAATGACGTACTCCTGCTCCTAAACCCTCTGTTCCTAAAAGGCTCCGTCTGCCCTTTCAAACAGGATGCTACTTGAAGATATGCCTGGAAAACATTTATCCTTCAATCAACATCACTAAAAGAGATTATCTGACACTAACACGCTGCAATTTGTGGTACCTCATTGTCCATAAATTTGTTGCCACAATTCCTCCATTACAACAATTGCTACACTTCAAAAGCTATTTCAGTGACTTCAAGCACTCTGAGACACTCTGAGGTTGTGAAAGGTTTTATACAAATGTTTGAATGTCACAATCCCAACCCTAAACAAAAGGTGAAAGTCTGAGTTGGGCTGTGTAACAGTTATATATTGACTTTACCCATATCAGAGGCTAAGGAACTGCAACAGCTGTTGCCAGAAAGGTAAGAATTTTAAAAATGGTGTTTAAACTCCCAATACCCTCCACACCATTCTGTGTCTTCCCCTCCTGAAGATGCTGGCTCCTGTCAGGTATCCGTTCTACAGGTACTGGCTTTGGTTGAGTTTTCTGTAAGGAATCATGTCCGGCAGAGGTAAGAGAGGCAAAGAGGTGCAAAGTTCTTTGTGACAGCATCCAGGGCATCACCAAATTTGCCTCACCATTACAGTTTTTGTATGTGCCTCCATGCCAGAGCAAGGATTAATGTGGGACTGAAGAATAGCACAGCCCACAGTATGATGCATAGAGTCAGATGGTAATAGTCTGAGAGAACAGTCTAGAGAGAACACTCTGGAATCAGCCTGCATGGAGGTAACAGCACCATGCATGACAGTAACCTGGGATTTGTACATGGTTAAAGGTTAACAATAAAGGGTTCAGGTTTAAGTATATAAGTCTCGAGATCTCATTGGTCAGACCACCACTGCAATCCATAATACAACATGGCTGGCATGTGGGAGCTTCTAAAAGAAATCATATCAGAGATAGTACCATGATCCAACATGGTGATCTGTGGTAGTGTGAAAGGTGGCAGCTAAATGCATGAACCCAGAAC
Organism: Carcharodon carcharias; assembly: GCF_017639515.1. Taxonomy (NCBI): domain Eukaryota; kingdom Metazoa; phylum Chordata; class Chondrichthyes; order Lamniformes; family Lamnidae; genus Carcharodon; species Carcharodon carcharias. The sequence continues at coordinate 6,912,859 of NC_054498.1, forward strand.
AGTATCCCAAGGTATGAAACACTAAAATCAACTGAAACCTAACTAGAGAGATGAACACCTAAGAAAAAAAACAAGTGAAGAAAAAGGTGAAGCAGCTTCACTACCGACTTGGAAGCGAGGAATCCATCAGAGTGAGTGGAAGTCCATTATAGAAAATGACAAGAACCTGAGTTCATGAGATGGTGAGCAAAAATACAAAAAAAGGAAACATGGTGGTCCCAGGGCTCAGCAGATTGCAGCAGTGGTGGCCATGCTGCACTGCAGTTAAAAAAAAAGAAATGTTAAAAGATTGGTTGGCAGAGACGAGAGAAAAACTGTAGAGCGCAGTAAAATAAGAGAGAAAAATCCCTGCAGAGTTAAGTAAAAGGATTGCTGCTGTTCTGAAGATTTTTTAAAAAGGCAAGAAGAGTACACAGAATGACCTGCTGCAGCTTTAAGTTTTATAAAAAGGACCCCGATTGGAACGCGAACCCGCTGGGTCTCCCAGAGTGCAAGACATTCAAGAAAGAAGAGAAAAGTTCAAAGAACCTGCAGACTTTAAAAAAAACGCTAAAGGTTCATCCAGAAGTTTTAAAAGTTTTGAAAAGTTTTTTTTAAATAAAAGCAGCCATGATCACCGGGGAGCCCACCAAAATCATGAAAGTGTGGCAAAATCACACCCGTAAGGTTGGACGGGCAGCGAAAAATTTCTTTCAGTTAGAACTTTAATGGCCTTAATAGGCCTGTAAATTATCGGCGGGCGCGCTGCCGACTCTCGCGTATGCCCACCGACCGAGTGTGTGACGACATCGGGCCGCTCACCCAACCTCATCACGTGCCATTTTACACTTGGTCGGGCTGGGCGCACGCCTGCCCGACGAGCATTATATTCTGGCCATAAAGACATGCAAAATAGGAGCAGGAGTAGGTCATTCGGCCCTTCGAGCCTGCTCCACCATTCAATATGATCATGGCTGATCATCTATCTCAACGCCATTCTACCGCTCTCTCCCCTCCCCTTGATGCCTTTACAGTCCAGAAATCTATCTATTTCCTTCTTAAATATATTCAGTGACTTGGCCTCCACAGCCTTCTGTGGTAGAGAATTCCACAAGTCCACCACCCTCTGAGTGAAGAGGTTCCTCCTCATCTTAGTCCTAAATACCTTACCCTGTATCCTGAGACTGTGACCCCTTGTTCTAGACCTCCCAGCCAGAGGAAGCATCACTCCTGCATCCAGTCTGTCCAGCCCTATCAGAATTTTCAATGAGATCTCCTCTCACTCATCTAAACTCTAGTGAATACAGGCCGAGTCAGCCCAATCTCTCCTCATACGACAATTCTGCCATCCCAGGAATTAGTCTGGTGAACCTTCACTGCACTCCCTCTATGGCAAGTATATCCTTTCTTAGATAAGGAGACCAAAGCTGCACCCAATACTCCAGATGTGGTCTCACCAAGGCCCTGTACAGCTGCAGTAAGACATCCTTGCTCCTGTACTCAAGTTCTCTCACAATGAAGGCCAACATACCATTTGTCTTCTGAACTGCTTGCTGCACCAGTGGTTGGTGTACAAGGACACTCAGGTCCCTTTGTACATCAACATTTCCCAATTTATCACCATTTAAACAATACTGTGTGTCACAACCCACTGGGGATAGTGCATTGTAATATCAAGTCCCACTGTTCCCTGAGCCGTGACAAAAGTGAAAATTTGATCAAAGCACCAGATTGCCCCAATTCTACCTAATTGTTTAATTTAGGCCAACAGAATACAAGCACCAAGTTTGTAAACTTAATGGGCAGAATTTTCTGCCTGCCAGATGGGCCTGACCCAATCTCCGGCGGGCGGGGAGCCGATCCCCACCGGAGAAGCGGGCCCCACCGCTATGTGCTTCCTGTGCGTGTGGGGGTGATTCCCCAAAAGCGAGAGTGCGCTCTTTCGCACATGCACACGATAGAGCGCACATCTCCCTGAGGCTAAGTGCTGCCTCAGGGAGATCGCTGACACTTTTAAAAATATTAAAAATAGAAAAAAAAATCCTTAACATGTTCCCCTCATGTGACAATGTCACACGAGATGGGACATGTTCATAAATTACACTAAAACTTTATTAAACTGTTTAAATCCCTACATGAAACCTCATCCCACCGGTGGATGAGGTTTCATGTTTTTTCTTAAAGTTGGACGGGCAGGTCCTTTAATTGTTTCAATGATCCTATCAATGGCCTCAATTGAGCACTGACAGGTCCACGGGCGTACAGCTGATTTGGCTGTGCCCCCGCCTTCCTGAAAATATAAATGGGGCGGGATGACATCGGGGGTTCCGCCTGATGTCATCCCACGTCATTTTATGCGTCGGCGAGTGGGCCCCGCCCCCTGCTCGCCAATGGCAAAATTCAGCCCAATAAGTAAATAACTCTTTATTGAACAAATTGTCTTTAACTAGTGGCAAAAGAAAGAAATATGAACTGCTAACCTCTAACACTATAATTTAAACTCTACCCCCTTCTCAAATCCCCATACACATACACACACACACACACAAATACATATACACACAAGACACACAAAACATGGATTTTAAGGATGGGATAAAACAGTTCAATAGCACCAATCTGGAGTACAGGATTTGATAAGTTGATTTTGATCGATGTCTTCCAAATTGCTTTTTGTTTTTCTTGATGACATGAGGTGATCTTCCAGCACTTTCAGTATCTAGTTCACTGGTTGAGAACTTGCTTTTTAATGTCTCTAACAGTGGTTTTCTCCTTTTCCTTTTTACATAGGTTTCCTCAGAGAGAGATAGAGAGAGCAGGTTATAGAGATATGAGGAAAAGAGATTTTAGGTGTTTTCTCTTTGCAGGCCATGAGCTTTCTGTATTGCTCTCACACAAAACCCTGGTCATCTAGTCAGGAGCCAATTAAAATGCTGTTGACAGGCAGCTCGCTTGGTCCAGGACTCCTTTCCAGCACCATCCAGTCTTTCATGGCACACTCTGTTCCAGGACTGCATCATTGTACCTAACTCTCATCCTGTTCCAGTGGACTTGTTCTTTAAACTGCAGCCATTGTAATTGTAATCCACAGTCCAACAGAAAATAAAAAGATATGTTCTTTGCAACAGAAATAAAAAGATATGTTCCTTACATCTGCCATTCTGTTTTTCCTCCCGCAGTGGATAATTTCACACTTAAACACGTTATACTGCATCTACCGTATATTTGCCCACTCCTCACTCAACCTGTCTAAATTGCCTTAAAGCCTCTTAACACCCTCCTCACTGTTCATATTCCCTCCAAATTTCATGCCATCAGCACATTTGGAAATATTACATTTGGTTCCTTCATCCAAATCATTGATATATATTGTGAATAGCTGGTGCCCAAGCATTGATCCCCATGAGTCACCGCCTGCTACTCCAAAAAAGACCCATTTATTCCTACTCTCTGTTCCCTGTCTGCTAACCAATTCTCAATTCATGTCAATATATTACCCCCAATCCCACGTACTTTGATTTTACATTCTAATCTCATATTCGGGACTTCATCAAAAACTTTCTGAAAATCCAAATACACCACATCCACTGATTCTCATTTATCTATTCAGCTAGTAAAAACAGCGCATCCACTATTTCCATGGCCACCTCCTTTAGTACCCTTGGGTGTGGATTATCGGGCCCTGGAGATTTATCGACTCTCAGTACCATTACTTTTTCCAGCACTATTGTTTTAGTAATACTAATTTCCTTCAATTCCTCTTTCTCATTATACCCTTGGTTCCCTAATATTTCTGGGAAGTTATTTGTGTCTTCCTCCGTGAAGACAGAACTAAAGTAGTTGTTTAATTGCTCCACCATTTCCTTGTTCTCTATTATAAATTCTCCTGTTTCGGACTGTAAGGGACCTACATTTGTCTTCAGTAATCTTTCTCTTTTCACATTCTTATAGAAGCTTTTACAGTCCACTTTTATGTTCCTTGCAAGTTTACTCTCATACTCTATTTTTCCCCTCTTAATCAATCTCTTGGTCCTCCTTTGCGGAATTCTATACTGCTCCCAATCTTTAGGCTTGCTACTTTTTCTAGCAACTTTACATGACTCCACTTTGTGAATAATACTATCCTTAATTTCTTTTGTTATCTATGGTTGGGCCGCTTTTCCTGTTGTGTATAAGAAATGTGTAACTGTTGCAATGCACACATTCATTCATTAAATATGAGCCACTGCCTATCCACCATCAGCCTTTTAATGAATTTCCCCAATCTATCTTAGCCAACTCATGCCTCATACCTTCGTAATTTCCTTTGTGTAGATTAAAGTCATCCATGATTACTGTAGCACCCTTGTTACATGCATCTCTAATTTCCTGTTTAATGCTGTCCCCTACCTTATCACTACTTTCTGGAGACCTATAGACAACTCCCATTTTTGTTTTTTGCCTCCTGTTGCTTCTTAGCTTCACCCAGACCAATTCTACATCTAGATTTTCTGAGCCAATATCCTCTTTCACTATTGCACTGATTTCATCCTAAACTAACAGCACCACATGACCTGCTTTTCCTTTTTGCCTGTCCTTCCCAAATATCGAGTACCCTTGGATATTCAGTTCCCAGCCTTGGTCATCCTGCAGCCATGTCTCCGTAATTGCAATCATATCATAGCCGTTTACATCTATTTGCACTGTTAATTTGTCTACCTTATTGTAAATGCTCTGCGTATTCAGATACAGTGCCTTTAGACCTGCCTTTTTAACATTTTTACACATTTTCTTTGTACTATGGCCCTATTTGCTGCTAGCCCTTGTTTCCTCTGCCTTCCACTTTTGCTTTCTACTTTTCTGTCTTTCATTCCTTTCTTTGTTTCCCTCTCTTGTGTCTGCTCGTCCTTGCCAGTCTAGTTTGAACCCTCCCTCACAGCACTAGCAAATAGCCCTGTGAGGACGTTGGTCCCAGTCCTGCTGGGGTGCAACCCGTCCAGCTTGTACAGGTCCCATCTTCCCCAGAATCGGTCCCAATGCCTCAGGAATCTAAATCCCTCCCTCCTGCACCATCTCTCCAGCCATGCATTCATCTACTCTATTCTCCTATTCCTGATCTTGCTAGCACGTGGCACTGGGAGTAATCCTGAGGTTACTACCTTTGAGGTCCTGCATTTTAATTTATTTCCTAGCTCACTATATTCTGCTTCCAGGACCTCATCCCTCTTTTCTCCTCTGTCGTTGGTATCGATATGGTCCGTGACCTTTGGCTGTTCATCCTCCCCCTTCAGAATGTCCTGCAGCCACTCAGTGACATCCTTGACCCTGGCCCCAGGGAGGCAACACACTATCCTGGAGTCACAGCTGTGGCCCTTACAATAGAATCCCTTATCACTATTGCTCTCCTGATCTTTTTTCTCCCCCTACCACGCACCCCACCAACCCCCCCCACCCCCCCACCCCCCCACCCCCGCTCCGCCCCCACCAACCCCCCTCCCCCCCCCCCCCCCCCCCCCCCCCCCCCCCCGTGCAGCTGAGCCACACGTGGTTCCATGGGCTTGGCTCTTGCTGCATTCCCCCGAGAAACCATTTCCCCCAGCAGTATCCAAAACAGAAATTCTGTTAGAGAGGGAGATGGACTCAGGGGACTCCTGCACTACCTGCCTAGTGCTTTTACTCTGTCTGGCGGTCACCCATTCCCTTTCTGCCTGTGCACTCTTTACCTGCAGTGTGACTACCTCACTTTACATGCTATCCACAAAGATCTCATCCTTGCGGATGCTCCATAGTGACTCCAGCTGCAGCTCCAGCTCCGAAACATGGATTTCAAGTAGCAGCAGCTGGAGACACTTCCTGCACGCTTGGTTGCCCTGGACATTGGAAGTGTCCCTGACTTCCCACATTGCACTTGGCCAAGCTGCCCTGCCATAACTTACCTTAAATGACTCCCTTTACTTTTACTTCCTCTGGTTTAGAGAATATTAAGGATAGAAGAAATACTCACCAGGTCCTACTTACCAAGGCTGCATTCTTCTTACTGAGGAAAGGTAGAAAATGAAAGGATCCCTCCCCTCTTCACTGAACTTTCTCTATCACCAAACTCCAACTGAAGCAGTCTAATGCAGCCCAAAGCATCACTCCAGTGCAGACAAAAGCAGCACTGTAGATGGCTTGCTCTTATACTGTCTGAATCTAGCTTCTGAAAACCCATTTAAGCCAGTTAACTAATTAACTAGCTGCAGCTGCAAGCAGAGCCTGTATAACCCCTGTTTTAAAGCTGGACTAAAACTCACCTATTCCCAACCCAAAGAGCAACTTTTAGTTAGTTAATTTAGTTAATTACATACTGAAACAAATTAAGGCTTTACCGGAGACAGACCTAGCCAACAGCGAAACCAAAATGAAGGAAAACAACAAAGTTCTGTTGCGGACAGTGAAGGAAAAGACAGAAATAAGATCAGAAAATGTAAATCTAACACTGAAGTGCAAGGAACTAGAAGAAGATAAAACACTGGATATCTCAGATGTACAGAGAACCATTGAGCTGAATGAAAAGATTCATAAATTTGCAAAACAGCTTGAAAATAAAACAGCAAACAAATGCTTGGCTGAGATTACAAAACAAGTGGAAATGAAGGGTCCATTTGCGAAACATATACGTCCAGCAAGAATGTGGCAGACATCACGGAAAAAGAAAATTCGAGTCCACTCCGGGAATGAATGGAGTGCACACTCCCTGTGGAAGGAACAGGAACTGTGTCCAAAAAAAGCAGACCGTTTGTTAATAAAAAGAAATGCAACTTGAAGGAGTGCAAAAAGCGAATCAAATGGAGATAACCAAGTACCAGAACCACAGAGTACTACTACCATTCCTCCAAATGTGACAGATTGAAATAAAGAGAACTGTATAGCCTCAAGACTGTCTGAACTTATAAAATCAGAGACTTGAGATGGGGGAGCAAGGATAGCAAGTAATGATTGTATGACAAATTGTTTTACTATGTTGGAAAGGAAAATTTTCTTTGGAGAAGAAAGGAGGATGTTGTATGTGACTGCATGTCATTGTAATGTAAAGGTGCTCAGCAGAGCAAAGGTTAACATGGGATTGGAGAATAGTATGACGTGTGATGTATAGGGTCGCAAGTTAATAGACTGAGAGAACAGTCTAGAGAGAACACTCTGGAACCAACCTACATGGAGGTAACAGCACTGTGCATGACAGTAACCTGGGATCTGTAAATAGTTAAAAGTTAACAATAAAGTGTTCATGTTTAAATATACAAGTCTCAAGATCTCATTGTTAAGACCACAGCTGGCACTAGAATACAACAACAGTGTCAAGCGGATCTTGGGTCTGATCTACAAAGCAACCTGCTGAGGTGAAGATTTTCCTGGAGAATGTGATCAGAGATGCAGTCACCTAGAATGTGCTAAGTGCAAGGTGGTCTCTGCAATGGGTGTGGCGTACGCACTGAAACAGCAGAGCAAACATTTTATGGATATAGAGGATGCATTGCTTGACCCTCTCTGCAAAGATCCAGTTGCCATTTTTCACGTATGCCTCTGGATGGTGACTGGTTAAAGGGTGAGGAAAAAGGGTATTGTAACCAAACCAATCTCACCCTCATCATGGATAGATCAATCAACCACATAGGTGCAATTTGCAACATGACTCATTGCACACTGAGCAGGGGTATGAACTGTGGTTTATGTTATTCACTCCTTTGCTTAGGACACTGTGGAGGGTTAAAATGCTGCTGTCACGTCCTGTGACCTCAGCACACACCTGGGGCCTCGTGGTGCACACAAGAACATAAGAAATGGGAGGAGGAGTAGGCCATTTGGCCCCTTGAGCCTGCTCCATCTTTCGATAATATAATGGCTGACCTGACTATGGCCTTAACTCCACTTTCTGCCTGATCCTCATAACCCTTGGCTCCCTTACGGACCCCTTGTACAATAGCATCTCCAGTTTTGTAAATATCCAGCATGTATAGCAACATCTGTATGAAGTAATAAAACAATGCAATTAAATTACAACAACATTTTCAAAATTATTGAATGACCAAAAGTGAATATTTAAACTTTTAACAGCACAAAAGATTTGCACAATATTTTAACATATAAACACAAATATTAGTCTAAATTCAGAATTGGACATAAAAGAATGTAACACAATTAAATATTTCTTTAATCATTAATAAACACTAATTTTAAAAAATTAGCGCAGCTAAAAACTCTTTCTGCAAATTAATGAACCCGCTCGAACTTTCAAAAACTTACTAAAATTGACCATATTTTTGTAAAATTAATGACCTTAGTTTTTGAAAATCTACGAGGCACTTCTTTATATTTTTAGGGTTGAAAACTTTTGTGCAACTAAGCTGGTTATTTTGCAAATTAAACAACGTTTATTCCTTTTTAAAAATGAGTGCCACCCAATTTATTTTGTCAGTAGGTTACTTTTGACTCAGCAATGGATCAAAGCAATTTTTTGCCAATTAAATTATCAAAGATTAAATGATGCAGAAGTTTTTCTTTAATGAACTCGACGTAATTAATTTTGTTAGTGGGGTACTTTTGATTTATATAAGTTGATCAAAGCAAGTTTTGCAAATTAAATATATAAATTGATTTGGGCTTTTTTTTTTGAAAGAAAAAGTGTTTCCGCCCGGGGTCGAACCGGGGACCTTTCGCGTGTGAGGCGAACGTGATAACCACTACACTACGGAAACCAGGCTGTATCACTGAGGCAAAAGGAGTCCCTTTCAGGCTGGAACGGACCCAATTTTTTTTCCCCCAGGTGGACGGTAGCTAGGACCTGACAGTCGGCTTTCCATCCCTCCACCGTGAGTTTATTTGGCCCCAGCTCCGAGTACCGTCCCTTCACGGGCGAACGTGGGGGAGCGTTCGCAAACTTTTCTTCCACGCCGTACGAATGGCGGTCAAAGTCTCTGACTCGAGGTAAAAGGCCATTTGAAATTCGTTTGAATTGAATCTTCGTTTATTAACACCGAGCTGTCGCTGTGGAATAGTTTGACGGACATTATTGTGCGTATCCACGCCTCAGAAATGGTGGGGTTTTTAATATATTTATATATATATATATATATATATATAAAGCCGATGCGTATATACTTCGAAGCTGATAAAACTGGCACCTCCCCCGCCCCCTCCCCCTCCCCCACCACCGGCTTCGTTTCCACTTCACCGTTGAAAGTGAATGAATTCTCCTCATTTTACACAAAAAATGTCTGCCCCCCCCAAAAAAAATATATATATATAATCACATTTTTAAACTTTTAATACTGCATTCGAGCCCGAGAAAGGCCCCGGGGTTTGAAGGGACGGCCGTAAAACCCGCCCCGGCATGATCGACAGTGCGCCTAACCAATCGGGCCTGTGGGACGTATGATGGGCGGTCTGACTGGCCAATAGGGAAGGAGGGTGGGCGGTGCCGCGCGGTTGGCGGGATGGAACGGTTTGAAATGCGGCGTTCTGCAGAGGACGGTTATTTGAGCGATGCTCCCTGCCTAGGTGGCGTTGCTCACAGATAAAGGGCTCTGGTAGCCGGGCCTGAAGTATTTTTGAAAGTTTCCCCTTCCCCGATTTCTCTTGTGAACCTGCCCCAGCTCCCCAGAAATCTCATCACACCTTTTCAGTTTGGTGGCCAGCTTATTGATATAATTCGTGTGTGCAATTATATAACACCCTTAATCTATATGTATATGCATACACGAATTAGGAACAGGAGTAGGCTATTTGGCTCCACAAGCCTGCTCCATCATTCAATAAGATCATGGATGATCTGATTGTGGCTTCAACACCACCATCCTACCTACATCCCGTTTTGTTGGGTTTTCCCTACCATTAAGCAGTCGTGTAGAAGTTACCAAGTAGTCTTTATTAATATTACTGGACTATGTACATATTTACGATAGAGCGTACAGGTATGGAGAGGACTCCATGGCATGTCCTTACATGTTGTAACATAGCTCTACACTGCTGACCTAAGCTCTAGGCCAGGTGCCTTCTAACATCACCAGTGGGTGGTACTGTACTCAATCCCAAGTTAAACCTTAATGTACCAGATCCTTCTACTACACCTCCCCCCCCCAAGTCTTTATCCCCTGGATATAGACTGACAATAGTTACTTACAGTTTAATCCAAGTCTTGTGTTGTCATGAGGCTTGTGCACTTAACTTCAGTGTGGCAACTATAGCCGCTAAAATACTTTGTGATTAACTTTACAACATTAACAACGCTCATTGATTAGTATAATTCCTCTATGCAACCATTCAAGGGCACAGTCTATGATTGCTCTTCTGCCTATTGGTTTTGCAAGAGATCACACTCTTTAGTGAGAACTTCAGCCTTCACTTTCCATTTTACATTTTCGATCTCCAGCTGTTCATAGATCTCTTTGGGAATGTAATGTTGTTCCAAGATTCCTTGAGATGTGCAACTGTTTCCTTCAGCGTTGCAGTCTCATTGTTCCTTCTTCCCAGAATAGTGAACATGCCTGAATCTTATCTGAAAACTGGGTTGTCAATTATTCAGAATGGCCATAAATTCACTTTGTCTCACTTCATAATGTTCCCAAGGAACAAACTCGAACCTGAGGGATCCTCGTAGCATGCGAAGGTCCTTCAACAGTTTTTCCTTTTCATTGCGGAGTTCAGGTACTTCACCTTGAGTCTTTTTGTAATTTAGTAGAGTCTCATCCAGTCTGATCTGCTGTTCTACCATTCTGTTTGTTGCTCAAGGTGTTTTGTATTTCATCATGTTGCCAAAGGTTAATGGACTGTGTTTGAATCTGCTCTTGAAGGACAAGTAGCTGCTCATTCAAATGTTTATTTTCTCATTCTGCTCTTGCCTTTTTGAGCTGTGTATCAGTGAGTACGTTTATCATTGCTGATAGCTCCAACACAGCTTTCTCTGAAGTAGCCTTCAAGGTCTTTGTCAACTCCTTGTGTTTTTCAAGAGATACGTATCAGTTTGTCAAAGATCTTTCAAGGCAACGAGTTTGGTGAGCACCTTTCTTGTCCACTCTTGGGCCTGGCTGTACTTCATGTTGAGATCTTCCAGCTCAGCTTTGAGACAAATGTTTCCGGCTTGTATCTGTCTTTGGTGGCCAGATGTAGTGGACTGAGGTATGGCTCCACATCTTCTGCCAGTTGAAGCAGGTTGAGAGCTTTGCAGAGGAGTGGAAGCGCTGATTTCACACAATTTTCATAACTTCTGTGATCTGTTTGTTGCCTTACCTTAAAGGATCTTGAATCATTCCAGTGACCAGGAGTTGAACTTCCCCTGTACCATAGAGTGCGGTGTCAGTGGTTTGGACCCAGCGGGTTTGGAGCCACGATTCTTCATCCGATAAGACGGTCACCCCAGCACCAGAATCTAACTTGAAATTGGTTGTTAGGTGGCCATTTAGTGAGATGTCCAAGTTCCAGAAGGAGGAGCCACATCATCCAGTGTCACCCAGGAGGAAGGGCTGTGTCCCTCCTGGGTCTTCTGGCTCCACATAAAGATAACCTGACTGGGGTTTTGGCCAGTGGTCAGTCTCTTTGGCACCCTCATGTGGTTTGTTTGGATTTCATCTTTTGCCTTTCCTTCGTTTTGCTTGAGGTTTTTATGGCTTTTTTCAAGCTCTGCACTCTCCTCAGCATGAAGATTAAAATATCCATCAAAGTTCCCTGAGACTGGCGTCGGATTCATCAATACCCTGCATCAGGACTACGTGATTTACAAGATCACCAAACCATTTAAAAAAAGCATTGCTCTGGTGTTGCCCTGATTTTTTGCTGATGCCTGATGCAGTCAAGTAATGTGAAAAATTGCTTCTCAAGGATGCCAAATGTCCTGTTGCATTTGGTGTAGAGGAATTGTGATGCATGTTTAAAGTAACTTAAAGTGTGGTTGTCCCTTTAAGAGATTGGAAAATTTCAAAATGGCGCTGCTGGTATTGCCAAGGAGAAGATTTTCGTGCGCCTTGGACTTTTGGCATGACTTTTAAAATGGCAGCAACGGGCCAGGAGGAGGCAAAATAGTCACAAGTTAGGTTATGACTGTGGGTCAGTTGAGTGGCATCGGCCTGCTGTGGGTTGGCTCAGGGTCGGGAGGGCAGAAGTCTTGCTGGTTAGGAGGCCGAAAATTTTGCAAGGCACTTGGGCTTTCGTTTAAACAAGGTTTTTCCTTGTTCAATTTTTCTTTTTCCTTTGTTGCACTCTGGACTCAGGGGCCACGTGCAGGGGGCGCCAAGTTGGAGGTTGGGCTAGTGATGAACATGCAACTGAGTTTTCTGCCTGATTAATTTTTAATAGAAATTGTTCACTGGACTGGCTGCCCTGGAACTTCAAAAAGATTGTAACTCACCCTGCAGGCTGCTGGCTGCTAACTCTGCTTTGTTGAAGCTGCTTCCACAGGGATCCAGTGGAGATTTTAGCTTGAGCTTAACTGGCCTTTTTTCTGCTGCCAGGATCTTCTGTCTCTGGAGCTTTTCAGGTGAGTTTTCTCAGCTTCTTGCTTCTTGAGTGAGGTTTTTTCAGAGCAGAAATTTGTTGCTGATGTTCCTTTCCTGATTTCTCCAGTTTTTTTATAGAGAATGTGGATTTTGATCTCTAGCTACCACCATGTTTGATCCCACCGCTGCCACCATGTTTTGTTGTGTTGTCGTTACCCATGATGTGCAGTGCTTAGACATCATTAAGCAGTTTTATATAAGTTACTAAGAAGTCTTTGTTAATATTACTGAACTACGTACATATTTACAGTCAAGGGTACAGGTATGGAGAGGATTCCATGGCATGTCCTTACACGTTGCTATCTAGCTCTACACTGCTGACCTAAGCTCTAGGTTAGGTGCCTTCTTACATCATCAGTGAGCAGTACTGCACCCAGTCCCAGGTTAACTCTTTACGTACCTTCAACTACACCTCCGATGCCCTTTGATTTCCATGTTAGTCAAGAATTTATCCACGTCTGCCTTAAAAATATTCAGTGAACCTGTGCTAGCACTCTCTGGGGAAGAGAGCTCCACTGACTCGTGATCTTCAGAGAAAAAAATTCTCCTTATCTCTGTCTTAAATGAGTGACCCCACATTTTTAAAAGGTCACAGGAGAGTTATCAAGGGGGATTTTGACATCAAGCCACATAAGGAGATATCAGATCAGGAGATCAAATTCCTGCTCAAAGAGGAAGGTGCGTCTTAACTTGCATTTGTATGGCACCTTTACAGTAGCAAAACTACTGTGCACTATGTGAACATTATCAAGCATAATTTGTGGCAGATTGTCTATGTACTCACAAATACTTGTGCTAAGTGCTTGTGGTAAGTGCAATGAATCTTCTACGTATCCCTTGTTTCCCTTCCACTGTTTTTTCTTGTAATGAAGGTCACTATGTCCCCCTGATGGTTTCTGGCTGGTACCTGTGCACCGTGCTGATGACTAAAACAGTACATGGCGTTGGAAGCTTGAAAATCTGAGACACCACCTTGCAACAGATTGAAATCCATAACTCTCAGTTCCGCAGAAGTCATTTTGGACTTGAACCGTTAACTGTTTTTCCTCTCTCCGGATATGCTGCCAGACCTGCTGAGTCTTTTTCCAGCACTTTCTGTTTTTATTTCAGATTTCCAGCATCTGCAGTATTTTATTTTATTTTGAAATTCATAACAATTGGGATATGGAGAAAATTGATATAATCAAAAACCTAATAGAACCAACAATATGGATTATGGTAGTGGCTGATAAGGAAAACTCATGCAGTCAGTAACAAGCATTGGAGTTACTGGGCGTAAACTGGCCAATGTGCAAGCCTTCTCTCAAACTGGTCTTTTGTATCAGATGACTGAATTATAACAAAAGGTTAATAAAACGTGGACCTTTTAGCCTTAAAAGGGGGCAAATGAGAGGAAACCTATTAGAGGTATTTAAAACTTAACGAGGACCAGAAAAGGTTAATACAGAGTATTAGTCAAAACTAAATTGCAACAGTAGGATGAGGCAACAGTGGTACAAACTGGTAAAGGCAATTTAAGATCATAAGAAATAGGAACAGGAGAAAGCCATTCAGCCCATTGAGCCTGCTCTGCCAATCAATAAGATCATGGCTGGTCTGATTGTGCCTGGACTCCACTTTCCTGCTTGCCCCCAGGATTGATGCTAAAAAGCACTTCTCACACAATGAATGACTCTGACTTGCAAGAGTCTCAAGTATAGGACAATTTAAGCAAAGGTTCTGGAGTAATTCAAGAGGCAACTGAATACTGTGATGTAGGAATGATTAATGGCTATAAAAAGATGAAACAATTGAGTTGAATGACAACTCTTATCTGTACTTATCTGTGTGATTCTTTCTCCGTTCTTATCCAAAATACATCACAGGAAACCACTGATCACAAATTGTCTTCTCTCACCAGTTTTGATGCCAAAATGCAATTTTATGTATTTACTCAAGTTCAGTGTGTTGATTTAGTTTTTATTATTTTTTACTTTTGTTGATATCATTTTGGCCCTTACTGAATTTTTAATTCTACCCATCCTGTAATGGAGGCAATTGACGATATATCGTAGCAAGATTCGGTGCTTTAATCCTGCAATTCAACGGCTGCACCCACCCCTTTTTACTTTTATACAAAAAACTTTTCCTTCCTTCCTTCTTCCTTCCATTCCCAAATATTATCTTAAGAGCGTGATGGAATTAAATTGAAATGGCTTCAACAAAGGTCCGAACTTTAACGGGGGAGGACAGAAAAGGCTGGGCAGGGGGAAGAGAATCTCCTTCCTTCTTCATTTCCTCCTCCTACTTTTCCTCTCTTTTTCCTGACTGTCGGGGGCGGGATTTTCCCTTTGTCGGGCAGGCCCGGGAAAGGCCGCAAAAAGGGACCACAAAAGCCTGCGATCGGGCCCCAACTGCGAATTCACGCTGGCTGGCCAGTTAGCAGCCAGCCAGTGTGAAAGGTGTGTTGAGAAGCTCAGCACTGCGGAGGTTGGGTGGGGGGTGGGCAGGAGGCGGGCTAGCACAGAAGTCTGTGCTCGCACAGAGGAGCACATGCCAACAGCTCCCTGAGGGCAAAGAGCTGCCTCAGGGAGCTGAATATTTGGCCAAATGAAAATAAAGATTTAATAGGTGATATAAACATCACTTGTGACTCGGGGACATGTTTAAAATGAAGTGGAAATTTATTTATTTAATTTTTTTTGCAATTTTTAGTTACCGTTGGAAACCTCGTCCCTCCCGTGGATGCGATTTCATCAAAAATTCAAAGGCCGCCTGGCCAAATTGTCCACCCGAATGGTTGAGCAGGCAGCGGAAAATACAACTTAATTAATTGCTTAAGGGCCTTAATAGACCTCTTAATTGTCGGGGGAGGGGGGCGCGTTACTGACTCCCACGCCTGCTCGCCGACTGAAAGATCGCGAGAGTGCACAATGATGTCGGGACCATCGCCCAACGTCAACACGCGGGATTTTATGCCTGATCAGGTTGGATGCACGCCCGCCTGAGGAACGTAAAATCCTGCCCTTGACCTCGAGTTGATCAGTAAAATTCCCCCAAAATCTAATATTGACTTCTTTCACAAATTTCACTATCTAACCAAAAAGAAGAGGAAAAGGATCCAATTGGACAGTTGCTCTACAGGTAGCCACAAATACCCTTTACCCTCAGCCCTGATATGTCGGCATCCATCTATGTAAGATGATGAACATGCAGAAAATCAAATCCATTGAGGATAAGGTAGTTTCATGTGGTGCAGTTTTGCTGATGCTGAACTGACCAGTCCATGAGAGTCAGGTTCTGCCAAACTGCTGCATATAAAATATTTGTCAGGTGTCGCGATGGGTTGTTGTTTTCAGTGTTGATGCCTGTTGTGGCCACTGATCATCATCACATTGGCCCACATCTGATGCCATAATTTTCCTGTCATCAGCTATTGTCTGCCAGATGCGAATATGATGTTTTAGGGCCTTCATGTCATGCTTGCAAGCATCCTTGAAGCTGCTCCTCTGCTCTGGCCACCTTGCCATACAGAAAACCCTTGGGTATGCAACCGTCTTCGATCCT
The DNA here is from genome assembly GCF_017639515.1 of Carcharodon carcharias. Classification (NCBI taxonomy): domain Eukaryota; kingdom Metazoa; phylum Chordata; class Chondrichthyes; order Lamniformes; family Lamnidae; genus Carcharodon; species Carcharodon carcharias. Next base: position 6,928,890 of record NC_054498.1, read on the forward strand.
GTGAAGGAGAAGTTTGTCACTCCCATGCCTGTAACTTGTACAACTTGTTCTTCCTTACTATAAGCATCAAGAAAACTGTGGTTATGGGGCAGGGTGTCACATCTCTGCCTTCAATTACACTAAATAACACCCGGCTGGAAGTAGTTAGCAAATTCTGCTGCCTTGGGTCCACGGTGACAGATAATCTGTCCCTTGATGCAGAACTCGAGACATACATAGGAAAAGCAGCTACTGCCTTTGGCTGACCCACGAAATATGTATGGAATAATATCAAGCTGACTCTTAGGATCTCCTGGCTGGTTTATGAGGCCTGTGTTCTCAGCACCTTGTTGTACGGCTGTGAAACATGAACAACTTACAGCTATCAAGAAAGGAAGCTCAATAACATTCACCTAACTGTTTGCAGCGCATTTTGGGTATCTCATGGTAGGACAAAATCATGAATTCAGTGGTCCTCTCAAAGGCAAATCTCCCAAGTATGCTGGTGCTCATCAAGCAGAGGCGACTTCACTCCTGATAGACTGCTTCCAATACCGACAGCGCCAGCATGATTTTCTCCAAAACTAATATTGTTATGGATTAGATTGGTAACAGTGCACATTCCTGAAGTAGTAGTGGTAGTTCCAAGTCTAGCTGCTATGGCCAACAATGGCTAGACTGCCAATAAAGTGAGGTGAAGTTTGGTTTGATATTTTTTAGAAAATAGTTCAGGGGGAGTTCAGGTTTAAGATCGCACTTGCAGTTTTGCATTATAAAATGAGGGCAGAGGCCTGCTGATTGTAAATCCTTTACTTTAGCTATCTGCTAGCCAGATGAGAGGTGAAAACACACAAATCACACATATCAGCCAATATTTTCAAATTGTCCTTAAACAAAATACTGTAATCATTCTATTAACTTGCAACTTATTTCCCTCGTTCCCATAATTGTTCTTTCCTCACTTTTCCCCCTCTAACTCTGGGGATGAGCTATGTGAAGGTGCGGGTGGAAACAGATTCTATGACTCAGATTACACAGTCAGCAGTGAAACAATGGAGCTCGGTGCTGACTCAAAGAAAGCTATCGATCTGAGAAGTGTGGATTTACCCTTTCCCGGTGTCAGTTTAAATCTGATGCCAAGCTCAGGCGTCCAGCAGCAGTGTTACCATCAAGCAGGGTTAGCAGCCAATCACATTGAAGTATGTTCACAGACAGCAAATCAGGAAGTACTGAATTTTTCACTTTTAATTAAAATTTAACAGACAGCAATTTAAATGATTGGGGCATATACATTGAATTGAGATTGAAGCTAAAATCTCACAAAGAAACTACAAAGGAATTTTTAAAATGTGGATTTTTTGACATCATAGAGATTGGCATTCCACAAATATAAAATTAGTTTTTTAGGGACAGTGCGGCTTTTCAGAAATAGTTACAAATTTAGTACACCAATAAAACACAGTTACACCTCATTCAACAAGGCGTAACTTTTTTTAAGGGATTTTACAGCATCAAAGGGAAAGTTCTTGTCAGTTCAATCATTTCTATTTGATTGCAGTCTGTGGGGGACTTCAACAGTGCCCCACCATATGGGAAAGCTGAGAATCACCGACAGCGACTTCTGAATTTCCACATTTAACTACTGTACACATGTGTGACTCCAGAAGGTGCTGTGAGTTTTCAGAGAAGTAATGTTGGTGAACGTTGATAGTCTCACCTTCGTTACTACCGCAAACTCCATGCCTATAGTAACTTTCAAAAAGAAATTGGATACGCACTTGAAAAGGAGAAATTACAAGGCTATGAAGAAAGGGGATCAGCTTAGGTTAAATTCACCCAAGAGGTCAGATGGGGCCTCAGTTTAATGTCTCATTTAGAAGGTAGCATCTCCAACATCATAGTACTACGTCAATACTGCACTGGAGCGCTAGCCCAAGTTATGGCCTCAAGTCTCTGGGGATGGACTTGAATACATAACTTTCTAACCAGTGGCAAGAATGCTACCCATTGAGCCTTTTGATTAATTATAGGTGCTTGGGTGCAGAAACTGAGTGGTCTAAGGACTTATTGTATCATACTTCTACACAAATCAGCTCCTTCAGGAGGCAAGAGCAGAAAACTGGAAGAAGAATTTGTTTTAAATATAAACACGAAGACCAAGAAGGTTCCAAGTTTGCTTCCCAGACTGTGTGACTCCTGACGGAACATGCTCAGCGGTGGACATTAAGTGAGTGAATGATCTAACTTGGCTGTGATAGCTCCGCAGTCAGATTGTCAATTGGCACTCAGTGTCTCGGCCCACACATGGAGAATAACAACTTGGGTGAGGCACAGGACAGCAGCCAGCATCTGTGGTACAGTATCCCAACATGAGTCAGTGCCTTCAGGGAAGTAATTTGAATAGTGGAAATAGGTAAAAGTAACATAGACTTCCTGTGGGCTTTTAATGTAGAAATTTTTTTATCCAATTAAAATATATCTAGGCAATATATTCCAGCTGTACCTGAAAGCTTATTTGTGACGTGTTCTTGCCTGAAGGCTGCTTACAGACAACACAGGAGTGTAACTTAGTGTAGGAGCACTCTGAATGCATCCCATGTCATAGCAATGCTTCATCGAGGTGTCGAACAACTTAATACACTACTGTCATTTTCATAATGAAGTTTCTTTCCATCATTTTCTCATCAGTTTTTCACCCTTCCTCTCCTGAAGGTGATTATCTATTTGCTGCATGTGCACGGGCATCTGTTCTTCATGCATGACTGGTGGTTCTGTAAGTGTGGATGCCTGCAGGGGTAGCACAGGCATTCCCAATCCAAAAGCTGACCCCCCCCCCCCCCCTTTGTCCTTCCCAGCAAGCGTGCCTGATTTACCTTTTCCAACCCCAGAAACACTATTACCAGTTGAGACCAGCCACCTCAACACAGAAGAGCATCAAACACAGGACCCTACTGGCATGGCTTGTTACTAGGTAGACTCGTCGTGCTATTGGGGCAGCCTCCTATAATGAAGACTAATTCTTGTTTAAGATTTACGTGTGCTAATCAGTCACAGTGGAAATCCCTAATGGTATTAGTCTAGCCAAAAAACAACCGTCTGTCAGACTGGCCCTTAGCCATGCAACCAGTTCTCAAAGCGGCCGGCTACTCTTTAAACCATTTTATGAAGTGGCGACTTATGCAGCAATATCTTCCCTAAAATTATATAAGCATACTGAGGGAATTGGAAGGGTGCTGAAACATACTTTAAAAAAAGAGTATATAATAATTATCTTTTATTCTACCTGTTTGTTTTTTGTCATTAGACTGCTTTTTCAATTTTTATTCATTCTGATCACATAATTTGGGAGCTCCCCTGATGCCTCAGTTGGTTAAGACACTCCCTATTGTGGCGCTGAGTGAGAAAGCTTACATTTGTTTCCAGTCTTCGTAGTGCTAGCTAATATCAAACAAGGCTTCAGCTGGTCTCTGTTTGTGCCCCTGGATTAATTAGGGGAAATTCAGCCAGGGTTCCCAATCCTGATGGCTGTCCAGTGTGCGTGTATGCGAGCGTGTGTGTGTGCCTGTGTGAAATGTACATGTATGTGTATCCTCATTGAGTTGAAGGTCAGGCTTGACACAGCCAAGAAGCCCGCCATCACTTTCTTTGTAAGCTCCTTTATATACAGTGTCTACTTGAGTAAATTTTGACCAGCACCTGCAGAATCTTATCCCTGCACTCAGTAGATTGTGGACAAATATAATGGATTCTCCTGTCGCTTCAAAGGATGAGTGTCCAGCAATTCTTCACTGTAATATATAATGTATATAAATGCAAATAATCGTTTGGTAGTACAGAACTTGAATGTCGCTATAAAGAGAGACATGTTGCTAAAGCTTTACCCCATTGCTTTCTCCATGGAAACACCTCGGCCAATCAGAGTTGACTTGTCAACCAATCAGCATCCTTTTCTCCTGTCGCATAAATTGTTGTAATTGTTTGAAATTAAATACTCTTGCATTTGTCCTGATGAGCGCAAGACAACAAGCTTCGACAACACACCTCTCTTTTCAGCAAATTAAATACAAATATATAAGTTGGATATTTAACTGACCCGAAAATCAGGAGAATCAAGAGCTGAAATTCCCTCACTTAAAAAGTTTGCATTTCTTTGTAGGATAGCAAATGTTGTTGATCGTTCCTGAATTAAGGATCGTTAGGAATTATATTTAGCATTTTTGTTTCTGGACAGTAGATGGTGCTATGAATTGCAAGTGGCTGCAGCGACCATACACATACAAAGGGATGCATTGAGTTCCAAGTTTTGGTTGTCAAAAACTTTAGACTTGCAAACCAGAAATTCCTGGCTTAACCAAAACACCTACTCAGGTTATTACTAATGGTAGTAGACCGTGAATGTCTCTCAATACTGATATTTGTGAAGATTTTAAACAGGACAGACATCTCACTGAATTTTAAGTAGAAACTTTTTAGAAAGCAAGGCAAAGAGTTTTGACCTCTGCAAAATACGGGGCGTAAAGTTGGTGGTAGGGAGATTGGGCAGTTCTTGCACTGACCCATCTGGCAGGTTAGGGTGTGGGGAGGGGGGGTGTTGAGCGCGATGTGAGGGGTGGGAAGGGTAGGCAATTGCGGGAAGTGTCCTGCACGGGCAGAGTATTTTACGGGCCCAGGAGGAATACTCCAGGGCCCATAAAAATAAAAGCTGAAAATTTTTTTTATGGATCACAGACTACAACAACGCTGAATGCCTGGTACAGCTAGATGGAGCATGTGTGGCATAAGCTCTTTTCTTTTGGAATTGGATTTAACATCTGGAGTCCTTAAACAGCACTGAACCCCGATTTTCAATCTGTTTCAAGCAGGCGCCAACATTGGCATAGTTTGGGCGCAGCAGGTGGCAATATAAAATTCAAAGGTTTGATTCTGATTTTACACCAGGAAAACAGTAGAAAGTGGGTTTAATTTTGCCCCCAGTATTTAAAATCATTATTATTTTCACACTGCAGATGGCTGGTGAATGCAACATGTTCTCAACAGCATAGAACAGGGAGGATTAGGTTCAGTTTCTATCACCTAGGCGTGCATTGATCACAGGAGGAATTGGGTTATGAGGAATTGGCCTTAAGGACTTTTATTAAGAAGGGGAGAAATTTTCTTTTCCTAATATTTTTCCTGTTGGACAGCACGTTTGTGTGGACGTCGGAATTAGGCAAGACCTGGGTCACCACATGAGGGCCTTCTGTAATGGTCTTCGTGCTCTTTGTAACTCACTGTGGAGGCTCACACATCAAGATCCGCTGGTTGTATAAGACACTGTGGCGTATATCAGCAGTGGAAATGTATCTCAGTATATATCACTTCTTGTAGGGCTATCTTGCGTAGTGCCATTGTAAATAGCAACACCACACTTTAGATTGTTCAAAGTCATTCACAATATTGCTCCCAATCTCCCTTCTCTCCATCCGAGCCTGACAGCCATGATTTCTGGTGACAGACTGTACTTTCACATTTCCGTCCTCTTCCTCACCCGGTTTCTCCTCCAGCTTTCTTCTCTCCTTAAGGCACTGGGGTAGGGTTACACAGGGCCCCCTGGACATTCAGTGACAATGTATGAACCTGGACCGTGATTGGCAGCAAGCTTTTTGATGACAGCATCATCACTGGCACACTTGATCCAATCCTCACCCAAACACTCATTTTCAGCAAAGATCACTGGGTATTGATCTGGAGCAGGAACCTTCATGAACCTACTAATAAATTCTGAGACAACTTATAGAATATATTAATCCCCCTCTGCCCCCGACCCTCCACCCCTCCACCACTCTCAGCCAAGACTGCTGGCCTTTTTCATTCCTGGATTTGGCTTTGAATATTGTCAAATTATGAGGTGAAGTCTCCTCTGCTCCAAAAGGAATAGAAACATGAGTAAACCAAAAGGCCTCTTGTACCTGTTCTGCCATTCAATATGATGAGTCATGACTGATCCTCAACTTCAACTCCACCTCCCTGTCTTCTCCCCAAATCCCTTGATTCTTTTACCATCCAAAATTATAATGATCTCAGCTTTGAACTTACTCATCAGCTGAGTACCCACAGCCCTCTGTTAGCTTGAAATGAGTTTGGGCAGTCTCACTCCAGTTCCAAGTGGGTATATGTCTACAGGGTCAATTAACCAAAACCTTGAAAGATCATTTATAGTGCAGACAAAGTGCAGTGTTCTCCAGACAGCAGAGAAAGTTAAGGGGAGATTTAATAGGAGTGTTCAAAATCATGTATAGATTTGAAAGCACAGAAAGGGAGACACTGCCTCCACTGGCAGAATGGTCGGATACAAATGTAAGAAAATTTGTATAAAAAGGGGGATAGTATGGAGAAAATCTTTTACGCAGCAAGTCGTAATGATCTGGAATGTGCTGCCTGAAAGTGCAATGAAAGCAGATTCAATAATAACTTCCAAAAGGAGACTGGCTAAATACTTGAAGAGGAAAATTTTGCAGGAGTGTGGGGAAATAGCAGGGGGAGTGGGACTAATTGGGGTGCTCTCTCAAAGAACTGCTGCAGGCACAACGGGCTGAATGGCCTCCTATGGTTTCTGAAGAGTCAGCAGCAAGGTGATGTTTTTAATTTGCTCTGATTGCTTCTACGGACAGGAAATTAAAGAACATATTAAGTTGTTTTATTATGCAAATAGGGAAAACTCATACTGGTGTACTGGATATGCCCCACCAAGAAACAGACGTAAGGCATTTTGCTGGATTAAAGTAGCAAGGTCCATTCCCTGGCACAAAAGTTTATCACTTTGAATGCCAGAAATAAAATTAACTATATGCATTTTTAAACCTATGTTTACGGATGAGGTATTCTGCCTTGAATTAGTTCAGCCCTTTGAACATTGAATTTAATTTGTATGTACATGCATAACTACCTTCATCTATGCAACTGAAGGAAATGACACTCACTTAAATTCCTTTGCAAGAATAGATTTTGGAAATCATTCAAAGTGCAACAGAGTGTAATGAGAACTGCACCCTGACATGTAAATGATAGAGAAAATTGAAAATCCATCAGTATGGTATTTACTACAAGCTACTGGTTACCTCAGGTATGACTCCCTTTCCTGTCAGATGCTGGGCTGAAAGAGAAAAAAGAATATAAAGTTTTTCTGAAGGCACAGCTTGTTAACCAATGTCTTGGTTTTAAAATTCTCAGCCTTGTTTTCAAATTCCTCCATAGCCTTGTCCCCCTACCCCACCCCACCCCTATCTCTTTAATCTCCTGCAACCCCACAACCCTCCCTGATATCTGCACTCCCCTAATCCTGGCCTCTTGTGCATTCCCAATGATAATCGCTCCATTATTGATGGCTTCAGCTGTCTAAGCCCCAAGCTCTGGAGCTCCCTCCCTAACTCTCTCCACCTCTCTATCCCGCTTTCCTCCTTTAAGATATCACTTTAAACCTCCTCTTGGACCAAGCTTTTGGTCATCTGACCCAATATTTCCTTATGTTTCTCAGTGTCATACTTTATTTAATAATGCTCCTACGAAGCACCTTGGAGCGTTTCATTACTTTAAAGGTGCCATATAAATATAAGTTGTTGTTGTTGTGATCCAGTCCCACAAACTGTGGAATCTCTCCAGTATTCCGTCCGTGAGGTCACGGCCCTTCTTATAGTGTGAGCCAAAACAGAGTGTCCACAAATTGTTTACTCGTCAAGGCCCACTGCAGGCAAGAAGGATCACCTAATGTCCACACACACAAAATGACTGTAAGCAGATCACATCTTATTTTCTTCCCACTGTTTATCTCATGGACACTGACGTCCAGCGATTCCGCCCATACAAATGACTGAGAGCTGATCCAACCTCAGTCCCGGGACGTTCCACGCCCGTGCAATTAAGTGGCGCTCTGTGCTACTGGAGGAGCTGACTTTAAAAGCTCTGTCAGTAACCCGCTGCCCTTGGATGGCACAGTGCACCAAGTGGCTCTCACAGGAGCCGAAGCTTAGTCAAATTGTAACATTAATGCCAACTGTTATTGCTGTCTGTTGTAAAATATTAACTATACAACCACAGGACACACCAGCTTGTGATTCTGTATAAATCAAAAGAGTGAACTTTCTTCAAATGATCATATGTGTTTTTAAAGTTTACTATTTTTGCGCAGTGCACCATATATTTTTCTCCTGTTGTCACTGATTCCGTGATGATTTGAAGTTAGTAAAATTTTACTTAATAACTTTAATAACAAATTGTGATCTTGTTCTAGTTTTCTTCCTGTTCATTTTTTATGGTCCTCAAAGAATTGGCTCCAGGGCAGCTGAGGAGCTGGATGTGATAAACAAGAGTCTTTCATTATGCTGCGTCACAGGTGCCGCAACAAAACTGGGAGGATCAAAAGAGCTGAAATGCATTTTTCTACATTAGCAACGTTTCAAAAAAACGCAAACCAGTAATTTACTGGCAATAACAAGCTGAAATGTGTGTGTTTATCTAGGTTTAAACACGTCTTTGTGCCCTGTGCCAAAATAGACAATGTGTTACTGTCACGTTTGTTGTGGAAGCAGATTGCAGCTCTTGCTGTGCACTCAAAGTTAACTGGTTTCAGTCAGGAGCCATGGGACAGTTGGGCCTCAATTCTTCTGGACTGAGAAGCAGAAACTTCAACCAGGGTTCCTGCCCCTGTTCAGTGTCTAGTAGCCGCCATCACATGGTGCCAGCATGCGGGAATCCAGCGGGGACTTGGGGCTCGGCTTTGATGCCTTTTGATATTCATTGTCTAAAAAAAGGAAGACTAGCCAGGCATCCCAAAGTGCTTTACAGCCAGATGAAGTACTTTTTGATGTGGAGTCACTGCTGTAAACACACCAGTGAATTTGCACACAGCCAGCTCCCACCAACAGCAATGTGGCAATGACCAGATAATCTGTTTTGTTGTGATGTCGATTAAGGGATAAATATTAGCCAGGACACCCAGGGGAACTCCTCTGCTCTTCTTCAAGCCAATGGTATGGGATCTTTTGCATCTAGCCAAGCAGACATATAGGGTTTTGGTTTAACATCTCATCTGAAAGACAGCGCCTCCAACAGTGCAGTGCTTCCTCAGTACTGCACTGGAATATCGGCCTTTCATTTTTGTGCTTAAGCCTGAAGTGGGACTTATTACTTAAATGGGGAACGGCTGCATAATTCCAAGGTGCAGAGGGATCCAGGTGTTCTAGTACATGAGTCACAAAAAGCTAGTATGCAGGTACAGCAAGTAATTAAGAAGGCTAATGGAATAGTATCCTTTATTACGGGAGGGATTGTACATAAAAGTAAGGATGTTATGTTTAGTTCTATAGGGCATTGGTGAGACTGAATCTCGAATACTGTCTGCAGTTTTGGTCTCCTTATTTAAGGAAGGATGTAAATGCATTGGAGGAGGTTCAAAGGAGATTTACTAGATTGATACCTGGAATGGGCGGGTTGTCTTATGAGGAAAGGTTGGACAGGCTGGGCTTGTTTCCACTGGAGTTTAGAAGAGTGACGGGTGATTTGATTGAAGTACATAAGATCCTGAGCAGCCTTGACAAGGTGGATGTTGAAAGGATGTTTCCCCTTGTGGGTGAGTCCAGACCTAGGGGGCACTGTTTTAAAATTAGGGCTCGCCGTTTTAGGACAGAGATGAGGAGAAATTTTTTCTCTCCGAGGGTTGTGCGACTTTGGAACTCTCTGCCTCAGAAGGTGGTGGAGGCGGGGCCACTGAATATTTTTAAGGCGGAGGTAGATAGATTTTTGTGAGGCAAGGGAATTAAAGAATATCGGGGTTAGATGGGAATGTGGAAATCGAAACACAAGAAGATCAGCTGTGATCTTATTGAATGGCGGAGCAGGCTCGAGGGGCCGAATGGCCCCCACTCCTGTTCCTATTTCTCATGTTCTTATGCTCTTGAACCCAGAACCTTCGATTTTAGAGGCAAACATGCTACCAACTGAGCCACAGCTGACACATTCAGGAGAGTCCCTGCTTGGGTGGGGATATATTCCATTAGTTGAAAAAAATGAGGTGAAGCTTGAAAATGAAAGAAAATAATTTGATTGCACTGCTACCCAGAAGTGTACAGCCTTGGACTCTGGGCACTGCGAGAAAGGAATGAGTCCTCAGCCTGATATTTTCATTATCTGCTTTATTACAACCGGCTGTGATGAAAATGCACAACCTATTCGTCAGCTAAGTATTTCAGAAAAGCAGTGTTATCACAATAGTAAGTATAGACTAAATCAGCCATGTATGTTTGTACATTGTATTGTTTGGTACACAAAACAATGCAGGGATGTTGTAATTATACCCAGCGGAAAACTTTAATTAAAAATAAAGTCAGCAAAAAAAAACACAGCAGTAATTATTCTTCATTGCTTAATTACTCATCTCAGTCATTTTACTTATTTTACCTGAGTTCCTTTCACTAAATTACACGCCCAATTCTCATTGCTTAATCAACTAAAGCCACTGGACTTTGGATTCTGACTTGATTATGTTGTAAATTACAAAATGGACACAATTGGTTTGTAACATTACATTTCGGCTCACAAAGATTGGAAACTGGGAGCGGAATCGTCCCCAATTTGCACTAAGTGCGGTACCGGGTGGGAAATAGGAAGTTTTACCCACCAGCCACAATGGCGACTTTTCACATCATGTCATCCACTCCCTGCCTCATTAGTTATGCAGCCGCAGCAAACACATTGTCTCACTGGCAGGCGGTCACTGAATCGTCCTCCAGGCCGTTACCTCATCATTTCCTCACTCCGGATGCCCTATCGAAACTGCAGTAAAGCACACGATTATCAATGTTTGCAGCCCAGGACTGCTCCAGTGAAGTCATGGCCCTGAAAGCCGAGAAGAGTTCAGTGACCCATCACTGGAATGCCTTTCGGAGGCCCCATCATGATGTCCCCCATCCCCACTCTGGCTGCAGGAGGTCCAGCAATCTCACCACTCCAGCTTGGGATTTGATGGCAGTGCCACTGCCACACAGAGGAGGTCGGCCATCCAGTGCAGAAAGAGGATGAATGATCTCATCCATGCCACCAGGGTAAGGCAACCGTCTCATTGCTCTAAACTCACACACTCACAGCCCATTACACATTCACTGGCATCTCACTCACAACCAGCTCAAGGGGCATCACCACTCGTTCTCTTACACACCCTCACATCTCCAACTGGCCTCATCTCTGGAGACTTCCTCCTCAGCCCTCCCCATCTTGAGGCCACTTGCACAGACCAACATGTGCCCCCACACACACCCTGGGATACCTCCCTTCCCCAGTACAGCACCGCGAGTGCTGCCTGAAACAAGGTGGGCAAACAAACCTCGAAGTCCCGAGTGAAGTGCAGCTTGGCAGGTACACGTCACTTATGTACAATTGTGAAACACGTCAGCTCCCGGCTGATCCAGCGTGGGGTTTGGGGGGATGATTCTGTTGAGCTGGGCTTATAATGATATCCAGATGTATTAAAATGAAATTCCCAACGTGCGGCAGTGGGAAAGGCGGCCCGCCATGGATGGACAAAGCAGACGATCGCTAACTGGTTTCTGGCCTTACTGCCATTTTGTCCGCTCATGCCCGCCATGATGCCTGATGCCAACAGGCAAGGAAAATTCTGCCCTGGGTCCATTAATTATTATTCACTTTTAAAAATATTATTTTCTCCTTAGTGGCCTAATTACTAGGGAACTGTCCATCATGGAACTGATCCCTCTGAAACCTCTGTGCTCCTCCAATTCTGGCCTCCTTGTGTGGTCCCGATTTTCATTGGACCTTCAACTGCCCAGGCCCTATACTCTGGAATTCCCTTCCTAAACCTCTCCTCCCTCAAATCACCCTTTAAAACCTACCTCTTCTAACATGCTTTGACCTGTCCTACTATATCTTTATATGGCTCAGTGTCAAATTATGTCTGGTATGCTCCTGCGAAGCACCCAGGCATGTTTTCACTATGTTAAAGGTGCTGCATGTAGAGGTCTCGTGGTGCAGTGGGTAGCATCCCTGCCTTTGGGCCAGAAGTTCCAGGTTCAAGTCCTGCTCCAGGTTCAAGTCCCACTCCAGAACATGATGGCCAAGGAAGATGCTTTTATAATGTTGTCTAACAGGTTGATTATCAGCCTGTAAATCCTTCCAATACACTTGATGGCCGACGGTAAGAGTGAGTAAGTTTCCTGGTCAGCCATACTGCAGAAGGCAATGGCAAACCACCGCAGTACTTTGCCAGACACAATCATGGACCAATCCAGTAGAAGTCCAAGGTCACCTCTTAAGGCATGGTAAGCTGAAGGAAGAAAGGTACGATATAAATATGAGTTGTTCTTGAGTTAGCTGATGGTATGGGTGCTGCAGATGGCTTGAATACCATTGAATTCATGCTGAAATATGCTTCTACTTGTGCTAGCCCCCTTCCATCACCTCACCCAAATGGTCATTCTTCTTGTGTACCTAGGGAATGAAAATATTGTCAATCTATTATACCATAGGGAACATCACAGCTGGGCCGGGTTATATTCCCACCTAACACCAGACACATGCGGACTTCCCAGCAAAAGTAATTAGATCATAATCAGGAACAGTAACAATGCCGATTTTCCCTCTTCCCTTTTTGGGACACTGAAGCCAGTCTGGAGGGTCTCATTGCTCCCTGACTGAGAGCAGCTCAGCACAGCCTGGGGATCATAAATGGGACTGTGCCATTATGATTCCATACAGTACTGTGCAGTGACTACTTAGTGAGCCATCGGGAAGAGACCTATTTTTATATTCATGTTATTCCTGTCTAACTACATTACCTTCTATGTTCAACTTGTGATCTGTACTGAATCTACTGAGCTGAGGCAGGTTAGTAATGGTAATGCTACAATTGGGCTCAGTGACTTAGGGTTAGGAAGATGAACAAAATCAGCTAGGATATCCACTTCTGGCCACTGTCCAATGACTCCTGCCACAAAAGCATTTGTTTAAATGTCAGGTGAAGGCAGGATAAGGCCAATGATTGACTGCCAATACATATGCTGCCCATTCTCAGAAATGAAAGCATGCCTACCTGGATAAGATTCTGGAGAGTACCCAGGACCCATGGATGTGTAACCGAGCAATGAGCCAAAACTTCAAGAAAGGAGAAGGATAAATGAATGTGTTAACAATTGCTGGTATCATAACCCATCTAGAATATTCCATCTCGAACGCTTTGAATCTGTATGCTGACAGTAGCAAAAACCAGCCTATAATGGGCAACAAAAGAGTTACTGTCTCTCGCTCTAATAAGTCATCTACAATGATTTCATGTCTTTATTTAGAGGCAGAAAGAACAGAGATAGTCATCAGGTCAGTGAATAATCAGACAAATCAATTTTGGCAAACATGATAAAACCCAAACAAGAACTCATTAACAGCGTGCTTTCACTAATGGTAAACAAATTTATTTACAGCTGAGTGCTGCTAAAGAAAGGCTCACAGATTCATACAGAGTAGGTTGTCTGGGCCTGCAGATCACTGTAAATGTCGTCAAACCAGGGTCGTCTAGCCCTGTAAATCTACACATGTATATGGTTCTACAAAATGCTTTCAGGGCTACCCAGTGCCCTGGTTGGTAAAAGCTGCATGAGCAGGATTTTTAGTTTGATCAGCAAGCCCATCAGCGGCCAGGGAATGGACCCCCGACTGCGATCAGCCCCCACGACTGCAATTTCACGCTGGCTGGGCCAGTTAACGGCCGGCCAGTGTGAAAGGCGCGCTGAAAGCACCAGCAGTGCGGGGGGGCGGGGGGGTGGTGGGAAGAGGGCGAGCACTGAAGTCAGCGCGGGCGCAGGGGAGCGGGCACTGAAAGCCCCCTGAAGGTGGAGAGCTGCCTCAGGGTGCTGAAGAAATTAAACGCAAAAACTAAACATTTTGAAAACCAGGGAAAAAAAACGCCCACCCATCAGAATCAGCCACCTCAATATACATACAAGATGAGAATTCTGTCCAGATATTTTTATTTTCCTTTTAACTAATATCGGAAACCTCATCCCGCCCGTGGGTGAGGGATCCTGAAAAACGCAGAGGTCGCCGGGCCAATTTGCCTGCCTGCCCACCAACCATGACGTGAGACAGGCAATGAAAAATCTCAGTTAATTACTATTTTAATGGCCTTAATAGGCCTCTTAATTGTCGGCGGGCCTGCTTCCGACTCTCGTGCGTGCCCACTGACCAAAACATCAGGTGAGTGCGGGATGACTTCGGGACGCTCGCCCGATGACATCACGCGCTATTTCACGCTTGAGCAGGTCAGGAGTGCCCCGCACGCCGAGTGAAAAATTCTGTCCTATGTCACTGAACTGTAGGCCCCCACTCTGATTCCCAGTCTATGCTGTGTTAGTTAAATCTCTACCAGAGCAACAGTCAGGGGGTTCTACTGTTGAGTTCAAAGCTTCTGGACTTGGGATTGTAAAAACAATGGGTCAGGGTCTCAGCTCCCAATTGCTACCCAGTGACCTGCTGAAATGTGCAATTGTGTGGCTGTTGAGTGAGCGTAGGATAATGCTCAGCTGTGATACACCCCAAGCACATTCAAGTAGCCTAATGGCATTCATTGAGTGACCACCTACATAGATACTGGTCACACTGTGAGGGGGGGGGGGGAATTGCAGTGGAGTCAGATGAAGTGTTACTACATCTAATATCTATTCATATGCAGTTTTCAGGAGTCATTGGATAGCGTTCAGAAGCAGGAACTCTGGCTGATCTTGCCTATACCTAGGCCAGGCCACTGAGGACAATCCTAGCATCTCTATCACCAACCCAGTTCAAATCAAGTAACTCACCATCGGTTGCTTTTATGCCACAGACCATTGAAAATTAAGGGTTATTTAGCTGTCACAAGAATACAAACCTATTGTGATGAATCGGAGGCCTGTATCGCAGGAGATGTTATTATTTCATATTTCCTTAAGTGATTTTGTAGCTATGTTTGTAATTTGCCACATTAATTATTGCTTCATGGATGTAGGTTATCTGTGTTGATGTATAACACTCCCTGTCTTGTACGTTGAAGCTGCTCATTAGATCGAAATAGTTTGCCCAGACACATTGGACATTTTTCTGAATTTGGCCAAAGCACAGGAGAGCCGGAATCATCAACTGTGATTGTCTGCCCCAACAGGGGAGGCCTGTTTACCACTCAACTCTGCTTCACCGTGAAAGTGAGTCAATGTGCTGAGGCTAGTACCCACACAGCCTCCTTAATACCAGTAAAAAAACAATTTTGATTGACTGATCTGGAATCGAAAGGAGTACTTCCAGTGGGTCCTCTTGTTGTTGCTTGACCTTAAAGTAAGTTGAGAAGCAGCCAACCCATCTGACCATTTAAGTCCTTTAGTGAGTCTTTGCTTTGCCAGGCAGGTGATGATTTGGAGCCAGTGGAACACTCCATGAATTTCTGATTTCATGTATAAGTTTTGCATCACAGACATTGGTGCAAAATAAAAGTGCAACACTGAAAAGTGACCAAAATTGTGAAACATTATAATTAAAGCAAAAGACTGCAGATGCTGGAAATCTGAAATACAAACAGAAAATGCTGGAAAAACTCAGAAGGCCTGGAAGAAGAGTCACTTGAAACGTTGACTCTGTTTCCCTCTCCACAGATGCTGCTGGACCTGATGAGTTTTTCCATCATTTTCTGTTTTTAATTTATGAAACGTATTGTTTTGGAACATATTTGGTGCAAGTTTTAAAGTTTGCTGTGTTTGTCCTTACTTCAAGTAACATTATTTCTTAATAAGCTCTAATAACAAGCTTAACAATTTCTTAATATTTCTGAAGAAGAGTCAAACGGCCTCGAGACATTAACATTGGGCGGAATTTTCCGTGCCCGCTGGCGTGGAGGGCGTGATATGTGGCGTGAGTGGACAATATGACGGTAGGAAGGCAGGTCGCGATTGTCCGCTCAGTCCGTCAATGACAAGCCCTGTTTCCTGCCATCGGTCATCAGGAATCTCTTGGCAATACACCAGCATATCATTATCAGGTCATCCCCGTCAAGCTCTTGGTACCCAGCTGGATCGTCCATCCACGTTGGCGGGAAAGCACGCCAACGTGTTTCACAGCAGCACAGAGGCGATGTGCACTTTGGGTAAACTGGAGGTGAGTGAACAGCCACGTGCTGCCGAGCTCGCCAGGGTCGCCTGTTGCCTTGCAGGCTTCAGGGGAGCTGGTGAGGTGGTGGTTGTGGTGGTTTCGGGGTTATGTGCTGCCCTGCCTCAGAGGTGACTTTTGAAGGTGATGGGGCGCGGGGGGCAAGTGCAGCCTTGCCGTTGAGGCGACTGGTGGCGGGGGTGGGTGGTGGTGGTTAAGGGAGGCCCTGCCTCTGAGGTGGCTGCTGGCAGGGTGGTGCAAGGGCAGTACTGCTGTTGAATATAGTGCATGAGCATTCGGGGGGTGGAGGTGGTTTGGGGGGGGGGGTGGGGGGGGGGGGTTGGCGAGGGAAGTGGCCACACATTCAGGAAACCTGCAAAAAGTGACCATTCCTCTGTAACTGAGACAGTTCAGGCACAGCCACATTGATACAGGGGTTGGACTCCTAGCTTATCTGCCCACTCAAGCAATGCAGAGGCATCAAATTACCAAGTTCTCCAGAGCTCCCCCTACCCTCCCTCCAGCACAGACTGCAAATTCATGAGCAGTTGGACTGCACACATTGTACCATCTCCTCACTAAAGCTGGCCACATAGCAGTCACTGCTGGAGACACTCACAGCCCTTTGCAATGTCAGCATCCAGGTTTGGACCAGTCTCCCTCATGGTTCAAGCTAACAGGGTAGCCATGCCATCTCTGGCCATCCAAGTGGTGGTCAGCACTCTCCGGGAAGCGTTAAGGGCCTGTCACACTTAACTAGGACAGGTTCTTAGTACACCCATGCTAACCATGTGTCTCTCTCTTTCATCCTGCAGGAGGAGTACATCAGGAGCATAGAGCCCGGTGAACTAGCTGTATGCCTGATGGCCAACAGGGAGCAAAGACAACAAATCGGAGAGCGACTGAGGCTCCTGGCTGTGCAGAGGCAGGAGCAGCAACCTCAGGAAGAAGGAGTGGCTGGGGCTTCCGCACACGCTGCCCAAGAGTCACAGCGAGCCATCGCAGGGTGGCGCCTAGCGACACCCAGGGTTTATAGACGCTGCCTTTCATTCCTGCAGATGACCGAGAACCAGTGTCGCCGAAGACTGTGAATGTCTAGGGAACCAGTCGCTCACATCTGCCACTTACTGCAGGATTTGGTGCCAGGGGCTCATGGAGGGCATCCACTGCCAGTGGCTGTGAAAGTGACCGCGGGGCTCAATTTCTACACCAGTCGCTCCTTTCAGGGCTCCTCAGGCGACCTCTGTGGGATTTTACAATCTGTGACCCACAAATGCACCCATGAGGTCACGGATACCATCTTTGCGAGGGCACACAACTTTGTGCATTTCGCCAGGGACCAGGACAGCCAGGATGCAAGAGCGATTGGATTCTCCCGGATTTCGGGATTCCCACAGGTGCAGGGTGCGATTAACTGCACTCATGTGGCGCTCAGATCTCCGTCACAACACAGAGTGGACTACATCAACCCCAAGGGCTTCATTCACCGAATGTGCAGCTGTTGTGTGATCACCAGAAACCCATCCTGCAGGTGTGTGCACAGTTTCCAGGGAGTGTGCACGGTGCCTATGTCCTCAGTCGGTCACAGATCCCTGAAATCTTCCAGGCTCCACAGAAGCTGCAGGGTTGGCTCCTCGGGGACAAGGGCTACCCACAGAAGCTGTGACTGATGACACTGAGCAGCAGCCTCAGACTGCAGCAGAGCGACGCTATAATGAGGCTCATGTTGCAACTCGCAACTTGGTGGAGCAGACCCGGGATGCTGAAGATGAGGTTCCGGTGCCTGGACCGGTCTGGTGGAGCCCTGCAATACAGTCCACAGGGGGTGTCACACATCGTCGCCATCTGCTGCGCCCTTTACAACCTGGCACTGCAACAGGGAGAGGAGCTGGCTGAGGAGGAGATGGAGGAGCTGCACGTCTCCTCCGATGAGGATGAGTCTGAGGAGGTGCTCGGACTCGACGATGACGGGCATGAGGCCCTTGCTAGTTGAGGCAGGTGCGCTTGGGAGGCCCTCATAGCTGCCAGATTTGTGGAGGATGATGATGACATGCAATGAGGTGTCCCCACAGATCCTCACATTGCATCTGTGAACGTTTGACTCTAGTCTGGCTTATGGCAGTGTGAACACCCTCTGTGAGAATGATCCTGTCATGGAGACGTGGGGGAGGCTCTAATAGTCGTTTGATCGCAGGAGGATGATGATGACATGCAGTGAGGACACTCCATAAATCTTCACATACCCTCTGAGAATGTCTGACTCCTATCTTGTCGAGGGCAGCTCGCTTGCACCCCATGATCAGGGTCATATCATAGAGACGCAGCCACGAAACTTTAGAAGCAACTGATCCTTCAGTGGTCACAGATGCTGAAGAGATGGGGACCACCCCCTCTATTAAGGTGCTGAGAGCACACAGAGAGAATGAGAGAACTCTGTGGCACCTGCCCACTACATTCCGGCACCAATGACCAGCACGGCCAAGGTGCAGGCATCAGACATGTTTCCAGGGAGTGTGAGGCTGGACCATCACTTTGGTCTGAAGGCTGCACAGACACAGGGAAGAGGCCCTGGACTGAGACACCTGCCTTTATCTTGTGCAGAAAGGTTTCACATCTGAGTGACTGCGACGCCCTGTCTATGATGACTTTGGCGGGCATCCTCTGGAGGGCTGAGACTTTGAGGGCCCCGGACTGCTTTCGGGTTCTTGCTGTGTGGCAGTGGCACCCTCCTCAGCCTGTGGAGCTGGAGCTGATGAGGTCACAGGAAGAGGAGAGTCAGATGGGCTAGACGCTCTCGGAGTCATTTGGATGAATGGTTCCGGGGGATACACCTGCAGATCCTCCTCCCTATGAATGCCCAGGGGCCCTTGCTGACTTCTTGAGTGAGGAGCAGGGGTAGCTGGAGTGCGATTGAGCTGCCCAGGATCCCTTTCACGTACACACTGTTGGAAGCCAACTATGACATCAGCAATGGAGATGAGCCCACGCAGCAGTGCAGGGGTGAAGTCCTGGACCAATGTCTCCTTGGTGGCTGTCATCCTACCAGTGTTGACCTCAATGCGTTGGCGTGCCGTCACTATCATCTCAGAGTGAAGGCTGACGGACTCCTCCATCGTGCCTTGCAATCTGAGGAGTGCAGCGGCCATTCCTTCCTGATGTTCCACAGCTTGCCTTTGCAGCTCCAGCAATTATGACATGACCAAGTCCAGAGGCTCGTCATCTGACTCGGACTCAGCAACATTCTGGCCTCCAGCGGTCCTCCGAGTGCTGGACACCTGGGAAGTCCCTGCCCCCACCTGCTGCGGATCAGACAGTACGATGTGCTCACCAGATTGTGAACCCAAGGCTACTGTAAAGGTGGGTGTATTTCTGCGCTGGTGGAGGGTGTGGGTGAGCGCTGGGACTTCAGCATGGGTTCCTCCAGATTCCTCTTCAGAGGTTTCTTCAGAGCTTGATTAGAGGCCCTGGGTCATTAACTCTGTCGGCTGTTTGGCAGATGTGCCTGCGAAAGCAAGGAGAGATAAGACCTGTGAAAGAGAACACATCACTCACAGCATGCTTGTCTGATGGATGTTGCACTGCTGGATCCTCACTTGATAGAGCAGCACCAACCTCACCGTCAGGACAGGACTGGTCCAGATCTCCGCCGGCCAGCTGGATGGCTCTGTTTACAAAGCCAGTGAGGACCTTGATTTTGGGCGTTCCCCACCAGCTTGTGACCTCTCTCTCTCTCTCTCTCTCTTGTGTGCCAGCTTGTCCTGCATGGATAGAGATGGAGAAAGTGTAAGCAGGATGTTGCCAGGCGGTAAGTATGCCTGGCCTGTGTGGGTGGTGAGTGGTCCCATGGATGGGCTGAGGACAATGACGGTGAGTGTGAGAGAGTGAACGGTGATGTCCCTTGCACTGGCGGTGAGTGAGAGCCCTATGGGTGTGTGCTGGGTTTGTGAGTGTGTGAGTTGAGAGCAATGAGAAGAGTGACTTACCCTGGCGGAACGGAGGAGATCATTCATCCTCTTGCGGCACTGGGTGGCTGTCCTCTTCTGCAGGGCGTTGGCGCTGACCACCACCTCCCAAGCTGGATTGGTCACGTTACTCCCATCCTGCGGCCAGAGCGGGGGTACAGGACATCCTGGCGGGTCTCCACGGCATCCAAAAGTCGCTCGAGAGAACGTGTCGCTGAGCCTGGGGGCTGCAGCCTTCTTCAGTTTCAGGGCCATGTCTTCCGTGCAGCGGTGGTGAGCTGGAAGCGCTGAGCTGAGTGCACGTGGCTGGACTTTAAACATGGCGCCCGGCGTGATGCAGCAGCGGGGTGACGGCAGGCGGGCGAGTGAGAGCCCGCCTGCCACGGAAACGGCGTGTTTCCCGGAGGTGCATAAATAATGAGGCGTGTCCGGGACGATACAGAGTGAAAACCCACCGTTGCGGCTGGTGGGTATAGCGTCGTTCTACCCGCCCGCTACCGCACTTTGTGCAAATTTGGGAAAATCTCGCCCGTTGCTTCTCTCTCCTCAGTTGCTGCTGAGTTTTTCCAGCATTTTCTGTTATTTCAGATTTCCAGCCCGTGCAGCATTTTGCTTTTATTTCTGAATAAACATGGTGAGTAGCCTGTAGCCTGAAATACACGGTTCATCAGGGTGTTTTTTTTTTCTATCACTAGTGAGTTTATTAATGGCATAAGGAGTTTGTTGTTTATCCTGTGCATGCTATATTATCAGATATTTTGTACATTTGGGTCATCTTTATTTCAAAGGGAATGAGCATTTGCTTGTAACATATGTAATTCAGCAAATGCTTGCTGGGCCCAGTACTTGTTCTGGAGGCAGCGTACATAGTATCTTCATCTTATCAATGTAATCAGGTAGAACATGGAATGCTAATGATTATAAAATTTTAGTCATTTCTGATTTCCCACATGTAGATTAGATGTTTACATTACTGTAGCATTCAAAGTCCAGAATTCAGCCATGCAACGATTTAGTTTGGGAAACACTTTCAGTGAGGATGCTATCTTCTTCTATATTTTGACCATCCTGCCTCAAGCGGGGATGCAGTTCCTTAGTTGTCAGCAGTTACCAAGTCCAGTTGTACCCGATTGCTCATTCTTCATGACTGAGCCGGGCCAGATCGTGGATTGCATAGAGAGTGGAGCAGAGTTTAGGATGGAAAATGTGGAAGTCCAGTTTTCCCTGCGTGGTGGCTCCACAGCTCACAACTATTTTCTTTGACAGGATTTTGGTCTGGAAGTCAGCCTGGCTTGGCTTCCATTTGGTCGGGGGTTGGTGGGGGATGGTGGGGTTGGGGGGGGTGGGTAGGGGAGGGCACCCTGAAGCACACCATAGGTGCAGCTAGGAAGCCTGCAGCTGGTACTGGGGGCATAGGAAGGGTTCTAGTCCCTGACTCCAGTGGTAGGAGAGGGTAAAGTCCGATCACTGACTCCAGAGGGTCATTGTATGGAAAGATGTGGGGGAAGGCGGGTACAATGCAAGGGAAGAAGGTAAGCTTGGCAGCATTCCTGGACCACAAGCAGTGCTGCAAAGGCATTTACTTTCTCCCCAAATGGAATGAGGGAGTCTCTGGCTATTGCCCATCCCTAATTGCCCTTGAGAAGGTGGTGCTAAACTGACTTCTTGAACCGCTACAGTCCATGTGGTGTAGGTATACCCACAGTGCTGTTAGGGAGGGAGTTCCAGGATTTTGGCCCAGCAACAGCGAAGGAACAGTGATATATTTCCAAGTCAGGATGGTGAGTGGCATGGAGGGAAACTTGGTGGTGTTCCCGTGTACCTGCTGCCCTTGTCCTTCTAGATGGTAGTGGTTGTGAGTTTGGAAGGTGCTGTCTAAGGAGCCTTGGTGAGCTACTGCAGTGCATCTTGTAGATGGAACACACTGCTGCCACTCTGTGTCAGTGGTAGAGGGAGTGGATGTTTGGGGGAGAGGTGACAATCAAGCGGGCTGCTTTGCCCTGGATAATGTCAAGCTTCTTGAGTGTTGTTGGAGCTGTACTCATCCAGACAAGTGGAGAGTATTCCATCATACTCCTGAACTGTGCCTTTCAGATGGTGGACAGGCTTTAGGGAGTCAGGAGGTGAGTTACTTGCTGCAGGATTCCTAGCCTCTGACCTGCTCTTGTAGCCACATTATTTATGTGGCTAGTCCAATTCAGTTTCTGGTCAATAGTAACATCCAGGAGGTTGATATTGGGGGATTCAATGAAGGTAATGCCATTGAGTGTCATGGGGCAATGGTTAGATTGTCTCTTGTTGGAGATAGTCATTGACTGGCACTTGAGTGGCATGAATGTTACTTGCCACTTGTCAGTCCAACTGGGATATTGTCCAGGTCTTGTTGCGTTTGGACATGGACTGCTTTAGTATCTGAGGAATCACGAATGGTGCTGAACATTGTGCAATCATCAGCGAACATCCCCACTTCTGACCTTATGATGAAAGGTCATTGATGAAGCAGCTGAAATGGTTGAGCTGAGGACACTACCCTGAGGAACTCCTGCAGTGATGTCCTGGAACTGGGATGAGAGGAGATCTAATTGAAGTATATAAGATGCTAAAGGGGATAGACAAAGTAGATGTGGAGTGGACGTTTCCCCTTGTGGGGCATTCTAGAATGAGAGACCATAGTTTTAGGCTAAGGGGTGGTAGATTTAAATCAGAGATGAGGAGGAATTACTTTTCTCAAAGGGTTGTGAACCTGGAATTCACTACCTCGGAGTACAGTGGATGCTGGGACACTGAATGAACTTAAGGAGATGGAAAGATTTTTAATTAGTAATGGGTTGAAAGGTTATGGGGAGAGGGCAGGAAATTTGGAGTTGAGGCCAAAATGAGATCAGCCATGATCGTACTGAATGGCGGGGCAGGCTCGAGGGGCTGAATTGCCTACTCCTGCTGCTATTTCTTATGTTCTAACTGAGAAGATTGACCTCCAACAAACACAACCGTCTTCCTTTGTATTCTAGGTGTGGTCTAACTAGTGCCTTGTATAGTTTTAGCGAGCCTTCCCTATTTTTATACTCCATTTCCTTTGAAATAAAGGCCAACATTCCATTTGCCTTCCCTATTACCTGTTGAACTTGTATGTTAGCTTTTTGGGATTCATGCACAAGGACTCCCAAATCCCTCTGTGTTGCAGCCTTCTGCAGTCATTCTCCATTTAAATAATATTCAGCTTCTCTATTCTTCCTACCAAAGTGCATAACCTCACATTTTCCCACATCTTATTCCATCCGCCAAGTTTTTGCCCACTCACTTAACCTGTCTATATCCCTCTGTAGACTCTTTGTGTCATCCTCACTACTTGCCTTCCCACCTATTTTTGTGTCATCCGCAAACTTGGCAATAGTACATTCACTTCCCTCATCTAAGTCATTAATATATATTGTAAACAATTGAGGCCCCAGCACTGATCCCTGTGGCACTCCAATAATTACAGGTTGCCATCCCGAAAATGGTCCCCCTTCTCCCAACTCTCTGTCTTCTATTAGTTAGCCAATCCTCTATCCATCCTAATATACTATTCCCAACACCATGGATTCTTATCTTATTAAGTAGCCTTATGTGTGATACCTTATCGAACACTTTTGGAAATCCAAATATATTACATCTACTGGTTCCCCTTTATCTGTCCTGCTTGTTACCTCCTCAAAGAATCCTAATAAATTTGTTAGACATGATTTCCCCTTCCTGAAGCCATGCTGGCTCTGCTTGATTAGATTATGTATTCCTAAATGCTCTGCTTTTACATCCTTTATAATAGACCCCAACATTTTCCCAATGACAGACGTTGAGCTCACTGGCTTGTAGTTACCTGTTTTCTTGTGTCCCTCCCTTTTTGAATAAGGATTTTACATTGGTTGTTCTCCAATCCTCTGGGACTTTTCCAGAATGTCAGGGTTCTTGGAAGATTACTACCAGTGCGTCCACTATCTCTGTAGCTACTTCCTTTAAAATCCTAGGATGCAACCCATCAGGTCCAGGGGACTTATCGACCTTTAGCCCCATTAGTTTCCCTAGTACTTTTTCTCCAGTGATAGTTATTGTATTTATTTCCTCCCCCCTCCCCTCTTTTGCACTTTGATTATTTAGTATTTTTGGAAAGCTATCTTCTACCATGAAGACTGAAGGAAAGCAATTATTCAACTCCCCTGCCATATCCTGGTGTTCCCCATTATTATTTCCCCAGCCTCATTATCTAAGGGGCCTATGTTCACTTTGGCCTGTCTTCCTTTTTATATATTTAAAGAAGCTCTTACTATCCAATTTTATATTACTTGCTAGTTTACCCTCAAAGTTTATTTTCTCCCTCTTTATTTTTTTTTTGGTCATCTTCTGTTGGTTTTTAAACTTTCCCAATCCTCTGGCTTACCAATAATCTTTGCCACATTGTATGTTTTTTCTTCAATTTGATACTGTCTTTCACTTCCTAGGTTACCATGATTGGTTTGTCCCCTTCCTTGAGCCCTTCTTCCTCACTGGGATATAGCTTTGTTGAGAGTCATGAACTATTTTCTTAAATGTCTCCCATTGTTCATCAACCGTCTTTTTGCTAAAATCCTTTCCCAGTCCACTCCAGCCAACTCTGCCCTCATTCCTCTGTAATTGCCCTTATTTAAATTTAACACAGTTGATTCTGACCCAAATTTCTCACTCTCAAACTGAATGCTAAATTCTACCACTGTTTTGGATGAAAGAAAGCAAAGATTTCCATTTACATAGCGCCTTTCACAACCAAACATCCCAAAGCACTTTACAACCAATGAAATACTTTTTGAAGTGTAGTCACTGCTGTAATGTAGCAGCCAAGCTACACAGCAAGCTCCCACAGACAGCAATGTGATAATGGCCAGATAATCTGTTTTCGTGATTTTGATTGAAGGATAAATGTTGGCCAAGACACCAGGGATAACTCCCTTGTCTTTCTTCAAAATAGCAATCTTTTATATCCACCTAAGGGGGACCTTGGTTTAATATCTCATCCAAAAGACGCACTCTCCAACTATGCAGCACTCCCTCAGTGCTGCACTGGAACGTCAGGCTGGCGTTTGTACTCAAGTCTTGGAGTGGGACTTGAATTCACAACCTTGTAATTCAAAGGCAAGAGAGCTACCAACTGAACCATGTCTGACGTGCTTCAAAAAGCAAATAGGCCAAGGATAGAGACTTGGAGACTCCAGAGGCTCTACCTTGGCTCCTTTTTCTCATACCCATGGAAGCATATACTGTTCCCCCATTAGACCACCTGAGATCAAATTTGGGTCTTTGCTAGTCTGTTATGTTCAAATACTCAGTTTGAGATCAGTCTATTTGTGTTTCATTGAAGTCTATAGTTTGATTCAGCTGCATTGTGAAGTGCTTTTTTTTAAAGTGTTCTTATGTCCCTGGAGGTTTTTGTACCTCTCCATTAGATTTCTGAGAGAACATAAATAATTTGACTGTTTGCCACACATAGCTCTCCTAATGTTCTCTCTGGCTGCCCCCGGCAGCAGGTTTCCTTAATAAATGTTGCTCCCGTTTGCATCACTGTCAATCTCATAATTCCTCCTGGAAACTCTCCAATGTGAAATTGAGCTGTCTAGATCGGACTTAACAGTGATGACTGTCACCGGACCGCCTGCTGACGCCCACTGCCACATATGAAAAGTCGTCCACTGTAATCTCTCCAGTCCAGGAATCTCTTGGTCAGAAACACCAGTTGTTCAGACGTTCTTTGGGTAGACTCAAGCAATTGATGGCATCATTTTAGTACAGCACTTTGGGAGTGTAAACAGTATTTGGATAAGTAAAACAATTTTTATTAATGGTTAATAATGTTTTATCACTGTTTTATGCTTCAGGTAAATATTTATACCAAGGTGCTTTCTGGCTCACACACTTGTGATCAGGAATTTTAAAATCATTTTATTATCCAGAAACTTCTGAAGTCCAGAAATGACTCAGCCCCAAGCATCCCAGACTGGAAAAGTGAAACTGAAACTGGTCAGATTTATTTTCTCTCTTCATTCTCAGGATTAGGGTATTGCTGATTTATTGTTGTTGATTATGTGTACTTTGTCCTTGAACTTCTTGTTTATTCATTCAAAGGCTAGGAATCCTGCGATGAGTAACTCACCTCCTGACTCTCGAAAGCCTGCTCACCATCTACAAGGCACAAGTCAGGGGTGTGATGAAATGCTCTCCACTTGCCTGGAGGAGTGCAGCTCCAACAGTACTCAAGAAGCTTGACATTATCCAGGACAAAGCAGCCTGCTTGATTGGCACCCCTTCCACTTCCACAAGCATTCATTCCCTCCACCATCGACGCACAGTGGCAGCAGCCTGTACCATCCACAAGATGCACTGCAGCAACTCACCAAGGCTCCTTAGGCAGCACCTTCCAAACCCACGACCACTACCATCTAGAAGAACAAGGGCAACAGACACATTGGAACACCACCGCTGGAAGTTCCCCTCCAAGTCACACTTACCATCCTGACTTGGAAATATATCGCCATTCCTTCACTGTCACTGGGTCAAAATCCTGGAATTCCCTCCCTAACAGCACTGTGGGTGTACCTACACCACACGGACTGAAGTGCTTCAAGAAGGCCGCTCATCACCACCTTCTGAAGGGCAATTAGGGCTGGGCAATAAATGCTGACCCAGCCAGTAACATCCACAACCTGTAAATGAATTGTTAAAAAATTCACATGATGTGGGCATTGCTGGCTGGGCCAGCATGTATTGCCTATCCCTAATTGCCCTTGAGAAGATGGTGCTGAGCGGCCTTCTTGAGCCACTGCAGTCCATGTGGTGTAGGTACACCCACAGTGCTGTTAGGGAGTGAGTTCCAGGATTTTGACCCAATGACAGTGAAGGAATGATGATATATTTCCAATTCATGATGGTGAGTGGCTTGGAGGGGAATTTGCAGGTGGTGATGTTCCCATGCATCTACCACCCTTGTCCTTCTACGTGAAAGAGATCACATGTTTGGAAGGTGCTGTCTAAAGAGCCATGATGAATTGCTGCAGTGAATCTTGCAGATGATACACACTGCTGCTACTGTGTGTTGATGGAATGAGTGAATGTTGAAGGTGGTGAATTTAAGGTGGTGCACTGCTACAAACAGTTTGATACAACTGAGTGGCTTGTTTGACCATTTCAAAGGGTGTTTAAGAGTCAGACTACCTTGGTGTCAGATTAGTGAACCTCTGAGGGAGATTAAGAACAGCAGGTTTCCTTTTCTAAAGGAAATTAGTGTAACAGTTGCGTAATGAGGATGCGCCAGAGTTGATGGAATAGTAATCAGAGCAGGAGACCTAGCAGATTTTTAATCTCTCTAATCCAGTGGCACTGAGGCCGATTATAATAATCGTACTTATCTTAAGCTCAGTAAAAGAAGTGGATTTTGAGGAAGATCTTAAAGGAGGAAAGGCAGTAAAGATGTTGGAGAGGAGTAAAGGGGAAATTCCACAATGCGAGGTCTAGGCAGCTGAATAAGCAACTGTTAATGATGGAGCAAAAAGAAGAGGGTTTTACAAGAGTCCAGTGTCTAAAGAACAGAGAATTTGGAAGGGTTGTAAAACTGGGGAAGGGGCGAGGGCATGAAGAGATTTAAAGACAGAAGCCAACAGACTTTAGCAAGGACATGGTAATAAGTGAGTGGACTTGGTGCAGGATTGGAAATGAAGAAACAGAGTTTTGAGTGAGCTGATGATGGAGGATTGGGGCCACTTAGGAAAGCATTTGACTAACTGAGTCTGAGGTGATTCCTCCCTCTCCACAAATTTGAATTCTTATTTTGTATTTAGTATTTTATTCAACTTAGGGTGCATTCATAATACAAGGATAATTATCATAAATTCAGGCAGACACCGCAGACAGATCTCCAACCATTTAAAATAGTGAGGCTCCCCACCAGAAGTGCAAAGCTGAAAATTAACCCTTCCAAGTTTATTATCAGAGCAAAGAAATTTTCACCCTCACAACGTTAAACCTGTGTATTGTTATTTCATCTGACCTGACTCCAAAGCACAATGAGAGTTCCCCCCTCCAAGAATTAGCTTTCCTGTCAAGTTAGGCACTGACTCAAGACCTTATAGTATAGCTACAATATCAGTGCTTCCTCTTGATGTTACGCTCCTTGTATAAATTCAGCCTGCGTCTCCTTCACCATGAAACTTGTTCATTATCTCGGTGGGCAATGAGAATATGAAAACACAACAAGGGCATTCTCACATCAGCTGAAGTTAAATTCAAAATGACTTGTAGCATTGGATATTCAAAAGCACAGCTGTTGGAGTATATTGTGCTGAATAGAATTATATATTACATGCTGCTGTCTCTTTGGTATTAGGCTTTGATTCATTAGTTCTCAAATAACACATGCTACCCTGTGTCAGGTGGTTATGACATTCCATGGATAACAGTTGACTAGGTCTATATAATTTTGCATTATAATTGTTTTTATGTGCACATTTTGTATCTTCATCCTAACCCTAGCCTTGGTATCCAACCATTAAAAGTGTAAACTTAACAGTACAGTATACAAAACTGTAGCATGCACTCATGTAAAGACTTTGCAAATAATTTACCTAATTAACAGCACCAACAGTGCAAAACTTTGAAATTATATTTTTAAATTAAAAAAAATAACATTTTTTATTTTACTGCCTGGAGCCCAACTCTAGGATTTGAGCACATCACCTTGGCTGATAGTCCAATGTGCTGACATTTAGATGAAGAGTTAAGGAGTTGTCTGCTTATTCCAGTGGATCTTAAGGACCCACATTGCTATTGAAAGAAAAGCGGAGTTTCCTTGGTGGCTTGCCCATCATTCCTTCCTTGACCAACACAGCGAAAACACATTAACTGATCATTCACCACATTTTTTTGTGGGAACATAGCTGTGTGCAAAATGACTAATTAGGCTTGCCAAAATAACAACTCTTCAAAGTCATTCATTGTATATCCTTTTTTTTAATTCATTCATGAGGGCGTTGCTAGTTCAGCCAGTATTTATTGTCCATCCCTAATTTCCCTTGTTCAGAGGCCATTTAAGAGTCAACCACATTGGTGTAGGTCTGGAGTCACATGTAGGCCAGACCAGGTAAGGATGGCAGATTTTCTTCCCTAAGGGACATTAGTGAACCTGATGAGTTTTCACAACAATC
Source organism: Carcharodon carcharias (assembly GCF_017639515.1). NCBI lineage: Eukaryota > Metazoa > Chordata > Chondrichthyes > Lamniformes > Lamnidae > Carcharodon > Carcharodon carcharias. The sequence goes on from NC_054498.1 coordinate 6,958,180, forward strand.
AACAATGGTTTCATGGTCATCATTAGACTTTTAATTCCAGATTTATGTTGAATTCAAATTCCACCATCTGCGGTGGTGGGGTTCAAGCCCAGGTCCCCAGAGCATTACCCTAATGTCACTGGGTTACTAGTCCAGCGACAATACCACTACGTCATCACCTCCCCTTATGATATACTTTGTATAAATGATGTACTTTGAGACATTTCTAAAAAGGCTGGTTAAAGTGCCCTATAAACAGAAGTCTTTGTTTCCTTCTTTATCGAAATAACTGAAAATTATTTTATGTATTATTGGCATTTAAATTCATCCCAACTGAAAATCTAGTGCAAAACATTCTTTTAACCTAACTGCCATAGAAACTGAGAGGAATTGGTGTGAATTGTTCTAATATTTATAAAGTAAAACCCCTTGTTTGATATTAATGTTATTTTAAGTCAACTCACTGAAGTACCACATATAGACAAAAAGATTATTTTAACTGAGTGAGGATTAACATAAGACTATAAACTTGTAGGAGCTAAATTCTTTAAGTTTGTATTCCTGATTAAATGTGAATAAAATTGTAGAAATCAGGAAAGCACTGGGTCACCCAATGGCTTTATAAAACGAGTAACCAATATGCATAGACCAGGGGGTCAAGGTTCAACCTGAGTTAGCTGATTTAAAAGAATGGGGTTAGGGTGGTGTTACAGTTGGGTAGAAAGAGAAAACTTCACTAAGCTTTCTGTTGCTGTATAACTTTCATAGACTCCTGCCCCATGGAAATGTTTGGCTGTTGTTACAAGCTCAAAGAGTACATTGCTTCTAGTATAATGTTTTTATTAGAACTGAACGTAATATGGCTGCCCTATACTCTGTGCCTCATGGCAGAGGTCACATGACTACAGCAAGCCAGGTATGGACCTTCAGTACAAGATTGCATTTCAATCCAATAGTTGTGGACATAATTGCATTCAGCTGTAATGTTCCCCTTGGTAGAGTAACCTAGTAACACTCAATGGAGGAGATTTTGAGGTATCCTTCCCAGCAAAAACAGGCTGGTTGTACATTGAAAACTGTGGGCAAAAACTTTTCCACCAATGCCATTGCACCTGGGTTCTCAGAACAGATATTCTGGGCAACTAACCGAAGCAAGCACACAGCTAATTTAGCTATTTAAATTGGTGCTCATGTGGCATCAACCGCACCCTGATGCCATTTTAGGGTAACTAGGTAGGCCATGTATCCTCTGCCCAGTATCAGTGGTGGTTCCTCTGAAGAGGAGTCCAAAGGCAAGTACATAATGCTTCTCCATTCTTCCCAAAAATAAACTGGGCGACTGGTCTGCCCTCCCCAGACTTCCCTGTCCACAAACAGACCACCTCATGACCTCCCTTGGCTTTAGGCTGTAGGCCCATCAGGCCACTACATATTGTGATGGCTCTTAGCCAGTAGGCTGTGCCAGCACACCTGTTTTCTGCCCATAGCTGACCCCGCCTCATGTTAATGAATTTCAGCCTCATGTGGATGCTGATGCCTTGCTGGCAGGGACAGTCTGCCAACTCACTGTCTGAAAATAGTGAAGAGGAAAAATTGCCTAACCTCACACATAGGGAATGGACACTCAATTGAAGTACTTGAGGGAACATGCTAGGGTCTACCATTCAGCAAGTAACCAATTGGTTTAATGGGGTTGGGGTAGGTGGGTAATGGGGAAAAGAATTAATATCTAGCAGAATTTTCTTTTTATAAGGATCTCACTATGTATATGTTGAACCTTTTTTGTTTATGTGTTTATAAACTTCACTATGATTCTGAGGGGAGGCAATTACTGTCTCCCATCTCCACTCATGCCCTCTCTGAGCTCATCTTATCCATGAGATTGTGCTCCCTTGACACTATTCTCACTAAATTACCAACAGCCCATCTTCTATTCCTGACTGTCATGTTAGTTGATATTTTAACTTTCTTCTGAGGTACTATCCCTTTCTCCTTCAAATCTGACATCATTCCCCCCCCCCCACCTCACCAGCTCAAAAAAACAACCTTTGACCCCTCTGTCCTTGCAAACTACTGACCCATCTCCAACCTTCCTTCCTTCTCAAAAATCCTTGAACATGTTTTTGCCTCCCAAATCTATCCCCATTTTTCCCCAGAATCTCTTCAATCTCATCAAAGTCTCTAGTGACATCCTATGTGACTGTGACAAAGGCTCCTCCTCACCCTTCTTTACTTGTCTGCAGCCTTTGACACCTGGTTGACCACAGCATCTTCCTCCAACTCCTTGCCACCATCGTCCACCTGAGTTGGACTGCATTTGCCTGGTTCCATCCTTACCTACCTAGGAGCACCTAGATACTTCCTTTGCCATCCCACAACATTATTTCTGGTGTGTCGCAAGGATTTATCTTATGTGGCCTCCTATTTCCTATCTGCATGCTGCCCCTTGGTGACATCTTCTGAAATCACAGTGCCAGTTTGCACATGTATATTTAGCTCTACCTCACAACCACCTCTCTCAATACCTCCACTATCTCTAAATTGTCTGACTGCTTGTCCGGCATCCAGTAATGCATCAGCAAACTTTTCCTCCAACTAAATATTGGGATAATGAAGCTATTGTCTTCAGTCCCCATCACAAATTTCATTCCCTAACCACTTCCTCCATCCCTCTCTCTGGCAAAATTCTGAAGTTGACCCAGACTATTTGCAACCTTTGTGTTACATTTGACATTGTGATGAGAACCTGACCACATATCTGCCCATCACTAGGACCTCCACCTTCATAACATTGTCTTACTTTGGCCCGACTTTAGCTCACCTGTTCCTCAAAGTCTCATCCATTTCTTTGTTTAAATTTCACAGACACCAGTTTAATACATGTACATGTTTGTGTGTGTGTGTGTACTAGTTGGATTGGCCATGGCTTTGTTATTTGTTATTTCAATGCACTTCTGGCTGGCCCTTACATTCTACCATATGTAAATTTAAGATCATCAAACTCTGCTGCTCATGTCCTAAATCACACCAAATCCCATTCATCCATCATCCCTGTGCTAACTGTGCCACATTGGCTCTGTGTTAAGCAGCCCCTTGATCTTAAAACTCTTATCCTTGTTTTCAAATCTCTCCATGGCCTTGTTCTTCCCTAACTCTGTCATCTCTTCCAGCCCAACGTGGTATCTGTGCTCCTCCAATTCTGGATTCTTGTGCCTCCCTGATTTTAATCACTGTGCCAGTGGTGATCATGCCTTCACCTGTCAAGGCCCTAAGCTCTGGAATCCCCTCTCTAAACCTCTCCACCTCTTTTTTCTCCTTAGGACGCTCCTTAAAACCTTTTTGACCCTCTGCCCTGACATCTTCTTTTGTAGCTCAAAATCAATTTTTTGTTTATTATGCCCCTTTTATACTTCCACGGGATGTGGGCATCACTGGCAAGGCCAGCATTTGTTGCCCATCCCTAATTGCCTTTGAACTGAGTGGCTAGCTAGGCCATTTCAGAGGGCAGTTATGAGTCAACCACATTGCTGTGGGTCTGGAGTCATATGTAGGCCAGACCAGGTAAGGATGGCAGATTTCCTTCCCATAAGGGCATTAATGAACCAGATGGGTTTTCAGGACAATTGATGATAGTTTCATGGTCACCTATCTTTCAATTCCAGATTTATTAATTGAAGTTAAATTCCATGTCATATTGGCATGGGATTTGAACCCATGAATCCCAGAACATTTGCCTGGGTCTCTGGATTACCATTCCAGTGACATTACCACCACACCACTATCTCCTTTTTTTTATTCAGTCACGGAATGTGGGTGTCGCTGGCTGGGCCAGCATTTATTGCCCATCCCTAGTTGCCCTTGAGCAGGTGGTGGTGAGCTGTCTTCTTGAACCGCTGCAGTCATATGGTGTAGGCACATCCACAGTGCTGTTAGGGAGAGAGTTCCAGGATTTTGACCCAGCAACAGTGAAGGAACGGTGATATATTTCCAAGTCAGGATGGTGAGTGGCTTGGAGGGGAACTTACAGGTGGTGGTGTTCCCATGTATCTGCTGCCCTTCTAGATGGTAGTGGTTGTGGGTTTGGAAGGTGCTTTCCAAGGAGCCTTGGTGAACTCCTGCAGTGCATCTCGTAGACGGTACACACTGTTACTACTGTGCGTTGGTGGTGGAGGGAGTGAATGTTTGTGGATGTGGTGCCATTAAAGCGGACTGCTTTGTTTCTGGATGGTGTTCAGCTTCTTGAGTGTTGTGGGAGCTGCACTCATCCAGGCATGTGGAGAGTATTCCATCACATTCCAGATTTGTGCCTTGTAGATGGTGGACTGGCTTTGGGGAGTCAGAAGGTGAGTTACTTGTTCCACGATTCCTAGCCTTTGACCTGCTCTTGTAGCCACAGTATTTAAATGGCTAGTCCAGTTCAGTTTCTGGTCAATGGTAACCCCTAGGATGTAGATAGTGGGGGATTCAGTGCTGGTAATGCCATTGAACATCAAGGGGTGATGGTTGGATTCTCGCTTGTTGGAGATGGTCATTGCCTGGCACTTGTGTGGCACGAATGTTACTTGCCACTTGTCAGCCCAAGCCTGGATATTGTCCAGGTCTTGCTGCATTTGGACATGGACTGCTTCAGTATCTGAGGAATTGCAAATGGTGCTGAACATTGTACAAATTCAGCGAACATCCCCACTTCTGACCTTATAATGGAAGGTCATTGATGAAGCAGCTGACGATGGTTGGGCCTGGGACACTACCGTGAGCAACTCCTGCAGTGATGTCCTGGAGCTGAGATGACTGACCTCCAACAACCACAGCCATCTTCCTTTGTACTAGGTATGACTCCAACCAGCAGGGAGTTTTCCCCTGATTCCCAATAACTCCAGTTTTACTCGGGCTCCTTGATGCCACACTCAGTCTACCGTTGCCTTGATGTCAAGGGCAGTCACTCTCACCTCACCTCGGGAGTTCAGCTCTTTTGTCCATGTTTGAACCAAGGCTGTAATGAGGTCAGGAGCTGAATGGCCCTGACGGAACCCAAATTGGGCATTAGTGAGCAGGTTATCGCTGAGCAAGTGCTGCTTGATAGCACTGTTGATGACCCCTTCCATCACTTTACTGATGATCGAGAGTAGACTGATGGGGCAGTAATTGGCCAGGTTGGATTTGTCCTGCTTTTAGTGTCCTGTGAAGTACCTTGCTTTTACTATATGTTAAAAGTGCTTTATAAATACAAGTTGGTGCTGAAATCAGGATCAGAAACCATTTAGCAGGTATTTGTTCATAAGATATGAGTGGTTCTGGCAAGAACGTATTTATTGCCCATCCGTAATTGTCCTGAGAAAGTGCTGGTGAAGTTTCTGCTTGTGCCACTGTTGTCTTTGTGATGATGATGCTCCCAGGATGATCCTAGGCAGTGAACTCCAGGATTCTGACACCGCCTGATTCATGACTTGTGCACAAATCGGGCTGGGTGTGCGACTCGAGAGCACTTAGAGGTGGGTGTTGGTGTTCCCGTGATCGTGCGTCCCTTGTCCTTTTTGGTGCTCGGTGTCGCGGGCTGGGAGGTGCTGTCTTAGCAAGCCTGTGAATTGTTGCAGTGCATTCTGTAGGTAGTACATACTGCAGCCACTGTGTGGCAGTGGTGGAGAGAGCGGACGAGTTCAGTGGCAGGCACACCGATCAAGTGAACTGCTTTGCCCTGAATGGCGTCACACTCTCAATTTCTACCCCGTAAATAAATAGCTGATCACAGCAAAACTGTACAGAAATTAGTGTAGAAAAATGTATTTATTTAACAAGTAGATGAAAGCAGAATAAAACTTTAAATGTTTTGATAAGTTTGACACACTTAGTCAATTACATCCACCTGGTTACTATGGTTTTCTAAGTGAAGTTGTAAAGCCAACACTGAAACATAATCAACCTGAGCACTATCCTCAACTCTATTCAGACACCAAAGATTTTTTATGTAATGACAAAATAATTTGAGAGTTTTAAACGAACATTCCTTTACAGTCTTGTTTTTAATTCATTTTCCAAAACTTCATTTTCAGAAACTTAAACTAAATTTACTGGACACCAGTTTAATACATATACGTGTGTGTGTGTGTATACACTAGCTAGATTGCCCATGACCTTACATGTAGGAGTCAAGACCAAAGGGAACAGGATAGCTGGACCAGACACCAATTTTAAGTACCTGATTGTATTTATGTGTATTCTGATTTCATTCAAATTTGAACCTTTGTTCTTGATCAGATCCAACACAGTATCATTTGTTTAATACATCTTCCAATCAGGATCCATTGACTTCAAAGGGGTCAACAAGGTGATCTGATTTAAGTCTGCCTGAGACTGAATTCTGCATTGCTCTGCACTTCTTGTCTGACTAGCTCATTATTTCCGTGGCTGTATACTAATAGCAGTTTTCTACAATGAAAGCTTTAGGAACATTAGGACAGAAGATTTCTTGAAATTGTGTCAATATTTGCAGGGGGGGACCCCAAACATCTTAAACTTCGGAAACTGTTGAATTATGCACTGTAACCATAAATAATACCATGTTTTAACATTCTTACCATTCTTTCCAGCAGTCTTACTGCTGGAACAAAGATGATTGTTCCACCAGAAATATTGCAACCAAAGTTTTCTTGGGGTTTTGATTGAATGAATTAAGAAAGAATTGCAAGTCGGCAAAATGTAATCTTAATTTAAGTGAAATGATTAAAGGGTATATAAAATATCATACATGAGTCATTCGTTTTCCCTTCTGAAGAGTTTAGCTTTTGTTAATGTTTGGGGTGATCTCATAGTGTTAGCATCAGATCCCTTATGCAAAACCATGTCATCTGGACTTGTTTCCAGCCCTCCCAACCACCAACCCCCAACCAGAAAAAAAACACAGGGATTCACCACAATTGCTGTAGCAACCTTGCTGAATGCAGTCAAATCCACATGTATGCAAATCTGGTGTAAGGAAATCTTTAGTAAGTCTCAATTTGTCCTGACATACTGTATTTGAACAGCCAGCCCTGTTGTATGTAAATTGAGTCATATTTGCTCAACTAAAGTAGGTTTCTCACAGTGTGGTGAGCAGCACTTTTTATGAATGCTATTTCTTTTATACATCCAACCACAAACTAAAACAAACTATTTGATTGTACAATAGCTACAATGCCACTCCTAACTGATTTTGTTTGCACTATCGTTTTTATACGTGACTTACTGAAACATAAGCAAACACACATGAAAATCGTGTTTTGCTCTCTCTCTCTCTGACCCACCATTAAAACAGTACAAAAATCAGTAAATTGTTAACAAAATCCCAAGTGTTGACTACACTAAAATAAACCTGGGTTGATGGGGCATACTAGAATCTTAGAACACTTTACCATGACAACCTGTGTTTCTACACACTCCGCTTGTTAAGGTGGATTCTTCAAAATACTTTCAATTTAAAAAGGTGGGGGGGGGGGGGGGAGGCGAATTTGAGCAGTAGGGGTAAAAATGGAGAGGGGGAGGGGAAGATTGAAGGATTCAGGAATATTTTTGATATCAGGAAAAAAGGAAACTGGACAGTTGCAGCTCACCCCTACTTAAACTTTTGTTTGTTTAGCCAGTTTGACTCTCTTCTGAATGCTATTATTTTTCATTATATTTATGCTGTGCAGCTTTTTCCTAAAATAAAAAACAATGTTTCATCAATTGGCAGAAACTATTTTTTAAATTGTGAATGAACAGATAAAGGGAGAGTGTAATCACGTATACTTGTTTGAACGAATATTTTCGAATTACCCCGGACAAAAATAACTAGCCCTTGGCTTTTTTGTGTCCAATTTCCTCCAAGTCTTTCCTTCTGAAATATCTGCAGCAACATACATTCCCAGAAAAGCCAATTTCCACTGCTATTAACATCCATCGATTTATTTATCCCATAGTCGTGGAAAACGTGTTCGGAAACGAAGTCACATTTAGCACAATATTATCACCCAATGTTTCATTATCTTACCGACCTTCACGGCCAGTGTGCGAAATGCAGAAAAATCTTAACAAAAAAGAGAAAGCTTCGCCTTTGCCCTGTTTTGGGGGAGTGAGCGCATTAAATACTTGAAATGGGCCAATGAAAGGGATACACGTTTCCCTCGGGGAGTGCAATCTGATGGCCATTTCATAAGAATTTTAAATCGTTTCGTAAACATCGTCCGAAAGGTTATATTTTTACGAAATTCATCGACCGTTTTTCGATGCAGCCTCGGAGCTAAGGATTGCAACGTGCGAACGCGGTGCTTTCCAACCGCGAGCCGCAAGCGGGTTAATTTATACGAATTTTTTAACGTACGGGCACATGGTGCCTGCAAACGCCGCGTTTAAAGGCTGTTTTTTTGTGTGTTCTCTGATTCACTCCAGATCCAGGCGAGCATGTAACCCCGCCCGGGTTTTCCAAATGATCGGATGCGTCCATTCGTCATAAACAAAGTATGTGCAATTCTAAAATGTGGAAGAGAGTTTCTGACAGAGATGGATTCGGGGCCAGTGCTGAAAGTTGGTACAGAGTACTGCAGTAAAACAGGGAAAAGAGACAATGCAATGGAACCCATTTAAGCTCTAAGAAGCCTACAGAATAAATATGACATGTAGAGTGACATTTCATTGGTCAGAGGTGTCCCAAACTACTATCTGGAGCTAATTTCATACATTGTACACTCATCACCTCCAACTACCAAACTTTTGGCCATTTCCGTTATGTCCCCCCCCTCACCCCACATATCTTGCCTCTCTCCTGAGTTCTCGCTAAGCATCTATTCTTCACCCAAAGCAGTAATTTGCCTGCAAGAGGCATTTCGACCATGCTTGATCTGCCATTTCGCAAACACACTTCCAACCGGGGGGTCACTAGATAGTGGTGAGGAGGAGGTTAGTCCTGGGGCGTGCAGACAATTTTTGATGCTGTGTCTTCCTCCCGACTGTCCACCTGAGATCACCTAAGTCGACTTTTAAAAAATTATTTCATGGGATGTGGGCATCGCTGCCTTGGCCAGCATTTATTGCCCATCTCTAGTTGCCCTTGAGTAGGTAGTGGTGAGCTGCCTTCTTGAACCGCTGCATTCCATGTGGTGTAGGCACACCCACAGTGCTGTTAGAGAGAGAGTTCCAGGATTTTGACCCAGCGACAGTGAAGAAACGGTGATATATTTCCAATTCAGGATGGTGTGTGGCTTGGAGGGGAACTTGCAGGTGGTGGTGTTCCCATGTGTCTGTTGCCCTTGTGGTAGAGGTCGCTGGTTTGGATGGTGCTGTCAAAGCAGCCTTGGTGAGTTTAAACCTTCTGGTCTGCCTCCAGCAATATATTACCTTTACCAAATGAGCAATCAAGGAACCCCTGTGCTCTATTTGCATTATACTCATGGCTTCAGATACAAACTTCCAGTGGCAATCAAAAGTTAGTGCTTACTTCAATTCTGAAGTTTTACTCCAGTGCAGTTGGGAATTGCTTTCTCGTTGCTCACCTCCACTGGCCCTCCTGGCAGTTGTGCATAGAAAAATCCTGCTCTGTCACCCTGCAGCAGTGGCTTTTCTCCCAAACTCACCTCACAATGTAACTGGAAATAATTCAGTATTCAAGTCTTATCACAGAATAATGCCATTAGAAAGGTCTACAGAATAAAGATGACATGCAGAGAGACATTTCTTTGGTCAGAAGTGTCCCAAACTACTATCTGATTTTATACATTGTATACTCTTTACCTCTAACTACCAAGCTTTTCCCCTGCTCTGTCCCACCTCCCCATTGTCCTTTATTTTGTCCCTCTATTTTAGCAACATTTTGCCTGGTTTTACTTGCCTCTAAAATTTATTTTACTGGTGCTCTGAAACTTCAGCTAATCCATCCTGCACCTTGCTTTTCTCTGCTTTCCCATTGTGAGTAAAGCAGAATTCACTGCATCGGCTCTAATTCATTTCGTTTTTTTGTGCCACAAAGATGCAGCCGACAGTATGGATGCAGGGTACAGCCTGTCATTGGTGGCATTTGGAAATATAAAAGCACCTGCCTGTCTGGGTCCTGGCAGCAGTGAACGGTCTAAGTTGCTGCTGAATTCTCTAGCTCATCCTCTGAGGGCAGCGCTGAATGGAAATTTAATGGGGCAGCCTCAACTGGGAGGTGGGTAAAGCAACACCCTTCTCAAGCTGGAGTAGCAGTGTCAAAGCATTTGTTCTTTCCTGAGACATAAAAACTGTAGAAGGTCTGACTCCCAGTCTTTTCTTTTTACATCTTAAAATAATGTGGAATTTTACGATGCTCTTAAACCACCTGATTCACATCATCTTGTCAGCTCTTCTTTTAGTCTTAAACAGTGTCATTGCCTCAAGTTTCTCAATTTGCAGCATGCTCTGGGTCAGTTTAATCTTGGTCTATCGAATAAACACTTCCCAAATTTATTTTGGTGTAAAAGTGAGTGAGTGCCTTCCTGCAGGGACTAGTGGGTTAAGGCAGCACTCAGTGTGGTATGAAAGCCCAGCTTCAATTCCCCAGTCAGTGTTGAACTCACAAACTGCAGGTGGTGGGGTGGCGGGGGGGGCGGGGGGGGGGCGTGGCGGGGGGGGTGCGTTTTACAATTGGCTTCAGCATTCCTGGGTCAACGAGGTGGGAAAATTGCACCAATCCTGATCATCGGCCAGTGTCTCTTGTTACGGTGTGCAGTTTTGGTCTCCGTGTTTAAGGAAGGATAAACTTGTATTGGAGGCAGTGCAGCCGAGGTTCACTAAGTTTGTCCCTGGGATGAGGGGGCTGTCCTTTGATGTGAGGCTTAGTAAATCAGGCGTATACTCTCTGAAGTTTAGAAGAATGAGAGGTGATCTCATTGAAACATACAAGATTCTGGAGGGTTTTGAGAGGGTGGATGTTGAGTGATTGTTTCCACTGGTTGGGGAATGTAAAACACGGGGGCACCCATCTCAGAATAAAGGGTCAGCCATTTTGAACTGAGATGAGGAGAAATTCCTTCACTCAAATGGTTGTGAATCTTTGGATTCCCCTACCCCAGAGGGTTATGGATTCTCCATTGTTGAATACATTTAAGGCTGGGGTAGACAGATCTTTGGTCTCTCAAGGAATCAAGGGGTATGGGGAATGGGCAGGAAAGTGGAGCTGAGGTTGAAGATCAGCCCTGACCATAGTGAATCGTGGCCATATGGTCGATTCCTGCTCTTGTTTCTTGTGTTCTTGTATTAGAACGTGAACCTATGTAGACATGGGGTGGGAACAGAATCAAACAGTAATCATACTGCACAGAAGGATGCCATTCAGCTCATCATGAGTGTACTGGGTCTTTGAAAGAGTTTTCCAGCTGTTTCCATTCTCCACTCTTTCTCCGCAATCCTGCAGACTTCTCCTTTCTTATGTATATAACCACTTCATTTTTGAAAGTTTCTATTGAATCCACTTCCACCATGATGTGCTTTATAATCAAGGAGCCTGCCACCACTCCATGGGGATGGATTTGACTCTGTGCGATACTGTGTACATCTCTACCCCACCGACTCCAGTGGAAAACAAAGTTGAGAGAATCTTTCCCAACCTCCTGTCACCCGTTTTACACTGTTACACAAAGCCTATATCTACCCCAGCATTTGGGAAGAGTAAAGAATGGTGGTCTGGATGGTTATGGCCCCTGTGAAACTATACCCAAACATGAGTCAGCAATTCAGAGAATGGGGAAAATTGCGAATTTATTTTTCAAAACTAAAAGTAGGATAGGCAGACACAGTGTTGCAATGCAAGTGCCCCCAGCCTTTGCGGTTTGCAGTAATACCGGCATGGTTAGATCATATTGCTTGTACCTGTGGACATGTTGCATGCAGTTTGAGCCATGACCTTCTCTCTTTCTGTTAACTAGTCTAATATATCCCACTGTGACTGTAGTATAAGCAAGGAAGATTGGATCAATACCAAACAGTATCCTGTGTGAACTATCACTGCAGTTAGTTTTCAGTTTAAATGTACGTGGACTTTCAGTTTATTTATAAAATGTTTCCAGCTCTTACTTTTCCTAATATTTGATATCTTCTTATAAGTGAGCTATTAGTTTTGAACCCTGACACTCTTGTCAGACTACCAGAAAGCTTTTAAATATCATGTATAGTTATACTTGTTTTCTTCCTCCAGAGGCTTGATTTTTGCTAGGTTGCTGCTCCATGTAAGGCAGCATCTTCCTCATTACCAATCTTCAGACCTGAGCATATGTTATGAATTTCAGGGACTATCTGACAAAGGTAGGGATTTTTTTTTCTTTATTCTTTCCTGGGATGTGAGCACCACTGGTAAGGCCAGTGTTGTCAATTCCTAGTTGCCCTTGAGTGGCTTGCTAGGCCACTTCAGGGGGCAGTTAAGAGTCAACCACATGTAGGCCAGACCAGGTAAGGACAGCAGATTTCCTTCCCTAAAGGGCATTAATGAACCAGATGGTTTTTACAACAATCAATGATGGTTGTCATGGTCACCATTACTGAGATTATCATTCATTTACAGATTTATTAACTGAATTTAAATTCCACTAGCTGCCATGGTAGGATTTGAATCAATGTCCCTAGATCATTAGCCTGGACCTCTAAATTACTAGTCCAGAAATATTGCCACTACACCACCATCTCCTGTTAGGGGTGGGGTGGGGTGTTGGTGGTGGTGGTGGTGGTGGTCGGGGGGGGGAGCAACAACGGACTGCTCTTATCTGATATCCACACTTACAGCTGGATCCTATCTACAAAGCCCCATGGCTCCCCTGTGCATCCTTGCATCAGTGTGAGCCCTGCACAAGGCACTGGGTACATCGTCCAGGCTGGCTCTCGACTTCAGTACGAAGGAATTACTGCATTATTGCATGTACCATCCATCGGATGAAATACCAAACCAATGTCCTTTTTGTCATTTCCAGTGATTTCAGTGGCATAGCAACAACTCACATTTATATAATAATCGAAAATATCCCAAGCACTTTACACAGTATTGGAGGGGAGGGGGAGGATTAATTCTAGATAGATAAAGTAATTGATGTAGAGCCATGGCAGAAAGATTAGGAAGGCATCCAACTGGTTGGTTGAACAGATGGATTTTGAGAACATGGTAAGTTGAAAAAGAAAAGAAAAAACAGTGTAAGTTTAGACAGGGAATTCCAGAGATTGGGACCAAGGTGGCCAAAGTCTTTACTATCAAAAGTAGAAAAAAAATGAAGGAAGAATGAAAAAAAGGTCAAAGTTGATGGGCCAAGAGGTGCAGGCGGGATATAAGACTGGAGGAGATCGGGTGGAGTGAGACTCTGGAACAATTTGAAGACAACAACAAGATTTTATTGTTGATGTACTGGGAGACTGGGAACCCATGTAGCTTAATAGATGTTGAGTGAATGAGACAAGGAAGCTATACAAGGCACTAGTTAGACCACTCCTAGAATATTGAGAACAGTTTTGGTCCCCTTATCTAAGGAAAGATATACTGGCATTGGAGGCAGTCCAGCGAAGGTTCACCAGGCTGATCCCAGGCATGGAGGGATTTTCTTATGAGGTGGGGTTGAGTAGGTTGGGCCTGTATTCATTGGGGTTTAGAAGAATGAGAGGCAACCTTATTGAAACATGTATGATTCTTAGGGGGCTTGACAGGGCAGATGTTGAGAGGTTGTTTCCCCTTGTGGAAGAGTCCAGGACCAGAGGACATAATCTCAGAGTAAGGGGTCACCCATTTAAGACAGAGATGAGGGGGAATTTCTTCTCTCAGAGGGTAGTCAATCTGTGGAATTCTCTACCACAGAGGGCTGTAGAGGCTGGGTCATTAAGTATATTCAAGGCTGAGATAGACAGGTTTTTAATCAGTAAAGGAATCAAGTGGTCTGTGGAAAAGACAGGAAAGTGGAGTTGAGGATTATCAGATCAGCCATAGCTGAATTGAATGAAGGAGTAGACTCGATGGGCCGAATGGCCTACTTCTGCTCCTACGTTTTGTGGTCTTATATTTTGGCAGACACCAATCGGTAAAACTTAGTGAAGGATAGGATAGGTTGGCTGCATTTTGGAACAGTTGAAACTTCTGAAGGATTTTAGAGGAATTGTTCTAGAGGTGACAAAAGCATGGACATTCATTTTCCTGGAAGAATATCCAGGGAAATGGGTAGAGGCAGGCAATCTCAATAATGGATAAGATGTGGGATTTGAAGATTAGTTCCATTGAATAGGATGCCAAGACTTTGCACAAATAAGTGGCTGGGGATGTAGGTGGAGTAAGTTAGAAGAAAGAAGAGTTTGTGACTTGGGCCAAAAACATTGCTTTCTGTCTCCTCAATGCTCGGTTGGAGAAAGTTTTGACTCATCCATGATTGAATGTTGGACAGGCAATCTGACTGCATGAAGGTGGACTTGGGGCCAAAGGAATGATGCATTTATCTAGTGGGACAATAGGGATCTCTTGTAGTGTATTTTTTACACATAGTTAATATAAAGGAAACAAATCATCCCACCAGGGGAACCATGTTATGTATGCGATAAGATGACAAAGACCTGTCTTGACCTTGTGTACTAGAATAACACCACAGCATATAAATGTCAATATTGTTGGGCTGAGGAAAGAACATATAGCCACTTATCATGTTTCCAGGCAGGGACTGGATCCCCAAAATGGGCATGGGATTCTCAAGGAAACAGGGAGTGCTGATAATACAGAGCTATAGACCCGCACACAGGAGTAAAATCTCCCAATGTCAGATACGACCAGTTCACCCTGTATGGTTTTAAGTAACACTTCAAAGCATTTCACACAACGACCTACATTAAAAGGCAGTGACTATTGTTATGTAGGCCAATGTTGCATCCGTTTTATGTACAACAAGACTCCACAAAAAAATTAGATAAAAGACCATTTAACCTTTTTAGTGAGGGAGAAATATTGTTTAGGGAACATCTTCTTTCTGGTCTTCATGGGATCTTCTCATACTGACCTCAGGCAGTATATTGAGGTTCTGGCTAACATTTTATGCAGAGGACAGTACCTCTGACAATGGATAAAAGCAAAGAACTGCGGATGCTGGAAATCCAAAACAAAAACAAAAATACCTGGAAAAACTCAGCAGGTCTGGCAGCATCGGTGGAGAGAAGCACAGTTGACGTTTCGAGTCCTCATGACCCTTCAGTTCTGTGGAAGGATGATGAGGACTCGAAACATCAACTGTGCTCCTCTCCACCGATGCTGCCAGACTTGCTGAGTTTTTCCAGGTATTTTTGGTTTTGTTTTCCTCTGACAATGGAACAGTTTCTCAGTACAGCACTGGATGACTGTCAGCCAAGACTATGAGTGTTAGTCCTGGACCAGGCCTCAAAGTCACAACACTTTGACTTGGAGGCAACTTTAGCCAACTGAGTCAATGCATTGTGGATGAATGATACTTAGCCTGAAGTAATAAAACTCATTGTGGAACAGCATTTTATCACTAAAATGATGGTGTTTGACCTCTCTAGATAAGAATATTTTCAACAGTAAACATTATGAGACGTTTCAAGTAGAAGGCAAACAATCATTTTGTGGTTTATTGCTGATGTACTTTGTCTTTCTTCCTGATTCCACTTGTGTTTTTAAAAAAATATTTATTTAACAGATGCTGGGCAGAATAAAAGAACAATTGTATCTCACTTGAGTAGGGTACAATCATTATCCTCTAATAGACATAAGTCTATAAATGAGAAATGGAAATACTCTGATTAAGTGTCACATCCTACTGCCCTGGCTTTCTCCATTCCTTCTCACTCCAGCCTTACCCAATATAAAATAGTTCCATTTATTTGGTCAGCCAAGCACAGCAGACATTTTAACTCTCATGGATGCTAAATAACTTTCTTTTAGCTGTTCCTGCTGCAGATTTGAAATGTTTCTGCTGTCTGTTGTTGTACACTCTGTAACAGAACGAACAGTACCATTGTGTTTTAACTTACTGATTGTACCAGATCTAACAGATTTTCCTTCAAAAGCACTTTAGCAAACTGAAGAGGGGGAAAAAATCACTTAAAATAACTCAACCGCAACTTCATTTATTCTGGATATCATTAAAGCAAATCTGAAATCTATATTCAAGACATCCACAGAATGATTTCTTTGAAAAGCAATATTTGGGTTCGATTTTGAGTGTCCCCACCTGATGTTAATGAGGTGGCAAAAGTCTTAAAATTGGGCTTGCACCCCCACTAACACAACGATGCAACTGACTCCTATATAGAAGGTGCCTACCACCCAGTGTCCAAAGTACTTCCCTCTATTCAGGCAAGTGTTCATTTTCACCATAGCCTTAGAAGGGCTGTTGGCATCATCTTGCTTCTTCTCTGCTTTCTTCAAACTCCCTCAGTCCACATCTCAATGTTATCCACCCATCTGACTTTTTGTGTTGTTCTTCTGTTTTAACTCTCAATTTCTCCTTCAATTGTTGCCAGGACAAGCCTATTGGGTCTTCGTTTCCAAAGTCCATACTTGGCTGTCTTTCTCTCCCTAACTGGACTTAGCAACCATTTTGATTCCTGAACTCCTACTCTTGATCTAACCCACTCATTTGTCTTTCTGCCCCTCCGGCCGATTCTGAACATCCTCCGCCATACCCACATTTCAAAAGCTGTTCTCCTCCTCTCCTCCTCTTCCTTCAGAGTCCAACTCTCACACCCATAGAGTGCAACACTCCACACTAGTGACTGGACTAGACTTTTTTCAGCTTCATGCTGAAGATTTTTTTAGGCAAAAGGTCCTTTTAATATGGAAATCGGAGTCCTGTCCAGTAAACAAGACCTCAATTGCCATTTCGTAGCAACTGGCCGGAGATGCATGAATGCACTCTGACCAATTCAACAGGCGTTGGAAGAGGCCTACGAAGTATAAGCCTTCAATTTTTAGCAAGCCTATCAAAATAATCTGATCCACTGTGGCCTTGGGATCCCATACCCACCTGGATTGTGATTGTTTCCTCACACCCCTGCTACCTTCTTGGTGACAACTGTGACTCAATATTCGGGCTTCAACCAGGCAAGATGCCTGTCAGTCACCTTCCTCAGGTGAATGGGTCTGGAGCCTCAAAATCATTGGGGCTTTTTGAGTCTTGAATAGGCAGCCAACTCTAAAAGTCCAAAATCTACCCCTTGGTTTTTCTTTTGGGTTTGCTCCCAGTTATGCCCCTCCTCACCTGGAGGTATTAAACCTCACTGGGGTACAGCTCAATAGCCCTTTTGGTACCTTGCTCACCCGGTCTTGCTTCACATGTAACCTCCTGTATTGAGTGTGGGCAATGAATGCAGGCTTGCAAACAAGAATTAGGTGCCATGCCTCAATAGCACAAAGTGGAATTGAAACCACTCTGATGTCCACATATTCCTACAGGTACTTTTTCCTCAGGGGACAGTGGGGTGGCTTCTGGGTGAGTGGGAGAAAGGAGAAAACATTGGCTTATTCCACGGCACCACCCCCCCCCAACCCCCCCGGTTATCACAGGACCAATTAGGGTGTCTGTGCTACAGTTCCAGATAGAAATCAAAGCTGTGCTTACTCAATGTAGGACATCAGTCAGGGCATTTGCAAACAGAGCCATTTAGTGGCTTGTTCAAAATTATTATTTTTTAAAAACTGCGATTGCTGATTGTTTGCATTCTGACGCAATTTTACTGTATGAAAGAATTATGTGTGTGCTATCATCTGTTTTGTCAAGCCATGGAACCAATATGTGGCAGCATGCAGAACATATGAGTTAGACTGCTCATGGGGTGAAAATTTATCTGGTCACTACTTGGCCATGGTGAGAGGGGATCACAGCTTTTACCTGGCATATGCATGCAGTTTCACTTACCAGTGTTGGGTTTCAGGGGCAGGCTGATTGCTCCTGCATCACGATCATGAATGAACATAAGCTCGTTTTCCCTTTCTCCAGCTCAGGGCATCAAGGCTAATGGTTGGTGGAAAAATGTGTTTATAATAGGAACAAGGGAAACTGCATGAGTACATGGGCAATGTCACTACACACAACAAACATGGCCATTCTAAGGGTGTGTTTGCACTCACTCATAGCAAAATGGTTTCAGGCTGGTGTGTACCTACATTCTCAGATCAGCAATCTCACTGCCCACTGCAATGGGAACTGGAAAGTGAAACCCTCAGCTGCTGGGATTTCCCTAACCCTTTACCACAGTGCAATCCTGAAGCAAACTTGGAAGTGATTTACTATTAGTTCACTATGTGTAATGCAAATGCAGCCTTAACACACCATCACCCTTAATCCTCCAACACCAAACCCCCCCTCCCCCACACAACACCTCGCATAATAGGTGCAATTGTTTGATGCAAAACAATAAGCCTTTTTTTTGTAAACACTGTGACTAATTTGTGTGCATAATGACTAATGTCTAGCACAACAGTTAATATCTTCTGTTTTGGAATTAGTTTAGAATTATGTTTTCTGGCACTTGTACAAGATGCTGATAAGTGAATATATAACTTGCCAAGGCACTGTGTTTAATGGGGGTGCTAGGGTTCTCAACATGTAGGTAATGTGAAAGCAAAAGACAATCATAAGTTAACAAGCCAGAAGATCATTACTCTGGAGATATCCATCTACTTGGCCATAGCTACATCATGATGAACGAATGACCCCATTTCACGCAATATAGAATCAGGAAAGATCCATCCATCGCTGCTGTGGCAACATACACTTTTTCATCCATGTTGTAGTCCAGAGCTATGGATGTTGATGGTGGAAGCTCCAATTTCCACTGCATGGCTGACCAGGAATTTCTCCTGGTCTTACTGTCTGCCATTGGTGTGTTTGGAAGGATTTACAAATTGATCCTCAACCTGTTTGGCCACGTTATAAAGTCCTGGGGTGAAACTTTTTTTTATTTATTCGTGGTATGTGGGCATTGCTGGCCAGGCCAGAAATTATTGCCCATCTCTAGTTGCCCTTGAGAAGGTGGTGGTGAGCTGCCTTCTTGAGCCGCTGCAGTCCATGAGGTGTAGGTGCACCCACAGTGCTGTTAAGGAGGGAATTCTAGGATTTTGACCCAACGACAGTGAAGGAACAGTGATATATTTCCAAGTCAGGATGGTGAGTGGCTTGGAGGGGATCTTCCAGGCGGTGGTGTTCCCATGTGTCTGCTGCCCTTGTCCTTCTAGATGGTAGCGGTTGTGGGTTTGGAAGGTGCTGTCGAATGAGCCTTGGTGAATTCTTTTGTAGGCTACTGACCAAGTGGCATTCAACATGGAGGAGCACTGATTCATCAGCTGAGGGAGGGCAGTACGTGGTAATCAGCAGGTCGTTTCCTTGCCCATGTTTGACCTGAAGCCATGAGACTTCATGGGGTCCAGATTCAATGTTGAGGACTCGCAGGCAACTCCCTTGTAGCCACAGTATTTATATGGCTAGTCCAGTTCAATTTAACCCCCAGGATGTTGATAGTGGGGGATTCAGCGATGGTAAGGCCATTGAATGCCAAGGGGTAATGGTTAGATTCTCTCTTGCTGGGGATGGTCATTGCCTGTCACTTGTGTGGCATGAATATTATTTGCCACTTGTCAGCCCAAGCCTGGATATTGTCCAGGTCTTGCTGCATTTGAATATGGACTGCTTTAGTATCTGGGGAGTCCCTTGAACCCAGAGCTTCTGGCTTAAAGGCAGGGATGCTACCTACTGCATCACAAGACCTCCTCCTTTCAGATGTATAATTTATCTAAAGGTTTCAAATGGGTTTTTACTGAATGAGGTGCGACAGCGATCAGCCTGCACCTTGTTTCCTTCACCTACATATTTATGGGAGTGAGTAATGCAATTATTATGATAGTACTATAGATAATAATGGACCTCTGGGAGTGATTATAAACCACAAATCTAATTGAGATGACATAAACTCAGGGACTGAAACTCAAGTAGGTTATAACTCAGAATGTAAAATACATATATAAATTTATGGAAAAGGGTTAATTCATTTCTCTGGTACAATCAGCTGCTGATGACTAGGATTTGGGGTATTTCCCCTTAACCAACTCCAAGAGAGTGAGATAAAAACAAAATACTGCGGATGCTGGAAATCTGAAACAAAAACAAAAATAGCTGGAAAATCTCAGCAGGTCTGACAGCATCTGCAGAGAGGAATACAGTTAATGGTGAAGAGTCATATGGACTCGAAACATTAACTGCCAAGAGAGTGAGTGTTGGAGCTAAGGTTAAAAACAAACTATAACCCAATTTTCCATGTCTTCCCTAAGAGCTTGTGCTTGCAAAGTTTGCCCTTACATTTTAAAAAATATTTTCCCTCCCTCTCCTTCTAACTCCTTGCCAAGTGCCAGACACATCTACTCATTGGATTTCCAGAATAACCCATGCTATACATGAAATAACCCAAGGCACTTCCCAGTTAGGCCTCATTCCCGAGGTGAAGGTTATGGTGAGATGATCAAAAACATACTTGAAAAATGATAATTTTAAGTGGACCAATGAAGGTGAGGAGGGACTAGCAGGAGTTTAGGGAGAGAATTCAGAGGGGACGGTGGGGCAAGGTGGCTGAAGGTTTCGCCACTGATGGTAAAGTTGTTGGAGTAGAACAACAACAACTTGCATTGTGCATCGCACTTGTAACATCCCAAGGTGTTATCAAACAAATGTTTGACACCAGGTCATAAAAAGAGAGGTTAGTACAGAAATTTAATGGTTTGTGTGTTTTTAAGGGTGAATGGATTAACACATACATTAAACTATCAGATGTCACATGAACATGCACCTACTATTGCTATTCCAACTGATAGTCTCTAGGATGTTTTAAAGTACACAGGGAGCTGGAAAATTAACTTGTATGCCGGGCCACTATCCAGGCTCATAGGGGAAGAATAGTCACCAGAGCGACCTTCCATTGCGGTATTGAGGAAGTGCTGCATTGTCAGAGGTGCTGTCTTTTGGATGAGACATTAAACCAAGGCCCTGTCTACCCTCTCAGGTAATGTAAAAGGTCTCATGGCACTAATCGAAGAGGAGTTCTCCCTAATGACTTGGACAATATCCATTCCTCAACCAACATCACTAAAACAGTTTATTGATCATTTAGAATCATTGCATGGCCGTTTGGGAGCTTGCTGTGCAGAGACTGGCTACCACATTGCCTACATTACAACAGATCTCCTTCAGCCCTCTGACCGAAGGCAGGTCCGACCCACAGCTCCATGACCTCAACCACAGGAAGGGCAAAGGGGCAGGTCCCAAATCCACCCCAGCCAGAACGAGGATGCCAATCTGATTCGCAACGGCCGTCCAACCAACTGAGCCAACCTGTAACAAAAACAGAATTACCTGGAAAAACTCAGCAGGTCTGGCAGCATCGGCGGAGAAGAAAAGAGTTGACGTTCCCACACCCCACCCAGGAGTCCAAGTTGCTGTGGCAACATACATTTTTACATTTAGGTTGTAGTCTGGAGCTATGGATAGTGATAGTGGAGGCTCCAATTTCTTTTTGTCACATGGCTGACCAGGAATCTCTCCCACTCTTACCACCTGCCATTAGCGTTCGTTGGAAGGATTTACAAGTTGATACTCTTTGGCCTCATTATGAACGCACCTTCCTCGGCCATCAAGTCCTGGAGTGGGATTTGAACCTGGAGCTTCTGGCTCAGAGGCAGGGGTGTTACCCACTGCACCACAAAAACGCCATTACAACAGATATGCCACTTTAAAAAATAATTAATTGACTGCAAAATCTTTTGAAGTCATGAAATGCTACAGAAATGTAAGTACTTTTCCTTTTCCATGGCTTTAACAAGGTTGCACAGGAAGAATGCAAGACATTCCTGACGCCCAGAATTACTAAGACGTCAATGCTGGCAAATTGTTTTCCTGTCATTATCTCTAGATTGAATACACCTACCCAAATGGGTGTGGAAGTATTTCACAACCACTGCCACTTTCAATGAGAAATCCCAGAGGGGGCAATGGATGTCAATGAGCTGGTGGAATAGCTTGCCTGGTTGATCAAAACTGGGGGAGAAATGGGGTGCGAAATCTAACTTTCGGTGTCTAGCTCCATACATGAACAATGGCCGTTTGGCCACAATATCAAGGATGGTGGATGTAACACTGGTTCCCCTGCAAAGACCAATATACTCAAGAGAAGAGTGGAAGATATTAGTAAAAGGAAAATAAAAACACTTTAGAATGCCTTCAATGCAGAAAAAAAAACCTAAACATTTTACAGAGGAATAATCAGATTAAAATGGATATCGACAGAAGAGGTGGACATTAGGAAGGTTGACCAAGCTTTTGATCAAAAAGGTGGCTTTTGAGGAAAGTCATAAAAGAGGAGAGGGAGGTAGAATCACAGAATCATTGTAGTGCAGAAGGAGGCCATGCAGCCCATCATGTCTGCACTGGCTCTCTGAATGAGCATTTCACCTAGTGCCATTCTCCTGCCTTCTCGCCAAGGAGAGGCAAAGGGGTGGGTTAGGGAAAGAATTTCACAGGATGGCTGAAGCTACAAAATCTGAACCACAAGACCTAGTAGCAGCAATCTGAGATGGATGAGAATTTTGGATTTAAACTTAACACCTGGCCCCAAGGCTCCAGAAGGTGCACCTGTGTGACCGACACAGACAAAAAGCTTGATCATCCCTGACTTTAGCCCATTAATGGCATTACGAGCACAGAAAATACAGCTGCTTCATTGAAGGCAGTAAAAAGACACCAGGAACCCAAGAGTGAATTTATGACCGCAGTCGGATCTTTGAGTTTGAAAGATGCGGAGAAACTGCTCCAGATTCTGTTCTTGTGGTTTATGATGTACCCTCAGATTGGATTACTGTCTCCTGACTCACTGAAAGGTATCCAGTACCCTCTCCCTCTGGATATTGCAAACACTGACACTGCCTGCCTAAACATGCTCTTTGTGTGCTGGTGATCCTATCACTTTTAGTATGTTTCTATTACTCATTTCCAATGGTAGTGAATTCTATCAGATAAAGCCCTGTAGACAACAGAAAGCGTTTGTTGTGTTGCCCATCCTGATTTTTTTTTAATACTCCTGAAGCCACTGACTCATTGGTATACCATTTCATGGTGCCTAACCCAACCACCCTTTAGTTCACGTGTGATCAAAGCAGTGATCATTGGCCAGTTGTTTGGCTGTAAGGGGCATCCCTGTAGTTTAGTCTCAGGATACAGGCTAGGCCATTTAGGACTGAGATGAGGAGAAACGTTTTCACTCAGAGGGTGGTGGACTTGTGGAATTCTCTGCCACAGAAAGCTGTGGAGGCCAAGTCACTGAATATATTTAAGAAGGAAATAGATTTCTAGACTCTAAAGGCATCAAAGGGTTTGGGGATGGGGAGAGAGAGCAGGAATATGGCGTTGAGATAGAGGATCAGCCATGATCATATTGAATGATGGAGTAGGCTTGAAGGGCTGAATGATCTACTCCTGCTCCTGTTTTCTATGTTTCAAAAACCCACTGTATTTCTGATCCATCATATACTCATTTGTTGGCAGTTGTCAAAAACAGGCTTATCATTTTTTTATGCATCAAGAGGTGGTGGTTCCTCTTGATCTTGTCAATTGGGTAGCTGCTGGACTGCTCAGAAGACATTAAAAGCTAATGAAATAGATTGTGACCTCTGTGCGATAATGTAAATTCGGTGATCACAATTGCAGAACCCAATTATATCTTCAATGGAAATGATATTCAGGAGATATGGAATGCTGACTCACTAATACACATTTTACACTATCACACAAAATCAAGATGTACTCCAATCATTTAGTGTGGAAATGGAGTCACGCGTAGGCCAAAGCTACTGAAGGGTAAAAGGTTCCCTTCCCTGGAGGACTGTGGTAGAGCTTTAAGATTTCACAGTCATTTCCTTTCAGGTGCCAGCCCACAACTATCAGATTTTTTGAATTCAGTTTCATAACTTGCCTTGGTGGGATTTGAACTCAACCTCTGGATGGCTAGTCTAATCTTCTTCTTGAGTTCTTTACTTAAAGAAAGGTCCTTGGCAACTATTTACCAAATCACTGCCAAGTGTCTTGTGATTTTTACTACAGAGGGGGCAAGGAAGTAGGTCCTGTGTCTAATGCAGCAGAATAGGGATTGAACCCTATCCTGTTCTCATTAATCTGAGCCACACACACTAGCTAGCTAACCAACTGAGCTCGTTGACCCAACCCACCCTGCAACTGCTGTACTTTGTATAATATAAGGTTGTGCCATTTGTTCCTCCAGCCTGGGGGGGCGCACTGTACTAAATGGTGAGGGCAGCTAATGAGGAAACTGTACAAGCAAAATTCACTCACTGATGGCAGGTGGAGGCTGCAATTTGAAATGTTGCTCCCTGAATTGACTGAAGTCTGGTTTTAGTTATTTGGAAAGGATTCCTGATGTGGTAAGAATATTACTTAGTGTAAAGCTGATCCATAGAGATCAGGAATAGATGACCTTAGGTTTGATCCCTGGTCTATGTTGAGTTGGCTGATCTCAGCTCAGCTGAGGGGTAGCCACACAAGGTCAAACAACCACACTTACGATCACAATTAGTAATATCTGCTTGAGGTTTTATGTGTGTGACTTTTGCATGAGATTGGAGTGAGCTTGGCTGTGCTCACCACTCCCTGTCCTCCTGATGCCCTCCATCACTCTCCCAGCTCTCCAATGACTGTTCATCACTCTCCTGGTTCTCCCACAAATGTTCATTTTGCTTCCTTCTCTCTTGTGGTTGCTGCTTACATTCCGGCAGGCGGTTATCCACTTTGGTCAACCTTCTCTTCTTTCTCCACACTTTCTCCATGGCTTTTGACTATTCTAATGAGGCAATCTGTCCCCTTTGTCTGATTCTCAACTCCATTAATCTGGGTTTGTATTTCAAATACATCTTGAAAGGGAAAGAGTTTAAAAAATCCCTTTTAAAGCCAACAGAAGATCAAATTTTTTATTTAGTTACTTGGTAGTGTAGAATTTGAAAAGAGAGACATGTTGCTGAAGCTTCTCATCTTGCACTCATCTGGACAAATACAAGAATGCCAAATTTCAAACGATCACAACAATTTAAACTTCAGGAGAAAAAGTACTCAAAGGTTGGCAAGTCAACTCTGACTGGCCGAGGCGTTGCTATAGAGAAAGAAATGGGGAACTACTGGCTCAAAAAATCGCAAGGCTTGAGCATATTCCTTTTCTTTGCAGGGAACGAATGCCTGCGTATGGAAATACGTTGCTTCTAGCAAGCATAAATACGAGATCGGCTGACTGTCTTAAATTGGTTGTTTTCATTTTAAGTTACGTAGTTAACTAGTTACAAATGCCCAATTTGCAATGGAAGAAATTTTAAAAAATCTTCCTTGTGTCTTCTGTCACAGGTTAAGGAATTTTAACATTTTGAGACAGCATTCTAGACAACGGCTTTCTGAGCCCCTTATTTAGTGTTGAAGGGATTTTTCACCCGCTTTGTGGACTAGATTTAAGTCCAGCCTTAGCCAATGGGATGACATATCTTCTGACTTTAAGAGTCCTGTGTGAAATGAGTTTGGTCAGTCCCAACACTGTTGCTAGTGGACATGCGCCTGCAATACAAAAATGTCCCTAAGTCAGCATCAATCAGCAAGCTCACTTCTAACACTGTGCATGTCGCAAAATTACAACACAAGGAATGCATCAACCAGTACCCCTACGTGATCGCCGTTTACAATCAAAGCAATATGTTTGTGACACACTGTGGGGAAGATTTCCTCTGTTTGGTGGTGTAGTAAAATTATACATTAATGTCCATGGCTTTAGTTTGTTTAGCCTCACGTCAAAGTACATCTTCACAGCCCCGGATAGTCCTTTTATTGCCTTGTCTGAGGAGCCACTCTCTATATGTGAGCCCAGGCAGTAAGCGTTGTCCGGCTATTCAGCTATGGAGGTGCATCACACCTGGACCCAAATTTGTATTCACCAGATAAGCACACTGTGGATTTTCCAGCGGGGGTCGCTATTCGGCAATGGAGGGTAAAAACTGTGGCTGATTTTTAGCCCGTCTCTAGGGTGCTACGGGCAGGAAATGCAGCCCCCCTAGCCCAAAGGATCACCCCCTACCCCGGGAGCAGTTTCCCCTCTGTCCTGCTGGGTCGACTTCCCTCAGCCCCCTAAATTTAAATTTTTACTTAATTGCCTGAGGGCGCCAGCATTTTGTGGTACCCTGAGGTCCCTGACCTGTCTCAGCAGCCCCCACCTCTCCTGGTGGGAGTGCTGAGGCTTCAGAGCTGCTGGCCCTCTGATGAGATTGGCTGTATCAGGAGCCCACTCGCTGTCCTTAATTGGATCACATTGCATCATCTCACCAAGTTCTCTGGGACAACTGGGTTCACTGTGACATCAGGAGGTAAAATCACATCTTGAAGGATTTGAAACAGATGACCTAGAAACTTGGGTGCAAATTTGTGGCTGAAATTGAAGACTTAATCAAGACTGAAGAAATGAGGTAAATAAAGATGTGTGGATAATCAAGGACGTAGACTACGAGACAGCCCAATCCCCTGCTTTATAAAACTCATAAATAGTATGTAAATGACTGAGAATTTAATGAACTCAACCTGACAACATATAATCTATGGACTTTAATAGAAAATGCAGAAAGCAGTAGACCTTTCAATTTTATTCTGTAAATTAAGGAGACCTGCATTTTGCTACATATTATAATTATTTGCATACTGAAATGTGCAATCCTTCTACTATTTATACTATATTTTTATTTTAATCATTGTATAACTATGTTGTGAATTATGATCACTTGTTTTATTTGTATCGTCATCACAATTGGGCACCTGTTGCCATGATGATTTTGCAATAAATTAATTATCTATCTATTTAATTACGAGGTGACCTATGGTAAAATCACTGCTGCTGGTAAGTGTGGGCTCAGGACCCTCTTATTGGCCTGACATCAGGGTCCCAAAGCCCCTGTTGAAATTTAGTCTTAGGACTCTGAGCTTTAATGCCACTTTAAACAGTCCGTTTACTTCCTGAGACAGGAGGAAAACTGCAGAAAACTTATGGACACTGCTTGGGTTCTCCCCTCACAGTTTATGCTTTCCTCCATTTAAAGGCTGACCATATTACTAGAAACTTGAAATCACTCCTCTAGCCCATTGGGAGCAATATCCTGGCATGTTCCACCAGAAAACCATAGTCAATGGTTTTATTTGCTATGGTTTTTATTTGGTCGCAACATGCTAACGTACACCATGGGTGGAATTTTAAGCTGGCGGGATTTTACAGTCCCGCCGAAGTCAATGGACTTTTGAACGGTTTGCTGCATTTTATGGCACCACTCCCGCTGTAACGGGGCAGTAAAATTCCACCCCATTTTTATAGTTCACAGTAACATATATATTTATATTTAACATACATAGGTGAGTATGTTCTATTGAATGGCTTGGGCTCTGAATGCCTTAGTGACTGATTTAGGGAGTGGCAGTGAAATTAATGTGCATATCTTTTTTATTATTATTCATTCATTCATGGGATATGGGCATGGTTGACCATCCCAGCATTTATTGCCTGTCCGTAACTTCCCTTAAGAAGGTGGTGGTGAGCCGCCGTTTTGAATTAGACCAATTCAGAGGGCAGTGAAAAGTCAACCTCATTACTGTGGGTCCAGAGTTACACAATCGGCCAGACCGGGTAAGGCTGGTAGATTTCCTCCCCTAAAGGACATCAGTGAACCAGATGGATTTTTACAACAATCTATGGCCACCATCACTGACACTAGCTTTTTCTTCCAGATTTATTCTGTGATTATCCATTGTGCCAGTGCCCAATGGACTTATGACACCCGATGTTTGTTTTAATAAGGTCTTTTAACCACATTGCATCACCTCACCAAGTTCTCTGGGACAACTGGGTTCATTGTGACATCAGGAGGTAAAATCACATCTTGAAGGATTTGAAAAAGATGATTTAGAAACTTGGGTGCAAATCTGTGGCTGAAATTGAAGACTTAATCAAGACTGAAGAAATGAGATAAATAAAGATGTGCTGATCAGGTAATACCAAGTTGCAATTTTAAACATCCATAAATCATAGCATGAGGGAATACTGAAAGAATTTAAGGTGCTCCACAGCTTGACTTTAGAGGAACATAGGAATATAGGAGCAGGAGTAGGCCATTCAGTCGATCATGGCTGATCTGGTTGTGATCTCAGCTCCGCCCCCTCACTCATGAATCAACATCTGTCTAATTCTGCCTTGAATAAATTCAATGCACCAGCCTCACTGCTCCCTGGGGAAGAAAATCCCACAGACTAACAAAAAAAAATCCCCTCATCTCTGTCTTAAAAGGGAGACCTCTTATTCTAGCTCTAGCCTCAACTGAAGGAAAGAATTCATTAGAGTAGGAGGAGGTGAGATAAGTCTTACTTTTGGTGCAATGGGAAGCAAGAAGAACGTGTAGTCCAAGTATTTGCAACTAAGGAAGGTTGAGTGAGGAAAGCTCAGAGGTGGCAGTGACCATGGCACTATTGATATATTGAGAGATACGAAGATTCTAATAGGGGTTGGACATCAGCGGGGAAGGAAGGATTCTACTCTTCTGTTCTGTTATCTTTGGAACTGAGTCCAGTAGCCTATAATCCTTGCACTGTGAATCAGTAGGACATGTAACAGGGAAAATATTTTGAAAGACATGATAAATACACAGTTAGTTTCATCTGTGAATTGAAGAACAAAAGACATCTCGCGGTATTAATGGTGAGGCACAATTAAAATGTTTGCATAAAATCTTATAACACAAGATCAGAGCTCAAGCTGTGTAGAAATGTCAAATAGGGACAGAGGAAGTGCGAGATGAAAATAGACGAAGATATTTAGTTCAGTGATTTGCCAACTTTTTGATAAAGCGGACCCTTATTTAAAAGGACTATGGATCCCCCATCTAAACTATAATACTGTATAACACTTGTGATGAGAAAGTGCTGTACATAGAGAGTGTATTCGAACCATAGAACCATAGAAAAGTTACAGCACAGAAGGAGACCATTCGGCCCATCTTGTCCATGCCAGCCTGAGGACACCCAGGTGCCCTTTCTAATCCCACCTCCCTGCACCTGGCCCACAGCCCTGCAGCTTACAGCACTTTAGGTGCAGATCCAAGTACTTTTTAAAAGAGTTTAAAGTTTCTGCCTCTACCACCAACTTGGGCAGCGAATTCCAGACACCCACTTCCCTCTGCGTAAAAAAGTTCTTCCTCATGTACCATCTGCACCTTCTGCCAATTATCTTGAATCTATGTCCCCTGGTTCTAGAATTCTCCACCAAGGGAAACAATTTTATCCTGTCCACTCTAACTATTCCCCTCAATTTTGTACACCTCAATCAAGTTACCTCTCAGCCTTCTTTGTTCTAAGGAGAATAACCCCAACCTATCCAATCTCTCCTCGTAGCTACACTTTTCTAACCCTGGCAACATTCTTGTAAACCTCCTCTGCACTCTCTCCAGAGCTATTACATCCTTCCTGTAATGTGGTGACCAGAACTGCACACAATACTCCAATTGTGGCCTCACCACAATTATATCCTTACTTTTATAATAATGTTTTTAAGATAACAGGTATTTACTTACAGAGATAGGGATCCCCACACCACTCCAGCACTTCTCCAAGTGTGCTTACCTCCTAGATGAGGCAGCCAATGCATGGTGGCTGCATTCTGTTCCTGCCTCCTGGTTCATACCAAGCCAGCCTCCAGCCACCATTTTGCCCATCTATGAGGTCAGCCCTGCTCGGTAAACACTTTGAGACCCCTTGAAAATCTCTAGAGCCCCCCTGAGATCTGTGGTGCGCAGTTTGAGAATCACTGGTTCAGTTTGTCTCCAAACTGGGTAGTTGCATGATTCAGCAATAATGGAGTTGTAAAGTCAACTATGGCCTTGTGGTACTTCATAAATTTGTGCACCGGAAAGAAATGCTGCAAAACTGTTGAAAAATAATTATTTTGGCAGTAGCTTTACAAATATTTTCCACTATTTTTAAGCCTCTAATTTGAAAGTAACAGCATTCGTTCTTTAGCAAAATGACCCATTTTGCTGTCTTTACGGTTAGTTGATGAGCACAATTATGCAGAGGAAAACAACCAATGTCATCGAAGAAGAACAATTTGATGTTGAGGGAAGGGCTGAATATAATCTGTGACACTTCAATGGTTGGTCTCACATTTAGGTTTGTTCGATTATAACCGACCTTTTTCCAAAGTTAATACACAATAAGACTTCTCCTCCCACTCCTCTCCCTTGCTTTCTTGAAGTCAACATTTTAAGCTGGTTTCCAACTAGTGGACACTCCAAACAATTTTTTTAAAGGTTTCTCTCACTCCCCGTCCCACCTGTCTGTACTGTTATCTGATCTCAGTTAGAATGATAAGAGAAGGATAAAGTTGCACTTCTATAGTGTCTTTCACAACTGCAGGACATTCTAAAGTGGTTTCCAATCAATTGGGAACTTTTTGAAGTTCAGACACGGTTGTAAGGAATGCAACAGCCAATTTGTGCACAGCAAGCTCCCACAATCAGCAACGTGATAATGACCAGATAATCTGTTCAATAGTGAAATTGGTTGGTGGAAAAGCAATAACCAGGTCACAGAAGAGAACTCTCCTGTTCTTCTTCAAAATAATGCCATATGATATATTAGGTCCATTTGGGAGGGCAAACGGAGCCTCAGTTTAACAGCTCAGCTCAAAGGGGTGCCTCCAGCAGTGCCACACTACTGAAGTGACAGCCTGGGTTTTGCACCCAAGTCTTTTGGAGTGGGACTGAAACCCACATCCTTCTGACTCACAGGTGAGAGTGCTATCACTGAGCCACGGACGACACCTTAATATCAAGGAGGTGCCTAGCATTTTAGGAACTGCATCCCAGTGCAAATCAACTCTTTCAGGGAGAAGGATAATGGAGAAAATTGTCACGATTGTCAAGAAGATTTCCCTCTACTTTAGGAGTTCCTTGATTTAAATTAGAAAATCTTGGAGATGTGCAGCAGCTCTGTTAGCAATTAAAAAAATGAAGAGAATGGTTGTCCTTTTGGATAAGAGATGGAAACCTGCATTTATATAGCACCTTCCCACATCATCAGGATCTCTCAAAACTCTTTGAAATCAATAGATTGCTTTTGAAGTGCATTTACCATTGTTCCATTGGCAAATAGGGAGAAACTGTTCTCATTGGTGGAAGGATTGAGATCCAGAAGACACCGATTTAAGGCGATTGGCAAAAGAAGCAACGGTGACATGAGGAATATCTTTTATTCACAGCGTATGATTAGGATCTGTAATGCACTGCCTGAGAGTGTGATGGAGGCAGATTCAATTGAGGCACTCAAAAGAGTAGTGGATCAAATGGATGAAGAGGAAGAGTTTGCAGGGATATGGAGAAATGCAGGAGAGTGGGACTGGGTGAATTGCTCTTGTAGAGAACTGACACGTACATGATGGGCTGAATGTCCTCCTTCTGTGCGGTTATCGTTCTATGATTCTATCTATGATTCTAAATACAGGCACAAAATTGCCTTGGAGCAACATTCCACAAACAGCAAATGACTAAGTGACCAAATATCCTGTTACTTGTGGGAGGAATATTAGTCAAGATACTCGTTGAAACAAAAAACAGAAAATGCTGGGAATCCTCAACAGGTCTGGAGCATCTGTGGTGAAAGAGAATTAACAAATCAGACCAGTGACCTTTGATCAGAGCTAGATGAAAAAGCTGCTCTTCTTTGAACAGTGCCACAGCACCACTTCGATCCTGAACAGCTTCACTGGCCCTCACAAAAGACAATGCAGTATAATTTACTGAAGGCCAGTCTACAGTGTGCTCCAATTAATGGTGGGTAAATAGCTCTTATTTGAAAATGCAGTAATCCTCATACTTGCATTTATATAGCTCCTTTTTTGAAGCATCACGAAGGACTCTACAGAATGAATTACAGGTCTGAAGAAGAGTCACATGGACTCGAAACATTAACTCTGTTTCTTGCTTCAAAGATGCTGCCAGAATTGCTGAGTTTTTCCAGCATTTTCTGTTTTTATTTACAATTTCCAGCATCCGCATATTTTGCTTTCATAATTCACTAACTTGTAATGAGATCCCTGTCTGTATTTCCATGGGATCCCTGTCTGTATTTCTGTGGGATTTCTGTCTGTATTTCTATGGGATCTCTGCCTGTATATCTTGGGACCCCTGTCTCTATATCTGTGGGATCCCTGTCTCTATATCTGTGGGATCCCTGTCTGTATATCTGTGCAATCCCTGTCTGTATTTCTGTGGGACCTCTGTCTGTATTTCTGTGGAATCATTGTCTATATTTCTGTGGATCTTTGTCCGTATTTCTGTGCAATCCCTGTCTGTATTTCTGTGGGATTTCTGTCTGTTTTTCTGTGGGATCTCTGTCTGTATATCTGTGCAATCCCTGTCTGTATATCTGTAGGACCTCTGCATTTCTGTGGGATCTCTGTCTGTATGTCTCTGGGATCCTTGTCTGTATTTCTGTGGATCGCTGTCTGTATTACTATGGGATGCATGTCTACATTTCTGTAAGATCCTTTTCTGTATTTCTATGATATCTCTGTGTGTATTTCTGTGGGATCCCTGTCTGTTGTTCTGTGGCATCACTGCCTGTATTTTGTATTTCTGTGAGGATCTCTGTCTGTATTTCTGTGGGATCTCTGTCCGTATTTGGTAATTCTGTGGGATCCCAGTGTGTATTTCTGTGGGATTCCTGTCTGTATTTCTGTGTGAACCCTGTTTGTATTTCTTTGGGATCTCTGTCACTATTTTGTATTTCTGTGGGATCTCTCTTTTTTTGTATTTCTGTTAAATTTCTGTCTGTACTTCTGTGAGATCTCTTTCTGTATTTCTGTGAGATCTCTGTCTGTATTTCTGTGAGATCTCTTTCTGTATTTCTGTGAGATCTCTGTCTGTATTTCTGTGGGATCTGTCTGTATTTCCATAGGATCTCTGTATTTGCATGGGATCTCGGTCTGTATTTTTTGGGACCTCTGTATTCCTGTGAGATCTCTGTCTGTTTTTTGATTGTGTGTGGATCGCTGCCTGTATTTTGTATTCATGTGAAATCCCTGTGTGTTTCTGTGGTATCTCTGCCTGTATTTTTTTGGGATCTGTCTGCATATCTGCGGTATCCCTGTCTTTATTTTGGTGGGATCGCTGTCTGTATTTCTGTGTGAACCCTGTTTGTACCTCTTTCGGATCTGTCTGTATTTTGTATTTCTGTGGGATCTCGGTCTGTATTTATGTGGGATCTCTGCCTGTATTTTGTATTTCTGTGGGACCTTGTCTGCATTTCTGTGGGATCTCTGTCTGTATTTTGTATTTCTTTGGGATCTTTGTCTATATTTTGTATTTCTGTTGGATCTCAGTTCGTATTTCTGTGGTATCTCTCTCTCCGTATTTTGTATTTCTATGGGATCTCGGTATTTCCTTGAGATTTCTGTCTATATCTCTATGGGACCTCTATGGTATCTCTGTGGGATCTCTGTCTGTATTTCTGTGGGATCTCTGTTTTTCGTTTTTCTGTTGCATCTCTGTTTTTCTGTGGGACCCCTGTCTGTATTTCTGTGGGATCTCTGTCTGTATTTTGTGGAATCCCAGCCTGATGCTCTCTGGGAGCCCTGTCTATATTTCTGTGCGAACCCTATCTGTATTACTTTGGGATCTTTGTCTATATTTTGTATTTCTGTGGGATCTCTGTCTGCATTTTCTATTTCTGTAGGACCTCTGACTGTACTTCTGTTGGTTCTGTCTGTATTTCCGCAGGATCCCTGTATTCCTGTGAGATCTCCATCTGTTTTTTGTATTTCTGTGGATCACTGTCTGTATTTTGTGTTCTTCTGAAATACCTGTGTGTTTCTGTGGTATCTCTGCCTGTATTTCTGTGGGAGCTCTGCCTGTATTTCTATGGGATCTCTATCTGTGTTTCTATGGGATCTCTCTCCGTATTTTGTATTTCTGTGGAATCTCTGCCTTTATTTCTGTGGGATCTCTGTCTGTATTTTGTATTGCCGTGGGATCTCTATCTGTAATTTGTATTTGTGTGGGATCATTGTCTGTATTTCTGTTGGATATCTGTCTGTATTTCTGTGGGATCTCTGTCTTTATTTCTGTTCGATCTCTGTCTGTATTTTGTATTTCTATGGGATCTCTAACTATATTTCTATGGGATCTCTGCCTGTGTTTCTGTCAGATCTCTGTCTATATTTTGAATTTCTGTGGGATCTCTGTCTTTATTTCTGTCATATTTCTGTTTGTATTTCTCTGGAAACTGTGCCTTTATTTTGTATTCCTTTGGAATCTCTGCCTGTATTTCTGTAGGATTTCTGCCGTATCTTGCATTCCTGTGGGATCCCTGTCTGTAGTTCTATGGGATCTCTGCCTGTATTTCTCTGCAAACCCTGTTTGTAATACTGACTGTATTTCTGTGGGATATCTGTCTAAATTTTGTATTTCTGTGGGATTTCTGCCTCTATTTCTGTGGGATCTCTGTCTGTATTTCTGTGGGATCTCTGTGCATATATTGTATTTCTGTGGGATCTCTATCTGTATTTTGTATTTCTGTGAGATCGCAGTTTGTATTTCTGTGGGATCCCTGTCTTTATTTCTGTGGGATCCCTGTCTTTATTTCTGTGGGATCCCTGTCTTTATTTCTGTGGGATCTCTGTCTGTATTTCTGTGGGATCTCTGTGCATATATTATATTTCTGTGGGATCTCTATCTGTATTTTGTATTTCTGTGAGATCGCAGTTTGTATTTCTGTGGGATCTCTGTCTGTATTTTGTATTTTGTTGTGAACCCTTTTTGTATTTCTGTGGGATCTCTCTCTTTATTTCTGTTGGATCTCTGTATTTTGCATTTAGTGGGATCTCTGTCTATATTTTTTTATTTCTGTGGGATCTTTGTCTGTATATCTGTTGGATCTCTGTTTGCATTTCTTTAGAATCTGTGCCTGTATTTTCCATTTCTGAGGGATGTCTGCCTGTATTTCAGTGGGATCTGTGCCTGTATTTCTGTGGGATCCATGGCTGTATTTGTTTGGCACCTCTGTCTGTATTTCTGTGGGATCTCAATCTGTATTTTGTATTTCTGTGGGATCCCTGTCTGTATTTCTGTGGGATCCCTGCCTATATTTCTGTGGGATTTCTGTCTTTATTTCTGTCGTATTTCTGTTCGTACTTCTGTGGAATCTGTGCCTTTATTTTGTATTTCTGTGGGATCTCTGACCGTAGCTCTGTGAGATCTCTGCCTGTATTTCTCTGCAAATCCTGTTTGTATTTCTGTCTGTATTTCTGTGGGATCTCTGTGCTTATATTGTATTCCTGTGGGACCACTGTCTGTAGTTCTGTCTATACTTCTGTGGGATCTCTGCCCGTATCTTGTATTTCTGTGGAACCACTGCCTGTAGTTCTGTGGGATCTCTGTCAGTATTTCTGTGAGATCTCTGTCTGTATTTCTGTGGGATCTCTGTCTGTATTTTATATTTCCGTGGGATCTCTATCTATATTTGGTATTTGTGTGGGATCCCTGTCTGTATTTCTGTGGGATATCTGTCTGTATTTCTGTGGGATCCCTGTCTGTTCTTTGCATTTCTGGGGGATCTCTGTCTATATGTCTGTTGGATTTCTGCCTGGAGTTCTCTGCGAACCCTGTTTGTATTTCTGTCTGTATTTCTGTGGGATATCTGTCTGTATTTTGTATTTCTGTGAGATCCCAGTCTGTATTTCTGTGGGATCTCTGTCTGTATTTTGTCTTTCTGTGGGATCTCTGCCTGTATTTCTGTGGGATATCTGTCTATATTTTGTGTTCCTGTGAAATCTCTGTCTCTATTTCTGTGGGATCTCCGTCTTTATTTTGTAATTTGCTGCAAACCCTGTTTGTATTTCTTTGGAATCGCTGTCTCTATTTTGTATTACTTTGGGATCTCAGTCGATTTTTTTATTCCTATGGGATCTCCATCTGTATATCTTTTGGATCTTTGTTGATATTTGTATTTCTGTCGGTTCTCTGTTTGTATTTCTGTGGAAAGCTGTCTGTATTTTGTATTTCTGTGGGATCTGTCCGTATTTGTTTGGCATCTCTGTCTGTATTTCTGTGTGATATCTGTCTTTATTTTGTATTTCTGTGGGATCTCTGTCTGTATATTGTATTTCTGTGGGATCCCTGTCTGTAGTTCTGCAGGATCTCTGTCTGTATTTCTGTGAGATCTCTGTCTGTATTTATGTAGGATCTCTGTCTGTTTTTCTGTGGGATTGCTGTCTCTATTTCTGTGGGATCCCTGTCTGTATTTTGTAGTTCTGTGGGATCTCTGTCTGTATTTCTATGGTATCTCTGCCTTTATTTCTGTGGGATCCCTGTCTGTATTTTGTATTTCCATGGGATCTCTATCTGTATTTTGTATTGCTGTAGAATCCCTGCCTGTATTTTTGTGGAATCCCTGTCTGTTTTTTGTATTTCTGTAGGATCTCTGTATTTCTGTGGGATCTCTACCTGTATTTCTCTGTGAACCCTGTTTGTATTCCTGCCTGTATTTCTGTGGGATATCTCTGTATTTTGTACTTCTGTGAGATCCCAGTCTGTATTTCTGTGGGATATCTTGTTTGTTTTTTGTAATTCTGAGGGATATCTGTCTGTATTTCTGTGGGATCTCTGTCTGTGTTTCTGTGAGATTTCTGTCTCTTTTCTCAGGTGGTATCTCTGTCTTTATTTCGTATCTTACTGCAAAGCCTGTTTGTTTTTCTTTGGGATCTCTGTGTATATTTTTTATTTCTGTGGGATCTCTGTCTGTTTTTATGTTGGATCACTTTTCGTGTTTCTGTGATATCTTTTTCTGTATTTTCTCTTTCTGTGGGATCTCTGTCAGTATTTCTGCGTGATCTCTGCCTATATATCTGTAGGATCTCTGTCTGTATTTCTGTGGGATTGCTGTCTGTATTTTGCGTTTCTGTGGGATCTCTGTCTGTACTTCTGTGCGAACCCTGCCTGTATTACTTTGGGATCTCTGTCTGTATTTTTGTATTTCTGTGCGATCTCTGACTGTATTTTTAATGAGATCTCTGTCTGTATTTCTGTTGGATCTCTGTCTCTATTTCTGTGGGTCCTCGGTCTATATTTTAAATTTCTATGGGATCTCTGTCTTTATTTCTGTCGGATCTCTGTCTGTATTTCTGTGAGACCTCTGTCTGTATTTCTGTGGGACCCCTGTTTCTTTCTCTGTGGGATTGCTGTCCGTATTTCTGTGAGATCACTGTATTTCTGTGGGATATCTGTCTGTATTTTGTATTTCCTTAGGAACTCTATCTGTATTTTGTATTTCTGTGGGATCCCTGTCTTTATTTCTGTGGGATCCCTGTCTTTATTTCTGTGGGATCCCTGTCTTTATTTCTGTGGGATCTCTGTCTGTATTTTGTATTTCTGTGGGATCTCTGTCTGTATTTTTGTGGGATCTCTGCCTGTATTTTGTATTTCTGAGATCCCAGTCTTTATTTCTGTGGGATCTCTGTCTGTATTTCGCTGGGATCTCTGCCTGTATTTTGTATTTCTATGAGATCCCAGTCTGTAATTCTGTGGAATCTCTGTCTATATTTCTGTGGGACCTCTATCTTTATTTTTGTCAGATCTCTGCCTATATATTTGTGGGATCTTTTCTGTATATTATATTTCTGTGGGATCCCTGTTTGTAGTTCTGTAGGATCTCTGTCTTTATTTCTGTGGGATCTCTGTCTGTATTTTGTATTTCTGTGGGATCTCTGTCTGTATTTTTGTGGGATCTCTGCCTGTATTTTGTATTTCTGAGATCCCAGTCTTTATTTCTGTGGGATCTCTGTCTGTATTTCGCTGGGATCTCTGCCTGTATTTTGTATTTCTATGAGATCCCAGTCTGTAATTCTGTGGAATCTCTGTCTATATTTCTGTGGGACCTCTATCTTTATTTTTGTCAGATCTCTGCCTATATATTTGTGGGATCTTTTCTGTATATTATATTTCTGTGGGATCCCTGTTTGTAGTTCTGTAGGATCTCTGTCTGTATTTCAGTGGGATCTCTGTCTGTATTTTGTATTTCCAGGGTATCCCTGTCTGTATTTTGTATTTCTATGGAATCCCTGTCTGTATTTCTGTTGGATCTCGGTCTGTATTTTGTATTTCTGTGGGATCTCTGTCTGTATTTGTGTGGAATCTCTGCCATTATTTCTGTGGGACCTCTGTCTGTATTTTATATTTCCGTGGGATCTCTATCTGTATTTTGTATTTCTGTGAGATCCCTGTCTGTATTTCTGTGGGATCCCTGTCTGTATTTCTGTGGGATCCCTGTCTGTATTTCTGTGGGATCCCTGTCTGTATTTCTGTGGGATCTCTGTCTGTATTTCGGTGGGATCTCTGCCTGTATTTTGTATTTCTGTGAGATCTCAGCCTGTATTTCTGTGGGATCTCTGTCTATATTTCTGTGGAACCTCTGTCCGTATTTTGTATTTCTGTGGGACCTCTGTCTATATTTTTGTCAGATCTCTGCCTGTGTTATGTGGGATCTTTTCTGTGTATTGTATTTCTGTGGGATCCCTGTTTGTAGTTCTGTAGGATCTCTGTCTGTATTTCTGTGATACCTCTGTATTTCTGTGAAACCTCTGTCTGTATTTCTGTGAGACCTCTGTCTGTATTTCTGTGGGACCCCTGTTTCTTTCTCTGTGGGATTGCTGTCTGTATTTCTGTGAGATCACTGTATTTCTGTGGGATATCTGTCTGTATTTTGTATTTCCTTAGGAACTCTATCTGTATTTTGTATTTCTGTGGGATCCCTGTCTTTATTTCTGTGGGATCCCTGTCTTTATTTCTGTGGGATCCCTGTCTTTATTTCTGTGGGATCTCTGTCTGTATTTCTGTGGGATCTCTGTCTGTATTTTGTATTTCTGTGGGATCTCTGTCTGTATTTTTGTGGGATCTCTGCCTGTATTTTGTATTTCTGAGATCCCAGTCTTTATTTCTGTGGGATCTCTGTCTGTATTTCGCTGGGATCTCTGCCTGTATTTTGTATTTCTATGAGATCCCAGTCTGTAATTCTGTGGAATCTCTGTCTATATTTCTGTGGGACCTCTATCTTTATTTTTGTCAGATCTCTGCCTATATATTTGTAGGATCTTTTCTGTATATTATATTTCTGTGGGATCCCTGTGTGTAGTTGTGTGGGATCTTTGTCTGTTTTTCTGTGGGATTGCTTCTCTATTTCTGTGGGATCTCTGCCTATATTTTGTATTTCTGTGAGATCCCAGCCTGTATTTCTGTGGGATCTCTGTCTATATTTCTGTGGAACCTCTGTCCATATTTTGTATTTCTGTGGGACCTCTGTCTTTACTTTTGTCAGATCTCTGCCTGTATATTTGTGGGATCTTTTCTGTATATTATATTTCTGTGGGATCCCTGTTTGTAGTTCTGTAGGATCTCTGTCTGTATTTCAGTGGGATCTCTGTCTGTATTTTGTATTTCCGGGGTATCTCTGTCTGTATTTTGTATTTCTATGGAATCCCTGTCTGTATTTCTGTTGGATCTCGGTCTGTATTTTGTACTTTTGTGGGATCTCTGTCTGTATTTGTGTGGAATCTCTGCCGTTATTTCTGTGGGACCTCTGTCTGTATTTTATATTTCCGTGGGATCTCTATCTGTATTTTGTATTTCTGTGAGATCCCTGTCTGTATTTCTGTGGGATCCCTGTCTGTATTTCTGTGGGATCTCTGTCTGTATTTCGGTGGGATCTCTGCCTGTATTTTGTATTTCTGTGAGATCCCAGCCTGTATTACTGTGGGATCTCTGTCTATATTTCTGTGGAACCTCTGTCCGTATTTTGTATTTCTGTGGGACCTCTGTCTATATTTTTGTCAGATCTCTGCCTGTATATTTGTGGGATCTTTTCTGTGTATTGTATTTCTGTGGGATCCCTGTTTGTAGTTCTGTAGGATCTCTGTCTGTATTTCTGTGATACCTCTGTATTTCTGTGAAACCTCTGTCTGTATTTCTTTGAGACCTATGTCTGTATTTCAGGGGAGTCTCTGTCTGTATTTTTGTGGGATCGCTGCCTGTATTTTGTATTTCTGTGAGATCAGCCTGTATTTCTTTGGGATCTGTCTATATTTCTGTGGGATCTCTATCTGTATTTCTGTGGGAACTCTGTCTGTATTTCTGCGGGATCTTTGTATTTCTGTGGGATCCCTGTCTGTATTTCTGTGTGATCTCTGTCTGTATTTCTGTGCGATTTCTGTTTTTATTTCTGTGGGATCTCTGTATATCTGTGGGATCTCTATCTGTCTTTCTGTAGGATCTCTGTCTGTCTTTTGTCTTTCTATAGGTACTTTGTTTTTCTGTGGGATTTCTGTATTTCTGTACGATCTCTGTTTGTATTTCTGTGGGATCTCCGTTTTTATGAGTGGAATCTCTGTCTGCACTTCTGTGGAATATCTGTCTGTATTTCTGTGGGATCCCTGTCTGTACTTATGTGGGATCTCTGCCTGCATTTCTGTGGGATCTCTATCTGTATTTCTGTGCGATCTCTGTCTATATTTTGTATTTCTGTGGAATCCCTGAATTCCTGTGAGATCTCCATCTGCTTTTTGCATTTCTGTGGGACCACTGTCTGTATTTTGTGTTCCTGTGAGATCCCTGTGTGTTTCTGTGGCATTTCTGTCTGTATTTCTGTATTATCTACCTGTATTTCTATGGGATCCCTGTCTGTTTTTTTTTATTTCTGCGGGATCTCTGTCACTATTTCTGTGAGATCTCTGCCTGTATTTCTGTGGGATCTCACTGTATTTCTGTTGGATCTCTGCATTTCTGTGGGATCTCTGTCTATATTTTGTATCTCTGCAGGATCTCAGCCTGTATTTCTGTGGGATCTCTGCCTGTATTTCTGTGGGATCTCTGTCTGTATTTCTGTGGGATCTCTGTTTATCTGTGGGATATCTGTCTGTATTTCTGTGCGATTTCTGTTTTTATTTCTGTGGGATCTCTGTATATCTGTGGGATCTCTATCTGTCTTTCTGTAGGATCTCTGTCTGTCTTTTGTCTTTCTATAGGTACTTTGTATTTCTGTGGGATTTCTGTATTTCTGTACGATCTCTGTTTGTATTTCTGTGGGATCTCCGTTTTTATGAGTGGAATCTCTTGTCTGCACTTCTGTGGGATATCTGTCTGTATTTCTTTGGGATCCCTGTCTGTATTTATGTGGGATCTCTGCCTGCATTTCTGTGGGATCTCTTTATTTATTTTGTATTTCTGTTCGATTTATGTCTGTATTTCTGTGGGATCTCTGCCTGTATTTCTGTGGGATCTCTATCTGTATTTTGTATTTCTATGAGATCTCTATCTGTATTTCTGTGCAATCGCTGTCTATATTTTGTATTTCTGTGGAATCCCTGAATTCCTGTGAGATCTCCGTCTGCTTTTTGCATTTCTGTGGGATCACTGTCTGTATTTTGTATTCCTGTGAGATCCCTGTGTGTTTCTGTGGCATTTCTGTCTGTATTTCAGTATGATCTACCTGTATTTCTGTGGGACCCCTGTCTGTTTTTTTTTATTTCTGTGGGATCTCTGTCACTATTTCTGTGGGATCTCTGCCTGTATTTTTGTGGGATCTCACTGTATTTCTGTCGGATCTCTGCATTTCTGTGGGATCTCTGTCTATATTTTGTATCTCTGTGGGATCTCTGCCTGTATTTCTGTGGGACCTCTGTCTGTATTTCTGTGGGATCTCTATATCTGTGGGATCTCTATCTGTCTTTCTGTAGGATCTCTGTCTGTCTTTTGTCTTTCTATAGGTACTTTGTATTTCTGTGGGATTTCTGTATTTCTGTGGGATCTCTGTTTGTATTTCTGTGGGATCTGCCTGTATTTCCGCG
The DNA here is from genome assembly GCF_017639515.1 of Carcharodon carcharias. NCBI lineage: Eukaryota > Metazoa > Chordata > Chondrichthyes > Lamniformes > Lamnidae > Carcharodon > Carcharodon carcharias. Next base: position 7,000,093 of record NC_054498.1, read on the forward strand.
GGGATCTGTCTGTATTTCTGTGGGATCTCCGCCTGCATTTCTGTGGGATCTGTCTGTATTTCTGCGGGGATCTCCGCCTGCACTTCTGCGGGGAATCCGCATTTTTGTCTGGGACGTCTGTCTCCATTTCCGTGGGATCTTGTCTGTATTCCCCTGCGGGATCTCCGTCTGTTTTGTTTCTGTTTTTTTTTCTCTCTCGCATTCGTGCGGGGCGAGGGAGGGAGGGAGGAGAGAGACGGGGGGAGAGAGAAGGAGGGGGGGGGGCGGGTAGGGGAGAGAGGGGGGGAGGGGAGAGAAAGAGGGGGGTAGGGGAGAGAGAGGGGGCTGAGAGAGGGGGTTAGGGGAGAGAGGGGGGGGTGAGAGAGGGGGGGTGGGGGGGAGAGGGGTGGGGGGCGAGATCGCTGTCTAGTATTTTGTATTCCCGTGAGATTTCCCCCCCCCCCAAAAAAAAACCCATGTGTTTCTGTGAGATCTTGTCTGCACTCCTGCGGGATCTGTGAACCCCTAACCCTGTCGATCCCTTACCCCCCCCCCTTCCCCACTCCCCACTCCTCCAAACTCCCCCCCCCCTACCCCCTCTCCCTCCCTCCCTCCCTCCCACCCACCCACCCAATCCACTCCGCACAAGCCGAGCTGGCGCCTGCTATCTCCGCAGTCCAGCTCCGACTCCAGGACGGGTTGCGCTGGCTGCTCTCTGACTCAGGCTGAGGCTCTTGTTTACCAGCGAGCTCGGAGCCTGAGTCAGAGAGACGGCGGGCGGACCTGCAGCCACCGAGAGACAAGAGAGAGAGAGAGAGAGAGAAAGAAAAGCCTCGGAACCCCCTTCAACCTCTCCTCCCGGAGACCAAGGACAGCCCCAGGGACTGCAGTTGGGGGGCCCGAGGCCGCCGCAGAGAGCTTCAATTTCGGGGGAAGTGAAGCCGACTCTGCACCTTTTTTTTTTATTATTATTATCCCTCCTCCTGCTTTCTCCCCATTTTCGTCTCTTGTCCTGGAAAAATCCCAACGCGCCACGCTTTGCCTTTCCTTTTTCTCCCTCCTCCTCCTCCTCCTCCCCCCCTCTGTTTCTCTCTCTCTCTCCCCTTCCCAGGCTCCCAACAAACAACAGGGGAGGGGGGGGGGGGGAGAAGACAAAAAAAATCCTTTTTTTTGGGGGGGGGGTTAAAAAGAAAAACAAGACCAAAAAAACATAATTGGTGAGAGGAGAAAAAATGTTTCTGTAAATTGTTTTTGAAGGAGGAGGGAGGGAGGGAGGGGGGGGGGGAAAGAGAAAAAAAAATCACCACCAATTTGTGCAAGGTTTTTTTATTCGAGGAAAAAAATAGACATTTTTCTCTCTATTTTTTTTTCCCCCTTTTTATTCAGAGGAATGGAGCCCGAGGATGGAGAGTTCCACCAGAGCTGGTGTTCGCTAAATTTCACAATGAAACACAGACAAGGTTGAAACAAAACCCAAGGAAAAGCAGAGAGGGAGACACTGTAACAAGAGAGAGAGAGAGAAAAGGGAAGAAAACATTTTCAATTTGCAACAGTTGCTTTCTCCCCCCCCCCCCCTTGTATCCTCTTAATTTAAAGTCTCCCCTTCCTATTGTCCCCCCCCCCCCCCCCCCCCCAACAGCCTTCCTCATCCCTGTTTTTTTTTAAAAAGATCAAATTCCAGAAGATTTTCCTGAGATTTTCTTTTTCTGGTCCATCTATATATTTTTTGGGGTGGGAGGGGGGGGGCTGAGGATTTTTTTTTCTTGTTTTGTGTGTCGTTTGCTGGTGGAGACAGTCGGTATGTTTTCTTGCGTTCCCCAAATGGGAACGAAGTGTAGAACAAAGACCGTGACCTTGTATTGGGGCTTACTAGTTGTCTGCACCTCGCTCACTCTGGGACAGGCAAATGCGGAAAGTAAGTATGATTTTCCTTAAGACTTTTGGTTTCTGTGTCTGTCAAAAATGTATACAGCCTACAAGCTTTCTAATAATTATTGATATGGTAAATGTTTCAAGAAATGTGCCTAATGCATTCTTCAAACTTTTTTTCATGTAACTTTGGAGGCTAAGTTATTTTGAAATGAATAAGTTGAAATGAATAAGTTATCCATTAATGTTTTAAAACCTAATGATTACTGAGTAATTGCTCAGACCTGAATCCTTGTTATTATGTTTTGTTTTAATTAGTTTAGTTTCAGGTCTCTGTTGTATTTTCGTATGTGTAAGTTACTCCTTTGGCAGTACCTGTAACCCTGCCAACGAAATATTGCAAAAAGTTTTGTCCTGTTTGGCGTTGAAGCCCTAATGTTGTTAAGGAGTGATCCTCCTTAACAATTGTTTCAAAGTTCAACGAGAAATGTTGTTTGGGTTTTATGGCAATCAGGTGCATTTGTTGAAATCAGCATGTTCTGGGGGTCTTTGGAGCGAGCGATGTGTGGGAAGTGTAGCCCACCTGTTTTCCCGTTTTATGTGAGGAGGGGGACAGCAAAGGGCACGAGTGTGGGCATGTGAAAAAGAATCACTTAAAACGTCTTCGTAACCCTGAGACACACTTTACAGCTTACGGTTGTGGTGGTTTTTCGTGGAGGAGTTGCAAGGTCCCAGTTATTTCCAATCTGACCCCCAGTGAGAGGGATGTTCTCTCCCGGGCGGTTGTACCTTCCTTAAATGCCATCTTTGCTTTGCCCCCGTATTTATGTTTAGAAAGCGTCTCCCCGCGCCGCCCCCCCCACCAAAACCCTTCTAGGATTCCTTATTTGCATTTCTTCTATGTTATCTCTTCATTTCTTTTATCTGTTCCATTTAATCTACTCTCTTTTCAGTTGTTGTCTGTTCCTGCGACTTCAGATTGAGTTTATGTTTGCAATCATCTTGTATTTATTTGGTTTTCTTTTCGAGTCTGAACTATTCCCTTTTATCTGTTTACGTTGCTGTTTAACAAGTTTTTCTTTGTTTGTATGATTCTGCTGTTTCCTTTCAGTATTTCCCCTTCCCTTATCTTATTTTCCATTGTTGTGTCTTTTTTTTCTCAGTCTCTTGGCTGTAGTTTACCATTGTTTTTCCATCTTGTCTGTTGTTTCTGTCTCTTAGGTGTTTTTTTTTCCTTATTTGCTTATTGCCATTATCTATGTTTCTGGGGTTTTTTTTGGCTTGAACTGGGTTTTTACCTGTTTTACAGAAGTTTTCTGGGGGTTCCTGCTTTATTTAACATAGCCTACCTGTGATTTTCAATGAATCATTGTTTTTTGGTTTTTATTTTCCTTGGCTATTTTTCTTCTTATTTGTTACAGTTTTTTTGCCTTTGAAATCAAGCCTACCTGTCACTTGATCATTTTGTTCAATAGTCCTCTGTATTGCTAAAGTTCTAGCTTCTCTATTAACACCTTTTATTTTCTGCTTTTCAATTTTGTTTGACTCAGTTTTTGTGTTGATGTTGTAATTTGTCTCATTTCTCATTGATGTTCCTAACCGCATGAAGTTTGTTCCTTTCTGTACAATGTAGAATTTGCATACCTTAGTATATTTTACTTTTATGATTTTCTTGTATATTTCTAGCTCTTGTTAATTTTCTTTCCTGTTTATAATTTGATTTGTTTGACCTGCCACATTTGGTACTTTCCTTCTGAATCTTGTCTGTGTTTAATTTGATCTTCCCCATTTTTGACTATTTCATTTGTTTCTCTAGTCCATCTTAATGTTGCTTAATCATGTTTAAATTTTCTTCTGTGTAACTGCAGTGATTTTTTCCTTTACTAAGGCTTGGTGCCTTTTTTTTGACTTTCAGCAACTTTACCTTTGCAGTTTTTTGTTTTTACCGTTTGAGATTTCCTTGCTCTTTTATATGCTAATATGGCATCTTATCTTAAGCTTCCTCTGCCCCCCTCCCTCTCTCTTGCTCTGCCCCCCTCCCTCTCTCTTGCTCTGCCCCCCTCCCTCTCTCTTGCTCTGCCCCCTCCCTCTCTCTTGCTCTGCCCCCCTCCCTCTCTCTTGCTCTGCCCCCCTCCCTCTCTCTTGCTCTGCCCCCCTCCCTCTCTCTTGCTCTGCCCCCCTCCCTCTCTCTTGCTCTGCCCCCCTCCCTCTCTCTTGCTCTGCCCCCCTCCCTCTCTCTTGCTCTGCCCCCCTCCCTCTCTCTTGCTCTGCCCCCCCTCCCTCTCTCTTGCTCTGCCCCCCTCCCTCTCTCTTGCTCTGCCCCCCTCCCTCTCTCTTGCTCTGCCCCCCTCCCTCTCTCTTGCTCTGCCCCCCTCCCTCTCTCTTGCTCTGCCCCCCTCCCTCTCTCTTGCTCTGCCCCCCTCCCTCTCTCTTGCTCTGCCCCCCTCCCTCTCTCTTGCTCTGCCCCCCTCCCTCTCTCTTGCTCTGCCCCCCTCCCTCTCTCTTGCTCTGCCCCCCTCCCTCTCTCTTGCTCTGCCCCCCTCCCTCTCTCTTGCTCTGCCCCCCTCCCTCTCTCTTGCTCTGCCCCCCTCCCTCTCTCTTGCTCTGCCCCCCTCCCTCTCTCTTGCTCTGCCCCCCTCCCTCTCTCTTGCTCTGCCCCCCTCCCTCTCTCTTGCTCTGCCCCCCTCCCTCTCTCTTGCTCTGCCCCCCTCCCTCTCTCTTGCTCTGCCCCCCTCCCTCTCTCTTGCTCTGCCCCCCTCCCTCTCTCTTGCTCTGCCCCCCTCCCTCTCTCTTGCTCTGCCCCCCTCCCTCTCTCTTGCTCTGCCCCCCTCCCTCTCTCTTGCTCTGCCCCCCTCCCTCTCTCTTGCTCTGCCCCCCTCCCTCTCTCTTGCTCTGCCCCCCTCCCTCTCTCTTGCTCTGCCCCCCTCCCTCTCTCTTGCTCTGCCCCCCTCCCTCTCTCTTGCTCTGCCCCCCTCCCTCTCTCTTGCTCTGCCCCCCTCCCTCTCTCTTGCTCTGCCCCCCTCCCTCTCTCTTGCTCTGCCCCCCTCCCTCTCTCTTGCTCTGCCCCCCTCCCTCTCTCTTGCTCTGCCCCCCTCCCTCTCTCTTGCTCTGCCCCCCTCCCTCTCTCTTGCTCTGCCCCCCTCCCTCTCTCTTGCTCTGCCCCCCTCCCTCTCTCTTGCTCTGCCCCCCTCCCTCTCTCTGGCTCTGCCCCCCTCCCTCTCTCTGGCTCTGCCCCCCTCCCTCTCTCTGGCTCTGCCCCCCTCCCTCTCTCTGGCTCTGCCCCCCTCCCTCTCTCTGGCTCTGCCCCCCTCCCTCTCTCTGGCTCTGCCCCCCTCCCTCTCTCTGGCTCTGCCCCCCTCCCTCTCTCTGGCTCTGCCCCCCTCCCTCTCTCTGGCTCTGCCCCCTCCCTCTCTCTGGCTCTGCCCCCCTCCCTCTCTCTGGCTCTGCCCCCCTCCCTCTCTCTGGCTCTGCCCCCCTCCCTCTCTCTGGCTCTGCCCCCCTCCCTCTCTCTAGTTGCTCTGCCCCCCTCCCTCTCTCTAGTTGCTCTGCCCCCCTCCCTCTCTCTAGTTGCTCTGCCCCCTAGGCTCCCCTCTCTCTAGTTGCTCTGCCCCCCCTCCCTCTCTCTAGTTGCTCTGCCCCCCTCCCTCTCTCTAGTTGCTCTGCCCCCCTCCCTCTCTCTAGTTGCTCTGCCCCCCTCCCTCTCTCTAGTTGCTCTGCCCCCCTCCCTCTCTCTAGTTGCTCTGCCCCCCTCCCTCTCTCTAGTTGCTCTGCCCCCCTCCCTCTCTCTAGTTGCTCTGCCCCCCTCCCTCTCTCTAGTTGCTCTGCCCCCCTCCCTCTCTCTAGTTGCTCTGCCCCCCTCCCTCTCTCTAGTTGCTCTGCCCCCCTCCCTCTCTCTAGTTGCTCTGCCCCCCTCCCTCTCTCTAGTTGCTCTGCCCCCCTCCCTCTCTCTAGTTGCTCTGCCCCCCTCCCTCTCTCTAGTTGCTCTGCCCCCCTCCCTCTCTCTAGTTGCTCTGCCCCCCTCCTCTCTCTAGTTGCTCTGCCCCCCTCCCTCTCTCTAGTTGCTCTGGCCCCCCTCCCTCTCTCTAGTTGCTCTGCCCCCTCCCTCTCTCTAGTTGCTCTGCCCCCCTCCCTCTCTCTAGTTGCTCTGGCCCCCTCCCTCTCTCTAGTGGCTCTGCCCCCCTCCCTCTCTCTAGTTGCTCTGGCCCCCTCCCTCTCTCTAGTTGCTCTGCCCCCTCCCTCTCTCTAGTTGCTCTGGCCCCCCTCCCTCTCTCTAGTTGCTCTGCCCCCCTCCCTCTCTCTAGTTGCTCTGCCCCCTCCCTCTCTCTAGTTGCTCTGCCCCCCTCCCTCTCTCTAGTTGCTCTGCCCCCCTCCCTCTCTCTAGTTGCTCTGCCCCCCCCTCTCTCTAGTTGCTCTGCCCCCCTCCCTCTCTCTAGTTGCTCTGCCCCCCTCCCTCTCTCTAGTTGCTCTGCCCCCCTCCCTCTCTCTAGTTGCTCTGCCCCCCTCCCTCTCTCTAGTTGCTCTGCCCCCCTCCCTCTCTCTAGTTGCTCTGCCCCCCTCCCTCTCTCTAGTTGCTCTGCCCCCCTCCCTCTCTCTAGTTGCTCTGCCCCCCCTCCCTCTCTCTAGTTGCTCTGCCCCCCTCCCTCTCTCTAGTTGCTCTGCCCCCTCCCTCTCTCTAGTTGCTCTGCCCCCCTCCCTCTCTCTAGTTGCTCTGCCCCCCTCCCTCTCTCTAGTTGCTCTGCCCCCCTCCCTCTCTCTAGTTGCTCTGCCCCCCTCCCTCTCTCTAGTTGCTCTGCCCCCCTCCCTCTCTCTAGTTGCTCTGCCCCCCTCCCTCTCTCTAGTTGCTCTGCCCCCCTCCCTCTCTCTAGTTGCTCTGCCCCCCTCCCTCTCTCTAGTTGCTCTGCCCCCCTCCCTCTCTCTAGTTGCTCTGCCCCCCTCCCTCTCTCTAGTTGCTCTGCCCCCCTCCCTCTCTCTAGTTGCTCTGCCCCCCTCCCTCTCTCTAGTTGCTCTGGCCCCCCTCCCTCTCTCTAGTTGCTCTGCCCCCCTCCCTCTCTCTAGTTGCTCTGCCCCCCTCCCTCTCTCTAGTTGCTCTGCCCCCCTCCCTCTCTCTAGTTGCTCTGCCCCCCTCCCTCTCTCTAGTTGCTCTGCCCCCCTCCCTCTCTCTAGTTGCTCTGCCCCCCTCCCTCTCTCTAGTTGCTCTGCCCCCCCTCCCTCTCTCTAGTTGCTCTGCCCCCCTCCCTCTCTCTAGTTGCTCTGCCCCCCTCCCTCTCTCTAGTTGCTCTGCCCCCCTCCCTCTCTCTAGTTGCTCTGCCCCCCTCCCTCTCTCTAGTTGCTCTGCCCCCCTCCCTCTCTCTAGTTGCTCTGCCCCCCCTCCCTCTCTCTAGTTGCTCTGCCCCCCTCCCTCTCTCTAGTTGCTCTGCCCCCCTCCCTCTCTCTAGTTGCTCTGCCCCCCTCCCTCTCTCTAGTTGCTCTGCCCCCCTCCCTCTCTCTAGTTGCTCTGCCCCCCTCCCTCTCTCTAGTTGCTCTGCCCCCCTCCCTCTCTCTAGTTGCTCTGCCCCCCTCCCTCTCTCTAGTTGCTCTGCCCCCCTCCCTCTCTCTAGTTGCTCTGCCCCCCTCCCTCTCTCTAGTTGCTCTGCCCCCCTCCCTCTCTCTAGTTGCTCTGCCCCCCCTCCCTCTCTCTAGTTGCTCTGCCCCCCTCCCTCTCTCTAGTTGCTCTGCCCCCCTCCCTCTCTCTAGTTGCTCTGCCCCCCTCCCTCTCTCTAGTTGCTCTGCCCCCCTCCCTCTCTCTAGTTGCTCTGCCCCCCTCCCTCTCTCTAGTTGCTCTGCCCCCCTCCCTCTCTCTAGTTGCTCTGCCCCCCTCCCTCTCTCTAGTTGCTCTGCCCCCCTCCCTCTCTCTAGTTGCTCTGCCCCCCTCCCTCTCTCTAGTTGCTCTGCCCCCCTCCCTCTCTCTAGTTGCTCTGCCCCCCCTCCCTCTCTCTAGTTGCTCTGCCCCCCTCCCTCTCTCTAGTTGCTCTGCCCCCCCTCCCTCTCTCTAGTTGCTCTGCCCCCCTCCCTCTCTCTAGTTGCTCTGCCCCCCTCCCTCTCTCTAGTTGCTCTGCCCCCCTCCCTCTCTCTAGTTGCTCTGCCCCCCTCCCTCTCTCTAGTTGCTCTGCCCCCCTCCCTCTCTCTAGTTGCTCCTGCCCCCCTCCCTCTCTCTAGTTGCTCTGCCCCCCTCCCTCTCTCTAGTTGCTCTGCCCCCCTCCCTCTCTCTAGTTGCTCTGCCCCCCTCCCTCTCTCTAGTTGCTCTGCCCCCCTCCCTCTCTCTAGTTGCTCTGCCCCCCTCCCTCTCTCTAGTTGCTCTGCCCCCCTCCCTCTCTCTAGTTGCTCTGCCCCCCTCCCTCTCTCTAGTTGCTCTGCCCCCCTCCCTCTCTCTAGTTGCTCTGCCCCCCTCCCTCTCTCTAGTTGCTCTGCCCCCTCCCTCTCTCTAGTTGCTCTGCCCCCCTCCCTCTCTCTAGTTGCTCTGCCCCCCTCCCTCTCTCTAGTTGCTCTGCCCCCCTCCCTCTCTCTAGTTGCTCTGCCCCCCTCCCTCTCTCTAGTTGCTCTGCCCCCCTCCCTCTCTCTAGTTGCTCTGCCCCCCCTCCCTCTCTCTAGTTGCTCTGCCCCCCTCCCTCTCTCTAGTTGCTCTGCCCCCCCTCCCTCTCTCTAGTTGCTCTGCCCCCCTCCCTCTCTCTAGTTGCTCTGCCCCCCTCCCTCTCTCTAGTTGCTCTGCCCCCCTCCCTCTCTCTAGTTGCTCTGCCCCCCCTCCCTCTCTCTAGTTGCTCTGCCCCCCTCCCTCTCTCTAGTTGCTCTGCCCCCCTCCCTCTCTCTAGTTGCTCTGCCCCCCCTCCCTCTCTCTAGTTGCTCTGCCCCCCTCCCTCTCTCTAGTTGCTCTGCCCCCCTCCCTCTCTCTAGTTGCTCTGCCCCCCTCCCTCTCTAGTTGCTCTGCCCCCTCCCTCTCTCTAGTTGCTCTGCCCCCCTCCCTCTCTCTAGTTGCTCTGCCCCCCTCCCTCTCTCTAGTTGCTCTGCCCCCCTCCCTCTCTCTAGTTGCTCTGCCCCCCTCCCTCTCTCTAGTTGCTCTGCCCCCCTCCCTCTCTCTAGTTGCTCTGCCCCCCTCCCTCTCTCTAGTTGCTCTGCCCCCCTCCCTCTCTCTAGTTGCTCTGCCCCCCTCCCTCTCTCTAGTTGCTCTGCCCCCCTCCCTCTCTCTAGTTGCTCTGCCCCCCTCCCTCTCTCTAGTTGCTCTGCCCCCCTCCCTCTCTCTAGTTGCTCTGCCCCCCTCCCTCTCTCTAGTTGCTCTGCCCCCCTCCCTCTCTCTAGTTGCTCTGCCCCCTCTCTCTCTAGTTGCTCTGCCCCCTCCCTCTCTCTAGTTGCTCTGCCCCCCTCCCTCTCTCTAGTTGCTCTGCCCCCCTCCCTCTCTCTAGTTGCTCTGCCCCCCTCCCTCTCTCTAGTTGCTCTGCCCCCCTCCCTCTCTCTAGTTGCTCTGCCCCCCTCCCTCTCTCTAGTTGCTCTGCCCCCCTCCCTCTCTCTAGTTGCTCTGCCCCCCTCCCTCTCTCTAGTTGCTCTGCCCCCCTCCCTCTCTCTAGTTGCTCTGCCCCCCTCCCTCTCTCTAGTTGCTCTGCCCCCCTCCCTCTCTCTAGTTGCTCTGCCCCCCTCCCTCTCTCTAGTTGCTCTGCCCCCCTCCCTCTCTCTAGTTGCTCTGCCCCCCTCCCTCTCTCTAGTTGCTCTGCCCCCCTCCCTCTCTCTAGTTGCTCTGCCCCCCTCCCTCTCTCTAGTTGCTCTGCCCCCCTCCCTCTCTCTAGTTGCTCTGCCCCCCTCCCTCTCTCTAGTTGCTCTGCCCCCCTCCCTCTCTCTAGTTGCTCTGCCCCCCTCCCTCTCTCTAGTTGCTCTGCCCCCCTCCCTCTCTCTAGTTGCTCTGCCCCCCTCCCTCTCTCTAGTTGCTCTGCCCCCCTCCCTCTCTCTAGTTGCTCTGCCCCCCTCCCTCTCTCTAGTTGCTCTGCCCCCCTCCCTCTCTCTAGTTGCTCTGCCCCCCTCCCTCTCTCTAGTTGCTCTGCCCCCCTCCCTCTCTCTAGTTGCTCTGCCCCCTCCCTCTCTCTAGTTGCTCTGCCCCCCTCCCTCTCTCTAGTTGCTCTGCCCCCCTCCCTCTCTCTAGTTGCTCTGCCCCCCTCCCTCTCTCTAGTTGCTCTGCCCCCCTCCCTCTCTCTAGTTGCTCTGCCCCCCTCCCTCTCTCTAGTTGCTCTGCCCCCCTCCCTCTCTCTAGTTGCTCTGCCCCCCTCCCTCTCTCTAGTTGCTCTGCCCCCCTCCCTCTCTCTAGTTGCTCTGCCCCCCTCCCTCTCTCTAGTTGCTCTGCCCCCCTCCCTCTCTCTAGTTGCTCTGCCCCCCTCCCTCTCTCTAGTTGCTCTGCCCCCCTCCCTCTCTCTAGTTGCTCTGCCCCCCTCCCTCTCTCTAGTTGCTCTGCCCCCCTCCCTCTCTCTAGTTGCTCTGCCCCCCTCCCTCTCTCTAGTTGCTCTGCCCCCCTCCCTCTCTCTAGTTGCTCTGCCCCCCTCCCTCTCTCTAGTTGCTCTGCCCCCCTCCCTCTCTCTAGTTGCTCTGCCCCCCTCCCTCTCTCTAGTTGCTCTGCCCCCCTCCCTCTCTCTAGTTGCTCTGCCCCCCTCCCTCTCTCTAGTTGCTCTGCCCCCCTCCCTCTCTCTAGTTGCTCTGCCCCCCTCCCTCTCTCTAGTTGCTCTGCCCCCCTCCCTCTCTCTAGTTGCTCTGCCCCCTCCCTCTCTCTAGTTGCTCTGCCCCCCTCCCTCTCTCTAGTTGCTCTGCCCCCCTCCCTCTCTCTAGTTGCTCTGCCCCCCTCCCTCTCTCTAGTTGCTCTGCCCCCCTCCCTCTCTCTAGTTGCTCTGCCCCCCTCCCTCTCTCTAGTTGCTCTGCCCCCCTCCCTCTCTCTAGTTGCTCTGCCCCCCTCCCTCTCTCTAGTTGCTCTGCCCCCCTCCCTCTCTCTAGTTGCTCTGCCCCCCTCCCTCTCTCTAGTTGCTCTGCCCCCCTCCCTCTCTCTAGTTGCTCTGCCCCCCTCCCTCTCTCTAGTTGCTCTGCCCCCCTCCCTCTCTCTAGTTGCTCTGCCCCCCTCCCTCTCTCTAGTTGCTCTGCCCCCCTCCCTCTCTCTAGTTGCTCTGCCCCCCTCCCTCTCTCTAGTTGCTCTGCCCCCCTCCCTCTCTCTAGTTGCTCTGCCCCCCTCCCTCTCTCTAGTTGCTCTGCCCCCCTCCCTCTCTCTAGTTGCTCTGCCCCCCTCCCTCTCTCTAGTTGCTCTGCCCCCCTCCCTCTCTCTAGTTGCTCTGCCCCCCTCCCTCTCTCTAGTTGCTCTGCCCCCCTCCCTCTCTCTAGTTGCTCTGCCCCCCTCCCTCTCTCTAGTTGCTCTGCCCCCCTCCCTCTCTCTAGTTGCTCTGCCCCCCTCCCTCTCTCTAGTTGCTCTGCCCCCCTCCCTCTCTCTAGTTGCTCTGCCCCCCTCCCTCTCTCTAGTTGCTCTGCCCCCCTCCCTCTCTCTAGTTGCTCTGCCCCCCTCCCTCTCTCTAGTTGCTCTGCCCCCCTCCCTCTCTCTAGTTGCTCTGCCCCCCTCCCTCTCTCTAGTTGCTCTGCCCCCCTCCCTCTCTCTAGTTGCTCTGCCCCCCTCCCTCTCTCTAGTTGCTCTGCCCCCCTCCCTCTCTCTAGTTGCTCTGCCCCCCTCCCTCTCTCTAGTTGCTCTGCCCCCCTCCCTCTCTCTAGTTGCTCTGCCCCCCTCCCTCTCTCTAGTTGCTCTGCCCCCCTCCCTCTCTCTAGTTGCTCTGCCCCCCTCCCTCTCTCTAGTTGCTCTGCCCCCCTCCCTCTCTCTAGTTGCTCTGCCCCCCTCCCTCTCTCTAGTTGCTCTGCCCCCCTCCCTCTCTCTAGTTGCTCTGCCCCCCTCCCTCTCTCTAGTTGCTCTGCCCCCCTCCCTCTCTCTAGTTGCTCTGCCCCCCTCCCTCTCTCTAGTTGCTCTGCCCCCCTCCCTCTCTCTAGTTGCTCTGCCCCCCTCCCTCTCTCTAGTTGCTCTGCCCCCCTCCCTCTCTCTAGTTGCTCTGCCCCCCTCCCTCTCTCTAGTTGCTCTGCCCCCCTCCCTCTCTCTAGTTGCTCTGCCCCCCTCCCTCTCTCTAGTTGCTCTGCCCCCCTCCCTCTCTCTAGTTGCTCTGCCCCCCTCCCTCTCTCTAGTTGCTCTGCCCCCCTCCCTCTCTCTAGTTGCTCTGCCCCCCTCCCTCTCTCTAGTTGCTCTGCCCCCCTCCCTCTCTCTAGTTGCTCTGCCCCCCTCCCTCTCTCTAGTTGCTCTGCCCCCCTCCCTCTCTCTAGTTGCTCTGCCCCCCTCCCTCTCTCTAGTTGCTCTGCCCCCCTCCCTCTCTCTCGTTGCTCTGCCCCCCTCCCTCTCTCTAGTTGCTCTGCCCCCCTCCCTCTCTCTAGTTGCTCTGCCCCCCTCCCTCTCTCTAGTTGCTCTGCCCCCCTCCCTCTCTCTCGTTGCTCTGCCCCCCTCCCTCTCTCTCGTTGCTCTGCCCCCCTCCCTCTCTCTCGTTGCTCTGCCCCCCTCCCTCTCTCTCGTTGCTCTGCCCCCCTCCCTCTCTCTCGTTGCTCTGCCCCCCTCCCTCTCTCTAGTTGCTCTGCCCCCCTCCCTCTCTCTAGTTGCTCTGCCCCCCTCCCTCTCTCTAGTTGCTCTGCCCCCCTCCCTCTCTCTAGTTGCTCTGCCCCCCTCCCTCTCTCTCGTTGCTCTGCCCCCCTCCCTCTCTCTAGTTGCTCTGCCCCCCTCCCTCTCTCTAGTTGCTCTGCCCCCCCTCCCTCTCTCTCGTTGCTCTGCCCCCTCCCTCTCTCTCGTTGCTCTGCCCCCCTCCCTCTCTCTCGTTGCTCTGCCCCCCTCCCTCTCTCTCGTTGCTCTGCCCCCCTCCCTCTCTCTCGTTGCTCTGCCCCCCTCCCTCTCTCTCGTTGCTCTGCCCCCCCTCCCTCTCTCTCGTTGCTCTGCCCCCCTCCCTCTCTCTCGTTGCTCTGCCCCCCTCCCTCTCTCTCGTTGCTCTGCCCCCCTCCCTCTCTCTCGTTGCTCTGCCCCCCTCCCTCTCTCTCGTTGCTCTGCCCCCCTCCCTCTCTCTCGTTGCTCTGCCCCCCTCCCTCTCTCTCGTTGCTCTGCCCCCCTCCCTCTCTCTCGTTGCTCTGCCCCCCTCCCTCTCTCTCGTTGCTCTGCCCCCCTCCCTCTCTCTCGTTGCTCTGCCCCCCTCCCTCTCTCTCGTTGCTCTGCCCCCCTCCCTCTCTCTCGTTGCTCTGCCCCCCTCCCTCTCTCTCGTTGCTCTGCCCCCCTCCCTCTCTCTCGTTGCTCTGCCCCCCTCCCTCTCTCTCGTTGCTCTGCCCCCCTCCCTCTCTCTCGTTGCTCTGCCCCCCTCCCTCTCTCTCGTTGCTCTGCCCCCCTCCCTCTCTCTCGTTGCTCTGCCCCCCTCCCTCTCTCTCGTTGCTCTGCCCCCCTCCCTCTCTCTCGTTGCTCTGCCCCCCTCCCTCTCTCTCGTTGCTCTGCCCCCCTCCCTCTCTCTCGTTGCTCTGCCCCCCTCCCTCTCTCTCGTTGCTCTGCCCCCCTCCCTCTCTCTCGTTGCTCTGCCCCCCTCCCTCTCTCTCGTTGCTCTGCCCCCCTCCCTCTCTCTCGTTGCTCTGCCCCCCTCCCTCTCTCTCGTTGCTCTGCCCCCTCCCTCTCTCTCGTTGCTCTGCCCCCCTCCCTCTCTCTCGTTGCTCTGCCCCCCCTCCCTCTCTCTCGTTGCTCTGCCCCCCTCCCTCTCTCTCGTTGCTCTGCCCCCCTCCCTCTCTCTCGTTGCTCTGCCCCCCTCCCTCTCTCTCGTTGCTCTGCCCCCCTCCCTCTCTCTCGTTGCTCTGCCCCCCTCCCTCTCTCTCGTTGCTCTGCCCCCCTCCCTCTCTCTCGTTGCTCTGCCCCCCTCCCTCTCTCTCGTTGCTCTGCCCCCCTCCCTCTCTCTCGTTGCTCTGCCCCCCTCCCTCTCTCTCGTTGCTCTGCCCCCCTCCCTCTCTCTCGTTGCTCTGCCCCCCTCCCTCTCTCTCGTTGCTCTGCCCCCCTCCCTCTCTCTCGTTGCTCTGCCCCCCTCCCTCTCTCTCGTTGCTCTGCCCCCCTCCCTCTCTCTCGTTGCTCTGCCCCCCTCCCTCTCTCTCGTTGCTCTGCCCCCCTCCCTCTCTCTCGTTGCTCTGCCCCCCTCCCTCTCTCTCGTTGCTCTGCCCCCCTCCCTCTCTCTCGTTGCTCTGCCCCCCTCCCTCTCTCTCGTTGCTCTGCCCCCCTCCCTCTCTCTCGTTGCTCTGCCCCCCTCCCTCTCTCTCGTTGCTCTGCCCCCCTCCCTCTCTCTCGTTGCTCTGCCCCCCTCCCTCTCTCTCGTTGCTCTGCCCCCCTCCCTCTCTCTCGTTGCTCTGCCCCCCTCCCTCTCTCTCGTTGCTCTGCCCCCCTCCCTCTCTCTCGTTGCTCTGCCCCCCTCCCTCTCTCTCGTTGCTCTGCCCCCCTCCCTCTCTCTCGTTGCTCTGCCCCCCTCCCTCTCTCTCGTTGCTCTGCCCCCCTCCCTCTCTCTCGTTGCTCTGCCCCCCTCCCTCTCTCTCGTTGCTCTGCCCCCCTCCCTCTCTCTCGTTGCTCTGCCCCCCTCCCTCTCTCTCGTTGCTCTGCCCCCCTCCCTCTCTCTCGTTGCTCTGCCCCCCTCCCTCTCTCTCGTTGCTCTGCCCCCCTCCCTCTCTCTCGTTGCTCTGCCCCCCTCCCTCTCTCTCGTTGCTCTGCCCCCCTCCCTCTCTCTCGTTGCTCTGCCCCCCTCCCTCTCTCTCGTTGCTCTGCCCCCCTCCCTCTCTCTCGTTGCTCTGCCCCCCTCCCTCTCTCTCGTTGCTCTGCCCCCCTCCCTCTCTCTCGTTGCTCTGCCCCCCTCCCTCTCTCTCGTTGCTCTGCCCCCCTCCCTCTCTCTCGTTGCTCTGCCCCCCTCCCTCTCTCTCGTTGCTCTGCCCCCCTCCCTCTCTCTCGTTGCTCTGCCCCCCTCCCTCTCTCTCGTTGCTCTGCCCCCCTCCCTCTCTCTCGTTGCTCTGCCCCCCTCCCTCTCTCTCGTTGCTCTGCCCCCCTCCCTCTCTCTCGTTGCTCTGCCCCCCTCCCTCTCTCTCGTTGCTCTGCCCCCCCTCCCTCTCTCTCGTTGCTCTGCCCCCCTCCCTCTCTCTCGTTGCTCTGCCCCCCTCCCTCTCTCTCGTTGCTCTGCCCCCCTCCCTCTCTCTCGTTGCTCTGCCCCCCTCCCTCTCTCTCGTTGCTCTGCCCCCCTCCCTCTCTCTCGTTGCTCTGCCCCCCTCCCTCTCTCTCGTTGCTCTGCCCCCCTCCCTCTCTCTCGTTGCTCTGCCCCCCTCCCTCTCTCTCGTTGCTCTGCCCCCCTCCCTCTCTCTCGTTGCTCTGCCCCCCTCCCTCTCTCTCGTTGCTCTGCCCCCCTCCCTCTCTCTCGTTGCTCTGCCCCCCTCCCTCTCTCTCGTTGCTCTGCCCCCCTCCCTCTCTCTCGTTGCTCTGCCCCCCTCCCTCTCTCTCGTTGCTCTGCCCCCCTCCCTCTCTCTCGTTGCTCTGCCCCCCTCCCTCTCTCTCGTTGCTCTGCCCCCCTCCCTCTCTCTCGTTGCTCTGCCCCCCTCCCTCTCTCTCGTTGCTCTGCCCCCCTCCCTCTCTCTCGTTGCTCTGCCCCCCCGCCCCCCCTCGTTCCTCTGCCCCCCCCCGCCCCCTCGTTCCTCTGCCCCCCCCGCCCCCTCGTTCCTCTGCCCCCCCGCCCCCTCGTTCCTCTGCCCCCCCGCCCCCTCGTTCCTCTGCCCCCCCGCCCCCTCGTTCCTCTGCCCCCCCCGCCCCCCTCGTTCCTCTGCCCCCCCGCCCCCCTCGTTCCTCTGCCCCCCCGCCCCCTCGTTCCTCTGCCCCCCCGCCCCCTCGTTCCTCTGCCCCCCCGCCCTCTCGTTCCTCTGCCCCCCCGCCCTCTCGTTCCTCTGCCCCCCCCGCCCTCTCGTTCCTCTGCCCCCCCGCCCTCTCGTTCCTCTGCCCCCCCGCCCTCTCGTTCCTCTGCCCCCCCGCCCCCTCGTTCCTCTGCCCCCCCGCCCCCTCGTTCCTCTGCCCCCCCGCCCCCTCGTTCCTCTGCCCCCCCGCCCCCTCGTTCCTCTGCCCCCCCGCCCCCCTCGTTCCTCTGCCCCCCCGCCCCCTCGTTCCTCTGCCCCCCCGCCCCCCTCGTTCCTCTGCCCCCCCGCCCCCTCGTTCCTCTGCCCCCCCCCGCCCCCTCGTTCCTCTGCCCCCCCGCCCCCCTCGTTCCTCTGCCCCCCCGCCCCCTCGTTCCTCTGCCCCCCCGCCCCCTCGTTCCTCTGCCCCCCCGCCCCCCCTCGTTCCTCTGCCCCCCCGCCCCCTCGTTCCTCTGCCCCCCCGCCCCCTCGTTCCTCTGCCCCCCCGCCCCCCTCGTTCCTCTGCCCCCCCGCCCCCTCGTTCCTCTGCCCCCCCGCCCCCTCGTTCCTCTGCCCCCCCGCCCCCTCGTTCCTCTGCCCCCCCGCCCCCTCGTTCCTCTGCCCCCCCGCCCCCCCTCGTTCCTCTGCCCCCCCGCCCCCCCTCGTTCCTCTGCCCCCCCGCCCCCCCTCGTTCCCCTGCCCCCCCGCCCCCCCTCGTTCCCCTGCCCCCCCGCCCCCCCTCGTTCCCCTGCCCTCTCGTTCCCCCGCCTCCCCCGCTCTGTGTGTATCTGTGTCTCTCTCTCTCTCTCTCTCTCTCTCTCTCTAGTTCCTCTGCCCTTCGCTACCCTGTCACTGTTTGCTAACACAGCCCACATTAGATGCTGGTACTCTCCTATTCTGACATCCACCAGTGTGCTGCTGGCAGGTTGAGTGGTCATTCAGACCTGGGCCCCCATGGCACCTCCCCACCTGGGGCTCCTGAGAACAGTTTTAGTGCCTGAACATTCTGGCTGCTACTGGGAGAGAACAGTGTCGGTGTAACAGAAAAGTAATAGTGTACTGAAAGTGTGCGGGAACATAGAACCACAGACGAGCATGAGTGAATTTATTTCCATTGTGAGTGGTCCGTTTTGCTGCTAACTGTTTTAATTTGTTTACTGTTTGAGAGACGCACTGGAAAATACTGCATGAATAATGGAAGCCATTACACTTAATTCAACAAATTTAGCTTACTTGGTGCCAAAACATGATTTAAAAGCAAACTGGAAAAAGGTAAAGAGTGTTTTGTGAACCTGATGGGTTGTGATACTCTTGGAAATGGAGAGGTCATGAGGGATATCCTGTTAATCAACTTCAAATAGTTTCAGCCCAACTTTACTAGCTGTATAACTATTTGGTCCAAGCTCTTTATTTTTTCTCCTGAATTTGAGTTTTATTTTATTCTCAACGTTTTTCTTCCTCCTCCGGTAGAGATGCTAGCTTTTACAGTAGCTCAGTCGTGTCAGTCATGGTTATTTTGTTCCAGGGGCTCTTCTTCAAATGTGAAAGAAAGCAAGACCTGCATTGATATAGCACTTTTCACGATTGTTGGATTTCTGTGTTTTACAGCCATTGAAGCGGCTTTTGAAGTGTGGTCACTGTTATTCTGTGGCAGCCAGTTTGCACACAGCAATGTGATAATGACCAAATCATCTTTTTTAGTATTGTCGATTGATGGATAAAAATTGGCCAGGACATTGGGGAGAACTCCCCATCTCTTCGAAATAGTGCCATGGGATCTTTTAGATTGACTCGAGCAGGCAGATGGCGCCTCAGTTTAGTGTCTCATCTGAACGACAGCACCCCCGACAGTGCAGCACCCCCTCAGCACGGCCTTGGTTTTTGTGCTTGAGCCTGGAGTGGGACTTTAAACCTGGAATTTTGTGATTCTTAGACGAGACTGCTACTATCTGAGCTACGGCTGACACAAGTGTCCTTGGCTTGAGTGTTGGCAGCCTATTGGACTGCAGAAGGCTTCACAACCAAGCCCAGTTTGGTCCTTACCAATATTAAGCAAAAGTCAGGTGGTCATATATAGATTTGGGAAAGCGCTAACTTTGCACCCAGCCTCCACCTTTCCATAACCCAGGGGTTCACCAGCTGTCCCACCTCCACCATTTGGACTGGGCTCATGATTATAACTTGGCACACTGGCTGGCCTGGGTGCAACAGTGGGCAAAGCATTTACTGCCTAACCATGGAAGAATCATCAGCTATTTGTTTGATTGTTGATGGCCTGAAAATTAACAAAGGCTCCTGGTTGAAATGGAACAGTTTGGTGTTGAGATCAGGCATTTGAGCACAGTCTGTGCGCTGTGCTTGTTTGCTCCACACCTTTAACAGCCCGTTAAACAGCGAGGCGGGGTGGGGGGGAGCTGGACAAATATTGAAATGTAGGGAGGGAGGGGCAGCATTGTTGCAGAATTGGGACGCTGAAACTTTTTTTTGAGCCAATTGTTCATCTTTTTGTGATCCTCAAACGTGAATTCATGATCTCTGTCCATCTGTTGCGTTCTGCCCCAGATCAGGTCTTAACTCAAGTCTCAGGAGATTCTTGAGCCACTTAACATAGAACAATAGAGTAGTAAGCACAGAAGGAGGCTATTTGGCCCATTGGGTTTTCCCTGACTCTTTCGAAGAGCAATCGATTAGCTACAGTCGCTTGGTGTTTCCCCATATGTCTACAATTTTCTTTCCTTCAAATATTTATTCAATTCCCATTGGAAAACCACTATTGAATCTGTCTCCTTGCCCCACCAGGCAATGCGTTGCAAATCCTAACCGCTTGCATTGAACCAAAAATAAACACAAGAACAAGAGAAATAGAAGCAGGAGCAGACCATTTGGCCCATCGAGCTTGCTCCGCCATTCAATACGATCATGGCTGACCTTAGGCTTCAACACCATTTTCCTGCCTCCCCTCCGCATCCCTTGATTCCTCGAGAGACAAAAGTCTGTCTATCCCAGCCTTAAATGTATTCAACATTGGAGCATCCGCAATCCTCTGATGTAGAGAATTCCAAAGATTCACAACCCTTTTGAGTGAAGTAATTTCCCCTCATCTCAGCCCTAAATGAACGGCCCCTTATCCTGAGACTGTGGCCCCGTGTTTTAGATTCCCCCGGCCAGCGGGAACAATCTCTTGGCATCTACCCTGTCAAATCTTGTATGTTTCAACGAGATCACCTCTCATTCTTCTAAACTCCAAAGAGTGTAGGCCCAATTTACTCAGCCTCTCGTAAAGTTTCCCTCATGTAGCCTCTGGTCGGGGGGGCGGGAGAGAGATGAGTAACTGAGGTGGCTGCCTGTTGCTTTCCTCGGGGATTTTTGCCTCCTCCCCCTGGATGAGCGGCACCTACCCTTAACAAAGGGGATGGTGGGGTAGGTCACCCCATCCATCAGGTGCAAGCACCCACACAGGCCATCTGTACAGTATTCAGGGCCCGGCGCTCGCTAGGGCTATCTGGAGTAGGCTAATCATTCTGAATCGGGCAGGAGTCCTATCCATGAGCCAGTGGCCACTCTGTTTGGATGCGAGTCCCCTGCTAAGTGTCAATCCATATTCTACGCCTCACTCGCTGGGTTCTCTGGAGCTGGGTATGAATTCCTCACCCTCTGGTTCAACTCAGCCCAAAGCTCACTCTGTTCTTTTTGTAGAATGCAAAGAAAGAAAGTCACTTATCTCTTTAAGGTTTTTCTGACTCTGTTGAGATTTAGAAGCAGCACTGCAATACAACAGTTAGCCTCTAGGCGTTCCCTAAGAGCCTATTTACATCAATTAGTCTTTGTGGGCCTGAAGGAACTGGCTGAATCACGTTGAACTGTACCATAACAGAGTGTTACATTGTGCATTACATGCTACAATGGCTCCTGTCACCAAACTGCATAATCCCCTGTCTTACTGTAAGTGCCACTGGAGGTCCATTAATAACGTATTGGAAGTATAACTGCTTGCCACACAGCAAATGTGTCTGTAGAGCAAAGAAAGATGTCACGCTTTTCCTGTGTGTTCAAGTTTGCCTGGGAATGACTAGATAGCACCGAGATAAAAATGCTGAAAAAACTCAGCGGGTCTAACAGCATCTATAGAGAAAAAAAATTAACATTTCAAGTGCGTATGACTCTTCTTCAGAGCTTTTTTTTTTCTCTCCACAGATGCTGTTAGACCTGCTAAGTTTTTCCAGCATTTTCTGTTTTTGTTTCAGATTTCCAGCATCTGCAGTATTTTGCTTTTATTTTGGCTAGCACCAGTGTTAACTTCAGTTCACTGGCTATGAGCAGATTCTTCTCAAATCCCAAAGTCTGCTGCCCAACCCTTAACTATCTCAAAGAAAACAGAATACTGAGGATGCTGGAAATCTGAAACAAAAGCAAAAATTTCTGGCAATACTCAGGGTTGTGGCAGTGTCTGTGGAGAGCAAAACAGAGAGAACGTTTCAGGACTGTGACCTTTTTCATAACTTGCCGATCTCACTTTTTGTTTCTTTGTGCATTGTACACAGCAAGCTGAAGTTTCAATGCAACCTGCTGCTCACTTTGAGGGACTTCTGCTTGTACCTGGGAAAAATGTAGTCCTGAATTCCTGAGCCTGTCCTCATGTCTCAGCGAGAGAGAGATTGATGACCTTTGTAGATCCCAGTTTGAAAGCTGTGCAGCCCAGTCTGCCAGGAACATGTAAAATTAGGGCTCCAATTACTTAAGATGCCCCTATTCCTTACATTTGGAATAAGTGTTGAAACAGTCACTTAGTCATACAGAACCTTGTTGAAAGGAGGGACATGTTGCTGAAACATTTCAACTTGCACTCATTTGGACAAATGCAAGAGTGCCAAATTTCAAACAATCTCAACAATTTAAACGACGGGAGAAAGGGTTGCTGATTGGTTGGCAGGTCAAGTCAAGTCTGGTTGGCAAGAAACCTCAGCCAATCGGCACTCTTTTCTCCTGTAGTATAAGTTGTTGTGATTATTTGAAATTTGGTATCCTTGCATCTCTGCTGATGGGTGCAAGACAATAAGCTTTAGTAACAAGTCTCTTTTCAGCAAAAATAAGTGTTGACTGAATTAGCTCTTTTAAAGTGTTGGCTGAGGACTTCCAGCTACCTTTTTAAACATTTGTTTTAACATTCGATGCACTTGGGAAGATGCAGG
Source organism: Carcharodon carcharias (assembly GCF_017639515.1). NCBI lineage: Eukaryota > Metazoa > Chordata > Chondrichthyes > Lamniformes > Lamnidae > Carcharodon > Carcharodon carcharias. The sequence goes on from NC_054498.1 coordinate 7,021,071, forward strand.
ATAGACACGTTGTAGGAAACAATAATAAATACAGTAGCAGGCTCCATCTGTCTGCCGTCCAACAGGGATAAAGCACTGATGTGCAGGGTTGCCCAACTTATACTTAGTGTGATGCTACCAATCTGTGTTGGAAATACCCTGTTTAAACCAATACACTGCAACTTGCAGTACTCTTAATTAGCTCCTCCATCTGATTGTTCCTGACACCATTGATAGACTCACCATGTGAGAATTTCACAGACACGCTGATGATTCCTAAATACTGAACTTCCAGTGGAAGGAAAGAGTGAACAATAAGGAGCCTGCTGATGAGTTCTAATTTCTCATTAAAATTAGACAGCAAAGGGACCAGGTGGCACAGTTACACCTCTGGAACCTGAGTTCAAGCCCAAAGCAGATCGATAGAGTCTTTGCCTGCCCTCACCCCCGTCCCAGAGATGGAGGTGTACTCTGTATCTAACCCTGTGCTGTACCTGACTGCACTCGATACTGTCGGCGTGCGTGAATGCACCTAACATCTTGATTAGCATAAAATTCCATTTGTGATGGAAAAGTGCACTTGCAGTATGCAGATGATTTTTAAAAATCCTTTACTTTTTGATGGATAAGGATTGTTATAAACCAGACACGCAATCGCCAACGATGATAGACTTCTGCTGATTGCAGGTGTACTTGTTACAGGAAATTGTCTTTCAGATGCTGTTAAAATGCAAACAGTTTGTTAGTTATTGAGCTCCCTCGGTTACCCACAGAATCATTGTGAGGCTTTCACGTTTTCTTTGTGTTGGAATAACGTATTTAGTTTTAGGCGTGTTTAACCTGTGCTTTTAGTAATATTATGTCTGCTGTCAGTGCTGTCATGCAGTGGTGAATGAGGCTTCCTCAGTGGCCTGTGTTTGGGGGCTGTGAACATTGATTCCACTGGTGGCCTATTGCCAAACTTGGACCTGTGCTAGGGCCTGGTGATTTTATTTACAATTTCATTTTTGTGACGTGGGGGTTATGGGCGAGACTGGCATTTGTTGCCCACCCCTTGAGGTGTTGACGAAGATGAGGTTCTTCTTAAATCACCATAGATACACCCATGGTATGGTTAAGGAGGGAGTTCCAGAATTTTGACCCAACAGTGGTGATGGAACGGTGATATATTTTCAAGTCAGGATGGTGTGTGTGGTTTGGAGGGAAACTTGTAGGTGGTGGTGTTCCCATGCTTCTGCTGTCCTTTTTCTCCTAGTGGGTAGAGGTCACGGGTTTGGAAGGTGCTGTTGAAAGCCTTGGTGAATTGCTGCAGTGCATCTTGTAGATGGTACACACACTGCTGCTACTGTGCATCAGTGACGGAGGGAGTAAACGTTTAAGCTGATCGTTCAGCTGCTGCTCAACTGGGACTGCTGTGTTCTGGACGGTGCTAGGCTTCTTTGATAGTTCGCAATAGTGGAGCACAATTGTAACTCAAGTTGAAGTACTGACTGCTGAAAGAGCTGGGCTTGTCCTGGTTCTGACTCAGAAGTTTGGGATTTTTACAGACTCTATGTATGATTAGGCCACAATTCTTTCTTATTTAGAGGAAAATATTCTGCAGTTTCTGCCTGAAGGCAGGTCTGACTCACGACATCGCGACCTCCACCACAGGTAGGTCAAGGTGGCAGGTCCAGAATCTACCCCAGCTAGGGCTCCAAGTCAGTGGTTATGGCTCCAAGCCTTTTTCCCAGCCTTCCCGGGCCTCTTGTCTGTTTGTGAGCCCCACAGACCACATTAATAGTCCATGGATTAATTTATTGTCGTCTCCCCTCGTGCTGAGTTAGCCGACTTAAAAATGGATTCTTCATGACAGGAGGAGAGAATGATGATAAATTAACAGAGGAAGACATGCCTGATGTGTGCCTCCAGATCCTGTGTGTGGACAAAGTTGGGTTTTAATTGTGATGTACTCAGGTTGCCTGTTGAGGCTTAGGCAGAAAGGATGAACACTTTGGTGAAGTATCTGTGGTCCCACCCTGTGAACGTTGACATATTCAGTTTTTGCAAGGACTCAACCTGTCTACATCCCCTTGCAGATTCCTTATGTCCTCATCACAACGTGCCCACCCAGCTATTTTCATACCGTCAGCAAATTTGAATACATTACACTTTGCCCTCTCCCCGAGCCATTAATATAGATCGTAAATAATTGAGGCCCTAGGACTGATCCTTGTGGCACTCCACTGGTTATGTCTTTCCAATCTGAAAAAAAACCATTAATCCCAAATCTGTCTTCTGTGTGTTAACCAATCCTCAATCCATGCTAACACATTACCCCCGTGGAGCTCTTATCTTGTGCAATAACCTTTTATGTGGCACCTTATTGAATGTCTTCTGGAAATCCAAATACATTACATTTACTGCTTCCCCTTTATCAACTCTGCTTGTTATATCCTCAAAGAACTCTAGCAAAGTTGTCAAGCATGATTTCCCTTTCACAAAACCATGTTGACTCTGATTGCGTTAAGCTTTTTTAAATGTCCTGCTATTTCTCCCTTAATAATGGACCCTAGCATTTTCCTAGTGACAGATGTTAAGCTGACTGGCCTATAGTTTCCTGCTTTTTGTCTCCCTCCCTCCTTGAACTGGAGCGTCACAGCGGTTTTCCACTCCTATGGGACCATATTGCTTGTTGCAATTCTGGAACGCTTCTTGAATTATGTCTGTGATCAGTAGTTGGATTCCTCCAGAGCCATCCAGTTGTGTGTCTATTGTCCGCAGCCAGGGGTCTTTTAGCTATGGTTCCTGGTCTGACAGGACCACTGCACTGGCTCCTGTGTCTAATTTGAAATTTGTGAGGTGACTGTTTACAGATATGTTAGCATTCCAAAATGTGAATCTGGGATCCTTAGTTTATCCCAAGAGGCATTGTTAGACGATCACTTGGTGTGGTTCATCTATATCTCATGGACTCATTGGTGATCCTGCACATACCTCGAGGTTTTGGACTTGCACATCCTTCCAGAGTGAGAGCAGTGCACAGAGATCGCTGGACACAGCTTGTGCTTGTGAAGCCTTTTTGTGTTTTGCTTGGATATTGCTTTCCTTGCCCTGGAGTCTCCTTGCCCTTTTGTTGTTTTATGAGCAACACGGTTTAACTTCACCATGCAAATAAATTGGTTTTGCAGGCGGACTTCTGATTGTCTGATGATTTGGATGGTTTTTTCCAAAGTTAGATCTTCTTTAGAGTGGAGTACACCTGAAAGAGTATCATTGGCCACTCCCATCACTGTTCGTTCTCTTGTGAGTTCTGACATAGTCACAGAGCCTTCAGCCAGTTTGTATAACTCATTTATGAAAGAGTCCTCAGCTTTCCTGGGCTTTTGGATCCTCTTGTTAAATTTTGCTTGCTCCAAAATTTTATTGCTGCTTAGATTAAAGTAGGTGCCAGAGGACTTCATGACCTTCAGAGTTTATGGAAGATTCATTTATTCCTTGGCTAGCAATTGTCATCGGCTATTGGACCTACTGAATATAATATTGTATTCACTTGTTCATCCTGTTTTCTTATTCAAGTCTGATGCTGTCATGTACCCTAAAATCATCTTCCTCATAATGCCCTGTTTTGAGCCCATCCATCTGCCTTAATTGATCTAGCAGTGTTGATTTACCATCCTGGACGTTTTCAGCACAAGGGAGTACAGCCTTTTTTTTAAATGGCGTTGCAGTAATTGATTTTTTTCTCCCCCCTTGTTGGGATTTGGCGGGCTCCCATCACTGTTACGGAGCCATTTTAAACGTCAGTGATTCTGCAGCAAATCTTTTGAACAAACAGTTCCTGACTTCTCTTCAAAATTTTTTTTCCCGTTCACGCGTGTTATGGCACTGACTCTGAAATTGGGCTGCAGCATTCTTCAAGTTGTACTTGTTAAAATAATCAGCGCTGCCTGATTATTGCTCTGAGTTCCAAAGCTTATTTCAGCCTTTTCTTTGGGGTTTGCTCACCCTTTTGTGATCTGGCTAGGTCCTTCGACTCTGCGTTCGATCGGGTCTCGCAAGGGACCTCCACGTGCTCTGGTGGAGCCCTGTTATGCTGCACAGTGGATCTTTCTTCTGCCCTTCAGCCTCCACACCTGCAGTGGAGCTTCTGAGGTGATCTCCAGCAGTGTATTTGAGGTCTTCAAGTTAGGTGCAGTTCTCTTCGGTCACAATGCAGTTTCTTTAATTCTTCAGGATTTTGGGGTCCTTCACCTGCTGCTGCCATGTTGTAATGTTGTATGATGTCTCCTGGAGAGGTCTGAAAGCTTGTATGATTGAACATTTAACTGTTTATTAATAATACACGTGCAAGTGTGAGGTGTGCACGTATGACTGGTGTGTGTATATAGGATACAGTGCTGACTAGATGCTATCTTCATGTTGACTTATACCAGACTCCCAGCTACATTCTACCGCTCCAGTGTGACTCTTCACAGCATAACTTGGGGTGGTACTGTTTCCCCAGTCCCACATTAACCCTTACAGTTCCAAACACCCTAATACTATAGGGAGGTGGTGGTGTAGTGGTATTGTCACTGGACTATTCCAGAGACTCAGGTAATGTTCTCGGGATCTGGGTTTGACAGATGGTGAAATTTGAATTCAATAAAAAAAAAACTGGAATGAAAAGTCTCATGATGACCATTGCCGATTGTTGTAAGAACCCATCTGGTTAACTAATGCCGTTTAGTGAAGGAAACCTGCGGACCTTACCTGGTCTGGCCTACATGTGACTCCAGACCCACAGCAGTGTGGTTGACTCTTAAATGGACGCCCATATCCTATGAACGAATAAAGAAAACTACACTTTCCGAGAATTCCAACTTGCTCCTGGGACCCAGTCTCAATTTCTGAACAATGTCGGTTGCTCAAAAAGAGAGCGTTTAATAATTTATAGTGGTGAAAGGTGCCTTTAACTGCACTGAGGTAGAGCTGTGTCATGTTTACTGTGGATGTCTCTGTGAAGAGATCCCAAGCAACCACATGGATGTGACTTATACCATATGCTCCAGCCTTGACATAAACAATTTTACTTCGCAATTTTTTTAAAGTTTTGTGAAGGGGGGGAATAGTCATTATACAGTGCTGTTTTTCAGCTGTTGTGAAGTGGTTTGTTTGAAATAAGCTTACTCGGCAGCTGAATTCTGCAAAACATTTCTTGAGCTGCCTCGCAGCCTTTTTGATTCGTAGGGGAGCGTAACGACGCAAGAGAGAGCTGATTGCCTAAGGCAGCAGATAGGCAGAGTTCGTGTGCGCAGAGCATGAGTGAGAGTGTAAATTGGCGTTTAGCACCATCAGCTCAGCTAGTCATGTAACTGTGCCTCTTCACACCTCCATTGTGTTTTTGGTTTTCTGTTCTCTGGGGTGTAGCTTGTGGGATTTTACCCTGGCTTCCCAGGCTGTCTCTGTCAATGCCACAGCTTTAGAATTATGGTTACAAGTGTGGCATACTGCGCCTTCCCGTGACCCCCCCCCCCCCCCTCCCCACAATCCTCCCATCTGTTGCTTGCCCACCATTCCACCATGGTGCTGGATTAGTGCACGTTGATCCGTGTCCTCCTACCCACCTCCCCCAACCCAAGAGAAAAAGTAACATCAGTGCTCAAGGGGAAGCCCTGAACAGCAACAACAATCTGGAGCATCTTCATGGAATGAGTAATTACAGCTTGCAAGATGCCAAATAACGTCGGAACAGGCAAGCATTGGACATCAAGGACCTGCTCGATTATGCAATGGAATTGTTTTTGCAGCCTGATTTTTGGAAAAAGAACAGTAAACCAGAATGTAGTGCAGTTGTCTTGACCACTAACAGATGGCATCGAGTTTTTTGAAAGTAGGAAAGATCTGTAGTTGTTAAGATTAAAGTTGTAGCATACAGCTGACGTATTGCAGCTTGTTACATGTCTTCTACGTGTCCTTTTTATTAAAAGAAAGAATGGTTACCTAGTTTAAGACAACTGCACAAAAAAGTCCCTTGTGTTAAATGCTGAGGAGGGTGGGGGTGTGCTGTGATGGTGGGTGGTCCTGTAGAGTTCCGTTGGTTGGTTGTGAAGTGTGATGTTTCTATCTCATTGGTCATATTTATGTCCCTGAATCGGAAGGTTGCGAGTCTGAGTCAGAAGCCCAGGAACTTGAGCACGTAATCAATGCTGTTTCAGTCAGTACCGAGGGTGTCCTGCACTGACTTTTGGAATGAGACAATAAAACCAAAGCTTCCTCTAATCTCGGATGCATGTATTAGATCTCGTGGCACAATTAAAAAGCAACCCGGGGAGTTATCACACTGCCCTGGCCAATATTTGTTAGTTGGTCAACAACACCAAAAATAACTGGCCTTTCACTCATTGCTGTTGGACCTTACTGTGTGCAAATTGGCTGATAGGTTTGGCTTTCCTTAAAAAAAAGAGCAAAAGTACTTAATTGGCTTTGAAGTGTTCAGGGACATCCTGAGGATATGTAAGATGCTTTTTAAATGGCATGTTTTTTTCTTTAACTCCTCCAGAACCACTTTTTGACTTTTAATAGCATTTCAATGCCTTTACTCCTCCCTGTATCACATGGACATTGTCACTGTGTTGTTTAACCTGATGCATTGACCTACATTGACCCCTGGTTTGGCAACGACTTGATTTTAAAATCTTCAGTTTTGTGTTCAACTCCCTCTTATCACCCTAACTCAGTGCAGAGGGCAAAGTCAAACACATTGTTGTGGGTCTGGAGTTACATGTAGGCCACACTGGGTAAGGATGGCAGATTTCCTTCCCTAAAGGACATAAGTGAGCCATTCTACAACAATCGTTGACGGTTGTCATGGCCACCATTACTGAGACTAGCTTTATATTCCAGATTTATGAATTGAATTTAATTCCTCCAGTTATCATGGTGGGAGTTGAACCTGTGTCCCCAGATCATGAACTTGTCCAGTGACATTAGTGGTGGTGACATTACCTCTGCACCCCCACCCCCACCCCATGGCTCTGTTGCACGCTGTGTGAGTACACAGGGAAAAGCTGGATTCTTCAGTACGTCAGATGCTTGACTTGCTTTCGCTTCTTTCCTGAAGGCACTTTGTCTTGCAGGTAACCTTTCAACTCTACCCAAAGGTGTACTCGTTTTTCCAGTGATACCTCCAGGGAGCAACGATGGAAACAGGACAACCTGTTTTGCCGGCACCCAACGTCCAGGTTGCTGCACAAGGTGATGAATGAGAACGGCAGACCCATCTCCCTGCCTGGAGAAAATCTAGGGTCATGGAGGTCAATTGGAACACCTTGCCTACAGCAGCAACTTGCATTTATATAGCGCTTTTAACATTAGTGAGTCATCCCGTTGCGCTTCACAGGAGCCATTACCCATTCAAATTTCATATTGAGCTGCTTGAGATGTTGGGACAGGTGACCAGAGGACGTAGGTTTTAAGGAGGAGAGGCTGAGAGGTTTAGAGAGGGAATCCAGAGCTTAGGACCTAGGCAGCTAAAGGAGTGATGAAAGTAGGAAGGCAGGAGTAGGCCATTTGAGCTTGCTCCATCATTCAGTAAGATGATGGCTGATCTGGTTGTGGTTTCAGCTCTGCTTTCCTGGTTGTCCCCCACAACCCTCGACTCCCTTGTCTGTCAAAAATCTGTCTGTCTCTGCCTTGAATAAATTTAATGACCTAGCCTCCCCACTGATTTCTGGAGAAGAGAATTCGACACATCGGGGCCCCTAGGGAGAAGAGGTTTCCCCTCATCTCCATCTTAAAAGGAAGACCTCTTATTTTTAAACTGTGAGCGCCCCCCCCCCCCCCCCCCAGTTTTAGTCTCCCCCACAAGTGGAAACATCCTCCGGGTATCCACCTGATCAAGTCCCGGATTTGGTGATGTGCGAGAGGCCAAAGTTTGAGGAGTGCCGAGCTTTCCGAGAGAATTATAGGGCCCCGGTTTGACCAGCTAACTCATCGAAGACCAGTGCTCAAACCTGGGCTAGTTTCGTGCTCTGTGCTGAAACTGGCAATGCTTCAGCTCGGTGCAGAGCTCTGTTTCCCTCATTTCTGAAGTCACCGTCACTCAACTCCCTCCTACCTTTATAGTATGGCACGTAGACCAAGCTGACAGATTTGTGACCCTGACAGCACTTTCCCAGTTGATGCTGTAAATAGAAGTAGTTGCAGTAATTACCAACTCTGTACAGTTTTACTTTTAAAATGCGTCACAGCCCAGGATTAGCGGCAAGCCTGCATCAACACTGCTTGTGATGTTATGTCAGGATCCTAATGGGCACACAGCTGTGGCAGTTCATTGTAGACATGAGGTGATGAATACTGGTGGTGCAATTCCCTGCAGAAATTGTAGAATGACCCAGTTACATGTGCTGAACTCGTTGAAAACGTCAGCACGTTGAGCCAATGGATGTCTTTGTTGAAGAATCTTCACGCTGTCCTCTTTCTGACATTTAAGGTCAGCAGCAAAAACTCCCGGGGCAGGTATAGCACGGGGTTAGATACAGAGTAAAGCTCCCTCTACACTGTCCCCATCAAACACTCCCAGGACAGGTACGGCATGGGGTTAGATACAGAGTAAAGCTCCCTCTACACTGTCTCCATCAAACACTCCCAGCACAGGTACGGCACGGGGTTAGATACAGAGTAAAGCTCCCTCTACACTGTCCCCATCAAACACTCCCAGGACAGGTACAGCACAGGGTTAGATACAGAGTAAAGCTCCCTCTACAGTGTCCCCAGTTACACTCCCAGGACAGGTACAGCACGGGGTTAGATACAGAGTAAAGCTCCTGCTATCACGTGACATCAATGTTATTCAGTTCCAGCTCCAGGTGTGCCCCCTACTGCACCAGGATAACACTTTACCATTTTCCACCTCAGACATCCTCCGGGTGCTTTGTGAGACAACCAGACTAAAGCTGAACTGGGGCAGTTTGTGCTGTGGGGGAAACAGCTGCTTTATATCCTGTTATTCAGCCCACACCACACCTTGTAGTGGGTTTCTCAGCAATGATTCATGCGGCAAACAAACCAGGGGCGGTGGGGGTGGGGAGAAGAACATTTTGTCTGTTTAATTGAACGTGATCACAGGAGAAACTACTCATTGTTCAAGGGCTTGAGCTTGTTTCACTTGTTTTTTAATTGGATGTTTCACGTTTCCTCCCATCCTTGATTCTACAGGTGCTGGCTGCTGTCCAGTTCCTTACCCAAGTGGCCATTCTGCTAAACAGTGACCATTACTAGAGGGGTATTTAACTGGCAGAGCATCACAGTGCAACCCACTCTTAATTCCCTACAGAAAGATTTGCATTTATGTGGCATGTTTTATGGCCTTGTAATATTCCAAAGCACTTTGCAGCTAACTTAAAATTCGAAATGCAGCTGCAGTTTGTGATGTCAGAATTGCGGCCGCCAATTTGTGCACAGCAAGCTCCCACAGGCAGCAGTGAGATCATGACTGTTTCTTCTAGGGGTATTGCTCCAAGGATAGATATTACCCAGGAGAGCATCATCAGGATAGTGCCGTAGGATCTCTTACCCCCCTGAACGGTTGGAACTAGGATTTAATGCCGCTTCCAAAACACGGCACCTCTAATAATGCAGCATCCCCTCACTACTGCACTAGAGCCGCTGTGGATGATGGTGGTGACCAGCCCGTGATCAACCCCCACCACCACCGCCTCTATCTTGCTCCCCAGCTCGATGCACTCGGACCATTTGCAGGGTTGTGAACCTCTGTGCTCTAGCTAGAGGCTGGAAGCAGCAGTTGGAGAACAGGGTTGAGTTCAGCTAATGGTGCCTTCTGTGGTCAGAAACCCTGTAACACTCATTATCTGACACACCAACTTGAGCGAGGTGCAAGAGAGTTGTTAGTGCTTTGCGGAACATATGCAAGCAGTAGGAAGAGTTGAACTTGTTGGCATTGACATCCTGGCTCAGCTGAATGTTGAATTCTGTTCCCTTGCCTGCTACTTTCTGGCCTGATCCCCAGCATTTCAGCATTTGTGCAATGTTTTAAATCCTGGCTCTTGCATTTTGTTTTGTAAGTCGCTGGCTCAGTATTACTTGTAGGAGCGTGGCAATTATTTTTCGTTGACTGGGAAACCCAAGCGAAAGGTTAAAAGTCTGTGATACAAAAGCACCTCCTGAACGTTGAAATGAGTCAGAGAGAAGGTGCAAAACTATGTTTCGAAGGAAATCAGGGGAGTTCTCCCCGGTCCTGGGCCAACTTTTGTCCCTCGATCAACATCACTGAAACAGATTATCTGGTCGTTATCACATTGCTGCTTGTGGGACCTTACTGTGCACAAATTGGTTGCAGAGTTTACTATAATACAACAGTCCGCATTTCAGAAGCATTTCCTTTGGGAATTCATGAAAGGTGCTGTGTAGTTGGGAGATTTTTCCCTTTAAAATCAGGAAGTTGCAGTTTGGTAATACCAAGCCTAGATTTTTAAAGTTTTTCATTGAAAGAAGTGGGAACTTGCCCATTTGGACGCCTTGGTTTGGAGAGATGATGCTTTGAGTTTGATTGTAACGTGGAGAAAGTGGGTGGAAACATAGTTTGAAGGATAGGAGGAATGAGAGACGTTCTCAAAATCATGAGGGGGCTGGACAGAGTAGATAGGGAGAAGCTGTTCCCGCTCGTAAAAGGATCAAGAACGAGAGGACACAGATTTAAAGTGATTTGCAAAAGAAGCAAATTTAACATGAGTAAAAACTTTTGCACACAGCGAGTGGTTTGGGTCTGGAATGCGCTGCCTGGAAGTGAGATGGAGGCAGGTTCAATCGGGGCATTGAAGAGGGCATTAGATGACTATTTGAATCGAAACAATGTGCAGGGGTACGGGGAAAAGGCAGGGCAATGGCACTAGGTCATAATGCTCATTTGGAGAGCCAGTTCAGACATGATGGGTCGAATGGCCTCCTCATGTGCCATTAAGATTCTGTGAGAGGGAATGTGAGAGAGACAATGTCCACTATAGCAATGATTAAATGCAAGAAAAAAGACTTGTGGACAGAGACGGTGGTGTAGTGGTGCTGTCACTGGTAATCCAGCGGCCCAGTCTAATGCACGGGGAGCCATGGTTTCAAATCCCAGCATGGCAGCTGGCGGAATTTAACTTCAGTGAATAAATCTGGAATTGAAAGCTAGTCTCAGTAATGGTAGATTGTTGTAAAAACCCTTCTGGTTCATTATTGTGCTTTAGGGAGGGCAATCTGCAGCCCTCACCCAGTCCGGCCTGCATGTGACTCCAGACCCACAGCAATGTAGCTGACTCTTACCTGTCCTCTGAAATGGCCGAGAAAGCCACTGAGTTCAAGGGCAGTTAGGGATGGGCAACAAATGCTGGAATTGCCAGCGGCACCCACATCCCATGAAAGAATAAAACAAAAGCGCTTTTCATGATCACTGGGCAACTAAAAGGACTCCACAACCAATGAAGTTGTTATTCGGAAATGGGCAGCCCGTTTGCTGTTTGTGGGAGTTGTTGTACGCAGTGAGATAATGACCAGATAATTTGTTTTTGTGATGTTGACCAAGGAATAAATATTGGCCAGGACACTGGGAAGATCTCCCCTGTTCTTCCGACTGGCGTTATGTAATCTGCCATGTCCATCCAGGCAGAAGGGGCCTCAATTTAATGGCGCATCCGGAAAACAGCACCTTCAACAATGCAGCGCACCCTCAGTACTGCACTGGAGCGTCAGCCTCGGATTTTTGTGCTCAAGCCCTGAAGTGGGACTTGCCTCTGAAATGCAAGGTTGCAGTTTTGAGCGTACTACCAACTGAGCCATGGCTGACACTGATAAAATGAAGAGATGATATAAATATCATAGCGGAGATGGTGAATGGAGGTGAGGGGGTTACGTGGCTGTGTGTGTGCTGAGTGTGTAAGGTGGTGCTGTGCTTCCCCAGTGCAGAGCGTGCATTGGAGTTGGGAGTTCTGAAGAAGGGTCATATCGGACTTGCAACATTAACTCTGCTTCTGTCTCCACCGATGCTGCCAGAGCTGCTGAGTTTATCCAGCACTTGCTGTTTTATTTCTGATTTCCTGCATCTGCAGTAATTTGCTTTTATTCTGTCAACTGGAGTTGAGATCGTGTTTAACCTTTTGTGTTGGATTGACTTGGTTGAGTGCTCCCTTTTCCTGGAGTCAGGTCATAGCCTGATAATCCATTTGCTCTTTTGGCTTGGGTCAATACTGTTGGTGAGTGTCATGACTGGAGAAGAATTGCAGTTGGATTGGCTAAGTGGGCAGCAGTTAGTGTTGAGCCCTGGGTTCACATTGCTGTCTTAAGTTTCTTGTTTTGGGGAGCAATAAAAACATTGCCACTTTTGAGTTGTATACAGACGAGGGTAGCAACATTCAGTTGAATTTTTGAATGTTCTAAATTGCCTCCATGTAAATATTTCCTACTGCTTTTATTTCTTCTGCTACCCTAAAGCTGATGGCTTTTACTGGTGTACAAGTTGCACTGGCGGATCTCTGCTACCTCACTCAAATAGGCAGCCTTCGTATGTAAGCCTAGGAAAAGAGTGCAGGGAGGCATTGCAGCAAAACTGCAGGACATTCTCATGTTGCACGTTTGTAATGATGATTGATCTGGGATACGCACTTGAAGAGTTGGTCTAAAGGATACTACAAGACCAAAATTGATTTGTCCAGGAGATGCGATGGGGAGTAATCCTATTATTAAAAATTGGACTGCTTTGGACCACTTTAGCCGGCAGGAGTGTTTTTGTGCATTTTCAGTTTCTCCGTTTTGATCCTTCCTATTGTGCAGGTGTTTTCTCCTGTTTCTATCACCTCAGTACCGTTGGCAGCCAGGCCATCAATTTATTCGACCCTAAGCTCTGCAATTCCTTCCCTAAACCTCTCCATCTCTCCGCCTCTTCCCCCTTTAAAACACTTCTTAAAACTTAGCTCCTTCAACAAGTTTTTGGGCCACCTGTCCAAGTATCTGCTTATGTGGCTTGGTGTCCAGTTGTGTTTGAGAGTGCCTTTTTACTACAAAAAAGGTGCTATATAAATGCAAGCTGTTGGTGCTGGAGAATGGTCCTACAAGTACTAGGTGTACTCTAAGCCAATGCTTCATGAGTGTGTCTACAGAGTGAGTGTGGCCAGTATATTGCACAGTGGAGGGACAGGTTGAACGCACCAGCTCCTGCCTGTACTGAACACTGGCAGGATTCTTGCAGCTGTCATTTTTATTCAGTGATGATTTGATGAGGAGTTTTGTTACAGGGTGAAGAATGAGAGCAGAGCTCGAAACTTGAAATTGTATAGTTTTATTCTGTGTCTGAAATGCCCTAGAATCCCTCACTTACGGTGAATTGTTTTTGAAGTGGGGTTTGTGGTGTTGTGATACAGAGTAGACTTCTATAAACCAGATTGATATGAATGGGCAATCAATGTCTTTTGGTGGTATAGTGCCATGATAGTTTTAATTTCTATCTGAAGAGTTGGAGGAAGCGCCAGCACTTCTATTTAACGTCTCATCCAAAGGACTGTGCAGTGCTCCCTTGGTGCCTAAGCGGACTTGGAGTAGATAATGTAATCGAGTGAGGCTTGAACTTTCAATCTCCTGCTTTGGAGGCAAGAGTGCATACTCCTAATCATTCTAGGCAAATTAATGTACGCCACTGTCTACAAGGCACAAGTCAGGAGTTTGATGGAATACTCTCTTCCCTGGATGAGTGTAGCTCTGACAACACGCAAGAAGCTTGACACCATCCAGGACAAAGCAGCCTGCTTGATTGGCACCCCATCTGCCACCTTAAACATTCATTCCCTCCACCACCGACGCACAGTAGCTGCAGTGTGTGCCATCTACAAGATGCACTGCACCAACTTGCCAAGGCTCCTTCCAAATCTGCGACCTCTACTGCCTAGAAGGACAAGGGCAGCAGATGTATGGGAACACCACCACCTGGAAGTTCCCCTCCAAACCACTCACCATCCTGACTTGGAACTATATCGCCTTTCCTTCACTGTCGCTGGGTCAAAATCCTGAAACTCACTTCCTAACAGCGCTGTGGGTGTACCTACACCACATGGACTGCAGCGGTTCAAGAAGGTGGCATTAACAAAAACCCTGCTAATTACAGCAGCCTCTTGGGAACCCCTGTAAATAAATGCTCAGCCCCATGGATTCCCCTTCAAATATATTCACATGCTCAGGGCCTCCCTGCAGATTGGGGCATGGTAGTGTATTGATTATGTTGCGCAACGAGTAGCCCACAGGCCTGGAGTAATGATCTGGGGGCATGAGTTCAAATCTCTCTCCATGGCAACTGGGAAATCGAAATTCAATTAATTAAATAAATATGGACTAAAAAGATATGACCACCAGATTATGATGAAAAACCCATCTGGCTATTATCCTTTAGGGAAGGAAGTCTGCCATCCTCACCTGGCCTGGCCTATATGTGACTCCAGACCCATAGCAATGACACCAATGCTTAGCTGCCCTGTGAAACAGCCTGGCAAGCCACTCGGTTCTATTTGAGATGGCAGCTCATCATCTCCTCCTCAGGGACAATAAGAGATGGAAAATAAATGCTGGCCTAGCCAGTGACACCTGAGTCCCATGAATTAAATTTTTTTTTAAATTACAAGGTCCCTTGGAACTTTTTTTTAAACTGCAAGACTGGGCTATTCAGAGAAAAACCTATTATTACAAAAATGTGTTTTATATTAATTTATATTGGACCGAGGAGCATGTATTGAAAATAGTAGATTGCAGCATCCTTGAGATCAGGCCTGTAGCACGTACTGTGCCCTACCCGAGCCGGACAATATCTGATGACCTTGGAGAATCCCTGGGATCCTTTCAAGGACTTCAGTTTGCAAACCTGCCTTTTACAAGCTGCACAGTGAGGAATGAAGTGCAGGCTGCAAAATCTAAGGGGTTTTACCCTTTCAAGGCACTGGCAATAAATGAGTTTGAACTAAGAGATTGTGGGATAACTCTCTATTCTCATAGTATGGATGTGGGAAAAATGTATTCGTTTTCTTCAACTATCCATAGCATTTATGATGTACAGAGCTGTAGTTCAGGGCTTTACAGAACAGTGGAAATGGCCAGGATCAAGAGTTCGAGTTGCAGAAGCACAGTTGTAGAGAACGGCCTGGCTTTTGTCGACCAAGGCAAGAAACACAAAAGGCCTGGAGAACTGAGGTTGGAGTTTCTCAAGACTGAGGCAGTGTGGCCAAAGGAGCATCAAGAGTTGGTGGGAACAGAGGGGAGCTGGGAAGAAGTAGGCTGGTTTTGGGAGGACTAGAGAGTCAGGGGAAAGAGCTGGCGATCAGGGAGTGAGGTTGCAGAAGGATTTGGTGAGGATGCAGATCATAAAAGCTAATTCCCAAAACAGTGCCACAATGCAATGTATCCCATTGATCACATTCCCCATCCTATGTTGTTTGTTTTGAATTTGAGCCAGGAGACACTTTTTTTTCCTATCTTTTTACTTAAGTCAAATTTGTTTTATAGATCTTTGAAGTTTGCATAGCAGGGTGTGAAATCCTGAATCTCAAATGACATTTTGCTTGCTTGCTGCAAGAATCTGGTTCGTGTACAAATGAGGATGTTTATAGAATTAACACCTTTTATTTATTTTTTGGCAACATTGTGAATCTCACCAACTGAAGCAAAAATGTATTCTCTTTTTCTCTGGTGTTGAGGTCCCTGAGTAGTGTTCCTCCTTCCACAGCCTCAATGAATAAATTACATCATGAGTCATACATACCAGCAAGTTCCTAGACTTAATCCCTAGTTTGTATTGAAGTAGAATTCCTGAATTGACCTTGACATCACTGGATTAGAGAGGGGGAAAATATGATTTTCTGCTCATGCAGAAAACAGTTATGAACATATAAAATAGGAGAAGTAGGCCATTCGGCCCCTTGGGCCTGTTCCGTCATTCAGTAAGATCATGGCTGATGTGTTTGTATTTTGAATTCCACATTCCCATCTACCTCCGATAACCTTTGATTCCCTTGCCTCTCAAGAATCTTATCTACCTCTGCCTTAAAGATATTCAATGACCCTACCTCCACCACCTTCTGAGGCAGAGTGTTCCAAAGTCACACAACCTTCAGAAAACATTTCTCCTCATCTCTCGCCTAAAAGGGTGACCCCTAATTTTAAAACAGGTGCCCCCTAGTTCTGCATTCACCCACAAGAGGAAACATCCTTTCCATCTCCACCTTGTCAAGACCATTCAGGATCTTATATACTTCAATCAAGTCATCCCTCACTCTTCTAAACTCCAGTGGAAACAAGTTTTGCCTGTCTAACCTTTACGCCATAAGACAACCCACTTATTCCAGATATCAACCTAGTAAACCGCCTTTGAACCACCTCCAATGCATTTACATCCTGAAATAAGGAGACCAAAACTGAGCACACTATATGAGATGTGGTCTCGCCAATGCCCTGTATAATCGATGCATAACATCCTTACTTTTATGCTCAGTTACTCTCATAATAAGGATAACATTCCGTTAGCTTTCTTAATTTCTTGCTGTACCTGCATACTAACTTTTTGTGACTCATGCACTAGAACACCTAGATCCCTCTGGACCTCGGAATTCTGCAGTTGTTCTCTGAGCAATGCTCTTTTTTTAATTCTTTATGCCAAAGTGAACACCTTTACATTTTCCTACATTATACTCCACCTGCCAGCTTTTTGCCCACTCACTCAACCTATCTATATCCATTTGCAACCTTCTTCACAATACACTTTCCTACCTAGCCTTGTGTCATCTGTAAATTTAGCTACCATACCTTCACTCCCCTCATCTAAGTCATTGATATAAATTTTAAAGAGTTGAAGTCCCAACACAGATCCCTGCGGGTCTCTACTCGTCACATCCTGTCAATCAGCAAAAGACCCATTTATGCATACTCTTGTTTTCTGCCAGCCTGCCAATTCCCTCTCCAGGCTAATATGTTACCCTCTACACCATGAGCTTTTATTTTCCACAATAGCCTTTGATGTGGCACCTTATCAAATGCCTTCTGGAAATCCAAGTACAGCACGTCTACAAGCTCCCCTTTATCCACCGTGCATGTTACTCCTTCAAAAAATTCCAATAAGTTGGTTAAACATGACTTCCCTTTCATAAAACCATGCTGAATCTTCCTGATTACCTTGTTTCTTTTAAGTGCCTAGTTATAACCTCCTCCATGATTGATTCTAACACGCTCCACGTGACAGACATCAAGCTAACTGGCCTATAGTTTCCTGTTTTCTGCCTCCCTCCCTTCTTGAATAGAGGGGTTATATTTGCCACTTTCCAGTCTGATGGAACCTGTCCAGAATCTAGGGGAATTAACACCAATGCACCTACTACTTTATTAGCCATCTCTTTTAAGACCCTAGGATGAAGTCCATCTGAACCTGGAGACTTGTCAGCCCACAGCTCCACCAATTTGCTCAGTACTGCTTCCCCGGTGATTGTATTTTCACCTAGTTCCCCTCTCCCTTCCACCTCCTAACTTACAACTATTACTGGAATATTTTTTGTATCCCCTATAGTGAAGACAGAAGCAAAATATTTGTTCATTTCATCCGCCACTTCCTTATTATCTACTATTAACTCCCCACTGTCTCTCTCCAGAGGACCAGCACTCACTTTACTTTTTTTTCCTGTTTTAAATACCTGTAGAAACTTTTGCTATCTATTTTTATATTTCTAGCTGGCTTCCTCTTATACTCTTTTTTTCTCCTGATTTAACCTTTCATTCTCTGCTGTTCTTTATATCCTAAACAATCATCCGACCTGCCACTCATCTTTGTGCGGTTAAATGCTTTTTCCTTAAGTTTGATGCTTTCCTTAACTACTTCAGTTAACCATGGATGGTGGGTCTTCCCCTTAGAATTTTTCTTTATAGTAGGAATATACTTATTCTGAAATATCCCCTTAAATGTCTGCCACTGCTTCTCTATTGATCTATCCCCTAACCTAGTATCCCAGTTCACTTCAGCCCCTCCCCCACCCCATTTTCTAGATTACTACCTTCTATATCCTCAGATCATAAGAAATAGGCACAGGAGTAGGCCATTCGGCCCACCGAGGCCTCAACAGGATTGTGGCCTTAACTCCACTTTCCTGCCGTCACCCCCTTGACCCTTAACTCCCTTGTAGATCAAAAATCTGTCCAACTCTGCTGCTGCTGGTAGCTGCTGCTACCAGGAGACCTGTCACGCTATGTCACACTCGTCTGTCTTGCACCCTCCTCACACATCCGCTGTGACACATCTATCATTCCACTATATCCAGGTTGACACCTCTCTCTGTTGCCCTCCACTTTGCCTTCTGGAAGAGATCTCTGTAGGCTTTCAGCTCTGATCAAATGGCTGAAATACTGACATTTTCTTTTCTGGATGTTACTCCTGGAGCTTTTTGATCTTGTAGTTTGAAGCACCTCTTCATTTGTTTTATGGTCTGTATATGGAGGTTTTACTAAACGTCTTAACACCTCTGTTTCAAAAGCCTCTATTTTCTTACAATTATCTTATCTTCACTTGTTGCCCAAATGGGCAATGTGTGTCTAACTCAGTCTTGACTGTGTTCAATGGCTCAGCCTCACTGCTGTCTGGGGAAAAGAATTTCTTAGATTTATGACCCTCTGAGAGAAGAAATTCGTCCTGATTTCTGTCTTAAATGGGAGACTCCCTATTTTGAAGCTCTGGCCCCTATTTCTAGATTTCCCCAATGAGGGAAGACGCTCTCTCGGTTTCTAAACCTGCTGAAATCATCGTGTGGCTGTCAACCTGTGTAGCTTAAGCTCAACTGTGTGATGTTTTCCATAGTTGAATATCTTTAAGCGCCCACAGTGAAAGGTGACAGGTACAGGAGATGCCTCTGGAACCCTCGCAAGTGGAGAAAATTGGAAAGTAAAAGCTGTATCCCCCTCAGCCCCTCCCCCACTCCATTTTGTAATTGATTTTCTATTTTTTATTTTCGTTGGGGAACGCTTGACCGAGAATTAATCAAATCGTGTGACCGATTTAACAAAATAACCTGTTTACACGGCTGGCTTAGATTCAATTTTTATTCACTGATGTAAATTGAATCCTGCTGTGGCAGATTAAAGCTTGCTTAGACACAGCGAGTGAGGTGCTGATCAGTTCACAGTGCAGAATGTTAATTCTAAGGACTGTATATGCATCCATTGCCTGCATGTGGGCAGAGGAGAGAAGGGAAGACCACTGCCACTGCGTCACATGCTGCCCCTGACCTATATTTGCATAGCCTGTGATTCATTATTGTGTCGCTAATTTCTTTGTGTAGAATAACTCGAACTGGATTGACTCACAGTAGACCTGCAACGTGAATCCTGATGCTGCTGTTTGTTTGCATCAGGGATGGAATCAAATGGTTGTTACTGAAGTTTTTTTTCCCCCTGGCAATTCCATCCACACCACCTCTCGGCAAATTGAAGGGCTAAGTTGCAAGGAGAGGCTGGATAAACTTGGCTCGATTTCCTTGCGTACGGGAGATTGAGGGATGATCCGATCGAGATGTTTAAAATGTTAATGGAATTTCAGCCGGATAGATACAGAGATGGTGGGGAAATGAAGAGCGAGTGGGCAAAGTCTCAGTTACATGTAACAGCGAAATCGAAATCCACACAAAGAGGAATGGAAATCTGAAATTCTCATTCCCAGTAGGCACTGGATGTTGGGGATTGCAGGGTGGTATTGCAAGGGAAAGATGTAATGGGTCTGCATGTAATAAATACAGATCTGATGTCCAAAATCTGGCCGCGTCAGGTAGAGTCCGTGCCAGATTTCAGATACACCTGGATTTTGGATTGACTGCAGGTGGAACAGGCAGGTTTGTGCCTGGAGAGAAGGGAGGGCATAACTTAAAAGTGGTGTGATGAAATCGGGTCTGAGCTTGTGAACTAGAACCCATACAGGCTGACAGAAGAAGGGACACTGGAACTCTGTGTGTGTGATAAAGAATTACCTAACTGAACTGATTAAATAAATGTTGTAACGTTTTAGGGATCATAGGTCATAAGACATAGGAGCAGAAATTAGGCCATTCGGCCCATCGAATCCGCTCTGCCATTCAATCGTGGCTGATAAGTTTCTCAACACCATTCTCCCGCCTTCTCCCCGCAACCTTTGATCCCCTTACCAATCAAGCACCTATCTATCTCGGTCTTAAATACACTCAATGACCTGGCCTCCACAGCATTCTGTGGCAATGAATTCCATAGATTCACCATTCTCTGGCTAAAGAAGTTTCTCCTCATCTCTGTTCTAAAAGGTCTTCCCTTTACTCTGGGGCTGTACACTTGGGTCCTAGTCTCTCCTACTAATGGAAACATCTTCCCCACGTCCACTCTATCCAGGCCTTTCAGTATTCTGTAAGTTTCAATCAAATCCCCCCTCATCCTTCTAAACTCCATTGAGTATAGACCCAGAGTCCTCAAAAGTTCCTCATATGTTAAGCCTTTCATTCCTGGGATCGTTCTCGTGAATCCTGTATTTTCACTCCAATTATACAAAGTTATATTGGCCATGGCAGTCCACTGAAACCCATCCTTTTGACGGAGGGCTATGCATAGAAATGTCTGAGTGGTGGGAATGAATGAATCACTGTTCTGGGAGCAGCACCCAGAGAGAAATAGAAGGTTTTCAGACAACCAGATTTTGGATAACCTACCTGTAAATAGAGTGCCGCAATGTGATGGGACGCTTTGGAGGGAGGGAAAGCAAGCTAGCCAGTACTTATTAATTTAGCTTTAAGCCAAGCTTGCAGGACTTGGGGGTCTTGGGTTCCACTCGTGGTGGGGGTGCAGTCTTCTCCCAGTGCTCCCAGATGTCGAGGGGTGCAGTTATTCTCTTCCCATCGCAGTAGGAGGTGGCGCCTACTGCATATGATACATCATGCGAGAGACAACGGTTTATAAGTGATAAAGATCTGCTCTTCAAGCGCCTTGTGTTGTGTAAACACTAGTGAATGCTGGTATTTGAAGTGATAAAATTGATCTGTTTGTGAACGTTTGCTGTACAGTAACTTCAATTTAAAGGGGTTCACATCACTTCTGTTCTCTAGAATGAAATGCACTGTAAGTGAAACCAGCACAGTGTTCCTAATTTTATTAGCTCTGGCTTTGCCTGACTATTGCTACTTCCCTCTCCTCTCCTCTTAACCTTGGTGGCCTGCATTATGAGGCTTGGCCTTCTTCTAGATTTCTCAGTAGAACAATAACAACTTGCATTTATGTAGTGCCTTGGAACAAAGAAGAGTGAGGGGCGATTTGAAGGAGGTGTATAAGATTATGACAGGTTTAGTTAAGTTAGACAAATAAATCTGTTCCCTTTAGCTGATAGTACAAGGACTAGGGGGACACATTTAAAGTTTTGGGCAAGAGGTGCAGGGGGAATGTGAGGAAGAACTTCTTCGCACAGCGAGTGGTGATGACCTGGAACTCGCTGCCCACAAGGGTGGTGGTAGCAGAGCTGATTGAGATTTCAAAAGGAAATTGGATGGGCACTTGAGGAAAATGATACTTGGAGGGTTACGGGGATAGAGTAGGAGATTGAGACTGACTGGATTGCCAATAGAGAGATAGCATGAACTTGATGGGCACAATGCTGACCTCCTGTGCCACGATGTCTCCTAGGTATTTTGTTAAATGAATGACAGTCTCAAATTTATCACGGAGGTCCTTGCTTTAGAGTGACGTTTTAGTCACTGAAATTGCTGAATCTATCATTTAAAAAAAAAATTGAGCCTTTGCAAACCTGGAATCTGAAGTGAATCTCTTCAGGTCCCAGGTTAATCCAAGCCTGGCTCAGGATACTCTGATTTTCTCATTTGCTCTTGCCAGTCAAGGTCACCGAGTTACAGTGGCTGCTTACTCAGGGCTTCAAGAAAAATGTTTAACGTGGAAAGTGGGTGTTACTTGGATTTTTATATTTTGATACCTTTGAGCCTAGTCAATTTGACCGAATTTTCTCTTCTCTTTCTCTCCCCACATTGCGATGATCTGTCTGTTTCCCCCTCCCACTAATGTCAGTCTGCTCAGCGTAGGCAGGTCTCTAGGGCTTAGTAGCACACGGGCTTCTGCCTTTAATCCTATTGATCTATGAAGGAATCTTAATCGCGTGATTGGACAGCACTTGCTAAGCAATCTTGAGTGTGCTAAGAATGACACTAATGATCAATTCAAGATTAGCAGCTGAGCTTGCCGTGTGGCTCACTTATGCCTGTTAGAAGCTGCATGTATTCATACATGGACCTGTCCTTCGCAGGCGAAAGGAACATGTTCAGGCATTGCCCCCCTTTTTTTTGAAATAAACAATGGTGGGGGTGGGATGGTGGTGGGGGTCAGTAGTTCCCTGGTGCATTCTCCATGGCAACGCCTCGATGACTTGCCAACCAATCAGCACTCTTTTCTCATGCAGTTTAAATGATTGTTCCCTTTGAAATTTGGCATTCTTGCATCAGTTCTGATACTGCAGCTTTGACAACATGTTTCTTTTCTTTCAGCAATACAGAATCCTAATTCTTCACTTCTTATGATTAATAGCAGGATGTGAAAGGATTGACATAGCTTGTTTCTATAAGGTAATATAACAGTTAACTCCATTTCTCTTTCAGTATGCAGTGGTATGGATATCAGAAATCATGTGGGCGATCTTCGGCAGCTGGAGAACTGCACCATAATAGAAGGCTACCTGCAGATCCTCCTCATCTTCAATGGCAAAGCGGAAGACTTCCGCGTCCTCCGATTCCCAAAGCTGACGGTTATCACTGATTATCTGCTGCTATACCGTGTCTACGGGCTGGAGACACTGAGGGACCTCTTCCCAAACCTCGCTGTCATCCGCGGGATAAACCTTTTCTTTAACTATGCCTTGGTCATCTTCGAAATGATTCACTTGAAAGAGATCGGGCTGTACAGCCTCCAGAATATTACGAGGGGCGCCGTTCGCATTGAGAAGAACCATGACCTCTGTTACTTAGCCACCATTGACTGGTCCTTTATCCTGGATCCTGTGGAAAATAACTATATCGATCGGAATAAGCAGCAGAGCGAGTGCGGAGATGTCTGCCCAGGAACCATGGAGGACCAGCCACTTTGCATCAAGACCAGTGTGAACAACCAGTACAACTACCGCTGCTGGAATGCGAACCACTGCCAGAAAGGTAGGTTGACCTTTGTGCTGATATTTTCACCTCGTGAACTAATGAATGGTTTGAACTCGAGCAGCACAGATTTCACGTAGTCTTCCAAGTGTATGTCTGAGTCAGTGGTCCTGGCCAAACTCTGGTGTGTTGTTTATACCCCAAGCTGTGCTCTATTTTGAGTGCTGTAGTGCTTTGAAGCTTTTGCGATCTTCCACATTACATTACTAGTCGCTTTTTGAATTATCCACCTGTATTTTGTTGGGAGACTTTATGTTGTACAATTATCCCAGGAAGTTCTGTTTCTTTTGGATCAGTGTATGATGTGCAGGTTTTTTTTAAGTGGTCTCCTTTCGATGCTGTAGCGTTCTGGCTGTCTGATGTCTTGAAGGGAACTGTTGAGTCAGAAAAACACATACCCCACCCCCATGCAGGAGGGAGATTTTATACATCCTAAGCATTTGTGACCACTAACATCACTCTTGAGATGTTATAACCTTCCCTATTATTGTATTGCACTCCCTCTTCAGTTTTCTCTCTGACTCCTTGTTAACCTGGCATATTCTGGCCTCTTAACCAAGTGGTTGATCTTCCTGAGTGAGTCTGACTGTGGGACTTGTAGCCAGGCTACAGCCTCTCCCCACTCAATATCCACACAGGAACTCTCTAACACTGGGCACTTCTCGGAGGTGGGAGCAGGGTCCATGACTCACTCACCCCCTCCCCACCTCCATTGGCTAGACCAGACCAGCTGTGTGTGCATGCCCCATTACCATCTAGGTTTGAGATTGGGTAACTCGACATAGACCTGGGATCAAAGTTGGGCAAGTTCCAGGTCACTGGTGAATTTACCCATCAAATCCAAGGGCCCCTTTGACCACTGCAGCCCTTGAAACATTTCTTTATCTCGGATTGCCGATGAAATCTCAAGCTCACGAGCCAGCTTTCTAATGCATTTTGTGCGGTAGCCTTTGTTTAATCAGAATATTGTTCAGCTGTTTCGGGAGGGACTAGTTTCAGTATTTAGGGCTAGGAGTTGGTGAGCATTTGATGCGTCTGGTTCTTGTTTAGCAGGTCCTTTACTTACCCCTTCTGTGCCCCTCTTAATCCCCTCCCAGTCCATTGCTATCTAACTTTAGAGCTGACAAATTAATTGTTTGAATCTACAACTGTATTTTTAAGACCATTAGACGTAGGAGCAGAAGTAGGCCATTCAGCCCGTCGAGTCTGCTCTGCCATTCAATGAGATCATAGCTGATCTGATATCCCTCAACTCCACTTTCCTGCCTTTTCCCATAACCCTTGATTCCCTTAGTGATTAAAAATCTGTCTATCTCAGCCTTGAATATACTTAACAACCCAGCCTCTGCAGCCCTCTGTGGTAAAGAATTCCACAGGTTCACTACCCTCTGAGAGAAGAAATTCCTCCTCATCTCTGTCTTAAATAGGTGACCACTTACTCTGAGATTATGCCCTCTGGTCTTAGACACTCCCACAAGGGGAAACAACCTCTCAGCATCTACCCTGTCAAGCCCCCTAAGAATCTTACATGTTTCAATAAGGTCGCCTCTCATTCTTCCAAACTCCAATGAGTACAGGCCCAACCTACTCAACCTAAGAGAAAACCCTCCATACCTGGGATCAACCTAATGAACCTTCTCTGGACTGCCTCCAATGCCAGTATATCTTTCCTTAGATAAGGGGACCAAAACTGTTCACCGTATTCTTTCAATAAAAACTAATTTATGAAACACTTTCATTGTAAATGGAAAAGAACCATTTCTAGTTGTAAGCGTTTTGTATTACATGGTAAACCTGCCCAGCATTTTTTGTAACTTGAATTTTGGGCTGGACAGATACATTAAGTGTACAAAATGACTGTAGGTGATGCTATCAGAACAGGTTATGAGGATAGTCAAAGCTTTTTACAACCATTGCACAAAGCACCAGGATAATGGAGCTGCCTGTGGACCAGTAGGAAGATTAGTGAGTTTTTGAGTTCTGCCTTGTGCAGGTTCTATTTGAGGTGGATATTATGACCTGGGATAGGTGTTGGGGGCGGAAGGTGTGGAGAAATGGTGGTTTTAACAACTCAGTGACTAAGATGTTTTAATGTATTTTCGGCTGACAAAGTAGATGAGAAAGTTTAAAAAAAATAAGAGGAAAGACTAAAACTTCAGCCCTCATCACGTCTCCAGAAACACCTCACTGGTGTATGTACGGTTAATTATTTTGAAGTGCAATGTCTATAATGTAAGCAAACATTACAGTGGTTTTGCACTGTGTATCATCCTACAACCAGCAATAAGATATCTGATGCGTTAAGTCTTTTGATTGTGGTAATTTGAGAAGGATTGTTGATCAGCACCCTATTCCAGTTGGACCATGGGATCGTTCTCTGTAGCTTTTTTTTAAACAATGTGTCAGTGCAGTTTGGATCTTATCATGTTTGACTTGTAATCTGAAACGATTTGTTCTACTTTAGTGAATATGCTAAGAACGGTCGTGGGCAAACTTGAGCGCACTTGCGAACAGCACAATGGAACAATCCCTTCAGTAGAATTTGTAGATAATATCAAATACTGATCTTTTCTCCTCTTTGACAAAGTGGCATTGATTTTTATCGTGGGTTGCTTTGTGAGACACAAAAACGGACCCCAGAGGAGGCTGCCATAAGCGATTAGGTAACACAATAATGGATACTCCAGATTGGGCTATAACACTGAAATCCAATCAAGTGGTTCAGATGATATCAGAAATCATGATGGTTTCTAAACATCACTTGAACTCAAAGATGAAATTGTAGGCTTCAACTCTCTCTCATTTGGGTTGTCTCAATCATAACTGTCCCACCATAGGTGACTGCACCTTCAGCCTCCTAGACTCCAAGCTTTGGAATTTCATCCCTACACCTCTTCACCTCCCTATCTAGCTTTCCTCCTTTAAGACGCTCCTTAAAGCCTACATTTTTGACCAAGCTTTTGGTCATCTGACCTCCTATCTCTTTACATGTCTCGGTGTCATACCTGTTTTATAATGCTCCTGTGAAGCATCTTGGAACGTTTCATGATGTTAAAGGTGCTATATAAAGGTAAGTTATTTTATAGTTACTCTTAACCACCCCCACACAATTCTTCAACCCTCCTAACCTGAAGAAGCTGGCTTCTGTAGGGGACAACTCTTTAGACCCGGACTTCTTTTCGATGACCCTGGCCAAGTGGCTATCCCAATTCGTGTTAAATGAGGGGCAGTTTTATACTGTGGTCCATACCTGCTGGGGACTGCAATTAGACTCTCTAGCTTCATGAAGGGCGCTTGTATCCGACAGAGAGAGAAATACTTGCAACGGTGCAGCAGGGGTCAGTCCAGAGTGCACTCAGTGGAACATGCCAGTCTGATTGACTACACTGCAATGGGAAGGGTTGGGGGGGGGTGGCTGGTGGGAATACAGAGGGTGAGGAAGCAAGCCTCCCATTCTTTCTGTTTCTCTCTTCACCCCTGCCCTCCATTTGACCTGAACCATAATTCTGAGTTCAGGACTTGGTTGGGTGAGTTGACTGCCACGTCTGAGTGGCTTTTAGAAATAACGCCTTTCATCTGAAGGAGAAAGAAAATCGAGATGCCAACTGATTTACTGTTTCCAAGTTGGGAAATGTGATGACTGAGTGTAATTCAGTGTAGAACTTGACTCTTGCTGAAAAGCAAGACAGTGGCACTCTTTTCTCCTGCAGTATAAATTGTCATGATTGTTTGAAGTTTGGTATTCTTGTGTTTGTCCTGTTGAGTGGAAGACGAAAAGCTTAAGCAGCATGTCTCTCTTTTCAGCAATTGAATTCAATATATAGCTCAATGCAAGAAGGTTTGTCTCTGGTAGCATGAGGAGGAAGATCCGTCTTTGTTACCCTCAGGTGCTCTCCGCTGCTCCAGAGGTGGTCACTGCTTCAGTTTTTTTCCTCCTACCTTTGGAACCCATTGTCCAGTCCCCTTGTATTGCTGTCTCCCCATCCAAAACCCTTCTCTCCACCCAGACCGCTGGTATATTTTTTTCTCATTTTGTTTCCCGTGTTCACTGAACTTTGTCCTTTTGAGTGTTAACAGCTTGGGGAAGCCTTTCTGTGCGTGCGAGCATCGTGACAGTGACCAGGAAGGGAGCATGAAAGGAAGGAAAGAATTGGTCAGGGAGCGGTTGAGGAAAATGGTAGTAATTCATTCTCTCGGTCGCTGGGAACCCAGTCCTGTGCTTCCTTTCTCCCGTGTGGAAGAAAGGTTGCGTCAAAGATTAATGATTAACAAACTGAGGAATGGGTGTATTCCAAGAAGGGCCATTTAAAATTCATGGTGCTGAGATTTTCGCTGCCTCGGTGCTTGTTTTGATGTTAGGGGGATGGAGTGTTCCCCCGACTTTTCGTAACTAGAGGATCTTCCCCTGTATCCCTCTTTGCCTCGGGGAGCGCTTAGGAGGAGGGTGACCATGGTCATGAGATCATGCTGACCTCCTATTTATAAAATGGTGAATTTTATCTACCCCATCCACAGTTTTCTCTTCCGCACACGAGAGACGTCTTTATTGTCTCTCCCTCTTGAAGGCAGACTCTTGCTGAGATACTGTACCGTGGCCACTGTTGTCCCTCTGGTCCCTTACCTCGGTGGTTATTCTTCATCTCTGAGCCCATCGTTTGCATTTCACAGGCTGTCCTCCAGTGTAGAGCCACAGTGCCATTGCTAGCTCCTGCTGAAATCAGAAGGACACTTCTGACGAATCACTGGGTAGCAATCAGCTGGATCCTCGGTTGTCTCCTTGTTGCTCCCTGCCAGGTGTAGCGGCCATGCTGCTATCTTGGCTGTGATTAGGCTAGCACAAGCATACCCCATTCAACTTGGTTTATGGGGAGACGGTGGCGTGGAGGTAATGTCATTGGATTAGTAATCCAGAGGCTCAGGCCAATGCTGTACATTTAAAATCCTACCACGGAAGCTGGTGGGCTTTAAAATTCAATTAATAAATCTGGAATTGAAAGCTAGCCTCAGCAATGGTGACCATGAAACTATAATCGATTGTTGCAAAAATCCTAATGTCCTTTAGGGAAGGAGATCTGCCGTCTTCACCTGGTCTGGCCTGCTGGACTCCAGACCCACTGTCAGGAAGATATAATAATTTTTATAATGTTATTGGAATTTATTGCAGAGTAATTGTTGTGTGTGTGTGTGTGTCTTAATTGAATTAAAGGCAGCTGGTCTGAAGGCTTTGATGTAACAGAAGATAAGTTAGGTTTGAAATGTTAAGTAGGTAAACATAGTTGTAAAGGGAACATTTGCATTTTTAAATTAAACCAGAGTAGCTTTGAATTCCAAAGAGGAGGTGAAATGTTTCACCTAGCCAGGAGAAGTTAAGAAACAGTGTGTTTATTTTGCCCAAAAATTACTGGTAAAATTGGTACTATGATAGGTTTTATTATTAGAGAAGTAAAAGTCCAAAGACATAGTGAAACAATGAGAATTTGCATTCAAAGGGGAAAATATGTATAAAGGAGAGAAGGCTGTGTGTAAGGGAATGTATTCTAAGATCTAACAAGTGTGAAAAGTCTCCAACATCTGAGCCTCAAGCTGCTGTCTGCAAAGAACTGAAGTAAGGAAACTCGCTTTGAATTTGACTGTTCAGGATATTGTGTGTTACTTTGCCTGGGCCTTTTAAAACCTATATGTCTCACTTGCCTTAACGGAAGTGCAACTGGGGTTTATATTAATTAGGGCATTTAGAAATTATCATAGTAGTGATTTGTAGGTCTATGTATGTGCTTAAGATCATTTATTCTATTAATAAAGGTTTAATTTAGTTTTGTAAGAAACCTATAAGACTTTTTTTTTTACTGAATTCAAAGCCCGCATCTTGAAATAAGTACAAATTGCAAAAATAGTTGTGACAGATACTTCAAGTCCCCTCTGGGATTTGGGCAGCTTTGCATTTACCATCTGCCTGCCAATAACACCCACAGCAATGTGGTTGACTCTTAACTGCCCTGTGAAATGGCCTAGCAAGCCACTCAGTCCAAGGGCAATTAGGGATGGGCAATAAATGCTGGCTTTGCCAGTGACACCCACATTCCATGGAAGAATAAGTATTGAAAAAAACACACCTACTCTGAAACAGGAAGAGCCAGGATGGCCTCCCACTCCTGATTGTTTCACCAGCAGCATGGTTGGAGAGAAGGGTTCTGGATGAGGGAGACAGCAGTATAAGGGGATTGGACAAAGAGTTCCAAAGTGCAGGAGGGAAATAATTGAACCAGTGAAATACTCGGGGTGGGGAGGGGGTGAAAAAGGAAAGACCAGAGAGTAACAGACAGAAACCTTCCTCCTCCTTATCCTGTTAGGGACAAACTTTCTAGCCTTGAATAATATACTGAATTCTGTTGTTGAGAAAAGACACGTGTTGCCAAAGCTTTTTGTCTTGCACTCATCAGGACAAATGCAAGAATGTCAAATTTCAAACAATCACAACAATTTATACTCCAGGAGAAGAGTCCTGATTCTGTCTGTTTTCAGCAATAGTCAAGTTTTAAACTTAATTATACTCTGGGTATAAAATCATCCCATCTGTGAGGCGCTATACAGTCGAGTGGCTGACTAAGCTCATTGGGCTCACATAAAGAATAGCGACTTACACTCATGAAGCAAAGTGGGACTAGTGCATGTGGAACTGTACCTCAATACCTTGAGTAGAAGTGGGGTGGAGAGAGGGGCGGGGGCGGCCGGAACACAGGGATCTTGTGGAAGAGTTTATAAGAATGAAGCTGAAGAATGTGCTTTGCTTTTTACTATGTGTGAGGTAACAGTATCCAAAGTGCCCATGAATGGAAAATTGGAATCACCTTCCTCTTCAAGTAGTTGGAGTTTCCACCAACCAAGACCTAATTATCTAGAAAGCAATAGATAACACCTAGTATCAAATATTTAATCAAGAGCCATTTAAACTGTAAATCCAAGGAGATCTCAGTGGGAAGATTGAATGCTGGCTGACCCTTGTTTTGTCTAAGGTTCCATTCACACTTCATTTGCGTTGTGGGACCTGGTGTAAGATGCATTCAACTGCCTGGGTGACGTAGATGCTTGATTCTGTATCCTTGAGTCTGTTCTGTTTGTTGAAGGACAGGCACCTCCTGCTGGAACCGTAACCTATTGACCAAAACCAGGGCTATAAAAATAAATATGCACTCAATTGCATTAATCTGTTTCCATGGTGATTTTTCATTTGATCAACAACCTTTACTAAATGAGCTGGTTGCAGTTCGTTTTTTTTTTGCTTGTGAATTCTGTGCTCATCACAGGAGGAGGATGTTAGTGCTGGGGAATGATGCTAGATACAGAGTAAAGCTCCCTCTACACTGTCCTCATCAAACACTCCCAGGGCAGGTACAGCATGGGGTTGGATACAGAGTAAAGCTCCCTCTACACTGTCCCCATCAAACACTCCCAGGACAGGTACAGCATGGGGTTAGATAGAGAGTAAAGCTCCCTCTACACAGTCCCCAACAAACTCTCCCAGGACAGGTACAGCACGGGTTTAGGTACAGAGTAAAGCTCCCTCTACACTGTCCCCATCAAACTCTCCCAGGACTGGTACAGCACGGGTTTAGGTACAGAGACGTAGCAAAACTTGTGTCACAGAAAGAGACCATTTGGTCCATCGTACCTGAGGAGTCAAGCAAAGAATGATTTAGAATGATTAGAAAGAATGATTTAACCTAATCCCACTTTCCAGCTCTTGGTCCATGTGGAGGTGGCTGGAGTATAATTGCCTGTAGGTTCCTTACAATTCAATCAATTGAGTGACAGCAGCAATAACCATGATGAACCGTTCTTCCACTTGCGCAGGCTCCCACTCGCACCCATGCCACTTGTAGGTTATTGGTGCCTGTCACTTTTACCAGTGGGGCCGATCACTGCCAGCCACCTGGGCTGCATTTACCCCTCAAACTGAATTTGCCTTGATTCCTGGCTGCTGCAGCTGGATTCAGTCGCTGGGATGTTTTGTAAAAGTATAATTTCTTTTTTTTTTTTTGCTTTCAAGATTTTCCATCAGAAAACAGTGCAGAAGCGAAAAGAAACCGGCAATTCAGACAGGGAAGTAGGATGGATGTTTCCAGAGCTGGTGTTGGCTAGGAAAGCTCTATCCCTGTACTAGACAAACATGTTTGTAAAGATACACAAGCAAACTAAACTAGATGTAAAAACAGCACAGACGCACTGTTTCTGGCTAGTTTAGTCTAAGTGCAAGCAACAACATACAGATACCAACACCCCGCCACCCCCCCAAGGACACATTGCTGGGATATCTGTAGACATGTGTGTGTGTAGTTTAATTATTTTTCAAGAAAAGTTCTATAAAACTGAGTAAACTGGACTAACCTTGATTTTCTTCCACATGATGGTGCCTACACATTCTGCAAGCACAAGCTGTGCATGCACCTCAAGATCTGTCGGTGATCAAGGCCATATGGGTGAGGCATTGGAGACTGCCGACATCAGTGTAACCCTTCACAGCCTCCGCTTCACTGACCTCATTCTGCACAGATGGAGCTCGTGGCTGTCCCTGTATATTCTGGGTAGTTGTGAATTGCCGAGTGTTGCTTGGGGATTGGTTGCTAAACTCAATAAGATTGCTCAACTTATTCAGTCCAACATCAGTCTTATATGCTGTTACGCAGCGTCGTTGGGAAGATGAGTCTTATTTGATTGGGGCAGAGATATGTTGATCGGGCAGTGTAGGGGGAGCTTCACCCTGAATCTAGTCCATGTTCTATTGGCACAACAAAAACAGAAACAGAAATACCTGGAAAAACTCAGCAGGTCTGGCAGCATCGGCGGAGAAGAGCACAAGTTGACGTTTAGCGTCCTCATGACCCTTCAACAGAACTAAGTAAAAAATAGGAAAGGGTATTCTACTGGTCCTGGGAGTATTTGGGGCATTGTGCAGGGAACTTGTTGAGCCTGACCTTGGAAATGTTTGTGAATTTTTTTTTGTCATTCTGATTGAGTGAGTTATGCCTGACAGTGGGTGAGTCACTGGCCTTTCACCTTGAGCACTCTGGTTCAGTTCCAGCCAACGCTGCAAGTTTTTCCATTGTTGGTTTTAAGGGTTCTACGTAGAATGAGCCTGGGCAGCCTTGACTTATTTCCCAGGGAGAATTTTCCTGTACAACAAGATGGCACAGACACGATGGGCCAAGTAGCCTTTATCTGCAACAGAAAGGGCTTGAAAAATTCAGCAGGTCTGGCAGCACCTGTGAAGAGAGAAACCTTAACCTCTGGAGTCAGTATGACTTCTTCAGAGCTACCGAGAAGTAGAAATGTCATGGATTTTATACTGTTTAAGAGGGGGTGGAGCAAAATAGAAGGTCATGGATAGGTAGGAGCTCAGGAGAGATTGACAAAGATGTCATGGATACAGGACAAAGGGAACGTTAATGGTCGTGTTAAAGACTAAAGTAGGTGCTGATAGTGGATTAAAAAATGAGAAAGATGGAGGAGAGAGTTCATGGTCTGAAGTTGTTGAACTCAACTTTTTCAGTGCCGTAAACTTCCTATGATTCTAAGATTAACTTAATTTGCTACCTCTGGCACTGGGATGGTGAATAGGTATTGGCTCCCAGTCTGTTGACACCTCCAATTTGGAATTCTCATCCTTGCTTTCAAATTCTCTGGTGGTCTCACCCCTCTCTATCTTTAACCACCTCCAGCCTGACAATCTTCCGAGATCTCGGCACTGCTCCCTTTCCGGCTTTTTGTGCAACCGTCACTTCCTTCACACCACAGTTGGCGGCCGTGCCTTCAGCTGCTCAAACCCTGGAATTCCCTCCCCTAATCTTCCGCACGTCTCCCTTCGTTTGTAATATGTCTCTTTGACTGAGCTTTTGGCCGCTAGCTCCAACGTCTACTCCTTTGGCCCAGTGCCAGTTTTGTTTGATTCCTGTGGGGGTACCTCGGGATGTTTTCCAATGTTACAGGCACTATAGAAATGCAAGTTGTCAGAATGGTAAGTGGAAATTTCACCTATGTGTAGCTGGGTGGGTGTTGGGGATGGGAGTGGTAGTCTGCTCTGAGACTCACCTTTGGAGCAGAGAGAGTTTCTGTGCTCTACCTGACCCACGTTGACACTGGGTGCCTGGTCTGGGGGAAAATCTGTTTCCCAGCATTTGCCTCCCTCAGCTGGATGAATGTCAAGCTTACAAAAAAGAAAGCTGTTGTAGATTGTTCCGAGACCTGTGGAACTGAGCTCGAAACGGAGTTAAATAAGGTTGCTGGTGTGCTTTGGAGTCAGAAGAGGTTACAGTCTGTTTGTGGAAATGGGATTTCCTTCGACTTGCGTAGGTATATATTGTTGTGTAAGCAGGAACAGAACATACTGTGATTTTTAAGAACTCCCTGTGGAGCAAGAACTCGACTGCCAGTCTCAAAGTCAACAGAGTGTGTTCTGTCTCAGGCTGAGTGATCCACCCTGGGCCAGAGGCTGGTTTGTTTGCACGTTGGTGTTGGTGTTTTGGAAAATACCAACCTGTTTACCAGGAGATTGGGCGGGGGGAGGGGGGGGTGCGGCTGGTGGGGGCAAGGACAGATTTTTGGCTTGCGTGGTACAGGAGATTAGAAAAATATACAACAGCATCCTAAAACTTGCAGCTTGTTAAACTCAAATTTGTGTCGATGTCACCTGGAGGCTATTTTATAGATTTCTTTTTGAAAAAGTGTGTTGAAAATGGAGTGAATCTTTGTTTTTCTGCCCTAGTTCACTGTCCCATATTTACTTACAGAAATACAGCTGGACTTTGCAGAGGACTGTTATGCAAGTACAGGATTTGTGTATCCATCCTAATATCTACTTCAGTTTGGTATTGATTCGTGTCAGATTATGCTCCTGTGATGTGAAAGGAGGATGTTTTACCATGATAAAGGTGCTATATAAATGCAAGACATTCACGAGAGTGTGGTTGATGGATTGGGTGGGTGTGTTAGTATCAAGGTAGCTATAAGGCAATCTCACTGAGCGGCATGTGGCTTTAAGTGGAATGGATATGACGAGGCTGAAATATTTCTTTTCAAATTGAGCTAGGAAATTATGACCAGGAAACACGCCTCGCCTTCAGATGTGTGGTAGGTGCTGGGGACAAATCGAGTCAGAAATATCTAGGTCATGTGTAGCAGGAAGGGCGAAAGGATCAGGCAATGCAGGTAAAAACTCCTGATAGGAGAATCAGGGCACTCGGGGATTGGGTTCAATGGGCTGAATGAACATCTCTCATTGGAGATGCTCTTTTGGGTCTAACTTGAACTGAAGCGTAGCCTTAATGAGTAGCTTATAATTGAAAACCTTTTGAGGAGCTGGAGGAAAGGATACTATGAAACATTTGGGTTCCCTGACTTGCCTCTTTACAGGAAGGAATTGACACTTGATGAATAACAAGGGCTCAGTTTCCCTCTGGTATCCCACTCAGTGACCAGGTTTCCATGAATGTCGATGGCAAGTCCCAGCAGGAGTTTTGTTCATGATGTGGACCTATCTAGTCCTACTCACTGGATGTCTGCATGCAAATCCACGCAGTGATGTGGGTATAACTTGGATTTCACTGGTTATGAATCACCCTCAGCTATCCAGCAGTCTCAAACAAGTACCTGTAACATGAATGGTTTTCAGATGTTTGTGTGGGGGGGGGTGTGGTCAGTGGGTGGGGTCGGTGGGGGCGTGGGTGGGGGCGGGGGGGTGGGGGTCGGTGGGGGCGGGGGTGGGGTGGGGTCGCTGGGGGTGGGGTCGGGGTGGGCGGTGTCGGTGGGTGAGTGGGGTTGGGGTGGGCTGGGTCGGGGGGGTGGGCGGGGCTCGGGGTAGGCGGGGTCAGTGTGAGAGTGGGGTCGGTGTGTGGGCAGGGCTTGGGTTAGGCGGGGTCAGTGTGAGAGTGGGGTCGGGGTGGGCGGTGTTGGTGGGTGTGGGGTCGGGGTGGGCTGGGTCAGTGGGTGAGCGGGGTCGGGGTGGGCAGTGGTGGGTGTGGGGTTGGGGTGGGCGGGGTCGGTGTGTGGGCAGGGTTGGGGTGGGCAGTGTTGGTGGGTGAGTGGGGTTGGGGTGGGCGGGGTCAGTGTGAGAGTGGGGTCGGGGTGGGCGGTGTTGGTGGGTGTGGGGTTGGGGTGGGCTGGGTCAGTGGGTGAGCGGGGTCGGGGTGGGCGGTGGTGGGTGTGGGGTTGGGGTGGGCGGGGTCGGTGTGTGGGCAGGGTCGGGGTGGGCGGTGTTGGTGGGTGTGGGGTTGGGGTGGGCTGGGTCAGTGGGTGAGCGGGGTCGGGGTGGGCGGGGTCGGTGTGTGGGCAGGGTTGGGGTGGGCAGTGTTGGTGGGTGAGTGGGGTTGGGGTGGGCGGGGTCAGTGTGAGAGCAGGGTCGGGGTGGGCGGTGGTGGGTGTGGGGTTGGGGTGGGTGGGGTCGGTGTGTGGGCGGGGTTGGGGTGGGCGGGGTCAGTGTGAGAGTGGGGTCGGGGTGGGCGGTGTTGGTGGGTGTGGGTGTGGGTGTGGGGTTGGGGTGGGCTGGGTCGGTATGTGGGCAGGGTTGGGGTGGGTGGGTGGGGCTATCAAAGTTGATACGCCTTGAGGCAAAAGCCAGCTTCAGCTATCCAGAAGAAGGCAATACTGTTTCTACAGAAAATGTTTTTGCTAGTGCACGTAACAAGTTTTTTTTAATTGATTTATGGGATGTGGGCTTCACTGGCTGGGCCAGCATTTATTGCCCTAATTGCCCTTGAGAAGGTGGTGGTGGTGAGCTCACCTTCTTGAACTGCTGCAGTCCATGTGGTGTAGGTACACCCACAGTGCTGTTAGGGAGGGAGTTCCAGGATTTTGACTCAGCGACAGTGAAGGAACGGCCGATATATTTCCGAGTCAGGATGGTGAATGACTTGGAGGGGAACTTCCTGGTGGTGGTGTTCCCCATCTATCTGCTGCCCTTGTCTTTCTGGATGTAGCAGTTGTGGGTTTGAAGGTTTTGTTTAAGGAGCCTTGGTGAATTCCTGCAGTGCATCTTGTAGATGGTACGCACACTGCTGTTACTGTGTGCCGGTGGTGGAGGGAGTGAATGTTTGTGGATGTGGTGCCAATCAAGTGGGCTGCTTTGTCCTGGACGGTGTCAAGCTTCTTGAGTGTTGTTGGAGCTGCACTCATCCAGGCAAGTGGAGAGTGTTCCATCACACTCCTGACTTGTGCTTTGTAGATGGTGGACAGGCTTTGGGGAGTCAGGAAGTGGGCTACTCGTTGCAGGATTCCTAGCCTCTGGCCTGCTCTTGTAGCCACAGTATTTATATGGCTAGTGCAGTTCAGTTTTTGGCCAATGGTAATGTGTTACTGAGACAACAAGGATGTCCTCTGACTTCCTAGGGTCTCCTCAAGGACTCAAGGCCCTGCTGCTTACACCCATGCTGTATCATAACAGAGCCCTTAACAACTCCTGGTATTCTGGAGCTGGGAGTGTAGTGGACCTTGACTAATGACACTTGGAACATTTTGTACAGGATAATTTATTATTATTCAGGCATTGTTATTTATTTGTCTGCTATCATGTGCTGCGTTATGCAACGTGTACGGTACACTGTGCTACTTAGAGAAAGCAAACGCTTTGTAATTGATGGTAGTGGGAACCAACATTCATTTGACTAAGTACACAAGACTCTGCAGGCTAATGGAGTTCTCGCCTCACCTTTGGACCAAATGCCCAGTTTAGTTTGGAATAATTGTCTCCCCTGTCTGCTGAACGTGTTGACTCCACAGCCGCCAGTTGTCTCTAGTTCTTTTCCATTATGCACAAGTCCTGACCGAGTGTGATAGTAGACTATTTGGTCACCTGGGGAGACACCAGTCAGTGAGCATTCTTCGTGCGCTAGCCTTGACTGTCAGAGGAGGTAGACTCTTTGACTGCAGAGGGCATCGCAGCCCAAATCTGATCCTGCCCCCACCATGCATCAACGCACGGACTCCTAGTTTGCTATAGGAAGAGGCAGTTCAGCCCCTTGTGCCTGTGGCTGGCTCTTTGCAGGAGCTGCCCAACTAGTCGCATAACCCTGCACCATTTTCCCCTCAAGTGTTTGTCCGATTTCCCTAGGGAGTTGCTGGCTAGTGATCAGGAGCAGGATCCCCTCCCTGATTGGGGTAACCTGCTCCCCAATTCCAAGAGCTGGTTGCAGTTCCCCCATCCTGGATCAGCTAACTTCAGAGTAAGGGTCAAACCTGGGACCTTTCAGCCATGTCTGGCTGAGCTGCTCTCTGCTGTCATTAAGCTGAGATGCTGAAAAATTGCCCACAAAGGTCTCATTAAACAAGAAAGGAAGTTATCCTGCAATGTCCACTTGAACTGTGAAAAGTAGCTGGCAGCATAATTGGAGATTGCGGTTGTTGAAATGGAGACAGAGCATTTTGAGCTGTGTAAAGAATAAACTAAACCTGCCTCTTCTCACCACCCCCCACCGCCTCTTCTCACCCCCGCTGCCCCCAACTCTCCATGCCCCTTTCCCCCCCCGCCACAACTCCCCATGCCCCTTCCCCCCCCCACCACAACTCCCCATGCCCCTTCCCCCCGCCACAACTCCCCAAGCCCCTTCCCCCCCCGCCCCCAACTCCCCATGCCCCTTCCCCCCTGCCCCCAACTCCCCATGCCCCTTCCCCCCTGCCCCCAACTCCCCATGCCCCTTCCCCCCTGCCCCCAACTCCCCATGCCCCTTCCCCCCCGCCCCCAACTCCCCATGCCCCTTCCCCCCTGCCCCCAACTCCCCATGCCCCTTCCCCCCCGCCCCCAACTCCCCATGCCCCTTCCCCCCCGCCCCCAACTCCCCATGCCCCTTCCCCCCCGCCCCCAACTCCCCATGCCCCTTCCCCCCCGCCCCCAACTCCCCATGCCCCTTCCCCCCCGCCCCCAACTCCCCATGCCCCTTCCCCCCCGCCCCCAACTCCCCATGCCCCTTCCCCCCGCCACAACTCCCCACGCCCCTTCCCCGCCCCCAACTCCCCATGCCCCTTCTCCCTATGCCCCTTCCTTCCCCGCCACATCTTCCCATGCCCCTTGCCCCCCACCACAACTCTCCATGCCCCTTTCCCCCCCCGCCACAACTCTCCATGCCCCTTTCCCCCCCCGCCACAACTCTCCATGCCCCTTTCCCCCCCCGCCACAACTCTCCATGCCCCTTTCCCCCCCCGCCACAACTCTCCATGCCCCTTTCCCCCCCCGCCACAACTCTCCATGCCCCTTTCCCCCCCCGCCACAACTCTCCATGCCCCTTTCCCCCCCCGCCACAACTCTCCATGCCCCTTTCCCCCCCCGCCACAACTCTCCATGCCCCTTTCCCCCCCCGCCACAACTCTCCATGCCCCTTTCCCCCCCCGCCACAACTCCCCATGCCCCTTCCCCCCCCCCCACCACAACTCCCCATGCCCCTTCCCCCCCAACTCCCCATGCCCCTTCCCCCCCGCCACAACTCCCCATGCCCCTTCCCCCCGCCACAACTCCCCATGCCCCTTCCCCCCGCCACAACTCCCCATGCCCCTTTCCCCCCCGCCACAACTCCCCATGCCCCTTCCCCCCCCAACTCCCCATGCCCCTTTCCCCCCCGCCACAACTCCCCATGCCCCTTTCCCCCCCGCCACAACTCCCCATGCCCCTTTCCCCCCCCGCCACAACTCCCCATGCCCCTTTCCCCCCCCGCCACAACTCCCCATGCCCCTTCCCCCCCAACTCCCCATGCCCCTTTCCCCCCCCGCCACAACTCCCCATGCCCCTTTCCCCCCCCGCCACAACTCCCCATGCCCCTTTCCCCCCCCGCCACAACTCCCCATGCCCCTTTCCCCCCCCGCCACAACTCCCCATGCCCCTTTCCCCCCCCGCCACAACTCCCCATGCCCCTTTCCCCCCCCGCCACAACTCCCCATGCCCCTTTCCCCCCCCGCCACAACTCCCCATGCCCCTTTCCCCCCCCGCCACAACTCCCCATGCCCCTTTCCCCCCCCGCCACAACTCCCCATGCCCCTTTCCCCCCCCGCCACAACTCCCCATGCCCCTTTCCCCCCCCGCCACAACTCCCCATGCCCCTTTCCCCCCCCGCCACATCTTCCCATGCCCTTTTCCCCCCCCCGCCACAACTCCCCATGCCCCTTTCCCCCCCCGCCACAACTCCCCATGCCCCTTCCCCCCCCCGCCACAACTCCCCATGCCCCTTTCCCCCCCCGCCACAACTCCCCATGCCCCTTTCCCCCCCGCCACAACTCCCCATGCCCCTTTCCCCCCCGCCACAACTCCCCATGCCCCTTTCCCCCCCGCCACAACTCCCCATGCCCCTTTCCCCCCCCGCCACAACTCCCCATGCCCCTTTCCCCCCCCGCCACAACTCCCCATGCCCCTTTCCCCCCCCCGCCACAACTCCCCATGCCCCTTTCCCCCCCCCGCCACAACTCCCCATGCCCCTTTCCCCCCCCCGCCACAACTCCCCATGCCCCTTTCCCCCCCCCGCCACAACTCCCCATGCCCCTTTTCCCCCCCCGCCACAACTCCCCATGCCCCTTGTTCCTTCCCCCTCAACTCCCCATCCCCACCCCACACACCTTGGATATCCTAGAGGGCACAGGCATCCCTGACTATAGACCAGAAGTTTCCAAGTTCAATCCTGGTCTCAGCTCCAGGAAGAGTAAGCAGTGTTCCTGCTCCCGGTCATTGCTGTGGATAAGGTGTGAAGGAGTCTGAATGCAGAGAGCATCACATTCGAGCCCAGTTGTGGACCTGCGAACCCTCTGGCTTTTGGCGAGCTCTTGAAGGGCAGGGCAGAACTGCACTTATTTAAGAGGCTGCACCATCAGAGGAACAGCCATTCAGCCCCTTGAACCTGTTCCACCATTCAGTTAGGTGATGGCTGATTTGCACCTCAGCTCCATCTGCCCAGCGTTTCTCCACATCCCTTGATATCCTCACCCAAAAATCCTCAGCCTTAATCCTTTTGACTGGGAATTGGACTTTGAATTTTTTTGTTATTGCTTCACAGGATGTGGGTGTCGCTGGGCAAGGCCAGCATTTGTTGCCCGTCCCTAATTGCCCTTGAACTGAGTGACTCGCTGGGCCATTTCAGAGTCAACCACATTGCTGTGGGTCTGGAGTCATGTGTAGGCCGGACTGGGTAAGGATGGCAGATTTCCCTCCCTAAAGGGCACTAGTGACCCAGATGGGTTTTTACAGTTGATGGTTGTCATGGTCACTATCACTGAGACTAGCCTTTTGGTCCACATCTTATTAATTGTACTGAACAGGCACTTCGAAGGGACTGTGTGGTGTAGTGATAGCTAGTAATCCAGGCTAATGCTCTGGGGACGCAGGTTCAAATCCCACCATGGCAGCTGGTGGAATTTAAACTTAATTAATAAATTCAACTAATTAATAAGACCTGGAGTTGAAAGCTATTCCCAGTAATGGAGAACATGGAAATATCATCGATTGTTGTAAAAACCTGGTCCTTTAGGGAAGGAAATCTGCCCTCCTTAGCTGGCCTGGCCTATATGTGACTCCAGACCCATCTTAATGGCTTGAAATGACCGAGCAACACACAGAATGAGCAACAAACGCCGGCCTTGCCAGCGATGGCCACGTCCCATGATAGAATAAAAAAATACTTGGAGGTTTGACGTGAGGTATGTGCAGTTGAAGCTGACCTTTTTATTCCACCCATTAGGGGATGAGGGGAGGGAATCACAGCAAAGGGATTGTTATTCATTGACTCCAGTTATTTTTTCCCAGAGATACTGGTTACCCCAGCTGATCCCTAGTTCTGTTGTAGGTGCCGCATGCTCACATTCTGTAAGAATCCTCTGATCGGAGTTTGTTTCTGGAGCAGCCCCTGCAGAGTGAGTCCCTTTGTTTCCCTGTTGCAGAAGGCAGGTGCAGAAATGTCACTGTAAATGTCAAGTACAAAACCAGGAGGAAAGCGAGAGGAGCCTTCATGCAGCAGGTAGACCGGCCCTGGCATCGCGAATGATAAGCTATCTATACCGCATCACAACACAAACTGATTGAAGTCAAGAGGGCTTCATCTGGACACCAATGAGCTTGTGTGTGTGTGGAGTGAAAATGGGTGTGTGTGCGTGTGGGGGTGAGAGGCTGTGCGTGTGGGGGTGAGAGGCTGTGCGTGTGGGGCGGTGAGAGGCTGTGCGTGTGGGGCGGTGAGAGGCTGTGCGTGTGGGGCGGTGAGAGGCTGTGCGTGTGGGGCGGTGAGAGGCTGTGCGTGTGGGGCGGTGAGAGGCTGTGCGTGTGGGGCGGTGAGAGGCTGTGCGTGTGGGGCGGGGAGAGGCTGTGCGTGTGGGGCGGTGAGAGGCTGTGCGTGTGGGGCGGTGAGAGGCTGTGCGTGTGGGGCGGTGAGAGGCTGTGCGTGTGGGGCGGTGAGAGGCTGTGCGTGTGGGGGGGTGAGAGGCTGTGCGTGTGGGGGGGGTGAGAGGCTGTGCGTGTGGGGGGGTGAGAGGCTGTGCGTGTGGGGGGGTGAGAGGCTGTGCGTGTGGGGGGGGTGAGAGGCTGTGCGTGTGGGGGGGTGAGAGGCTGTGCGTGTGGGGGGGTGAGAGGCTGTGCGTGTTGGGGGGGTGAGAGGCTGTGCGTGTGGGGGGGGTGAGAGGCTGTGCGTGTGGGGGGGTGAGAGGCTGTGCGTGTGGGGCGGTGAGAGGCTGTGCGTGTGGGGCGGTGAGAGGCTGTGCGTGTGGGGGGGTGAGAGGCTGTGCGTGTGGGGGGGTGAGAGGCTGTGCGTGTGGGGGGGTGAGAGGCTGTGCGTGTGGGGGGGTGAGAGGCTGTGCGTGTGGGGCGGTGAGAGGCTGTGCGTGTGGGGGGGGGTGAGAGGCTGTGCGTGTGGGGCGGTGAGAGGCTGTGCGTGTGGGGCGGTGAGAGGCTGTGCGTGTGGGGCGGTGAGAGGCTGTGCGTGTGGGGCGGTGAGAGGCTGTGCGTGTGGGGCGGTGAGAGGCTGTGCGTGTGGGGGGGGTGAGAGGCTGTGCGTGTGGGGGGGGTGAGAGGGGAGGCTGTGCGTGTGGGGGGGTGAGAGGGGAGGCTGTGCGTGTGGGGCGGTGAGAGGCTGTGCGTGTGGGGGGGGGTGAGAGGGGAGGCTGTGCGTGTTGGGGGGGGTGAGAGGCTGTGCGTGTGG
The DNA here is from genome assembly GCF_017639515.1 of Carcharodon carcharias. Taxonomy (NCBI): domain Eukaryota; kingdom Metazoa; phylum Chordata; class Chondrichthyes; order Lamniformes; family Lamnidae; genus Carcharodon; species Carcharodon carcharias. Next base: position 7,063,381 of record NC_054498.1, read on the forward strand.
GGGGGGGTGAGAGGGGAGGCTGTGCGTGTAGGGGGGGGGTGAGAGGCTGTGCGTGTGGGGGGGGGTGAGAGGCTGTGCGTGTGGGGGGGGGTGAGAGGCTGTGCGTGTGGGGGGGTGAGAGGGGAGGCTGTGCGTGTGGGGCGGTGAGAGGCTGTGCGTGTGGGGGGGGTGAGAGGGGAGGCTGTGCGTGTGGGGGGGGTGAGAGGCTGTGCGTGTGGGGGGGGTGAGAGGCTGTGCGTGTGGGGGGGGGTGAGAGGCTGTGCGTGTGGGGGGGGTGAGAGGCTGTGCGTGTTGGGGGGGGGTGAGAGGCTGTGCGTGTGGGGGGGGGGTGAGAGGCTGTGCGTGTGGGGGGGGGTGAGAGGCTGTGCGTGTGGGGGGGGGTGAGAGGCTGTGCGTGTGGGGGGGGGTGAGAGGCTGTGCGTGTGGGGGGGGGGGGTGAGAGGCTGTGCGTGTGGGGGGGGGGGTGAGAGGCTGTGCGTGTGGGGGGGGGGGTGAGAGGCTGTGCATGTGGGGGGGGGTGAGAGGGGAGGCTGTGCGTGTGGGGGGGGTGAGAGGCTGTGCGTGTGGGGGGGGTGAGAGGCTGTGCGTGTGGGGGGGGGTGAGAGGGGAGGCTGTGCATGTGGGGGGGGGTGAGAGGGGAGGCTGTGCGTGTGGGGGGGGTGAGAGGCTGTGCGTGTGGGGGGGGGTGAGAGGCTGTGCGTGTGGGGGGGGGGGGTGAGAGGCTGTGCGTGTGGGGGGGGTGAGAGGCTGTGCGTGTGGGGCGGTGAGAGGCTGTGCGTGTGGGGGGGGGGTGAGAGGCTGTGCGTGTGGGGGGGGGTGAGAGGGGAGGCTGTGCGTGTGGGGGGGGGTGAGAGGCTGTGCGTGTGGGGGGGGGTGAGAGGCTGTGCGTGTGGGGGGGGGTGAGAGGCTGTGCGTGTGGGGGGGGGGGTGAGAGGCTGTGCGTGTGGGGGGGGTGAGAGGGGAGGCTGTGCGTGTGGGGGGGGGTGAGAGGGGAGGCTGTGCGTGTGGGGGGCGGTGAGAGGCTGTGCGTGTGGGGGGGGTGAGAGGGGAGGCTGTGCGTGTGGGGGGGGTGAGAGGGGAGGCTGTGCGTGTGGGGGGCGGTGAGAGGCTGTGCGTGTGGGGGGGGGGGTGAGAGGGGAGGCTGTGCGTGTGGGGGGGGGTGAGAGGCTGTGCGTGTGGGGGGGGGTGAGAGGGGAGGCTGTGCGTGTGGGGGGGGGGTGAGAGGGGAGGCTGTGCGTGTGGGGGGGGGGTGAGAGGGGAGGCTGTGCGTGTGGGGGGGGGTGAGAGGGGAGGCTGTGCGTGTGGGGGGGGGTGAGAGGGGAGGCTGTGCGTGTGGGGGGGGGTGAGAGGCTGTGCGTGTGGGGGGGGTGAGAGGGGAGGCTGTGCGTGTGGGGGGGGGGTGAGAGGGGAGGCTGTGCGTGTGGGGGGGTGAGAGGCTGTGCGTGTGGGGGGGTGAGAGGCTGTGCGTGTGGGGCGGTGAGAGGCTGTGCGTGTGGGGGGGGTGAGAGGGGAGGCTGTGCGTGTGGGGGGGGGGTGAGAGGGGAGGCTGTGCGTGTGGGGGGCGGTGAGAGGCTGTGCGTGTGGGGGGGGTGAGAGGGGAGGCTGTGCGTGTGGGGGGGGTGAGAGGGGAGGCTGTGCGTGTGGGGGGCGGTGAGAGGCTGTGCGTGTGGGGGGGGGTGAGAGGGGAGGCTGTGCGTGTGGGGGGGGGTGAGAGGGGAGGCTGTGCGTGTGGGGGGGGGTGAGAGGCTGTGCGTGTGGGGGGGGGTGAGAGGGGAGGCTGTGCGTGTGGGGGGGGGGTGAGAGGGGAGGCTGTGCGTGTGGGGGGGGGTGAGAGGGGAGGCTGTGCGTGTGGGGGGGGGTGAGAGGGGAGGCTGTGCGTGTGGGGGGGGGTGAGAGGGGAGGCTGTGCGTGTGGGGGGGGGTGAGAGGCTGTGCGTGTGGGGGGGGTGAGAGGGGAGGCTGTGCGTGTGGGGGGGGGTGAGAGGGGAGGCTGTGCGTGTGGGGGGGTGAGAGGCTGTGCGTGTGGGGGGGTGAGAGGCTGTGCGTGTGGGGCGGTGAGAGGCTGTGCGTGTGGGGGGGGTGAGAGGGGAGGCTGTGCGTGTGGGGGGGGGTGAGAGGGGAGGCTGTGCGTGTGGGGGGGGTGAGAGGGGAGGCTGTGCGTGTGGGGGGGGTGAGAGGGGCGGCTGTGAAAGGGGGGGGCTGTGAGATTAAGTGTGTGGGGGGGGTTGGGCGTGATGGGGGCAGGGGGAGCAGTGGGGGCATTTGCAGGGTGGGTGGGGGTGTGTTTGTGTGGTGGGGGTGGGGTGATTTTTAGTTGTGTGGGGAGGTTGGGGGAAAATAGGGATTGGCCAATATTCCAACTGCATTGACTTAATGCTGGAACAGGCATCAGTCTGGAAAGTAAAGATAGGAATATGTTCAACTGTGCTTCCCACCGCAGTCAAATAGCTTGCTGGAATTCTCTACCAAGGCTAACTCATGGTGGCTAGTATGACAAAACACCAGAGTGAAATCAGATGGGTGCAAATCAAATTGTGCAAGGAAGGCCATTTCCTGGTTTGAAACTTGCAGGGTCAGTAATCTGCATTGCAACCCCACAGATACTTAAGCTCCGTCAACCTGGGAACACACATCCTGGCAACCCTCGCACTGATCAGGTACCAGTGCCAAAAGCAGGATTTTTTTTTTTTTAAAAGAAGTCTGAAATTAAGCAAGTGTGAAACAAGAACTGAATGATTCGACCTCGCTTCAAACCCACTCTGCTGCCCGGAATTGTTCAGTGTGAAATATGTTTTGAGGGAAATGGGTGTCCTGTGGGGAATGGTGCTGCTGGGACCACTAGCGTTTGTCATATGCGGTCAGGATTTGGATCTGAAACAGGAGATGTGTTGTTGAAATTTGCAGATGATAGGAAATTGGAGCATGGAAGCTGTAAGGTGCACCAAATACCAGCCGGGGGGAAAAGTGTACAGACACAGCTAAGGAAATGGAGAAAATTGTGAGGTGATTCACTTTAATCGGGGGAATGAGGAGGCTACTTATTCCTTGGAAAGATAGAAACTAACTGGGATAGAGGCACATAGGAGTCTGGAAATATGGAAATAAAAATATCTACAGAAGTTGATCACCAACGGAATAGGAGCAGAAGTAGGCCATTCAGCCCATTGAGCCTGCTCCGCCATTCAATGAGATCATGGCTGATCTACTTCAGTACCATTTCCCTGCACTATTCCCGTATCATTTGATGTGTTTAATGTGTAGGAATCTATCGACCTCAGTCTTGAACATGCTCAATGACTGAGCCTCCACAGCCCTCTGGAGCTGAGAATTCCAAAGACACCACCATTTCAGTCCTAAATGGCCTACCCCTTATTCTGGGACTGTGTCCCCTGGTTCTAGCCCCCACCACCCCATCCGTCCTTCCTTCTACCCCGTCGAGCCATACCCTGATGAGACCACTAACAACAACAAAGTAAGTACTAGAACAAAAACAGAAAATGCTGGAAAAACTCAGCAGGTCTAACAGCATCTGCAGAGAGAAACACAAAGTTAACCTTTCGAGTCCGTATGACACTTCTCCAGAGCTAAAGAGAAGTAAAGATGTGATGAAATTTATGCTGTTTAAACAGAATGCAAAAGCAGTGAGGTGATGATATTTGTGTCAAACCTTCATTGGACCATGTTTGGGTGCCATTCCACACTGCAAGAAAAGCACTGAAGCATTGGAGACAGCACCGAAAGGATTCAGGAGGATGCCAGGAGATGCAGCTATCCAGAAAATGGGCTGTCCTTCTCTGGGCTAAGCCAGGGACCTGATGGATATGGGTGAACGTTTGGAAACTGTTTTCAGCTCATGTGCGAGGGAGTCCGGAACAAGAGGCCACAATAAGATGGCCACGAACAGATTAAATACAGAGTTTAGAGGAATTTCTTTCCGTGGAGCGGGTGGCTCTATGGAGCGGTTCAAACAGATAGTGGCGATGCATTAAGGGGGAGGGTGGATGTATGAGGGATACACCGGGCTTGGCGGGAAGAGGTGTTCAGGTAGAAGGAGGATTGTTTGGAGTATAAACACTGACATAGAGGAGTGACCGCACAGCTCTGTAGCTGCTTAGTGAGCAAAGGCACCCAGTAGAAAGCTGCCCCTAATTTGACATTAATTGGTAATGTCAAGTAGCCAGGATAAAGGTTGGGGAATGGAAAAGCATTCAACACTGGACAGTGTAGAGGGAGCTTTACTCTGTATCTGACCTCATGCTTTACCTGTCCGGAGAGTGCTTGATGACGCTGGATGCCTGAAATCCTTCATTTTGATAAGTGCACACTGGAAAAAAATTGAAGTTGAAAAATGTGGGTAATAATGCTGAGGTTAGTCATTGTCTAGAAAGGAACAGGAAACTGGTTTGGGATTCAGGTGCAGAGATGCTGATTGAGATGCAGGAAGGTTTGGGCCTTCTGACAAAGGATCCCGCTCGAAATGAGAGCCCTTTTCTTTCAGGTACTGATTGACAAATTCCTGCACAATGCAGTGGAGCAGATCATCGAGAAGTAATCTTTGGGCCTGAGGCACTGATAGTTAAACAGTGGCAATGTTATTTGGGAGGGGGCTGTGAGTGGCTGGTGGACAGGAGAAACAGAATGCCTTTTATTTTCAAAAATGGATTTGTGCATGAGATTGACCTGATAGCTTTTTTAAAAAGAAGTGGAAGGAGGGAAGGTGGGTGGAACGAAAAGTACAGCAAGTAATTGGCAGAACAATTGACAGATGGAGCTGGTGGGGTGGAAGAGGGGGAGGAAAGTGTGTGCAGGAGGTGGATGGGGGCGGGGGCTGTAGGAGGAGTGGAGGAACCAAATATTAAAACCAGAGATCAGACAGCCACAAGAAAATGATCTTTCTGTTGTGATTACAGTATCTGAACAAGCTGCTTTGAAGTTAGGGCCAATGGTTTTATACACGTAGACTGGATGTGGATCATTAATGGAGAAAGAATTGGAACCCCTCACAGCAACGTCTACAAGAACTGATGTCATTCAATCACCAGCTGGCTCACACTTGCACACTCCTCATCTTCTGCACAGCCTGACCATTGTGTGTTTTATTTTTAAACATTGTTTTCCCTTCGTAATTTCCTCCCCTCCCCTCCCCTCCCCTCCCCCTCCCCTCCCCTCCCCTCCCCTCCCCTCCCCTCCACTCCACTCCACTCCACTCCACTCCACTCCACTCCACTCCACTCCACTCCACTCCACTCCACTCCACTCCCCTCCCCTCCAGAAACACTGACTTGTCGCTGGGTTCCCCAGCCCTGGGCTCCAGTCGGTCAGCCAAGCTGGTCAGACTTGAGCCCGGTCAGTGAGTCTCCGCACACTCCGTAGACACGGGGAGTTTGTCAACCCCCTGATCGTCTCCTCACCTAGCATCTGCTTGCCGAGTGAGTCACTGAGTGGTGCTCAGGATCTTCTGTATTTGTGATAATGTAGTTTTATTCACAATGTATGTGTTGCCGCACTATTTTGTTAAACTGAGTCCCCCAGCTGCCCTTTCACGCAGTGTAAGAGATCACATGTTCTGGCTAACACTTCTACCTCAAACAGCATCACCTAAAACAAATTATCTAGTGTTTATCATGTGTGGGAACATGCTGTGCGGAAATTGGCTGCTTCATTTCCTATATTGAAACCGTGGCTACGTTTCAAAGTATTTCATTGGCTGTAAAGCTGTTTGGGACACCCTGAGGTCATGAAAGGCACCATATAAATGCAGAACTTTTTACCAACACTGGGGACAATATGGAGGGAGCTTTACTCTGTATCTAACCCCATGTTGTACCTGTCCTGGGAGTGTTTGATGGGGACGGTGTAGAGGGAGCTTTACTCTGTATCTAACCCCGGGCTGTACCTGTCCTGGGAGTGTTTGATGAGGACGGTTTAGAGGGAGCTTTACTCTGTATCTAACCCCGGGCTGTACCTGTCCTGGGAGTGTTTGATGGGGACAGTGTAGAGGGGGCTTTACTATGTGTTTGAATACTTAGCACTAACATCTCTTACCTTAATGAGCACAGAACCCATACAGTAATAAAAGGTGTGTGAATTGAGCTTTTTTAGCCTCACTGCCCCCTAGTGGAGAAGTGCCTGAACTCACCTGTGAGTCGGTCTGAGATCCACAGCTCGATCTGGGAGGGGGATATGAAGGAGAGACGACAAGTTTGTAGACATCTGGGACCCAGGGTCACAGCTGCTGCATTTCCACAGAGCAGCACTGGAATGCACACATGATCGGCTCTGACTGTATGTGAGGGTAGAAAGGTGCAAATGCATTCCAGATGGCAACTGGATATTCTCATGATGTAGGAGCTGAATGGAGTGCACAAAATATTTCCGTGATCCATATTTGAAGAACCTGTGTTCATACAGTTGATTTTAGCTCCCCAATGTTTCACCACCTGGAATTGGATTTTAAAACTGATGTTCTATTGCTCAATGAAGTGGCCGATAATGTGCATGGCATGATCCCACAGTTGGCAATAACCTGATTTTGGTTGAGGTGTCAATGTTGTCCAAAACAGCGGAGAAACTCACCCCCACCACCACCACCACCACCCCTACCTCCCAAAACTTGCTCCTCTTCGAAATGGCGCCAAGGGATTGTTCACGTTCCGCTGAGAGGGCAGACAGGGCCTCGGTTTGACCTCGCCTGACTGTGTGGCCCTCCCTCAGCACTGCACTGAGCACAAGGAGGCGAAGCCTATTTGTTGCAGTGCTCCAGAGTGCAGTAACATCTGGGTTTGGTGAGAAGGCAGCGCATTTAAAACTGGGCTGAAATGACTGCCTTTCTTGAATGAAGTGATAAAGTACAACAGTCAGCAGGGTGTTTGATAAGAGACACTCGTTTAAAATGTAGGCTTCGGCTTAAACTGAGATGAGGAAAGTTGCGTGTTTAAGAGTCCTGTAGCACAATCCATTAAGCCCAGGAAAAGGGGAAGATGACCCTTAAAGTAGGATTATAATTATTGCCCCCAAAAAATTCTTGATGGATTAGTCATCGCTCCATAAAGCGGATGGATAAACCACAGGAATCAATTGTCGCAGGCTGTGGACAGGCACTATCATCTAGAAGGAATGTGTGTGACTGGCTGCTGCTCTCTGAACGTGTTTTCACAGAGCTCTTCATTCTTTGACTTGCCTGCCTGTGAGAATGCAAACAACAGAAAGCCCTTTTGGAGAATGATATTTGAGGCTGAATGGTGACACCTGTTCTTTTTTTTTTCTCTCTTCCGATGCAGGTAGTCACAACTGCTCACACAGTGTACAACCGTACAGCTCGGACTCTTGTTTGAACAGGATACTTCAGGCAAAGGGTGGAGGTGGTTTGTGGGGGGTGGGGGGGGGGGTTGCGGGGTGCGATGTGTGTGCAGGGCGGGGGAACACGGAGAGAAATTTGGTGCTACTTTTCCAGAGTACAGTTCAAAATTCTCGTGCAGACCCCACTTTTAAAGGACAAAGAAATGACAAAGCCTGAAAGGCTGGGGGAGGCGAGACTCGAGGTTCAAACCTCGGGCGTTTAAATTGAGCTCTGCTTACTAGGAGCAGCACTAAGGGTGCTACAGTGAGCTCAAGCCTTTCCAGGCTGGGAGGGGGGAAATACATTTTGGGTTTCAGCTCCCAATCACCACCAAGTCAGCCCCCTCCCCTGAGCTGCTTATCTTCTCGGCCGATTATAGTTGTTTCTCTGAAGTGCCTCGGTCCTTGTTCTTTCCGAGGTTTCTTGGGCCATTTTGTTTAAGACTCCAAAGAAAATGAAATGCTTCTTAAGCCACTGGTGACACCTGGAAACCCTCTGTGTAGATGGGCCAGCAGGCAGCCTCCCCAACTGGTGCGGCCCCCCCCCCCCCCAATGCTGTCTGCAAGTAGGGGCGACAGTAAGTTCGATCTTGCCCCTGTGCCGATGTTGTGTCTGACAGGTTTTCAGGTGAGCTTTGCTGTTTCTTTTACCAAGTGGTGTTTGGTGGCTTCACTCTGGCTCTGGTCGGGTGGGGTGACCTCTCAGAAGAATTCCTGGTCATTTTATTCCTTTCATACTACCAAGAGCGCAAAGCAAAGGGATCACCTGAACCTAACCACCCGACTGCATCGTTTGGAAGTGATCACATGAGCAATACTGAAATAGTGACCCCAATTTTCTCTCCCTCTCCCCTCCCGCTCCATGTTGTGCCCTGCCATCCTTAACATCAACCTGGGGCGTCATTTTAACAGAGATAAAAACAAAAAGCTGCGGATGCTGGAAATCCAAAGCAAAAACAGAATTACCTGGAAAAACTCAGCAGGTCTGGCAGCATCGGCGGAGAAGAAAAGAGTTGACGTTTCGAGTCCTCGTGACTCGAAGGGTCATGAGGACTCGAATCGTCAACTCTTTTCTTCTCCGCCGATGCTGCCAGACCTGCTGAGTTTTTCCAGGAAATTCTGTTTTTGTTTCCTCGTTTTAACATCTCATCCAAAGGCTGTCATTTTTGACTTGCAGAGTCCCTGCAGAATTGCAGTGGACACCCTAAATTATGAGGTCAAGCTCTAGGTGGGGGGGGGGACTTGAATCCTCTGCCTTGGGGCTAAGAGTGCTCCTGACTGAGATGAAGTAGAAATATTTCAAGGGATAGAAATGGGTCTCACAAGGCATGGCAGAGTGTGGGTAACAGTGGGCGAACTGAGTCAGTCTAGGGTGAATGGGCAACCCGAGATGCAAATGGTTAAAGCAACTCTCTTCCATATCTGCAGTTACTTGCTGCTTCTTTCACCCAACCCCCACCCCAACCCCACCCCCACCCCCACCCAAATTAGTTGAGCCCCTCTTGGAATTCCAGTAGGATGTTGTATTTATTATTCTTTAGCCCCCCTGTCTGCGTGCGCGGGCGTGTGTGTAAAAAAGAAAGTGGGAGTGAGTCCACAAAGCTTCTTGCAAATGTGTATGGCCCAGCTGCTGTTGAAGGCAGACCTCTGCTCTTTGTTTAGGAAAACTCTTGCCACTAGCCTGGCAGGGATGCAGCTCCCCACAGCAGCTGCACAGGCCCTTGTGCTATCTGTTTAAAGTTTAACTCGCTGTGAGGTCTCCCACATCCTCCCTCCCTCCCTCCCATCGCCTTGTTTTATACAAGGTGATGAATCACACTGTCTCCAAAGCAATAGGAGCTGTACGTCTGGGCTGGTGCTGTTCTGTGGAGGACCTTCCATTGCATGTGGGAGCCATGATTCCAGGAACCATGATCCAAGCTGCCTTTAATTTTTGCGCTCGGAGACCAGGCTGCAGGACCGTGCTTCAGGAGGGCAGTGCCTGCGTGTTGTTCTGGCCACTTTAACACCCAGCGTCAGAAGCTTGACTTGTGGGCATGGTGGACTCCCCAATATGATACTGAGGGTCACTGTTTCGGCCAGAGACGCACAGCCTACTCCCATCCAGCATCCCAGGCAGCCTTAACCTGATGGCAGAATAGTAGCGCCGTATTTCTGTGCGTTTGCAGTCGCCTTCTACCCCTGGAACCAAGGCTTATTTCCGCCAAGGAATGGAACCCCCCAGAGGGAGTGCGTGGCCAAACTCCCACATTGTGTGAAAAGAGCATTATAACTGCAGAATGGATCTGGTGCAACAGATCTGACTCCCAACCCTTGTTCGGTTTTATTCAGGGGTTAAACCCACAATCACACCACTCATCACCTTGTGGGAAGTTTTATGCCTGGCAATCTCGAGGATTCCCTGAAAGTTCAGAAAAGCACCCAGCAGCGCAATTTGTAGATTTTGCCCTTCCCAGCGTGGATCACGTCCAGAGACAGTACCCCAAGGTGGTGTTCTTTGTTGCGTCCTTAGTTCCTTGGGATGCATTATTGTGTTAAATTATTTACGTATTATTGAGTAATTAAGATGAATGTGTTTCCTGTGGCTGGAGGGCCAGCGGCCAGAGGAGATGGATTAAAGATAATCGACAGAAGAAGCAAGGAAAGGAAAAGAGTAAACTTTATTTTACGCAGTGGGTTGTTGGAACACGCTGCCTGAAAGGGCAGTGGCAGCTGATTCACTAGTGACTTTCCAAAAGGTTGTTGCACACAGGCTGGAAAAGTAAATGCTTGAAGGACAATGAGAAAAGAGCAGGCGAGTGGGACTTGTTGGGCAATCCTTGCAAAGAGCCAGCACAGGCAATGTGGGCTGACTGGCTGCCTCCTGTAAACTGATTCTACGAAATGTTTGGTGTGATTGTGGCTGATGTGATGCTCACCTGCTTTCCCCGTTGAATGCAGCAAGATGCTCCTAACTTTGCTGACGATGGCCCCCTTTTCCCATGTGCTTTGGGTGTCACTTGGCTATAGAGGGTGGGGATGTGGTTACCTGTGTCCCAGACACCAACAGGTCTGGCAGGGCAGGAACATGGTATAACAGCAACTTAGCACTAGAATGAAACAGGGAGCACCTGCTCATTGACCAAAGCATCTTACAGTGATGAATTAAGCTTGTAACTCAATTATCGGTTTGTGCGGTTTTCCTAACTTTGTTAAATGGCAGCCTGCAGACTGTAAATGGGCCTGCAGCATGTGAGAAATTAAACAGAAGACTATTCACTGTAAATTGAGTGGTGGGGGGTGGGGGGGGTGGGGGGGGTGGTGGGGGGGGGTGGGGGGGGGGGGGGGTGGTTGCGAGGGGTGTTGTGCACTAGTCTGTGCCCCTCCTGTGAGTCACTTGATTTGAACTCGAGAATTAAACTCGCAACCACAACCTCTACCCCCGAGCATCAAATCCAGGGAGATCGGGCAAGACTGCAGAATCTAAAACCTGATGTAAATTCATAACGAGCGAGGCATTATTGGTGGGACCCAAAAGATAGAGAAAAAAAATGAGACTTTCTTTGGGTGAAGAAAAGTTGATTAATTATCATTGTGTGTTAATGTGGGAACGAAATTGTGAAGATGTTGTCTACAGTGCTATTTTAGCCAAAAAATTATGCCATTAGTAAACCTAGATGATACATGATTTTTAATCCAGGAACGATAATTTAATTCATCAGTGTAGACTGTACGATATTGTTACGCAGTACACGCTGGTGAGTACATTGTTATATTGGTTGTCAGTGCCATTGTGCATACTGTGGGAATTTGTATTTAGGGATCAGAATATCTTGATAAGTCTTTGTGATTTCACTGTGTTTTGGTTGAATATTAAGGGGGTTGTAATTGTAGGGTAAGGTTTGCTGCCCTTGTTTGGGAACTAGGAAGGGGATACTTGATTACTTTAGCAGTTCAGATTACCGTTTTGAGCTGCCCTTGTTGCCTGCATTGAGATTTCTGTGACAGTGTCAGCAGCTTGGCAATGAGAAGACTTGGGATGCCATTGACCTGCGATGGAGTGTTCCTCTTCTCCCCCTTTAACTGTTGGGGCTAGTGCCATTCCTCCAATCTCTATGGGTCAAACTCCTGGAACTCCCTCCCTAACAGCACTGTGGGTGTACCTACACCACATGGACCTGCGGCGGTTCAAGAAGGCAGCTCACCACCACCTTCTCAAGGGCAGTTAGGATGGGCAATAAATGTCGGCCTAGCCAACGACACCCTCATCCAGTGAGTGAGCAAATATAAAAAACAAGGTGGTGGCTGCAATGGTAACTGCAGAGAATACCCAACTTTTCTAAGGGCTGAAAACTTGGGAGGAACTTGCAGAGATTTGTTTTGTAAATTTTGTATTTGGTGCCTTTGATATGAGTTCATCAGTAAACTGCATTAACCACAAGCCATTGGGGAATTGGGCCACAGCCTTTCCTCTTTATCTGAAATAATAACAGAAACCGCTGGAAAAACTCAGCAGGTCTGGCAACATCTGTGGAGAGAGAAACAGTTAACGTTTCAAGTCCGTATGACTTCTTCAGAGCCTCTTTATCTTAAGTTCTTGCCATCCAGTATGCACTTGGCATTTTATTCATTCTTTCTTCCTTGCCCAACCTGTTGTCCTCTCCTTGTAAAGTAAGTAAAGAACTTGCATCTCTTTAGTGCTTTTTAACATCCTCAGGATTTCTCAAATGTGCTTTACAGCCCAAAAAATAGTTTTTCAAAAGTGTAACTGCTGTTGTAGATAAATGAGGTCGCCAATTTGCACACAGTGAAATCAGCAGTGAGATAAACAGTTGGGCGAAGTTTAAGCATTGTGCATGATGTGGGAGAACTCATAGACATTTACAGCACAGAAGGAGGCCATTCAGCCCATCGTGTCCAGGCCGGTCAGCAAAGATCTGATGACACTCATCCCGTTTCCGGCACTTGGCCCATAGCCCTGGAGGCTGTGGCAACACAAATGAAAATCTAAATACTTCTTAAATGTTACAAGGGTTCCTGACTCAACCATCTTTTCAGACTCCCACCACTCTCTGGATGAAGAAATTTCTCCTCAACTCCCTCCTTAGCCTTCTCCCTCTTACCTTAAATCTATGCCCCCTGGTTATTGACCCCTCTACTATTGGAAAAGTGCCTGCCTATCCACCCTATCCATGCCCCTCATGATCTTAATTCAACCATTCTTCAAATATTGTAGGTGATTGTTCACACCCATTTGGATCAGGAAAACAGGGCCTTGGTTTGATGCCTTATCTGAAAGATGAAGCTCCTAACAATGCAGCACTCCCTCACTAATGCACTGAAGTGTTGACGTGGGTTATGTGCTAAGTCTTGCAACGTGATTTCAATTCACAATCTCCCAACACGGGTGAGTGCGTTACCACTGAGCCAAGATGGCGCTCATTAAAACTTTCTCTGCCGAACTTGCCGAGTGTTGTGCAATCCCACAGCTGCTGGCAATCCTCAAGTGCCACATCTGAAATGCCGGCTGTTAAAATTGGGAAAACTAGATTAAAGACCAGGACATAGCAGCAAGGACTTAAGATGGAATAGTGAGGTGAAACCAAGTACCCATGTTGAGGTTGTTATTTCAGGATGTGAATCCATCAGCTCCTTTGGCTCCCTTAGGTGATGCCCAATACAGTGTTGACACTGTAGGGATCAGGAAGGTAGCTGGTTTGATGCTGTTAGTACGAAGGCTGATCTCAGCTGGTGATGGTAAAAGATGTCCTCGAGTTGGAAAAACTCTGTGTCAGGCAGCATCTGTGGAGAAAAACAGTTAACATTTTGGCTTGAGTGACCTTGTATCAGACTGTTCATCAGACCCTCCTGATGAAAGGTCATTTGACCTGAAACATTAACCATGGTTTTTCTCCCACAGATGCCTGACCTGCTAGGTTTTTCCAGCATTTTTTATTTTTATTTCAGATTTCTAGCATCCGCAGTATTTTTTTCTGGAGTTGACCCTTCACTGAGGGGGGCAAAAATTAGGGAGCATTCCCATTCTAGGTTACCATGCTTTGAAGTGTTGATGTCTAAAGGGACCTGGGTGTCCTTGAAAGCTAGCATGCAGGTTCAGCAAGCAATTAGGAAGGCAAATAGTATGTTGGCAAGAGGACTTGAGTACAGGAGTACAAGTCTTTCTACAATAGGGGAGATGGTAGCAAAGTGCTAACACCGCTGGACTAGTAATCCAGAGGTCCAGGCGAATGCTTTGGGGACGTGGATTCAAATCCCACCATGGCAGCTGGTGGAATTTAAATTCAATTAATAATCTGGAATATAAAGCTTGTCTCCATAATGGTGACCATGAAACTATCATCGATTGTTGTTCACTTTAGGGAAGGAAGTCTGCCATCTTAGCCTGGCCTACATGTTGACTCTTAGCTGCCCTCTGAAATGGCCTAGCAAGCCATTCCGTTAAAGGTCAGTTGGGAGGTGCAACGAATGCTGATCTCGCCGGCGTTGCCCACATCCCACGGAGGAATAAATAAAATTGTACGGTGAGACCGCACCTGGAGCATTGGGTGTAGTTTTGGTCCCCTTACCTAAGGAAGGATATGCTGGCCATTGAGGGAGTGCAATGAAAGTTCACCCATGGACGGCGGGACTGTCCTATGAAGAGAGATTGAGGAGGCCTATATTCTCCAGAGTTTAGAAGGATGAGAGGTGATCTCATTGAAGCGTACAAAATGCTTGGATAGGGTGGATTTTTCCCCCTGGTTGTGCTTCTGGAACCAGGGGATCCCGGCCCCAGAATAAGGGGCAGGCCATTTAGGACTGAGATGAGGAGGAATTTCTTCACTGAGGATGTGAATCTATTGGCTCCTTTGGAATTCTCTACCCCAGCAGACTGTGAGGGCTCAGTCGTTGAGTATGTTCAAAACAAGAGAATGACAGATTTCGAGATATTAAAGATATCAATGGATATGGGGGGAGTGCAGGAAAATGGCGGTGAGGTGTAAGATCAACCCTGATCCAGTTGGATGGTGGAGCAGACTCGAGGGGCCGAATGGCCTTCTCCTGTCCCTATGTTCCTATCCAGTATTGCCAAAAAAAAAATGCATATCCAAGTGAGTGTATTTGTGATTGTGCTTGTGAGAGTTTGTACGAAGCGAATGTTAATAGAATCCATTGAAGCCTGCCCCAGCTCTTTGGTTTAATACCTAGCTGGCAGTTATTGTTTCAACTGAGGTATAAAGGTTGCGGTGTCCAGGGCAGATGTCGAACTGCAGTGCGTTGAGTCTACACCTTCAGGACAGGGAGTGGGGGGAGTGAGCCTGGAGGAGAAGTTTTTTTGAAAAAAAAAGTTTGAATGCAGTTGCAGCACAACAAAAGCAAGCGGAGAACTTTTAACAAGGGGCATGAGAGAGAAACATAATCCTCAGGGAGTCAGCTCTTGAGGGGCGAATGAAGTTGGTTGTCAGTACAGTTAATCCTCTCACTCTGCACGGCTGACGACATCCTTCATATAATTCCCCAAAGCCGGCTTCTAGAAATCATGTGGGTTTTATTTCCCAATTATTCAAGGAAATTAGCCCCCCCCCCCCCCACCCTTGATGTTCTCACTCTGATACGGCTGTAGCTCCCAGGGCAACACTCAGTGTACGTTTACACAGTCCAGCTTTCCACTGGAGAAATGGGTGAACTTTGACTTGCTCCCCTTTCCCAAGGTGCTGCTACATTACAGGATTGCACCTGATGAGCTACGTTCATGAATTAAAAAGGTCCCACCTTCGTTTTCTGCCCCGAGCACTTGGCCTGCTAAATGCCCACCACTGCTTCAACACCCGGCTCTGCGCAGCCCAGTTTAAACAGACGCACCGTTACGCTACAGTCATGCAGGTTAGAATAGGGTCTTCTCGTTCCCCAGTCACCGTTCTAAAGGCTCGAAGAAAGCTCCGTCGGCTGGTGTGCTCCCCTGGACTCCGGATCAGCGTATTTCCCTCAAAACTGGATCTTAATCTGGAACACTGTCGAATCTTGCTTGGTTTCAGCCTCCATTCCCATGGAAACCAGCTAATCAGTGGATCCTGTCATGTTCTAACCTGGTGTATTGCTGCAAAATGTGCTAGCAGCTTGTAAATCTTTCTCAGTGGCTGCCGCGTCATTCGTCTGGCGTTCGCTTGCTGTGCCTTGTAATCATACTGACGGTTTTCTGCTCTCCTGAAGGTGAAGCCAGGCTTCCATTGATACCAGCAGCTTCTGCACCCCATGCGGGCAGCCATTCCTCACTCTGCGGCTTGGGTGGAGGGACCCCAGCAACCAGTCGCGACCCTGCTCTTGCTCCACGTTGGCAGTGAGTGACCAGTGAGGAGTAAATGGGTAGCGATCAGGAGTGGGAACCTCGAACAGAATTTCTCTCTCTTTCTCTCCCCCCCCCCCCCCCCAAAAAAAACCCCCCGCAGGCTCCAAAAAGCAGAGCCACCAAGAAGTCCCTTCCTCAACCCCTCACCATTCCCCACGCTGAGAACAAAGCATCAACCTGTGTTGTGTGTCCCCTTCCCCCCCCACCGGCCAAACCCCGGCCACACCGACTTGTGAGTTTTGGAGATTCTACACTTTTATTTTTGCAGCAAATTTGCTCGAAGAATGGGGCAGCCGGAGAGCTGCAGTGACCATTTGTGACTAGCCGCCCGTTTGGAGAGAGTTTAAAAAAGCCTTTATCCCCGGGTTAGAAGCCAGGTCAGCATCTTGGAATTTCTGTTCGAGGCATTCATTCAGCGGGCTCCCTCGCATTAAAACTATTTTCAGTCTCCTGGTGGCTTGACCCCGGCTGACCTCTGCTGACTGCATTGTCGTAGGCCTCCAAGTTGTAAGTCCTGCACGGTGTGTGCGTCCATTTACGTGCCCGTATTTGGCCATGCTAATTTTCAGGGTGGTTTTTTGTTTCCTTGGTGTAGGAGACACCCGATCTGTGTTGTTGGAAGAATTTGAAGGGTTGGGGCTTTTGCTGGCTCTTTCATCTTCACTGTAGTTTTGTCTGCCTGGCGTCCCTGGGAGGGACAGCTGCTTAACAGTGCTCCTGTGAGATCAGTGTTAGCAAGACTTGGGTTTCAAAGTTAGCTGAAAAGAAAGGAACAGCAACTACAAGAGAATTAACCCACTGAGTCCTGAATATCCTTCCTGTTCCACCACACTCTGGGAAAGATGTTGGGTCCTTGAGAGGGTGCAGAGGAGATTCATCAGAATGGTTCCAGGTTTGATTGAAGGTAGCTACAAGGTTGGGCTGGAGAAGCTAGAGTTGTTCTCCTTGGAGCATAGGAGGTTAAGGGGAGACTTGATAAGAGATGCTAAGATTATGACAGATTTAGATAAGAGACAAAAACGCTGCTCCCATTGGTTGATGGCACAAGGACTAGGGGGACACAGATTTAAGACATTCGACAAGAGATGCAGGGGGAATGCAAGGGAAAGCGTCCTCACGCAGCGAGTGGTGATGACCTGGAACTTGCTGCCCACGAGGGTGGTACACCACGAGTGGAGGCAATGACTACTTCAAAGGGAAATTGAGGGAAATAAAGTTGCAGGGCTACAGGGATAGAGTGGGGTAGCGAGATTGACTCGATTGCTCTATGGAGGGCCAGCATAGAGTCAATGGGCTGAATGGCCACCTCCTGTGCCGTAATGACTCCTTTTGAAACCTGGGTCAACAGCTGAGACAGAGAGAAGGGCGCATACCAAGGACAAGAAGAGAGACTAAGTCTTGTAAAAGCTTGCATTTGTGCCTTATCGTGTCTCAGCGGTGGATTGTGTTTGGAGTGCAGTGATAGGTACACAGGGCAGCCATTTTGGGCACAAGATCCCAAAAATGAGATGAATAACCAGTTACTATATTTTTTACCCTGTGCTTAAAGTCCCGAGGACAGAAAGAAAGCTCTCAGCTGCTCTTTGCATCCTCCCGTGCACTATTTAACACCCACCAATTAGTCAGTGAAGATGTTTCGTCTAAAAGACTGGCTCCTCTGATAGTTCAGCACTCCCCCAGCACTGCACTGGAGCACTGGCTTAGACAATGCTCTTTGTGTCCTGGAGTGAGGCTTGAGCTCCTAAATGATGTTGTCCTAACCGGAGATGAGTGTATTACCGGTGGAACCGAGCTGACCACGCCAGACCGAGGGGATCCCGATGGAAGTTCATCGACCTGAAACGCCAAACCCTGTTTCTCTCTCCGCAGCAGCTGCCGAACCTGCTGAGGGTTTGCAGCACTTTCAGTTTTTGTTGCTGGGACCCGGGAGGCAGTAGAAGGAATGATTCTTCAGGAGACAAGAAAACAGAATCTAGGATAAGAAAGTGAGGCCAGAGACAAAGGGACACTGTTTGTTGTTAGTCTGCTTGGGCTGTGGGTTTACGTAGACAAAGGTATTATTTTAACAAAGAAAGATACTAAGAATTACTTGAAGCACACCTGCAGAATCACATGCTTCTAAATTACAGGTGCACCATGACTGGAGGCGAGTTTGAAGATCTCTTGCACATTACCCATTACTGACTTTTGCTGTTATTATTTCTCTTTTTTAAAAAAAAGTATGAAGTTAAGACCATTCTTCTTACTGAAAAATGGCTTGACTGAAGAGCGAAGTAACAGGAAGAGAGGGTATTACTGAGGAATGTATGACCGTGGTGTAGAATGCTCAGTGCCCGGATTTTCTCTACGTGTTGGATCCAGAAACAATATTTGTCTCAGTTGACATTGGTCTTGTTGGAGGGGCTGAGGTGGGGAGAGACCTAGGAGTAGAAGTAGGCCATTCGGCCCCTCAAGCCTGCTCCTCCGTTCAGTTAGATCATGGCTGATCATCTACTTCACGCCATTTTCTCGCACTATCCCCATATCCCTTGACATCTTTTAATAAAAAGAAATCTATCAATGTTTGTCTTGAATATACTGAGTGACTGAGCCCCCGTAACTCTGTGGGCTGAATGCCTACTTTCTTTCTAATGAGGACCCTTGCTGGAAGAGTAGGCTCCCTCTGACTGCCTCTCTTAGCCTTCAGCACCGTGACTGGGCAGAGAGCGTGTTTTTGCCAGGTGTGTCTCTGGGTGCTGAGTGACATATGATTTTCTTTATTCTTTGGGATATTGGTGTCATTGACAAGATCAGTATTTATTACCCATCCCTAATTTCCCTTGAACTGAGTGGCTTGCTAGGCCATTTCAAAGGGCAGTTCAGAGTCAACCACTTTGCTGTGGGTCTGGAGTCACTTAGGCCAGACAGGGTAAGGATGGTAGATTTCCTTCCTTGAAGGGCATTACCAAACCAGATGGGTTTTTACAACAATTGGTGATAGTTTCATGGTCACCATGACTGAGAGTAGCTTTATAATTGTAGGTTTATTAAGTTTAAATTCCTGCAGCTGCCATGGTTAGATTTGAATCCATGTCCCCAGAGCATTAACCTTGGCCTCTGGATTACAAGGGGCGGGGGGAGGGGGGGGGGGGTGGGGGCAAGTTTATTGCCCAGCCTGGTTTTGGAGGCACGCCCATACCTCTGCGCACAGTGCCTCAGCGCTCAGAAAACCTGGGCAGTTCCGTTTTCCTGCCCTCAGCCCAACTCAAACCAATTGTACTGACCAACTACGACAGTCCAGGCTGGGGTTGACCATTTCTCTGAAGAGCAAGTGTTGATTCTGGCTCTGAACGCCTTCATTCCCACTAAGTGGTTTATTATGGAGTGCCTCTCCCTCTCCCCACCCCCAATGATCGAAATTTGTAATATAGCTGGTGAAAGAAGTGTAATGCTAGTTGTGGTCAAATATCCCACTAGCACTCGTTGCATAAACCTGTTCATAAAGTGTGGATGCATGAAGAATCTGCAATCACAGCAAGCCCCGTTCACCCATTTTGCCCCCTGTGCTCACTGACCTACATTAGGCCCTGGTCTGGCAACACTTTTTTTTACAAATTTTCATCCCTCATGGCCTCACTCCTTCCTATCTCTAACATTCTCCATCCTACAACTCTTCGAGATTTCTGTGCTCTTCTCTTTCTGGCCTCTTGCACGCTCTCGAATCTGATGCCTTTCTCCATTGGTGGCTGTGCCTTCAGCTGCCTGGGCCCGGTGGTATGGAATTCACTCCCTAAACCTGTCCGCCTCTATCCTCGTTTCTTTTTTGTTGTTGCTTAAAACCTAGCCCTTCAACCAAGCTTTTGTTCACCTGCCCTTAATGTGACTCGTGTTAAGTTTGAGGCTGATTGCACTCCAGTGAAGTGCTTTGGGATGTTTCATGATGTTAAAGACGCTACAAAAATGCAGATTGTTAGTGGGGCATGGAATGGGAGCATGGCAGAGAAACTCTTACCTCAGTGTGAATCACTGCCTTCAGGAGAGGACGGGTGGAAACTTGATCTGAGGCATTACATCATAGCGAACAAAAGGGTTTACAAAATCTACTGGAAGCAGAGAGCTCCTGTAGTGCTCGCAGCCTTAATTCATAAAATAGCCACAAACATCTGCCAGGAAAAGAGAGTGACCACGCGACATATCGCCTGAGAATAATCTTAAGATTGATTCCTCCTAGAGCTGTAAAGGAGTGCATCTTTGGCCAGAGTTGTGGGGTGTGGGGGCGTGGAAATTGGCCCAATAGTTGGCCCTGCAGAATACCCGTTGTTTTAGGTGGGTGAGGTGGGGTATTTTTTTTAAACTCACGACTCCTCATAGTACAGTACTGACTGTCAGTGGCTTCTCTCAGCCTTGGCACCAGTGCAAGATCCAGTGGGCTTGCCAGTAGAACTCTCAGTCATGAGCAAATTAATGCTTTTCCTGTTCAGAATGTAGAGTGCGAACTGGACTTTTGTTGACGTGCCTGTCTGTGAGAAGTGAATCATTTTTTTTAGGGAAAAAACCCTCCAGTGAGGTCCCCCGATTGCATTTTCTTTTGTAAGGAACCAATTTTCTTTTTTTTTAAATCATTGGCAAGGGCGGAGGAACTGGTCTATTTAGTTTGCTAGCCTGTGAATGGGAGTGAGCAGCCTGTTTTGGGGACAGAATTGAGCTCATTAAGCTGCTGGGTCTGTGGACCAGGAAGAAATAATTTAAACAAAAACCACCTTGTGCTCTACAGGAATCAAAATCCAGCAGCACCTGACGAGGAGTTCCAGTGCTTGCTATCACCTTGACCTTTAGTGTCAGCAAAATGACGGACTTTCTTTAACGTCATTAGATTTAAAATCATTTTAATGAGACATTAAACCGAGGCCCTGCCTGCCCTCCCTGGTAGATGTAAAAGCTCCCATGGCACTATTATGAAGGAGTGCAAGATAATTCTTCACGGTGGTGTTTCCAATAATTATCATTCAACCAACATCACAAAAACGTATGGTCTGATCTCATTGCTGTTTGTGGGAGCTTGCTGTGCACAACTTGGCTGCCTACATTACAGCAGTGTCTACACTTCATAAATTACTTTATTGGCTCTAAAGAACTTTGAAACGTTCGGTGGTTGTGGAAGGTGCTGTACAAATGCAGGTTTTTCCTTGTTGAGGTACATCGTTGGTACAGTCTGCTGCTCAGAAACGCTGTGCTTCATCTGTGCCTTTGTTGCCACCAGGTTTGACTGTTCCAATACACTCCTGGTTAACCTTCCATCTTCCGCTTTCTAAATATTCCAGCTGATCTGAAACTCTCCTGGCTGCAATCCTAGGTCGTATCAAGTCCCATTCATTCATCAGCCTTGTGTTCGCTAGCTGACATTGGCTCCTGATCCAGCAAAGCCTCGAATATAAAATTCTTGTGTCTCTGCCCCACCTATCTCTGTAACCTCCTCCAGCCCTGTGACCAACGTAGCGTATAATTTTATTTGCAGTGCGTGGCCAATTTGTTTAAGTGCGTGGGCCCTTTAAAATTTTGTGTGGCTGTATGTGCACAGTAAGTTAGAGGCTGACTTGTGGTGAACTCCTGGGAGCTGCACAGCCTCTGTCCATCCGAGAACTCTGCATTCTTCCAATCCTGGCTTCTTCTGCATCTCTTACTTTCATTTGCACCCCCCACCACCATTGGCAGCTTTGCTGTCTGTGGTTTGGACCCTCCCTGTAAACTCCTCAGCCTTTCTACCTCTCTCTCTCTCTCTCCTCCTCTGCCTAAAACGTTATCTCTTCAATCAAGTTCACGGTCACCCCTCCTAAAAAAAAAATACCTCCTTACGTTGGCCTCGTCTCAAATATGCTCTGAATAATCTTCGGTGAAATGCTTTGGGATATCTTGCAAGGTTATTGGCGCTATATAAATTCATGTTGCTGTCCTAACCAGTGGGATGAACTTGGTAGCTGTAACCATTCCTGTGAGGAGTACTGTGATTCTTCTTCAGTGGGTGAGGTACAGGGTCAGTGAAGCTTTGATGTGAGCGCCAGCCTAATGTATACATGCGGCACAACCTGTTAAAGACAAGTGACACCAGTCAAGGGACCTTCCTCTGAGGCTGGGCCAACACCCAAGGTGACAAAGGAGCTGTAATGATTGTAGAGTACACCTTTTTGAGCCCTAAATTTCCACTTGGATCAAAGATTGCATAGTACCTGAATATCGAAGGATCTTTTGCCCGACAGACTCGGGAAAAGATTAGAGCCCCCTTCTGGTTTAGGATGTTAGTTGCTGAGTGTTGGTTGGGGTCAGTGCTGCCTGAGACAGAAGGATGAGGTTCCATTATCTTACTGCAGGGCTGAGACCCTTGACCCAGGCTGACACATGAATGCAGAACCGAGGGAGCGCAGCACTGTTGATGATGCAGAGACTCGCTGTTTGGAATACCCATGTAGTTGAGGCTTTTGGTAATTGTGTAGCTCTGCCAGAAGCGAACTGTATAAGAGTTTTGAGGGGGTGGAGGGGAGGAGGAGGGGAGAGGAGCTTGGCGTTTGGTGAAGTGGGCATAATTCTCGCACAGGAGAACGGCAAAAATGCACGTGTTTGCCTGGGTGTAGGTGGGCACCACTTTTCCCTGATCCAAAGTTACTTGAGTTTTGTGGCAGGGTGACGATGCTGAGTATGTGACCTTTGGAATTGAAATGTTCCTTGTGAAGCTGTGTTCGTAGTTTGTGACAGCAGAGGCAGATTTGTACAGGGGAGCTTTTTAATGGTGCAGAACGGACAGTATGTGCTGAAGTCAGCAGGGATCACTGCCCTCGTTTGCGAGACTGGTGGATTTTCGAGGACTTTGGTCACTTTGTGATAGTGTCCTGAGCTGTCCCGGTGTTGGGCTCAGCAACTGTTAGAAGACATGTTGTACAAACAGAGCTAGAGATCGATTCTTCTTTAGCTACTTGGCTGAAGCCTGGCATTAAATTGCTAATGCAGCTGTTCCAGCAAAACATGCAGCAGCAACTACCTGCCTTCGTGTAGTGTTGCTAATTAATCCAGATTCCCCATCGTCCCTCAATGGAGGAGTTGCGGAGGGTGTGTGCAGTGGCGTTGGGGGATGAGAGAATTCAGGGGAGATAATTGGCTATGTCCGAATGAAAAGTATGGAGGGAGGGAGGAAAGATAGTGAGACAGACAGCTTTAAGGCTAGCGAGACCGAGGGCTTGGTTAAAGTTAGTGAAGCAGGCAAGGGGGAATGGTCTAAACACACAGACTGTACTCTGAACAACAAAAGGTGCATGCTGGGCTCCTGTAAAGGCTTTGAAATGACACATGAATATTAATAACATCTGTACAAGCCTTGCGTCCTTGATATCTCTCTCAAAAGACTTTGCCCAATGAATTACTTCCTGCAGTGATTGGCATGTAGGCAACCAGCAGCATCCCACAAGCACTGTTGCAATGCATGCCCACTTCCTCTGCTTCTGGGAGGATTGCTGGCTCGGCCACCAGGAGGACTTACCCCCACCAGTGTCAGTAGACTTGCACCATTCTGCAGAAGATGGAAGCACCAGCTTAATAACGGCTCCTGCGGTAATGTGGCACTCGCTCAGTACTGCAGTGAGTGCGACTCATGCCAAGAATGGTCAGTCAGGTGAGGCTTTTGACTAGTGGAGCCGAACCACGTGAGGAGTTAGGATGTTTCGGGAATGTTTGGGCCAAGGAAGGGACCAAAACTCACACTGATAAAAGCATGGACAAGGTGGGGGTGGGGAAACCTTGGGTTTTGAGCTCACTGACAAAACCAACAAAATGCAGCTCCATCAGAGAAATACTGTTAGGCCTGTTGTGGAAATGATAGAATCAGCTAAAATTACATACCAAAGTCCAGCAATGGGGCTTGAAGGTACAGGCTTCTGATCCTGAGGAACTGGGCCAAGGAGGCACTTAACCAGGGAGGCAAATCCCAAGGGGCTTTTGCTTCCGGCCAGGAGCGCCTGGGCAGATCTTTGAGGGTCAAGGGTTATGGGGGGGCAGACAGGAAAGTGGAGTTGAGACCACAATCAGATCAGCCATGATCTTATCGAATGGCAGAATAGGCTCGAAGGGCTGAATGACCTACTGCTGCTCCTAGGCCCTATGTTCTTAAGCACCACGGTTGTAAAAATGGGAAGCTGCAAACTATGCAAGTTAAGACGTTTGCTAGTAAGTGTTTTTACCTTGTGATTAGACTTATTCCAAGAAAACAATTAACATCCAACTTAAAACACAACTATATTTACATTATCGTAAGCAAATCTTTATTCAAGGAGCAGAGGGGATTTAAATTAAAGTAGCAACCGTGTGCAGTTGAGGATTTTCTATATTGTACAAGTCACAGTCATGACGATGTAAAAACTGCACAGCTAGTTTAGTGTAGTCACTTGTGCTCTGAAATCTATTCACAGCTTAAAGTGGAGAATTCTGAGCCGCAACAACTGGTAAACATGTTGCTGAACTGCTGCCAGTGGTAAGAGATTTGGTGGGAACGATGTAAAACCATGAATACATGGGCCACTTTTTTTGCACAACAGGGTTTACTTCCTATAGCAGGAGGAGCGCTGTCAGGTCTGCCTTTTTGACTCAGTGTGTCATGGAGCATGTAGTCCACTCTGATAGTTTGTCCACAGGCAAAGTTCCCTCGAAGATTTCATCAGCGACTCTTGAGCAAGCCGCGAGTTGTGCTTTGCTGAAAGTCACTGAATAACAGAAGTGATATAGCGTGGTCGGGTTGCACTAATGGAGAGTGGATGCGATGCCGGATTTGGAATAAGAGTGAATTTTGTTTTCCTCTGTAGTGCGTTGGTATCAAAACATTATATTAATTCAGAGTCCTTGCTGGTAAGATGCTAGTTATTGGCAGGGTTTAAAGGTACCAGCTTTATATCATGTATGGATTCAAGTTCAATATATGCACAGACCCTTAGTGTGAAGAAAACTTGTTTCACAAACTTTCTAGAGTCATTTCCCGAAGTTGTTAAAAATTGGTTAAATTCAACTTTTACCAGGTTCCCTTCCTCTGTCCCTCCTCGGACAGCAACGGGGTATTGGGAGGGGTAGAGGTAAGAAGAGCATGGAAAGTACTATTTACCTGAGATGCCAACAGCAGGTACAGAAAGAGATTGCAGTTACATATTTAGATCAGATGTTAATTTTCAAGGATAGAGTGGAGATTTTGGGGATGGGATTGGGTTGGATTGGAGATTGGAATTGTTGAGTTTAGGTTGGAACATTGAGGGACAGGAATGGAGTTTGAGAGTAGGGAAAATATTAAGAATGGGGGTACGGTTTTGGGGGTGCTGGATTTAACTACAGGTTAGCTGCTGGTCTACATGGGTCTCTTATTAGAATGGGAGGCAGTGGCACAATGGTATTGTGGCTGGACTGGTAACCCAGAGACCCAGGATAATGCCCTGGAATTAAAAGTCTAATGTTGACCATGAAACCATTGTCGATTGTCATTAAAAAAAAACCCATCTGGTTCACTAATGCCCTTTAGGGAAGGAAATCTGCCGTCCTTACCTGGTTTGGCCTACATGTGACTCCAGACCCACAGCAATGTGGTTGACTCATAAAAATGACCTCTGAGTAAGGGCAATTAGGGATGGGCAATAAATGCTGGCCTAGCCTGCGACTCCCAGGAATGAATAAAAAAAGAAGTCATATTGAGCATGGATTTTGGTCACAGTATTCTGTTGCTTGGGTTACGATGTTTGTTTAATGATACGTGGCAGGTGATAGATGCACCTTTTTTTTTTGGCCTTGTTTTTTCCATTCAGAACAGTTGCACAATGAAAGCAGAAATGCTGCATCTTGGGGTGTGAACCAAATGAATTTCACCATTTTTATATAAAAAAGAGAGTTCTGAAATCCAGGTGTAGGGCCAAGGGCCCCCCCATGGTAAAGGCAAAAGTGCAGAAGAAATAGAAATGTATATTAGTAAGTAGTGGCGAGGTCATAGTAAGTTCTAAAAGCAAGGGAAATAAAGATTGTGGGAGTTCAGGAGCTCAGAGGTGAGAGACATTGAGAAGCGGTTAGTGTTGAACTTTGCTGCACACCCCAAGGGAATAGCTTTTGGGATTTCCATAATTGGATCAAATGTAAACATTTTTAATAAACCTGTATTTTGTGTGAAAATTGGATTGAACCACATACTGTTGGCAAATGTTAAAAGTAAACTTTTATAACACCTTTTTAATAAGATAACTGAAAATGGTTCCAAGGTGAAAAATCTATAAATAGCCTTCTGACACCAAGTGGCATTGGGAGAACAGATAAGGGTGTTGACTGAAGGTTGTTCAAAGAGAGGACTTTAAGCAGTAGGCTTGGGGGAGAACGTTCCAGTGACAGTGGAGAGCAGGGTGTCAGAGGTAGGGAGTAGTTAGGGTTTTGGTGGGGAGGGATGGTGTAATGGCAGAAATCAGCGTCCATGATATGGGTTTCCCCCATGTTTTTTATTTCTCCTGACCTCTTATTGCCACATGCTTCCATAGGTAAAGCCAAAATGGTCATTCGGTGAGACATGAACAATGGTTAAATGTTAGGATGTTGCCCCTGGGGCAGTGGTCTGGCTGACTCGGTTGCTCCCTGGCATTTCCTTACTGAGGTGTCAGGGGTTTGATTCTAAAACTTGAAGTAGTTCTCAAATTGTTGTGCAGGCAAAGTTCATATCCTTCTAGAAAAGTTTAAAGCAGATCAGATTGAAGAGTTCTATTTTAAAGAAAAACATCACCCAGGAGTTCTAATTAAGATACTTGAAATATCTTGGTTACGGCAAAGCAGGTGTGTCTGTAAGAGAATGCGTTTGAAGGTTAGATTGTTTGATCTGCACAGTGTGCATTTAAAGGACAAACAAAGGAGATAGTGTTTAGGGAGAGGAGGGGGTGGGCACGGGGGTGTTGGGAAAGGGTGGTGGTTAGTGGGGAGAGAGCAATAAGGGCCCAGTTCATGGTCCATCTACCTGAAACCAATTATTCAGAGTTGGCCATGAGGAAGCAGAGCTGTTAACTTGCATCTAAAAGTTGAGACTCTTTGTTTCTCTGCTCCTTCATTCAGGGCTGTGAATGAGTCATGATCAGGGCCTTTGGTTTATGGTGACTGTAAGTTCAGAGTCCTGTGCTGCTGTTACCCCTCCCTTGGCCAAGAGCCACTTGCTTCCAACAAGTTAGCCTTCAGATCCGAGATCTTGTCCCTGACCTGGAGGCCTCCAATGAGCACAGGGAGGCACCCCCCCCCCCCCCCCCCCCGCTCCCCCGGCCCCACAATCACCCCCAGCCTTGGCCGGCTACTAGCCTGACCAGTGAGAGATGCTGGCCTGCACACTTGGCATGGGCCTCTCCTGCCATAAAATCCCAGCAGTAAGGAGGCTCTTAATTGGTCACTTAAGGGCCTCAATTGGCCCATGGCCGGACTGGTTGCTGAATAAAGTTGCGTGGTATGGCACCACCTGCACCCTGCCCCCACCTCCACCCCCTCCCCACCCCCCACGTCTGCGCAATCGGCCCTTGGGGGATTTTAAAATCCAATTCATTGTGTGAGAAAAGTAACATCCTGATTTCAATCCTAAATAGTTGAGCTCTAATTTTAAGATTAAGCTCCCTTATTATGGATTCCTTCACCACAGGAAATAGTTTCTCAGCATCTAGCCTATCTGATTCCCCTTTATTTTAAACACAATTAGTGATGTTGGTCGGGGATAAATATTGGCCCCCAGGGTACCTTCGTCGAATAGCGACCTGGTTATTTTCTACATCCAGCTGAGAGGGCAGATGGGTTTTCCGTTTAACATCTCATCGAAAAGACAGAGAGGAATTAAAAGTTCATCTTTAGCCTAAAGGTTAATTGTGTTGGTCCTGCCATCAGCCTCACTGGGATTGAGTAACTTTGCAGAAGCTGGGAATTGACCATCTTCTTGGCCTGGATGTCCCCAAGCCACGCGTGCTGTGTGTTTATCCCCAGTTAAGGTATGGGGGGTAGGAAGCTCTCCTGAGTGATGCTTTTCTTTAAAAATAGAACTCTTCAATTTGATCTGCTTTAAGCTTAAAGGCTGTGAACTTTGGCCTGCGTAACAAGGTTTAACTGGTGATTTGAGGACTGCTTCAGGCTTTAGAATCAAATCCCTGACATCTTAGGTAAATGCCAGGGAGCAACCGAGTCAGATGGGCCATTGATGCCCCAGGGAAATGTCCTAACACTTAACCATTATCTCTGTCTCACCGCATGACCATTTTGGCTTTACCTCTGGAATCATATGGCAATAAGAGGTCAGGAGAAATAAAAAGATGGGGGGAGACCTATATAATGGATGCTGATTTTTGCCATTACACACCCCTCCCCACCAATACCCTAACTACTCCCTGCCTCTTGACCACTTGCAGGCCTGCAACTCTGTGTGCGCTTTCCAATCCACACACTCGCCACCTTCAGCTGTTTGGCCCCAGACACTATTTATTCACAGGATGTGGGCATCGCTGGCTGAGCCAGCATTTATTATCCACCTCTAATTGTCCTTGAGAAGGTGGTGGTGAGCTGCCTCCTTGAACCACTGCAGTCCATGTACACCCAGAGTGCTGTTTCAGAGGGAGCTCCAGGATTTTGACCCAATGACAGTGAAGAAATAACGATAGAGATCGAATTCAGGATGTTGAGTGGCTGGGAGGGGAACTTGCAGTTGATGTGTTCCCATGTGTCTGCTGCTCTTGTCCTTCGAGATGGTAGAGTTCATGGGTTTGAAAGGTGCTGTTGCTGGAGTCTTGGTGAGTGCTGCCTCGGTGGTAGAGGGAGTGAATGTTTGAGGTAGTGGATGGGGTGCCAAGCAAGCGGGGCTGCTTTGTCCTGGATGGTGTCAAGCTTCTTGAGTGTTGGAGCTGCACTCATCCAGGCAAGTGGAGAGTATTCCATCACACTCCTGACTTGTGCCTTGTAGATAGTGGGCAGGTTTTGGGGAGTCAGGAGGTGAGTTACTTGATGTAGAATTCCCAGCCTCTGACCTGCTCTTATAGCCAGAACACTGGAACGTTCTCCCTTAAACCTACTGCCTTACTTAAAACCCTCTCCTTGACTCACCTTCAGTCAATATCCTCATCCCTGCTCCCACCATCACTCAGGAGCTTATTAATTGTTTTCCTTCCTCCATGTTCAACCACAATGGAGAATATTTCGCCACTTTCTTTTAAGGCCAACTGACGCTGGATAAAAAACTTGCATTCATATAACATCGTCACATTTTTCAAATCACTTCATGGGAGCATTATCAAACAAAACCTGCCAGCCACCCGCGTGAGGTACTGGGAAATCGGGGATCAAATTAAGACCAGCGGACCGTAGAAATCGGTGAGTGTTGGAGGGCTGCAGAAAGTTAGAGGTAAGGAGGTGAAGCTAGGTCGGGTGGGGTGCAGGGGAGCTGTTGTGGCAAGAGAGACCACCATGTGATTTGAACACGAGAAATCATGATGTTGCCAGGTCAGGAGCCAATGTAGGTCAGCAAGAATGTGTGAATGCAACTTAAAAGTGTGAACTCGAATTGATCCTTAATATAAAAATACCAACTCACGTGGTATTAGAATAATTCATGATGGAGGGATGCAGGAGTGTGTGTTTCAGCTGTCCTGTCCACTTTTACTGTTGATTTAATCCTGCTAACTTGGCTAGCTTGTAGAATATGATCCTCATAACAGGAAAGTTACACAGCATTCTGATTATTGAGGGTTTATAGTGTGCTGTAGCAATATAATCTCCCTCTTGTCTGTTCTTGCAATGACTTGCATTTATATAGTGACTTTACCATAACGCTGTAAACTGTCTCAAGGCACCTTGGAGTGTAATCAGCCAATAGTTGACGTCAGGCCCAAGAATGAGACATTAGGACAGATGACCAGGGTCAAAGAAACAGGTGTAAAGAGCAAATTCAAGGAGTTGAGAGAGGCAAGAGGTTTAAAAAGGGATCTCCAAGCTTGGGGTTTGGACATCAGGTGTCCACCCTACCCAGAAAGGATCCAGCTGGAGGTTTCATTCCCAATCTCTCCTGCTTCCAATCCCCATCCTCACTGCCCCAGCTGGAGAGCTCCCTATGCAGTCAATTTAAAATTCTCGATACGTTCCATCATAGCCTCAGCACATCGTACCTCTTTGTGTGCCCGCCTGTGCTCTCTGACTTTCTGACTTTTATGCTGTTGTCTGCCTGAACCTCTTTTCTCCTTTTTAAAAAAAAAAACGCTTTAATCTCCCTGCATGCACACCTCTCTCACCCGTGTGTGCGCTCTCTCCTCTCTCTAAATGGGAAATAGACTACCAAACATAAATGCATTCTGTGTTATTAAAGTTGGCTCTCGAGATCTCATTCACTGTTGCTGTTTGTTGCATTTCCCTCCTTGCTTTATCCCCAGGTTTTGGCCTGTCCTAGAGGTGTGCTCTAGTGACACACATGGATTTTTTGTTGGGATGGGACCTTAGACTGTGCACAGGGCTGTGGGTCTCCTTGTAACTGGTTGGCTTCCAACAACCCAAATGAGAGATCAAGACAAAAGATTAGTTTCAGAGTTGCTCTCCCAGAACCCAGGGAGCAAGGCAATTCTTTTGTTGCTTCAGTTTTAGGAGGGAGGTGTTATGCATTGCCCCCTCCCCACCCTTTTTTAAAAAAAATTATTCATTCACGAAATGTGGGTTCGCTGGCTGGGCCAGCATTTATTGCCCATCTCTAGTTGCCCTTGAGAAGGTGATGGTGAGCTGCCTTCTTGAACCGCTGCTGTCCATGTGGTGTAGGTACACCCACAGTGCTGTTAGGGAGGGAGTTCCAGGATTTTGACTCAGTGACAGTGAAGGAACGGCGATATATTTCCAAGTCAGGATGGTAAGTGACTTGGATGGAAACTTCCAGGTGGTGGTGCTCCATCTATCTGCTGCCCTTGTCCTTCTAGATAGTAGTGGTCGTGGGTTTGGAAGGCGCTATCTAAGGAGCCTTGGTGAATTCCTGCAGTGTATCTTGTAGATGGTACACACTGCTGGCACTGTGCGTCAGCGTTGGAGGGAGTGAATATTTGTGGATATGGTGCCAATCAAGCGGGTTGCTTTGCCCTGGACGGTGTCAAGCTTCTTGAGTGTTGTTGGAGCTGGATTCATCCAGGCAAGTGGAGAGTATTCCATCACACTCCTGACTTGTGTATTGTAGATGGTGGACGGGCTTTGGGGAGTCAGGAGGTGAGTTACTTGTCACAGGATTCATAGCTTCTGACCTCTTGTAGCCATAGTATTTACATGGCTGGTCCAGTTCAGTTTCTGGTCAATGGTAACTCCCAGGATGTTGATAGTGGGGGATTCAGTGATGGTAATGCCATCTCTGTCATTACTCTCCATCTTTACCAGCCTATCCATTCTCCACCTGACAGAGAATGGTTCAAAAGATACACTGGCAAATAATCCCATTACTGATGTTTGGATCACTGAGCTGGGATTAGCAGTGTGAACACTGACCCATAGGCACCAATCAGAATCTGAATCAGAACAAAGCAGCGATGGAGTCTTCAATGTTAAACAAAAATAAAAATACCTGGAAAAACTCAGCAGGTCTGATAGCATCTGCAGAGAGGAACACAGTTAACGTTTTGAGTCCGTATGACTCTTCAACAGAACTAAGTAAAAATAGAGACAGGGTGAAATATAAGCTGGTTTGGGGGGGAGTGGGACAGGTAGAGCTGGATAGAGGGTCAGTGATGGGTAGAGATAGCCAAAAGATGTCACAGACAAGAGGACAAAGAGGTGTTGAAGGTGGTGATATAATCTAAGGAATGTGCTAATTAAGGGTAGAAAGCAGGACAAGCAAGTTACAGATAGCCCTAGCTTGGCCTAAATAGCCAAGTGGTTATGGTACTGGGTTTGTAACCCCAAGATCAAGAGTTCAAATCTCACAATGGCAAACTATGTAACTTCATCTGAAACAGATGGAAACGGGTTTGTACTCGAAAGAGTTACAGATAGCCCTAGTGGGGATGGGGTGAAGGGAAGGGATTGAAATAGGCTAAAAGGTAGAGATAAAACAATGGATGGAAATACATTTAAAAATAATGGAAATAGGTGGGAAAAGAAAAATCCAAATAAAATTATTGGAAAAAAAAGGGGGAATCGGAAAGGGGGTGGGGATGAAGGAGAGAGTTCATGATCTAAAATTGTTGAACTCAATGTTCAGTCCGGAAGGCTGTAAAGTGCCTAGTCGGAAGATGAGGTGCTGTTCCTCCAGTTTGCATTGAGCTTCGCTGGAACAATGCAGCAGGCCAAGGACGGACATGTGGGCATGAGAGCAGGGTGGAGTGTTGAAATGGCAAGCGACAGGGAGGTCTGGGTAATGCTTGCGGACAGACCAAAGGTGTTCTGCAAAGCGGTCACCCAGTCTGCGTTTGGCCTCTCCAATATAGAGGAAACCGCATTGGGAGCAGTGAATGCAGTAGACTAAATTGAGGGAAGTGCAAGTGAAATGCTGCTTCACTTGAAAGGAGTGTTTGGGCCCTTGGACAGTGAGGAGAGGGGAAGTGAAGGGGCAGGTGTTGCACCTTCTGCAGTTGCATGGGAAGGTGCCGTGGGAGGGGGTTGAGGTGTAGGGAGTGATGGAGGAGTGGACCAGAGTGTCCAGGAGGGAACGATCTCTGTGGAATGCCGCCGGGGGGGGGGGGTGAAGGGAAGATGTGTTTGGTGGTGGCATCATGCTGGAGTTGGCGGAAATGGCGGAGGATGCTCCTTTGAATGCGGAGGCTGATGGGGTGATAAGTGATGACAAGGGGGGACCCTATCATGTTTCTGGGAGGGAGAGGTAGGTGTGAGGGCGGATGCACGGTAGATGGGCCGGACATGGTTGAGGGCCCTGTCAACCACTGTGGGTGGAAAACCTCGGTTAAGGAAGAAGGAAGACATGTCAGAGGAACTGTTTTTGAAAGAGTCTTCAATGTTCCTGGTATCAGTTGACTTTTTTTGTGTTTCTGCCTCCAAGGTGTGTTGTTTACCTGATAGGTGCCAAATGAGGTAAGTACTTGGCTATTGTGTACATTCAGGATGTGGTTTTTATGTGTGTGTGTAGCCTGGATGTCGCTAGGGGAGTTGTTTAAAAGGGAGTTGTTTACTCTAGTTGACTGCATTGTTTCCCCCCCTCTTGCTGTGTTGATCAGCCAGGCAGATAGCAGTAGGAATTCCAGGAATGTTTATTATCCAAGTCAGGAGTGGGGAAGGAGCCTTGTAAGAACCCTTGGTTCCCAGTGAACAAACTGCAGTTTTTAAGAGCGGTATCTTGGGCACCTGTAAGCTGATTTTATATTTTAATTTAACATTCCCAGATACAAGAAACTCGGCATACAAGTGGCTACAGATCTCGTCTGCACAGAGGCTGCTTAATAACCAATTGCAGGAAAGCTTAAGGCACCTTCATTCCAGGGTACAGCAGCAGTGCTGTGTGCATGGTGGAGGAGCTGGTATCTGAGAGCGGGACAGACTGTGTGTTTAATGTTTAATGATGGAATATTGCATAGTGCTTTGCAAAGATAGTGCGAGGATGGGCTGTGAGCGGTGGTTGCATATTTGTGAGATGTGATGGAACGTTTCACAGACGAGGAAGGAAAGTGGAGGGGTTCAGGACAAAGGTGGCTAAAAAGCGCTGCACCCAAATGAGGACTTCTGCAGGAGCTGGGGTGAAGGACAACATCAATGGTCGGCATGCGATTCATACATAAACAACCTGACCCAAGGGCGGCACCTGTGGCAGTGTCGATGCTCCTTGGGTTTAAGGCTGCATGTTGCAGCAGTGAGCTGGGTACCTCACGCTTACACACAATCACAGTGCAGAAGAGGCCCTTCGGCCCATCGAGTCTGCACCGACACGTGAGGAAACACCTGACCTACCGACCTAATTCCATTTACCAGCACTTGGCCCATAGCCTTGAACGCTATGACGAGCCAAGTGCTCATGCAGGTACTTTTTAAAGGATGTGAGGCAACCCGCCTCCACCACCCTCCCAGGCAGCGCATTCCAGACCGTCACCACCCTCTGGGTAAAAAAGTTTTTCCTCACATCCCCCCTAAACCTCCTGCCCCTCACCTTGAACTTATGTCCCCTTGTGACTGACCCTTCAACTAAGCGGAACAGCTGCTCCCTATCCACCCTGTCCATGCCCCTCATAATCTTGTACACCTCGATCAGGCCACCCCTCAGTCTTCTCTCCTCCAACAAAAACAACCCAAGTCTATCCAACCTCTCTTCATAACTTAAATGTTTCATCCCTCATGTCGCTCAGTGGTAAATGTAAAAGATCGCTGGACACCAATTTTAAAGAGAATGGACCGTCACTGTAGCTGAAGTTACTAGTGATGACATTTCTAGACTAGCACAACAACCAGAGACTGGCACCCCACAAACCAAAATAAAACATGCTTCAAGCCATCACCACATAAACACTGTAGCTACAAGAACAAGTCAGAGGCTGGGAATCCTGCAGCGAGAAACTCCCCTGACTCCCCAAAGCCTGTCCACCATCTACAAGGCACAAGTCAGGAATGTGATGGAATACTCCCCACTTGCCTGGATAAGTGCAGCTGCCACAGCACTCAAGAAGCTTGACACCATCCAGGACAAAGCAGCCCACTTGATTGGCACCACATTCACAAACATTCACTCTCTCCACCACCGACGCACAGTAGCAGCAGTGTGTGTACCATCTACAAGATGCACTGCAGGAATTCACCAAGGCTCCTAAGACAGCACCTTCCAAACCCACGACCACTACCATCCAGAAGGACAAGGGCAGCAGATACATGGGAACACCACCACCAGGAAGTTCCGCTCCCAGCCACTCACCATCCTGAGTTGGAAATATCGCCGTGCCTTCACTGTCACAGGGCCAAAATCCTGGAACTCCCTCCCTAACAGCACTGTGGGTGTACCTACACCACATGGACTGCAGCGATTCAAGAAGGCAACTCACCACCACCTTCTCAAGGGCAATTAGGGATGGGCAATAGATGTTGGCCCAGCCAACGATGCCCACATCCCGTGAATGAATAAAAAAAATCACTTTGTGTCACTTAAGAGCGAGATAGGTGTTAGCCAAAATTAACATTCGGCCTCATTAGGACAGCCGCTGATGGACTGGGGTGTACTGTGTTCTCTGAGCAAGTCGCACTCTGCTTTGCATGTCCAGGGTCTGGTTGGACGCGTGGCGGATTAAGATCTGGTCGGGAACGGTTGCTGCAGCTTGAGAAGTTATGGACCGTGACTTAGGATAACTGAGGAGTGGTGACAAGCTTTGCGCACAGCCTCCATCTAGCACATTCCTAGTTTACTCATAAACGTTCACATTTTATAAAAATAACTCGGTTGGTCGTATGCTTATGGGATTTTGGGTTCAAGCCATTCCTTCAGCCACCCAGGCCTCAAGATGTCAAATTCCCTCCCTAAACCCCTCTTCCTTGCTTTCCCCCTTTTGAGTTGCTCCTTAACACCTACCTCTTTGACCGAGCTTCTGGCCATCTGTCCTAATATCTCCTCCTGTGACTCGGTATTGGTGTTTTCCAATGAAAGCGCTCTCATTAAGCACTGTGGGATGTTTTGCTGTATTAAAGGGTGCTACGCGCTATGCAGGTTGCGTTCAAGCATGTGTGGCGGGAGGGTACTGGACCCCAATAGAACCTTCACCTGAAGTCCAAACATGCGTGTTTCAACCACGGGGTCACTGGACATCGATCAGGAACTCTGACTGAAGCCTTCTCAAATCGTCAGCCAGGGCTCAGTGAGCCAGGAGTTTGTGGGTCCAAGTTCCATTCCAGAGACTTGAACCACAAAATCCAGGCTGCCTCTCCAGTGCAGTACCGAGGGAGTGCTGCACTGTCAGAAGTGGCGTCTTTCAGACGAGATGTTAAACCGAGGCTTCAACTACTCTCAGCTGGATGCAAAAGATCCTATGGCCACTATTTTGAAGAGGAGCAGGGGAGTTTCCCTGGTGTCCTGGCCAATATTTATCTTGAAACCAACATCAACTTATTGTCTGGTCTTTCTGTTTGAGAGAGCTTGGTGTGTGTGTGACGCTCCTGTGATGTGTCTTGGGCCAGTGTTAAAGGTGCTGTATAAATGCAAGTGGTTGTAATGGGTAGACTTGGTATTTATTGCTTCGTGGCAGCTGGACTTCCTTTTTAATATTACATTTCTTGCTCTTGTGCTGGGTATCAGCACAATCTGGTTCTACTGCCTACAGCTCAGAGGTGTCAGCAACTTCTAGGTGCGACTCCCTCTATGTGCTCCTCTTTCCCTTATCCCCTACAGTGGGGAGGCAGGAGGGTGGGGGGGAGGTGGTGAGTTGGGGTTTGCTGTTAGTGTACCCTCCCTTAATTGTGCTCAGATGGCAAACTTTAGTACAATTTACTGTAAGTGTAATTCAGTGTAATATTTAAAATGTTCCCATGCCAGTAAAAATACTGGCTCCTGGAATACCACAAATAAGATGCCCAGTTTGTAATGGGCACATGCAGTTAGGTAGGCAAATCAAACTAATTTACTAACGCATTGTAAATCATATGTTTAAGCAACGTGTCCACTAGTTCCTCAGTGGAGGTAAAACTTAAACGAGCTTGCATAAGAGGTGAACAGAAATGAGAGTTTATCATTTAAAAAGTGGTCATTCCTGGCTCCCCTGTCTGAGCGGGACAACCTGGAATACTGGCTGCTCTAATCTTGGTGGAAGGATCGCGATTGCCCTGCTGGAGAAGTGGAATTGGATTTAACAACCCAACTGCCAGAGTTGCAGATGCTCGGGTGGCACATACACCTCAGTGGGAACAAAATAGACGTCAGTGTAAAGGAGCCTTAGAGGAACTCTGATAGGCCGTGGAGCACTATTCAGGTGCTACTTTTTGACCCGTTTAAAATGTTAAAAGTTGGTTGTCCAAGTCAGGTGCTTGTGTACTGAGAGTCATCTCTAACTCTGGATATTGGCAGCTCCTCTACTATCTGCCCACTTACTGTTACATACTGGATCATAAGTGAATAAAATCTTTGCAGTTAGCACATGTGCACATTGATTTACTCATCCTTAATCATTTTAAATCTTCATTACAGCTCAATAACACTTAATTTGTGCGCTTCAAAAAAAAAAATCTCTTTTGAGCCTCGTTTCTCCCAGCCCCTGTACCTTCACTGTCTTGTGTTGGTATTTACTGTGGGAGGATGTCCACCCCACCTCTCCCCGCTGGTAGTTATTCTTCATGTGTGATCATGGATGGTGTGCCCATTAAGGCTATCTCTTGGGGAGTATTGCAGACCTGCCAAAAGCTATCCTTGTGACGTGCATACGGGTTACTGGTTGCGATTCAGTCCTCGTCTATTTTCACACACACTGCACCATCCCTGTCACACTCTCACCCCAGGTCTGCTGATTTAATTCAGCACAAACTGGGATGAAAACAGAAATGGTAGAAATTCCAGGTCAGAGGTCAGACAGCAGCTGTGGAGAGAGAAGCGGAGTTAACGTTTCAGATCAGCAACCTTTCGTCTGGATTGAAAGATTTCGACAGTTTATAAGCAAGAACCAGGGGAGGTGGTCGAGGAAAGAACAAAGAGTTGTCCTTTCTGCGATAGGGTTAATTAAAGGTAGTGGTGGAGGATTATAGTCCAGTCAGGAAGTCCAAGTCGCAGTGGCAACATGCATTTTTACATACATGTTGTCATCTGGAGTTATGAATAGTGATGGCGAAGGCTCTGATTTTCTTTCCATCACATGGTTGACCAGGAACCTCTCCCGCTCTTCCTGCCTGCTGTTGGCGTGTGTTACAGGCTGATGATCCACCTGTTTGGCCATGTAATGAATGCACCTTCCTTGGCCACATGGAACTTGAATGCAGAGCTTCTGTGTCAAAGGCAGGGCCTCTAATTCCCTGGAGGACAAGGGCAGCAGACACATGGGAACACTGCCACCTGGAAGTTCCCCTCCAAGCCACTCACTATCCTGACTTGGAAATATATCATTGTCGCTGGGTCAAACTCCCTCCCTAACAGCACTGTGGGGTGTACCTACACCACATGGACCGCAGCGGCTCAAGAAAGCAGCTCACCACCACCTTCTCAAGGGCAAGTAGGGCTGGGCAATAAATGCTGGCCTAGCCAGCGACGCCCACATCCTGTGACTGAATTAATAAAAACCTCCCGGGGTGAAAAGTGGGAGTCATTAAATGAAGAGGGGAAATAGTGTTGCCATGCAGACAGGGTGGAGATAACAAAGATGAAAAATGGGCCCAGAGGAGGTGTAAAGGCAGCAGCGGAACCATCAGCAGCATGCGTTGTACAAACAAACGGAATTATGACCTGAAGCTGTGGAATTTCTTGGATGCTGCGATTCAGCTACCCACTCCTTGAATCAGACTGAGCCACAGGAGGATTGCATTTCCCCTCCATGTTACAGGGCCCCTTGCTGCCGGATTGACGAGCGGCACTGTTGTTTTCGAACCCTTCCACTAATCTCAGATCTGGTAAATCGGGAAAAATATTTATCAAAACTGAAGCTGAGCTGCCACCCCATTAAATTTCGTGCAGAACTGAGCCCAAGGCTACCCTCAACATATTTAGTGTCTCGAAGCCTGGAGCTGGAAGTGTTGAATGGGTGGCAGGTTAGATTGGATACTTGGAGAACCAAAACCCTAGATTGTGAGACAATACATGAGAGGCTTCAGTGAATAGGGGATCATTTTGCCACAGTTTATGGTAGACACAAATCATTCCAGTATGATTTTATTGGTTAAAATTGGCTCCCTAATGTCACCAGCCTTTAAAAGGTCAGCGTTGCCCTTGCCTCATATCTGTAGCTAAAAGCTGCCTCTCCCACATGCCAGTTAGAGATGACAGTGGTTGCCCCAGGAAGTGGAAAGCAAGTGTGAAGTGGGGTTAGAGATTTGGGGACAATTGGACACAGGCACAATTCAGTCCCCATTTTTAGTTCAACATCGTTTGTTGGTTTAATTTCATTTGATTAGATATTATAATTCAATTTAGTTATAATGAGCTTAAAAAAAAAAGACCTACAACAATCTGACAAGGGGAGTTGATTGAAGGTAAAGATAGGATTTTGGAATGGGTTCCCACTCTTGATACCTAGAATCCTCATTTGGCACTGCCCAGTCCCATCCTTCCTAAAGGCGATGGTGCATGTAGGGCAGTACGTTACCCACCGTCATCTTGCCGGATGCTTCTTGGATGGTCATTACTAGACCTATTTATCTGGAAGGGTGAGGAAGGAAGGGAGCAAGGCTGAGCCTGGATTTGCCCTCGTTTCTCTTTGAGGTGATCACATTGAAACATACAAGATTCTGAATGGGGCTTGATAGGGTAGACACTAAGAGGTTGTTTCCCTGGTTGGAGAATCTGGAGCATGGGCCAAAGATAAGGGGCCAATTGTTGTGAGGGTTGTTTGGTGTCTCACAGAGAGGCCTGGAGGATTGTATGGTTGAACGTGAAGTGTTTACTAACAACCCATAATTATATATTCCTCCAAGATATATCCCTGTATGGGTGCTGTCTCCAGCCTTGCTTCTTCCAGACTCTTCTACACACAGTCCGTGACACTCTACATCACTATCTGGGCAGGACTGTTTTCCCCAGCCCCTCATTAACCCTTGCTTTGCCTGAACACCTTTTATACTACCAATCATTTAGGACTGCGATGAGAAATTTCTTCACTGCAAGGGATGCGATTCTTTGGAATCCTCTACCCCAAAGGGCTGTGGGTGCTCCGTTGTTGAATATATTTACGGCTGACGGTTGGTGTCTCAAGGAATGGAGAGATATGGGGCCTGGGTGGGAAAATGGAGTCGAGGCGGAAGATCAGCCATGATTGTCTTGAATGGCGGAGCAGACTGTGTGCGCGTGTGCACCCACATGCACTCACTCTCGATTACCAGCTTATTGCAGGAGTGAGAACCCCTGTTGCCTTTCTTCTCCCCACCCCCATGCCCAAGTACATTGAGGCCGGTAGTAGCTCAGCTACCACCGCTAAACCCAATTAAGATTTACTAAGTTGACATAGCGCAGGGTTTGACCTAGGCCCTGGTTTGTGGTTTGTGTGGCCCTGTGCCACACTAGGTGGGGCCTTCATTTGATGAGCCATCAGGGGCAAACGCCATTGTGTGAGCTTCAATAAGTTAGGAGCAGAGTAATCTTTTTTGACAGTCCAGGGCTTAGTGAGTTCAATTATCGTTGTGTTCGAAAGCAGTTTCTAAACAAAGACCAGTACTTATATATAGCTGCTATCGCACACTTCTAATGCCCAAAGCACTTCACATACAATGAGACAATTCAGAGTGCAGCAGCACTTGCAGTATGGGCAGATAATGGCAGCCATTTTGTGCAAAGCAAGATGCCACAAGCAGCAATGACCAGTTGCTGTGCCCTTGATCTTTAAGGATGGGGAGGAGGTGGGGTCTAAACAAGCAGTTGGGGCCAGGATGCTTAGTGCCCCTTTCAAATGATGGCTTCTCTGACACTATCGCACCCCGACAGTACAGCGCCAGAGTGAGGGAAATGATCGGGTGATTGTTTTAGAACGTACTCGACAGTTCAGAAGAGAACTTGGGAGGATGTTCCTTCCCGTGTGCCGGGAGAAAGAATGGTGCGGGCAGGCGCTAGTGAGGAGCAAAGAGGGAAGCCGGGCGACGAGCTGAAATGAGGGGGAGAACTCGAAGTCTCAGGAAAATCCAGTGTGAAATTTTAGTGCAACACAAGTCACAAGTTTCTGGATTTCATTTGGTTGCAGAAAGCACTGGGGAAGGAGCTGAAGGGTTTTTTTTTCAGGAAAGAGGGATACAGGTTTCATACCAGATGTCTTTTGGAAGCACAGAGTAAACAGATGCCGCATTGTTTGCCACATGTGCAGTAGTTTATCCGCTGGCTCCATTCAGTAAGGCTTTTCTCCTCCCCATTCCCCCCCCCCCCCCCCCCCCCCCCCCCCCCCCCCACACCCAACCCCTCTGTTCTCCCTCCCCCCCCCACCCCCCCCCCCACCCCACCCCCAGCACTCATACTGACCTAGATTCGATGTCCAGCTGAGCTCTGCATGTTAGCACAGTAGAGGCGCTGTTGTACTGAGTGTTAACTCTGCTCGATCTTGAAGCTGGTCTTGTTTAGCTGTTTCTTTCATCATTTTTATACTTTCAGCTCGCAGTCAAAGCTGGGATGGCCGTTAGAACAACATATTGCCAAGGTCTGATGTAAAAGCTCAAAATGCTGGAAGCACCCCTCGCCCCCACTACCCCCTCCACCCCTTCCCTCCCCCTTCCCCCACCCTCCAGCTTTTCGGTCTGTCTGCATCTGAAGAAAGGAAGGTCAGATTCCACATTGAGTTGTGCTTTTTAGTTTGGCTGACTCGTACGCTGATGGACCTGCTGTGTATTTCCACCAGTTCCTATATTTATCTCTCATTTCCACCGTTTGCACTTTTCCTTAGCGTCAAGTTACTGTTTGCGAGAGCTTGCTGTGCGCAAATTGGCTGCTGCCCTTCCTACATGGCAATAGTGACTGCGCTTCAAAAAGCCCTTCACTGCCTGTGAGGTGCCTCAGAACATTCCAGCTGTGAAATGCAAATCGTATTGAATTATTCGCTACCCACACACACTTTTCTCCATCCCTCCCCCCCCTTCCAACTATCCCCAATCATTGAGAAATCAATCTTTCATCCTCCCGATCTGCATATTTTAAATATTTGAATTTCTTAACCCTTTCAGTACTTGGGTGCATTTGGTGCCTCCCATCATGTTTGTGCATGTCTTATGCAGCGTGTTATAAAGTAAAATGGGACATGTGTTCTCAACCCTCTTACTCGCAAAGGGGGGAGGAAGGTTTAAATGTGTAATTTTTATTTTTCAAGCCCCTGTGCCACCTTTGGTGGCCGAGCCTTAAATAACTTGGGCCTCAAATTCCTGTTCCCTGACCGCCCCCCCCACCCCCCAACCTGTTTGCCTCTCCATCTCCCTCCTACAACACACCACTTTGACCAAACCTTTGGTCACCCCTCCTAATATCTCCCCCTTTGGGCCTGTTAACCCATTTTATTTCATTGCGTCTCCGTGAACTGCCTTAGAATGTTTTGCACAGTAAGAAAGAAAGACTCAGATTTATGTAGCACTTTTCACAACCACTGGATGTCTCAAAGCGTTTTACAGTCAATGAAGTACTTTTGCAGTGGAGTCAGTGATGTAGGAAATGCAGCAGCCGGTTTGCACACAGCAAGATCCCACAAACTGCCGTGTGATAATGACCAGATAATCCGTTTTAATTGATGGTTGAGGGCTGAATATTGGCCAGAACTCTGGGGAGGGCTCCCCTGCTCCTCTTCAAAATAATGCCATGGGATCTTTTGCATCCGCCTGAACAAGCAGGTGGGGCCTCAGTTTAACGCCTCATTGGAAAGACAGTACCTCTGACAGTGCAGCACTCCCTCAGTACTGCACTGGAGTGTCAACTTAGATTCTTGTGTTGAAGCCCTGGAGTGGGACTTGAACTCAACCTTGTGAATCAGAGGCACGAGTGCTACCATTCTGGTTGTCAAGTTAATAGTATGCAGTACTAAGCCAAGCAGAACAGGAAGATCCTAGGTTTATCCAGTCAATGCTAAGTAGCTAAGTATGGCAGGGGTCACCAGAATTACCCTTGGAAGGGGAAAAGATCCAACCGTGAACTCTGCGCTCACTATCCTGTGGCCCCCTCTGGAAAGTATACATAGGTGGATCTTTGATAAAGCCAAGATTACGTTCAGCTATGTTGCCTTCTGTAGTTAAATAGCCAGGCAGTGTTCAGTATCTGTGAAATATCAGAAAGCTGCCACACCTAAAGGACCTTCTTCCAGTCCTAGTGCACACCATCAGGAGAGAAAAGGTTAAATAAGTTAGCAAAATAAAACTCCTTTTGAGTAAATAATCCAAGAAGTCAGCAACACTGGAATGCCTACAACAACAATTTGCATTTATATAGTATCCTTAATGTAGTAAAAGACACTTCACTGGAGTGTTATCAAATAGAATTCAATACGGGGCCACTTGAGATAGTGGGACAGGTAACTGGAAGCTTGTTTGAAGAGATGGGTGTTAAAGGAGGAGAGTAAGGTAGTGAGATGGAGAGGCTTCAGGAGGGAATTTCAGAGCTTGAGTATGAAGCAGCTGAGCCAACAATGGTGGAGCGATGGAA
Source organism: Carcharodon carcharias (assembly GCF_017639515.1). Lineage (NCBI taxonomy): Eukaryota > Metazoa > Chordata > Chondrichthyes > Lamniformes > Lamnidae > Carcharodon > Carcharodon carcharias. Next base: position 7,106,255 of record NC_054498.1, read on the forward strand.
GCTAGGGGATGTGCGAGAGGCCAGAATTGGAGGAGTGCAAGAGATCTTGGAGCAATGTAGGGCTGGGGGCAGGCTTCAAGCTGTGCGATTTCTTTCCACAGCCTCCAGAAGATCACATTGACAGCGCCAGCCAGGAGAAGTGCCTGTACCCCAGGCTCTCGACAGGAAGAATTTTGAATAGATATCGGGGCAATATCTGCACAGAAACCCTCTGCTGTGATTGTATACTCGCCACGACTATTAGCACTGGCGCAGGGACGGTTTGATCCCACCAGGAGTGCAGAGATCTCGGAGTGTGGTAGGGCTGGAGGAGGTTAGAGTTGGGGAAGGTCAAGGCCATGGAGGGATTTGAATACAAGGATCAGAATTTTAAAACGGAGGGATTGCTGGATTGGGAACCAGTGTAGGTCAGCGGGTGCAGGGTTGTTGGGTGAACTAGTCTTGCTGTGAGTTAAGGTAGGGGCAGCAGAGTTTTGAATTAGTTCACTGGGGTCTCGGGATCACTGGGCCTCAGTACAACCCCATTGTGCACTCGCGGAAAGGAACAAACAACACTGTGCGTTACTGAGGAGTGTCCCCTCCCTACAGAGGACTCATCACCTTGGCCTCCTCGTTTGCTGAGTTTATCACTTGGTTTTGGGGATTTGCATTCGTGAAATAAAATAAAATAATTGGGATCTTGCGTCAGGGTTACCCTGACATACATTCTTCTGTGTGAAGCTTGGAATACTGGAGATCTATTCTACATCGTGGGAAAAATATTTTACAGGGATTGGTGGGAGGGAACCTTTGTATCAAAATGTTCCCTGCGCCAGTGCTAATAGTCGTGGTGAGTGTATATTCACAGCAGAGGGTTTCTGTGCAGATATTGCCCGAATATCTAGTAGAAATTCTCCCTGTGATGTTCGGCCAGTGCCATACATTGTGGAGAGGAAGAGCTACAGGCATTTCTCCTGCTTGCTGCCATTAATGTGATCTTTTGGAGCCTTGGAAGAAATCGCACAGCTTGAAGCCTGGTTAACCTCCTCCAGCAAATGGAGGGAGCCCTGAATTCTAGGCAGCACTCCAAGTACCGGCTTGGCTCTGAGCCTGTTAGTTTACTCTGGTAGATTTGAGTAATGGGCATGCTGGGGAATTGAACTGGTGACCTCAAAGAAGGATGCATCATTGCACATATCTTTAGAAGCTTAAAATATTGTTTTCAAACAACTTGCACCCCTCACCACCCCCCCCAATTTTTGCTGATGGTGCTGACGACTCCTGGGGTACAAGGCTCTGCTGCTGCACCCTCGCTGCCAACTCCCCCATCTTCATTGGGATTTGAAGGTTTATGGGGGTGAAATTGGTTAATGGCAGTAACGTGAGTCAGGTTAGTACTGAATTAGCAGCGCCGCGTCCATTGGCATCAACAAAGGGGAACGTGGGCTGAGAGATTCACTGCTGCCGCCCTGCCATTAGACCAGTTTCCCCCGCTACATGCATTTACAACGAATCACCACAGGCTGCCCTTGCACGGGCTCTCTTTTGTGCATTTACTGGCGCGGGGGAGGTGTCTCCAAGAGAGCTGGCTTTTCTCCCCCAGCCCAGGAGCACTAAGGACAATTAAAATCCACTTTTCAGTGAGCTTGACTATTGACCTTGTCGCTCAGTTGGCTGCGTTAGGAAAAGGAGGTGGCCATTTGGCCCTGTGAGCCGAACAGCCATTCATTTAGGTCATTACAGAACTGCACCTTGACTCCATTTACCTGACTTTTGTTAGTAAGGATACCAAGGGATTGCGAGCAAAAACATCTATGAATTTTTAAATTGCACTCCAGGCTTAACAGCTTTTTTTGTGGGAGAGGGTTTCAGATCTCCGCACCCCTTTGTGTGAAGAAGTGCTTCCTGAAGAGTGTTTATGCGTGTGAGCTGCCAGCCGGGACTTGCCACAATCCTCACTGAGCCATGACCCTTAGACAGCCGAGCAGCCACCCCGGGAGGGAGAGGGCTGGAACGGGAGCCGAAATCTCTCGAGTTGTGTGACGCTGAGTGAGGCCTGTTTGAAACATGACTTGGAGCAGCCTTGGAATGAGGGAGCCCACCAACAATATGTTGTCGGGCTTATTTGACTGAGGAGTGAGTGGGTTTTCTCTCTCCTTGAGCTGTGAGAGAAAGAAGTGGGAGGCTTTTATCCAAGGCAGTTAATTGAAGTTGTTGAAAAGGTGTTTTGCATGTGGGTTGTTGGCAAGTTTACTGTATTTCTAGCCAGACACTTGTTTTTTTCTAAAGAGCTGTGGCCTCAGGTTATATTAAGTCCTGATTCCATTTTTCCTTTTAAACATTTTATCTTTTATTTTTTATTTGTAATGAAAACTCATTTTGATTCACCAAGCCCAGGGAAACAGGGGAACCTTGAAAAGTTCATTGTGGTTGGTTGCTAATGTTTTCCAGCTACTTTACTGTTGTCGTTTGTATTTATAAGTAAATTGGAAATGATAATTAAGAATTTCTCACATTGTCGCTGACTATCAATGAGAACATCACCTGGAAAAAGCTGAAAGGACCTGCATTGCTGCCTTGGGCTGTAAATTTAAAAAAACTTGCATTTAAATAGCATCTTACAAAACTTAAGGGCATCCCAGCACGCTTGACAGTCAATCAGGTCTCTTTGAAGGCTTGTATTGAAGGAAACGAGGCAGCCAATTTGCCCACAGTAAGATCCCACAAACAGCATTGCGATAATGAGAAGATAATCTGTTTTGCTGGTGTTGGATGAGGAATAAATATTGGTCAAGGCATCGGGGAGAAACTCCCCCTGATGCCTTCGAAATGGTGCCATGGGACCTTCTACGTCTACTTGAGAGGATAGGTGGGGCTTCAGTTTAATGTGCCACCTGTAAGACATTATGTTGAGCTCTTTATAGTTCTACACGGGACCGTCAGCCTGGGTTTGGTGCTCAAGCCTCTGCAGTGGGAAATGAACCTTTCATTGACTCGGAGGAGAGTGCTGCCGTTATACTGAAACTTCGTGGGAAAAATCACACCCAACACGATACCCTTTAAAGTTGAACATTACATTCTTTGGGTCACACTCCTAATTCATCACCTCGCACTGCTCCCACCACCATTGTTCCTCTCAGTGCTGTTCAGCTCAAAGTGCTCTTTACATATGCAGATCCTGTTTGGAAGGACAAGGGTCTGTAATTGTGTCACTGGGTGTTCTCCACAGTTCAAGTGGACACTGTGAAAATGCCACACACCCACCGTTACCCTTTACTGAGATCCATTGTTAGAATTAAAGGGCACATCACAGAAAAAAAGCCATTAAGTAAATTACTGATGCTTAATCTATGCCAGTGTTGGTTAATTGGGAATCCAAATAGGGCAACTTCCATCACTGATTAATAATGAGCTGACATTGGGCATGATATCTCCATATTCATATTTGCATGGTATATTGATATGAAGATTATCTTTTCATGCAATTGTTGGCAAAATGATGATGAAGAACGTGTTTTTCTTAAATCACTGTGAACGATTTACTTCCCTCAGTTATTGATTGGTGACCGATGTTTAGAATTAGAGAACTGTACAATGCCGGAAGAGGCCACTCCGGCCATTTGCTAAGTATACGCTTCACAGAGTCACTTGTGACGTACATTTTATGATGTGTTCTACAAAAATTAGTGCATGTGGCAAAAGCAGGGCCGCCAATGGCACACTTGTGACTAGTCAGTGATTTCTCTTGGATAGCACTGATTTATCTAACATCGCTTCTTCCGGCATCATTTGACCGAGGCAGCACGAGCGCCTTTAGTGGCACTGAAATCCTTGGGTATGTAGGTTCCCCTCGGGAAGTCTGGCTGGAGGGGAAGCCACACCAGCTCCGTTTTCCATTGCTGTGAGGGGTGGGTGACCCACATTCTTCAGGCTCGTTCTCACCGACATTGGAAAGCCCACCACCTGTAGCCAGTCATCGGCAGCGTCAATCTTGCCTGTCGCCTCTGTCTTCCAGAGTGGCGGCACATGGAAATTTGATGCCTTTTTCAGGGGTCAGAACCCATTTGCATTTTGAGTGTTTACATGCTAAATCAGTCCCAGACTTTCTCAGCTTACTTCCCCCACCGCTTGTAAAAAGAAACCTTAAACCTCCCCTTTGTGATGGCGCACGTTCAGTTGCTGCTACCACTGACAACCCTCCAAGAATTAAACTTCTCAACACTGCTACAGGCAACCCAGGAGAAAAACGCAGCATTAAGACATTTCAAAAAAAAAAATTCTTCGAATGCTTTTGTTAGCTTTAGAAATGTCAAGAGTTTTTTTTTGACTTGAGTCATGGGCCAACCAGTTGGGTAATGAAAACTCGGTTTAAGTTCTAGATGACTGTGCGGAAGGTGGGGCATTTTGGTGATTGACAGGTCAGGGGACCAATAATGGGGGGGGTGGGGGGAATTGTTGGTGGAACAGTTGGAGGCCGGAGGTCATATGATAAAACTCCAGAAATACAGCCAACCAGTTTTGGCAACCTCAGTCGACACTCTTGGGGTTATGAAAAACTTGTATAAAACACCAGTTTGACCTCACCTGGAGTATTGTGTCCAGTGCTGGGTGCCACACTCTAGGAAAAGTTTGAAGGTGTTAGAGTGCAGAAAAGATTTGCGAAATGGTTCCAGGGATGAGGAACTTCAGGTACGCAGCTAGATTGGTGAGTTTGGGACTGTTTTCCTTGGAGGAGAGAAAGTTGAGAGGAGATTTGATGTAGGCTTTCAAAATCATGAGTGGTCTTGACAGAATGGATGGGGAGAAACTGTTGATGGAAGGATCGAGATCCAGAGGGCACATGTTTAAGGTAATTGGCAAACGAAGCAATGGAGACATGAGGAAAAATGTTTTCATCCAGCGCCTGGTTTGGATTGAAATGGCAGCCAGTGTGGTGGAGGCAGGTTCAATCGAGGCATTTAAGAGGGAATTGGATTATTATTTGGAAAGGAAGAATGTGCAAGATTACGGGGAGAAGACTGGGGAGTGACAGGTAATTGCTTGTCTGGAGAGTCAGCACAGACACGATGGGCTGAATGGCCTCCTCCTGTGCTGCAACCATTCTCTGACCCTCATATCACTGGATCACTTTTTCCTGTGAGAAATGCCTGGGTTATGTTTTGAAGGTGCTGTGCAGAAGCAGGTTCTTGCTTGTTTTCCCTCCCCAGCAATGGAAACGTGCCACAGAATGAGAGGGAGAGCTCGGGAAGATTGGGGAAAATAAAAGTTGGGGGAGTGCCGACAGTACCAGGAGCGGCTGCAGCAATCATGTCATTAGATTTTAGAGTTATTTTCCCTTGTTATTGAGAAACATTTGAAGGGCATAGGCTCACAACACAAGACAAGAAGCAAGGCTGAAAGCAGAAGGTATGAGGCAAATCAAGAGAGCTCGATTGATGCCAAGATCAAGTTTCACCTGTAAGTCGTGATGATTCAACAGGATCAGGCTTCCGCACCATAGTGCTGCAAAGGTGTACATCAAACTAGCAAGGCAGAGGATATTAAATAACAGCAGAAAATGCTGGAAAAACTCAGCAGGTCTGGCAGCACCTGTGGAGAGAGAAACAGAGTCAACGTTTCGAGCTTGGATGGTGACTCTTCAGAGCCTCGTGGACTCGCAGCATTAACTCTGTTTCTCTCGGCAAGGCCGGCAGCACCTGCGGATCGAGTTTTCCCAGTGTTTTCTGCTTCTCATTCCGATCTGCAGCATCCGCAGTGTTTTGCTTAGGCAGAGGATATTGTTGCTGTTGAGGTTTTTGTTTGCGATCTTGGAGATAAAACAGGAACTCACTGGGGAACAATCATTGCTCGAGGGGGTCACAGGCTTTATAGGCTGCCTGTTGGAGTTGCTAGCCGGGGGAGAGGGGCCTGACTGAACAGGTTGTGGTGGTGGGGGGTGGTGTGGTGGGGGTGGAATTCCATACAGCTACAGTGCGATGAGCCTTGTGATCTGATTGCATGTGTTATTTGGCAGCTGCAGTATATATAGTGCGTTAGTGCTGCTAGCTGACCATTTTATGAATGACTGTACAGAGAGGGTGGGGGAGGAGCTGTTTTAAGTACAAATGGACAGCACACAGGTTTTAACTGATAACTATCAATGCACCTGCACAGACATTGGTTTCCGGTGTTTGCTGTGGAAATGGTGTTCAACATCGAACGTACAGCCTCTACTCCAAACTAACTGGGGGCGCTCCTGGATTTCCTGTTGTGTTGCTCAGCAGCAATATTGCAGGACCCACTGTATGTTCAAGCCTGCAGAAACAGAGATCAGAGTTGGCGCGAGTAGACCTTGGATTTGGAAAGAATTTTGGAGAGATTTGTTTTGCAATGGCGATGCCAAAGTTGGTGTTTTGGACTGGCTCTTGAGAAATTTGAGTCAATCATATTTTTTTTGAGCCGTGGACACATTTAACGCGTGACATGTCCCGTATTAAGACGTTTTATTATTCAGAATTTCGCTGCCATAATGGAGTGTGTAACTAATTTTCAGTAAGTTTATTTTTCATTTCTGAGAGCACAGGGGGTAACAGTATTTAAATGGAAATTAAAACCAGCCTGTGAATGTGAAATGAATAAGAGCCAGCACATGATATTGAGATGAAAATTTGAACTGCTTTTGTACATAGTAAGTAGTTACTGAAGTAGCTAAGTCTCCCTCTTTGTTCGACAGTAACTGTTTTTAAAATCCTTGCTCCTTTACCAATGATACCCATGCACTGCTATGAATTCAGCTTCGAACCCAGTCTTTGCTGTAAAGCTGATGTACCCTGGGGAGAGGGTAAATTATAATCTGACCGACACTTCATGCCTTTCGTAGCCATTTTTCTTTATTCATTCACGGGATGTGGGCTTCGCTGGCTGGGCCAGCATTTATTGCCCATCCCTAGTTGCCCTTGAGAAGGTGGTGGTGAGCTGCCTTCTTGAACCGCTGCAGCCCATGTGGTGTAGGTACATCCACAGTGCTGTTAGGGAGGGAGAGGGAGTTCCAGGGTTTAGATCAAAGAGGTGATTTGATTGAGGTGTACAAAACTGAGAGGCCTAGATAGAGTAGATAGGGAAGACTTGTTTCTCCTAGTGGAGAGGTCAGTTACCAGGGGCACAGATTTAAGGTGATTGGTAGGAGGATTAGAAGGGACATTCGGGAAAAACTGTTTTCACCCAGAGTGTGGTGGGTGTCTCAAATTAGCTGACCAGATTGGTGATGGAGGCAGAAACCCTCAACTCATTTTAAAAGGTTCTGGACCTGCACCTGATGTGCTGTAACCTGCAAGGCTGTGGACTGGGTGCTGGAAAGTGGGATTAGAATGGGTAGCTAATTTTTTAAGCCGGCGCAGACACGATAAGCTGAGTGGCCTCTTCCTGTGCTGTAACTTTTCTGTGGTCTGACACTGACTCAGCAACGCTGAAGGAACGGCGATATATTTCCAAGGCAGAGTGGTGAGCGGCTTGGAGGGGAACTTCCAGGCGGAGGTGTATCTATTGCCCTTGTCCTTCTGGATGGTAGCGGCCGTGGATTTGGAAGGTGCTATCGAAGGATCCTTGGTGAGTTCCTGCAATGCATTTTGTAGACGGTACACACCGCATTACACATCCTGCATCAGCCAGTTGGGGGCACGAGGGTCAGCAGGTTGAATGTGGTGGCCGTGAGGGAGTGAGGGTCAGTGGCTTGACTAGGAGAGGAGTAAGGATCAGCTGGGTTGGTGGAAGTGGGGTTGGGTGCGAGGGTCAGTCTTGAGTGGGACTGACATGAGGGCCAGTGGCTTGAAGTGTGAGGACCAGCGTGTTGGGGGTTGTGTGAGTTGATGTGCTGCTCTCTCCTCTTTCCCCAGCTTGAATCTTGGAGGGGATGCAGTGGAGTAGTGGTAATGCCACTGGGCTAGTAATCCAGAGGGTCGGGCTGAAGGCCTGGGGACGTGGGTTCAATTCCCACCATGGCATCTGGTGGAACTTTTAATCAATTAATAAATCTGGAATTGGTGTCTACTCTCGGGAATGAGATCATGCCAATTATCATTGTTGTAAAAACCCATCTGGTTCACTAATGTCCTTTAGGGAAGGAAATCTGCTGTCCTTACCTGGTCTGACCTACATGTGACTCCAGACCCACAGCAATGTGGTTGACTCTTAACTGCCCTCTGAAATGGTCTAGTAAGCCACTCAGTTCAAGGGCAATTAGGGATGGGAAACAAATGCTGGCCTTGCCAGCGACACCCACATCCCATCAAAGAATGAAGTAAAAATCAACGAGGAGCAAGAACCAGTGGTAACTTTTCTTCTTTCTCTCCCCTCTTCCTAACCCAACAGTGCTGAGGCAAATGGTAACACCAGTGATTCCATCTTTTTTCAATGGTGCTTTGAGCACACCGTATAAAGCCATCTCTGTTTACACCCTTTGGAGAAACAGTGTTATTGAAAAGATCACAATGGCTTGCACTCAGCTTGTCACAATGATGGATGGCGATGTCCCTATCGGTAACTGTTTAGGATGTGCATCAGTAAACAGTTAGCATAATTGTTTGTGCACTTGCTTCCTCCCTCTCTTCTAACTGGACGACAATGGCCCCTTTAAGATTACTTCTGATTGCCAAAACCAAAAAAGAAATTGATGACTGGCTGTTTTGTTGCCAAACCGCAGTGTTCGCATAAGACCAGACACTCCTATTTCTGTGGAATATTAAATTATAAATCATTTGTGGCGCGAGGGTGTTGGGTGATGGGAAGGGGGCGAGATTACAGTTATAATTCTTAAATACCCAGGCCTAGTGTCTAAGCTAAGTTGATGATCGCTGATAAGTCACTGCAGTGCTTGGTGATTGGAGAGGTTGGGACGCTGAACTATTTTTTTTTCCAGGTTTATTAATTGAATTGAATATTTTTTCCCTTTATTCTTCCACGGGATGTGGGCATTGCCGGCAAAACCAACATTTGTCCACCCCTAACTGAACATTTCAGAGGGCAGGTAAGAGTCGACCACATCACTGTGGGCCTGGGGTCACGTGGTAAGGTTGGAAGATTTCCTTCCCTAAAGGGCATTAATGAGTCAGTTGGGTTTTTACAACAATCAACGATAGTTTCCATGGTCACTCTTACTAGCTTTCAGTTCATATTATTTGAATTTAAATTCCACCAGCTGCCGTGGTGGGATTTGAACCCATGTCCCCAGAGCATTAGCCTGGACTTCGAGATTACTCGTCCAGTGATGTTATCACTCTGCCACCATCTTCCTGTACTTATAAGGAAATCTGCTAGGGTTCTCGGACCTGATTTTGCTTTCCAGGGATTCGTGCTGTGAAGTGTTTGCCATTGTGGGTAAGATCAGGTCTGTCAGTGAAGAATTCTCTCTCCCCCCCCCCCCCCCCCCCCCCCCCCCCCCCCCCCCCCCCGGCTCTCCCCTCCCCTCCATCGGCCCATCTCCCCAATGGTGAATAAGTGGCGAAGTCTACTGCACAGCAAGACTGGTTGCCTGGGCTGTGAGGGACCAGCAGTGCCTGTGAAAATGTTTGTGGCTGTTTGGGCTGGCCTGAACTGTCAGCCCACCCACACAGACCAGCAGCCCAGTGTTTTCATTGTAAACAGGAAACAGAACACCACGGACACTGGAAGTGGGAAATGGAGAGCAATACTGGAAGTACTCTGGGCCAACCAGCTCCGTGTGGAGAAAAGGGGAACTGATCATCCCGATTCAGGTTGCTTACCCGAATATGAGCACGGGTGCTGACTGGGCCACTGAATGCAGCCTTTTCTGTTTCTGGTTTTAAATGTTTTCACTGCTGCCCTGTACAGACCTTGCTCCACATCCCTGCCCCCACCCCATTGACGCGCACTCACAACCATCAGTCAGAAAGTCCATTGCGATAGTTATTTGGGAATGATCATAGCTTTAAACAGCTGTCAGGAGCCCCACAGCGTAAACCAGTAGAATTTACAGCACCATGTATGGGAAAGCTAACACGCGCTGCTCTCGCTAGAAACAATTTGTACAACGTAAATGGATTATTGAAATGTAAAGGCTGAGGTGAACGTGTGTGAGTCAGAGTCTTCAAAGTAGCTTTAGAAGGACTGAGAGGTTAAGCTGGTCAGGAAAGGTTGAAAAAGCTCTTGAGGGTAGACTGACGCTTGACCTGATAGAGGACATCAAAATTGTGAAAGGATTTGGTAAGGTAGAGGTAGCGAAGATGCTTTCCCTTGTGGGAGAGGCCAAAACTGGAGGGCATCAATGTAGGATAATCACTAATAAACCCAATAGGAAATACAAGGGACAACTCTACCCAGAGAGTGGTAAGAATGTGCAACTCACTACCACAGGGAGTGGTTGAGGTGACTAGCATATAAGGGAAAGCTAGGGAGAAAGGAATAAAATGATATGTTGGTGAGGTTAGATAAAGAGGGGTGGGAGGAGGCTTGCGTGGAGCACATAGATTGGCCTGTTTCTTTGCTGCAAATACAACGCGCAGATTGTTGTTCAGTGGGACTGAGTGCTCAGCTTGGTCAGGGGGACAGTTAAGGTCTCTACTTAGCCATGGTCAAAAGGAAGCAGCCACTGGTATGGATGCTGGCATTGGTTTAGTGTCTGGTGTTGGAGGAGGAGAAGCCATTCCTTGAGATCGATGTTGCTGGAGGGGTTGGATCAGCTTCTGGGTGTGTGTAGCCACCCAGTTCAACTGAAACTTTCAAGACTGAAGTAGATTTTTGTTTGGTGGGTAAGGACATCAAAGGACATGGAGTTAAACTGATAAATAGGGATGGGCTGCAGATCAACCAGGATCTAATTGAATGGAGGATCAAGCTCAAGGGGCTGAATGGTGTTGTCCTTTGCAAACATTGATGTTTAAAAGGATTTTAAACAGAGTGGAGTAAAACATATAGAAACCTGTCGTCTTAATCCTTCTGAAAACATGATGGGATCTCAATAGTTCAGGCAGCCTGGACGCTCAGTTACCCCTGTCTTTCTCTCACCCCCTCATCATTTAAATAACTGTGGGTGGTGCAAACTGCCAAGCTGAGGGATTTACTCTGTTGAACCTGGTTTTTTTTTGACGTGATTGTTTTGATGTGATTAGGCATTAGAGAGAGAACAGATGAGGTTCACAAGAATGATTCCAGAGATAACTGTAGCTATGAGGATAGATTTGAGAGGTTGGGACTGTTTTCCTTGGGGGAAAGAAGGCTGAGCAGAGACTTGATGGAGGTTTTCAAGATCCTGAGGGGTGTGGACTTGTTAAATAGTGAGAAACTGTTCCCACTCGAGCACATCAAGAACTAGAGGGCACAGATTCAAGCTAATTTTAAAAAGTGTAAATGTGTTGAGGAAAATTTTTTTTCACCCAGAGGATGGTCAGAGTTTGGAACAAACTTCCTGAGAGGGTAGTGGAGGCAGGTTCGATCGAGGTATTCAAAAGGGAATTGGATTGCTCCTTGAAAAGAGAGAATGCGCAGGGTTATGGGGATGAGGCAGGGGATTGGGACTAGGGGGAATGCTCTTTCAGAGAGCCAATGCAGACTCGATGGGCCAAATGGCCTCCTTCTGCACTGTAAAAATTCTGTGATACTGTGATTAGTACCCAAGGAAACAGAGGGAAGCGGAAAAGGTTTGGGAGAGATGAGAGGCCATCTTATGGCCTGAAGTGAAATGTGTGGACATGGGAGGAGGTTGGAATATGGTTGGAGGAGCCTGGGTGGCCCTGTTGCCTACAGAAGGCGATGCTCATTGCATTTTGACCCAAGTTTGGCTGGACTTGGCTTTGGAAAGAGGAAGCTATTCAGGCATACAGTAAATAGTTAGAATTCCCTGTGAACATACCAGGCAGGACTTGGCATGTATTTCAAACTTTCCCATCAATAAACTGCTAAGTGCTGTCTTTTTGTCTTGTTCAGTGGCTGTTTTCAGGAATTCCATTGATAATAGTAGAGGGACAGACTCTGCTTGGGTTTCCTTGTCTACTCTTCCTTCCGTCTTGTTTTGTAGACACCAGGGCCTTATCCAAATGGCCCAATCTTTGTGTGAGCTGGGATTGTCAGCTCACTTTCCAGTTAACTTTTTGAGCCTTGTTCCTCTCAAAGTTTCTCACTCACTCAAAATTGTTACAGCACAGAAGGAGACCATTCAGCCTGTTGCGTCTGTGCTGGTTCTCTGAAGGAGCAATTTACCTAGTACCACTTCCCTGCTTTCTCCCTGTCACCTTGCACGTTATTCTCTTTTAGATAACACTATAATTCCCTCTTGAATATCTTGATTGAATCTGCCTGTCCGTAGAATACTGACAGTTAATATGACATTGGGGAAAGTTTCCAGCCCATTCTGACAATGGGTGAGTAGGGTTAAAGTTAACCCTAGGAAAGCAGACTAACTCCCAGATGTTGGTTCGACTGTTTTAATTTTGCTTGCAGGCTCTATATTTTCCAGCATTACTGCCTTTTCTTTTGCCCTTATTACACTCTCTCTCGCACGCACTCTTGCTCTCTTTCTCTCGCGCGCGCTCTTGCTCTCTTTCTCTCGCGCGCGCTCTTGCTCTCTTTCTCTCGCGCGCGCTCTTGCTCTCTTTCTCTCGCGCGCGCTCTTGCTCTCTTTCTCTCGCGCGCGCTCTTGCTCTCTTTCTCTCGCGCGCGCTCTTGCTCTCTTTCTCTCGCGCGCGCTCTTGCTCTCTTTCTCTCGCGCGCGCTCTTGCTCTCTTTCTCTCGCGCGCGCTCTTGCTCTCTTTCTCTCGCGCGCGCTCTTGCTCTCTTTCTCTCGCGCGCGCTCTTGCTCTCTTTCTCTCGCGCGCGCTCTTGCTCTCTTTCTCTCGCGCGCGCTCTTGCTCTCTTTCTCTCGCGCGCGCTCTTGCTCTCTTTCTCTCGCGCGCGCTCTTGCTCTCTTTCTCTCGCGCGCGCTCTTGCTCTCTTTCTCTCGCGCGCGCTCTTGCTCTCTTTCTCTCGCGCGCGCTCTTGCGCTCTTTCTCTCGCGCGCCCTCTTGCGCTCTTCCTCGCGCGCGCCCTCTTGCGCTCTTCCTCGCGCGCGCCCTCTTGCGCTCTTCCTCGCGCGCGCCCTCTTGCGCTCTTCCTCGCGCGCGCCCTCTTGCGCTCTTCCTCGCGCGCGCCCTCTTGCGCTCTTCCTCGCGCGCGCCCTCTTGCTCTCTTCCTCGCGCGCGCCCTCTTGCTCTCTTCCTCGCGCGCGCCCTCTTGCTCTCTTCCTCGCGCGCGCCCTCTTGCTCTCTTCCTCGCGCGCGCCCTCTTGCTCTCTTCCTCGCGCGCGCCCTCTTGCTCTCTTCCTCGCGCGCGCCCTCTTGCTCTCTTCCTCGCGCGCGCCCTCTTGCTCTCTTCCTCGCGCGCGCCCTCTTGCTCTCTTCCTCGCGCGCGCCCTCTTGCTCTCTTCCTCGCGCGCGCCCTCTTGCTCTCTTCCTCGCGCGCGCCCTCTTGCTCTCTTCCTCGCGCGCGCCCTCTTGCTCTCTTCCTCGCGCGCGCCCTCTTGCTCTCTTCCTCGCGCGCGCCCTCTTGCTCTCTTCCTCGCGCGCGCCCTCTTGCTCTCTTCCTCGCGCGCGCCCTCTTGCTCTCTTCCTCGCGCGCGCCCTCTTGCTCTCTTCCTCGCGCGCGCCCTCTTGCTCTCTTCCTCGCGCGCGCCCTCTTGCTCTCTTCCTCGCGCGCGCCCTCTTGCTCTCTTCCTCGCGCGCGCCCTCTTGCTCTCTTCCTCGCGCGCGCCCTCTTGCTCTCTTCCTCGCGCGCGCCCTCTTGCTCTCTTCCTCGCGCGCGCCCTCTTGCTCTCTTCCTCGCGCGCGCCCTCTTGCTCTCTTCCTCGCGCGCGCCCTCTTGCTCTCTTCCTCGCGCGCGCCCTCTTGCTCTCTTCCTCGCGCGCGCCCTCTTGCTCTCTTCCTCGCGCGCGCCCTCTTGCTCTCTTCCTCGCGCGCGCCCTCTTGCTCTCTTCCTCGCGCGCGCCCTCTTGCTCTCTTCCTCGCGCGCGCCCTCTTGCTCTCTTCCTCGCGCGCGCCCTCTTGCTCTCTTCCTCGCGCGCGCCCTCTTGCTCTCTTCCTCGCGCGCGCCCTCTTGCTCTCTTCCTCGCGCGCGCCCTCTTGCTCTCTTCCTCGCGCGCGCCCTCTTGCTCTCTTCCTCGCGCGCGCCCTCTTGCTCTCTTCCTCGCGCGCGCCCTCTTGCTCTCTTCCTCGCGCGCGCCCTCTTGCTCTCTTCCTCGCGCGCGCCCTCTTGCTCTCTTCCTCGCGCGCGCCCTCTTGCTCTCTTCCTCGCGCGCGCCCTCTTGCTCTCTTCCTCGCGCGCGCCCTCTTGCTCTCTTCCTCGCGCGCGCCCTCTTGCTCTCTTCCTCGCGCGCGCCCTCTTGCTCTCTTCCTCGCGCGCGCCCTCTTGCTCTCTTCCTCGCGCGCGCCCTCTTGCTCTCTTCCTCGCGCGCGCCCTCTTGCTCTCTTCCTCGCGCGCGCCCTCTTGCTCTCTTCCTCGCGCGCGCCCTCTTGCTCTCTTCCTCGCGCGCGCCCTCTTGCTCTCTTCCTCGCGCGCGCCCTCTTGCGCTCTTCCTCGCGCGCGCCCTCTTGCGCTCTTCCTCGCGCGCGCCCTCTTGCGCTCTTCCTCGCGCGCGCCCTCTTGCGCTCTTCCTCGCGCGCGCCCTCTTGCGCTCTTCCTCGCGCGCGCCCTCTTGCGCTCTTCCTCGCGCGCGCCCTCTTGCGCTCTTCCTCGCGCGCGCCCTCTTGCGCTCTTCCTCGCGCGCGCCCTCTTGCGCTCTTCCTCGCGCGCGCCCTCTTGCGCTCTTCCTCGCGCGCGCCCTCTTGCGCTCTTCCTCGCGCGCGCCCTCTTGCGCTCTTCCTCGCGCGCGCCCTCTTGCGCTCTTCCTCGCGCGCGCCCTCTTGCGCTCTTCCTCGCGCGCGCCCTCTTGCGCTCTTCCTCGCGCGCGCCCTCTTGCGCTCTTCCTCGCGCGCGCCCTCTTGCGCTCTTCCTCGCGCGCGCCCTCTTGCGCTCTTCCTCGCGCGCGCCCTCTTGCGCTCTTCCTCGCGCGCGCCCTCTTGCGCTCTTCCTCGCGCGCGCCCTCTTGCGCTCTTCCTCGCGCGCGCCCTCTTGCGCTCTTCCTCGCGCGCGCCCTCTTGCGCTCTTCCTCGCGCGCGCCCTCTTGCGCTCTTCCTCGCGCGCGCCCTCTTGCGCTCTTCCTCGCGCGCGCCCTCTTGCGCTCTTCCTCGCGCGCGCCCTCTTGCGCTCTTCCTCGCGCGCGCCCTCTTGCGCTCTTCCTCGCGCGCGCCCTCTTGCGCTCTTCCTCGCGCGCGCCCTCTTGCGCTCTTCCTCGCGCGCGCCCTCTTGCGCTCTTCCTCGCGCGCGCCCTCTTGCGCTCTTCCTCGCGCGCGCCCTCTTGCGCTCTTCCTCGCGCGCGCCCTCTTGCGCTCTTCCTCGCGCGCGCCCTCTTGCGCTCTTCCTCGCGCGCGCCCTCTTGCGCTCTTCCTCGCGCGCGCCCTCTTGCGCTCTTCCTCGCGCGCGCCCTCTTGCGCTCTTCCTCGCGCGCGCCCTCTTGCGCTCTTCCTCGCGCGCGCCCTCTTGCGCTCTTCCTCGCGCGCGCCCTCTTGCGCTCTTCCTCGCGCGCGCCCTCTTGCGCTCTTCCTCGCGCGCGCCCTCTTGCGCTCTTCCTCGCGCGCGCCCTCTTGCGCTCTTCCTCGCGCGCGCCCTCTTGCGCTCTTCCTCGCGCGCGCCCTCTTGCGCTCTTCCTCGCGCGCGCCCTCTTGCGCTCTTCCTCGCGCGCGCCCTCTTGCGCTCTTCCTCGCGCGCGCCCTCTTGCGCTCTTCCTCGCGCGCGCCCTCTTGCGCTCTTCCTCGCGCGCGCCCTCTTGCGCTCTTCCTCGCGCGCGCCCTCTTGCGCTCTTCCTCGCGCGCGCCCTCTTGCTCTCTTCCTCGCGCGCGCCCTCTTGCTCTCTTCCTCGCGCGCGCCCTCTTGCTCTCTTCCTCGCGCGCGCCCTCTTGCTCTCTTCCTCGCGCGCGCCCTCTTGCTCTCTTCCTCGCGCGCGCCCTCTTGCTCTCTTCCTCGCGCGCGCCCTCTTGCTCTCTTCCTCGCGCGCGCCCTCTTGCTCTCTTCCTCGCGCGCGCCCTCTTGCTCTCTTCCTCGCGCGCGCCCTCTTGCTCTCTTCCTCGCGCGCGCCCTCTTGCTCTCTTCCTCGCGCGCGCCCTCTTGCTCTCTTCCTCGCGCGCGCCCTCTTGCTCTCTTCCTCGCGCGCGCCCTCTTGCTCTCTTCCTCGCGCGCGCCCTCTTGCTCTCTTCCTCGCGCGCGCCCTCTTGCTCTCTTCCTCGCGCGCGCCCTCTTGCTCTCTTCCTCGCGCGCGCCCTCTTGCTCTCTTCCTCGCGCGCGCCCTCTTGCTCTCTTCCTCGCGCGCGCCCTCTTGCTCTCTTCCTCGCGCGCGCCCTCTTGCTCTCTTCCTCGCGCGCGCCCTCTTGCTCTCTTCCTCGCGCGCGCCCTCTTGCTCTCTTCCTCGCGCGCGCCCTCTTGCTCTCTTCCTCGCGCGCGCCCTCTTGCTCTCTTCCTCGCGCGCGCCCTCTTGCTCTCTTCCTCGCGCGCGCCCTCTTGCTCTCTTCCTCGCGCGCGCCCTCTTGCTCTCTTCCTCGCGCGCGCCCTCTTGCTCTCTTCCTCGCGCGCGCCCTCTTGCTCTCTTCCTCGCGCGCGCCCTCTTGCTCTCTTCCTCGCGCGCGCCCTCTTGCTCTCTTCCTCGCGCGCGCCCTCTTGCTCTCTTCCTCGCGCGCGCCCTCTTGCTCTCTTCCTCGCGCGCGCCCTCTTGCTCTCTTCCTCGCGCGCGCCCTCTTGCTCTCTTCCTCGCGCGCGCCCTCTTGCTCTCTTCCTCGCGCGCGCCCTCTTGCTCTCTTCCTCGCGCGCGCCCTCTTGCTCTCTTCCTCGCGCGCGCCCTCTTGCTCTCTTCCTCGCGCGCGCCCTCTTGCTCTCTTCCTCGCGCGCGCCCTCTTGCTCTCTTCCTCGCGCGCGCCCTCTTGCTCTCTTCCTCGCGCGCGCCCTCTTGCTCTCTTCCTCGCGCGCGCCCTCTTGCTCTCTTCCTCGCGCGCGCCCTCTTGCTCTCTTCCTCGCGCGCGCCCTCTTGCTCTCTTCCTCGCGCGCGCCCTCTTGCTCTCTTCCTCGCGCGCGCCCTCTTGCTCTCTTCCTCGCGCGCGCCCTCTTGCTCTCTTCCTCGCGCGCGCCCTCTTGCTCTCTTCCTCGCGCGCGCCCTCTTGCTCTCTTCCTCGCGCGCGCCCTCTTGCTCTCTCCCTCGCGCGCGCCCTCTTGCTCTCTCCCTCGCGCGCGCCCTCTGGCTCTCTCCCTCGCGCGCGCCCTCTTGCTCTCTCCCTCGCGCGCGCCCTCTTGCTCTCTCCCTCGCGCGCGCCCTCTTGCTCTCTCCCTCGCGCGCGCCCTCTTGCTCTCTCCCTCGCGCGCGCCCTCTTGCTCTCTCCCTCGCGCGCGCCCTCTTGCTCTCTCCCTCGCGCGCGCCCTCTTGCTCTCTCCCTCGCGCGCGCCCTCTGGCTCTCTCCCTCGCGCGCGCCCTCTGGCTCTCTCCCTCGCCCCCGCCCTCTGGCCCTCTCGCCCCCGCCCTCTGGCCCTCTCGCCCTCTCGCTCTGGCCCTCTCGCTCTGGCCCTCTCGCCCCCGCCCGCCCTCGCCCTCTGGCTCCCTCGCGCCCTCGCCCTCTGGCCCCCTCGCGCCCTCGCCCTCTGGCCCCCTCGCGCCCTCGCCCTCTGGCCCCCTCGCGCCCTCGCCCTCTGGCCCCCTCGCGCCCTCGCCCTCTGGCCCCCTCGCGCCCTCGCCCTCTGGCCCCCTCGCGCCCTCGCCCTCTGGCCCCCTCGCGCCCTCGCCCTCTGGCCCCCTCGCGCCCTCGCCCTCTGGCCCCCTCGCGCCCTCGCCCTCTGGCCCCCTCGCGCCCTCGCCCTCTGGCCCCCTCGCGCCCTCGCCCTCTGGCCCCCTCGCGCCCTCGCCCTCTGGCCCCCTCTGGCCCCCTCTGGCCCCCTCTGGCCCCCTCTGGCCCCCTCTGGCCCCCTCTGGCCCCCTCTGGCCCCCTCTGGCGCCCTCACATACAGTTACTGCACAGTTAGAAATGGACACACTGACTAGTTCATCTGCCTCCAGTTCCTCAAACTTCCACTACAATTAAATCAAATCGCATTTGATCTGTATCTCAACTTAATTTACCTGCCTTTGCTCAGGATCCCTTCATACTCTTATCCAACATAAACCCACTGACCTCTGTCTGGAACATTTCATTCACCCAGTGTTTGCAGCCTTTTTGGCCAACAAGTTCCAGATTTGCACCTCCCCTTTTGTCTGAGGAAGTGAGCACTGTGAATGGGGCCATGAGACGTTGGGATATTTCTGGAGGGCAAGGGATTGGTGAGTAGGTGGGGTGAATCTATAAAACATTCAGCCTAATGTGCTTTTCCTGTTTCTAAAAATTGTGATAATTCCGTGCCAAATGGAAGCCACATCATAATGTGTTACTAATGACGCTTTCCACAATCTCCATGTTGATTAAACATGTTAAGACCTCACTTTGTGTTTTTTATATATTGATGGAGCCTTTTTTGTGGCCAAAGAGAGAGTTCCAACAGAATCTAAAATCCAGGGTTGTAAATATTTATGAGGTTTGGACTCTTACCAGTGCCTGGTTGTTGGGTAACTTGTGTTTTTTTTAATGGTTAACTGTCTTAACTATGTTAACTTTTTTCCTCCTCTTGGGTTCAGTTAATTGCAACCTTGGTTTCCGCTCAAAGTGAAATGATGAATCATGATTTCTGCCACCTTATCCTGCCAAGGACAAATAAGATTGAGCTAAAAGAAAGAGCTTGATTTTCTGTAGCGCCTATCATGACCTTGGGATGTCCCAAAGTGCTTGACAGCCAACAAAATACTTTTGGAATGTAGCCCCTATTAAAATGGAGAGGAATAGTTCCACAGGTACCCGAGTATCTTGCTCACCAAGTGACAAGTTCCTCTGAGCAAAAGTGGTTGCACACCCAGTCTGCATTTCATGGTTGAGCAGAAGTTGTTAGAGGATCATAAATGAAGCTTCACCTGTGATATGCTAGAAAATATTACCCTTGGAGGAAATGCCAGTGTCGAGAGTAAACCTGCTGCTCCACCTTCTCCTTTTGACCTTTATAATGTTTCATCACCTTTTCAAAAGCCTTGCCCCCTCCGCCTGCCCCATAAGTCTTTCTGCAGAGCCCCTTTTAACTGGGCTTAAATCCAAAGATCAAAGACGTTTTGATGGTGCACACGCAAAACTCACTAACATAGGCATCAAAAACTTATCCTCTTCAAAAGGATGCCTATTGTTCGACTCCAGGTTTCCCAGCCGGCCTAGTTGTTGTACAGTAGTTACGTTTTCGTACGCTGTTGAGCAAAGGGTTAAGTCACAGGGAGTCCTCATGTAACTGTAAAGAGGTCTGCAATCCTATAAACATCACATGCAAAACCCAAACCATCCCAGGAATTTGCTAAATTGAAGGGGGAAAAGATGTGAGGCAGCAAAAGAGTTGTTTACAATTTTTGATGTTACTGGAAACAAGGTTCAGTGTTGTTGTTTGAAGTCTTGCACTCAACTCAACCTCTGAATGCAGCACCCACCCCCAGCTGTTGAGGAATGGGCTTTGAGTGCAAGTTAAATGCTGGCATCTGGCACAAAGAGTGGGGAACCACACCAATCTCTTTTAATGGAAAAATGATTTGAGTGTGTGGCATGGTTTCTGTCTTTTATTGTAAAGCACATTTTCCCATGTTAGTATTCTCTGCAGTGAGTCTTCAACTGGAGGTCATCTAGTATCCTGCAGGAAAACATACATACGGTTTTCACTGGGAATAAATGTGTTATTTGGTCACATCCCCAAATCAAATGCCTCATTGTGTCTCAACATCACAAAGCAGTAGCTGTTCTTTTGCAGGCAGGCAACATAAACTTACATTGAACAGCACGATTCCACAAGAGACAATGAGATGTGGGACCAACTAATTGTTTTTTCTGTTGGGGGGGCGGGGTTAGAGGCAGTGGTTGTGGGTGGACTGCTGGCTGGGACACTGACCTCCTTGCACCTCTCCAAATCGGCTACGAAATCTTGTAACTCTGCCCAGACAAGCAGCCGGGACCTCGGTTTATCCAACTTGTGCGAAAGGCATCACCACTAATACTCTCAAACAAAAACAGAATTACCTGGAAAAACTCAGCAGGTCTGGCAGCATCGGCGGAGAAGAAAAGAGTTGACGTTTCGAGTCCTCATGACCCTTCGACCTGTCGAAGGGTCATGAGGACTCGAAACGTCAACTCTTTTCTTCTCCGCCGATGCTGCCAGACCTGCTGAGTTTTTCCAGGTAATTCTGTTTTTGTTTTGGATTTCCAGCCTCCGCAGTTTTTTTGTTTTTACCACTAATACTCTCTTTGATTGGATTTAAATTGTCTTCTTACGCCCCTACCTCTAGTTTGTGGGTAGTGGTCAGGGGAGCAGAGTGTGGGACTAAGTGAAGTGCTGTCTATACTGCTCAATGATCAGGCACTGTGCAAGTTCATTAACACAGCACTTGACTTTCCAAAGCTGTTGATGCAAAGTGCGTGAACTGGCATGGAAATTCTCTGCAAGTACAGGCTTTGTTATGTGCCTGGGAGGCAGCAGAGCTGGTGCATTTATAGAGCATCATTGATGTAGAAAAAAACTCAGCCATTCACAGAGACACAAAGGGGAAAAAAAAATGGGCGTCAGGCCAAAGCATGAAACATTGGGATAGGTGACCAAAAGCTTGGTGAGAGAGGTGGATTTTCAGGTGGGTCTTTTTGAGGAGGAGGAGATTTGAGAGGCAGCAGAATGTGGGGGGAAAATTCAAAAAGATCAGCTGCCATCCAATCTTCCAGCTAAAGGACAAGGGAATGTAAACACACAAAAGCCTCAAGTCAGAAAGGATGAGTTCAGGGGAGATGGCAGAATCTTTGTAGCAATGGAAAAAGAGGAAGGGCGAGGCCGATATTTAGCCCTCAGTCAGCATAGCTAAAAACAGGTTAACCGCGTTGGAAGCAGTTCGGAGAAGGTTCACTTGACTCATTCCCGGGATGAAGGGCTTGTCTTATGAAGAAAGGCTAGGCCTGTGTCCATTGGAGTTTAGAAGAATGTGAGGTGATCTGATTGAAACATAAGATCCTGAGGGGATTTGATAGGGTAAATACCAGGAGGATGCTTCCTCTTGTGAGAGAGACTAGAACACAGTTTAAGAATAAGAGACCTCCTTTTTACGACGTCGATGAGATTTTTTTTCTCTCAAAGGGTGGTTAGTGTGTGGAATTCACTACCCCAGAAAGCAGTGGAGGCTGGGTCATTGAATTTATTCAAGGCAGAGTTAGACTAATTTTTGATAGACAAGGGAGTTGAGGGCAATGGCGGGGTTGGGGGGGAAGACCCCATAAGTGGAGTTGAGGCCACAACCAGATCAGCCATGACCTTACTCGAAGGACTGAAGGGCCTACTCCTGCTCCTAAGTCCTATGTTCCTATGTTATTTATCTCATTGCTGCTTGTTGGGCACAAATAGGCAATCATGTTTTCAACACGTGACTACAGTTCAAAAGTAATTGTTTGTAAAGCAGATCAGGATATTCTGAGATGGTGAAATATACTATGAAGTGCTTCCTATTAATGAGCGAGTCTCATTGGTTGGAATTTGGCCTGTCTGTTATACCTTTTGCATTTTCTGTTGGTGTTTGGAATTGATTCTAATCATTGAAGACTGACAGATGTTTATAGAGGCTTATAAGGTGATGGAAAGGGTAAATCGGAAATACTACCAAATTGCAAAAATGGGTCAAAGCAACAATTTCAGATTAGTTAAAGGAACATTTGGGGCTGAATTCGAAGTTCATAAAGAATTATCAGCACTTGGAGTCAGCTGGGGATGACTGTCCTTTTAGAGTAATGGAAACAAAACTCCTGGAATCCTCTTAAGACGTGGTTGGGTGCTGCATTGGGGGTGTGAATGGGGGAGAGGGAGGATCGAAGAGCTTTGCCTAACTATAATTATCTTATCAACAATAATTAGCACTGAAGAAGAGTCATACGGACTTGAAACGTTAATTCTGTTTCTCTCTCCGCAGATACTGTTAGATCTATGGGGTTTTTCCTGCATTTTCTGTTTTTATTTGACTTCCAGCATCTGCAGTATTTTGCTTTTATGTAATTATCTTGTGTGATTGCTTTGAGGAGGATGTTGCCTTGATTTATGTTCTGTAGTCTGCTTTTATATAGAGCCCCCGCCGAGTGCAAAAGTGCAGGTCTGGTTGACCATATTTTGACAATATAACAGCCTGTCACCCGCATCAATAATCTAATCCAATATATATCTATAATATCTAATCTTTGTCCACGTCACCATCCATTTGTAGTACCTGGAGCTCATTTACGACATGAAGTATGTTTGAAGGTGAAGAGCCTTCTAGCTGCTGCTGTCAAGTATTTTCCTTCCTTCTGTTCAGTTAAATGTAATTCCAGCCCTCCCCACCATGAGACAACGCAATTTTTTAGTAAAGGCCCCGCATTAACGAACGCAAAATTAAAAGCTGCAAAGACTTCAGCAAATTTGCACGAGCTGGAATCTGTCGCTAAACTCCTGATGAGCGGATTAAGTGTGATTTCCATTAACCAAATGCAGCGCTCACCCAGGCAAGCAGCTCCTGTCCGAAAACGATGGAGAGGAAGGTTTAACCCCTTGTGCTGTCTACCCAGCTACAGTCTCCTGCCAGGCACTTCTGGGGTTAGTGCTTAGTGGATTTTACAAAGGATGTGATGGATTGAGATATACCACTGTTCCGTTCTGATGATTTCTCCCCCTCTTTGCCCCCCACCCCCGACCCATGGATTGTGGGCGGGGTGGGTGGTGTGGTGTGGGTTGATATGAAGGGAGAGGCCTGCAGAACTACAACTGCCCTAGCTATTGATGAAAGGCAAACGGCTCATTCATGCCCACTAAGGGGCTTCGCCAGAGACCTGCATGCCAAAAATAAGAGTTGCCTGATGAGTTGCCGCGATCTTTGAGGGATTTAAAAGCTGTAATCCGATTTACCTCAGATTTTCAAAGCTTGTTTCTTTGGCTTTGTTAAACGGGGCTCCCTCTTTTGCTTATTTATTTTATTTCTTGTGTGAAAATTTTCTCTAGAAAATTGGCGCAGCTAATGTAATCATCAGTGTTCACAATAGTACCCTTTTAGAAAGGAGCAGATTTAGGAAGGGGGTGAGGGGTGTGAGCCGATTTAGTACACGCTAAAAGTTCTATCTTGTTGAGGTCTCTCAATACAAAACAATGACCAAGAATCTCGACAGTTAAATGCTGAGATGTTTAAAGGGACAGACTTTGGCACGAGTGCCTTTTTAAAAAAAAATAAAGCCTTTTGTTATTCATAAACCTTCCAAGTAAAAATGATTCCCCATGTGCACTTTTATAATAAGCTATAAATCGCAGCTTTCATTTCCTTACTATGTTCCTTGTAGAAGTGTGTAACAGTTGCGCGCACCGCCACCCCCCCCCCCCCCCCCCCCCCCCCACCATGGCCCCTTTAGTTGGGGGGAGAAGTTGGGCAGATTCCAAATTTGTTTTAATTGACTTCTCTACATGAAACAGCAACTTGCATTTATATAGCATCTTTCCAACACCTTTCAGCAAACAAAATGTGACACGAGCCATGTAAGGTCATTTTAGATCGTACATTTTAAGGAGCATCTTAGAGGAGGAGTACATTTTAAGAGCATCTTAAAGGAGGAGTACATTTTAAGAGCATCTTAAAGGAGGAGTACATTTTAAGAGCATCTTAAAGGAGGAGTACATTTTAAGAGCATCTTAAAGGAGGAGTACATTTTAAGAGCATCTTAAAGGAGGAGTACATTTTAAGAGCATCTTAAAGGAGGAGTACATTTTAAGAGCATCTTAAAGGAGGAGTACATTTTAAGAGCATCTTAAAGGAGGAGTACATTTTAAGAGCATCTTAAAGGAGGAGTACATTTTAAGGAGCATCTTAAAGGAGGAGTACATTTTAAGAGCATCTTAAAGGAGGAGTACATTTTAAGAGCATCTTAAAGGAGGAGTACATTTTAAGAGCATCTTAAAGGAGGAGTACATTTTAAGAGCATCTTAAAGGAGGAGTACATTTTAAGAGCATCTTAAAGGAGGAGTACATTTTAAGAGCATCTTAAAGGAGGAGTACATTTTAAGAGCATCTTAAAGGAGGAGTACATTTTAAGAGCATCTTAAAGGAGGAGTACATTTTAAGAGCATCTTAAAGGAGGAGTACATTTTAAGGAGCATCTTAAAGGAGGAGTACATTTTAAGAGCATCTTAAAGGAGGAGTACATTTTAAGAGCATCTTAAAGGAGGAGTACATTTTAAGGAGCATCTTAAAGGAGGAGTACATTTTAAGAGCATCTTAAAGGAGGAGTACATTTTAAGGAGCATCTTAAAGGAGGAGTACATTTTAAGAGCATCTTAAAGGAGGAGTACATTTTAAGGAGCATCTTAAAGGAGGAGTACATTTTAAGGAGCATCTTAAAGGAGGAGTACATTTTAAGGAGCATCTTAAAGGAGGAGTACATTTTAAGGAGCATCTTAAAGGAGGAGTACATTTTAAGGAGCATCTTAAAGGAGGAGTACATTTTAAGGAGCATCTTAAAGGAGGAGTACATTTTAAAGAGCATCTTAAAGGAGGAGTACATTTTAAAGAGCATCTTAAAGGAGGAGAGGGAAGGAAGGAATTTCGGAGCTTGTGGCATCTGTAGGAAATGTTGGAGTGATCAAAATTGGGGTTGCTTGAGCAAGGTCGGGATTAGGGGAGACCAGCAGGTTGTAGAAATAGTGTACATGGAGGTTGGGTAAGGGGAGATATTGGGCTCTGATTCCCCCTCGCCCTCTTGCCACCTTGTCAGATAACCTCTGGCTCTGCCCAGCTTCACTCATGAAGAGTGACTATTGAAAGGTGGTAGCTCCAGCACGTGGGTAGCTTTTCCATTCTCTCTACAAGTAGCAGTTTGAAAGAGAAATCTTGCATTTATATAGCACTTTTCAAGATCTCAGGATGCCCTGCTGCATGCCTACAAGCCAATGAAGCACATTTTGAAGTGTGGTCACTGTTGTAAGGTAGGAAAATTCAGCAGCCAACTTATACACAGCAAAGGTGCACAAACGAGAATGTGATAAATGCCCAGTGACAGTGGTCCTATTTCAGAGAAGAGCAGGGGAGTTGGCACCAGTGTCTTGGCCAATATTTATCACCCAACCAACATCATTGACACAGATAATCCCATCATTCGCATATTGCTTTTTGTGGGAGCTTGCTGTGCCCAAACTGGCTGGTGTGTTTCCCAGGTTGTGAAAGGTGCTATATAAATTCTAGTCCTTCATGATTACATCATGCTTTGTAACTGTTTTCTATAAACAATTACTGCCCATCATTCTGTGGATGTTTATAATATTTAAAAATCTCAAAACTCCAGTTTGGGCAGGGTGTGGGGGCGGTGAGGGAGGGAGTGGGTATAAAGAAAGAATTCCCACTTTGCTCTGTAGAGTAAGAAAGCAGTAGAAAAGGGGGCTATCTCTTTAAGACTGAACTGACTGGTTTAACAACCCCCCCCCCCACCACCCATTGAGCAAGTACAAAGAAAATCCTGACTGTGGGAGGTCTTGAGATTCAATTGATCAGGGGAGAGTAAAACAAAAGGTGTACGTTAAACTACTAACGCCATACTTCCCTTGTCTAAATTAAACTCCCCTCTCTCTCTCTCTCTCTCTCTTTCTCTCTGTCTCTGTCCCTGTCTCTCTGTCTGTCTGTCTGTCTCTCTCTCTCTCTCTCTCCCTCTCTCTGTCTGTCTCTCTGGAAGTCAAGGAGGGGGAGGGAGGGAATGAGAGAGAGAAGCCCACCACTGGGCCTTGATGGGGCCACTCTCTCCCCGTCTTGAATACAGGGCTTTGTGTCCGTGGCAAAACATTTTACAATCGTGCCATTGTTTGTTTGAGGAAAGCTACCGCATCCTATTTCAATTATTTATGGAAGTGAATGTTTGATGTGGGCCCTTGCACTTCCTCCTCGATGGTTGAAAAGGCCTGGTCTTTGTTTACAGAATGGCAGAGCAGACCAGTTCGGACGAGTTTTACACTCCATTAAGAAGCTTTATTTCGAGATGTGATGTCATCAGAATAAGATGTAGGAGATTTGAAAGTTGCTGCATTCTTGAGCTCATATTTAAACCGCTCCACTCTTTGCTCAGTAGTGCAGATTTTTTCCACTCGATACTCTTCAGGAGTGGGTTATCCTGTACGCTGTGCATTTATTTGTTTGTTGTCCACTTCCTTCCCCTCATCAACTGTAAGTTTAGATTGAAAGTGCCAATGGCTGTTCTATCATGGAGGCCATCACAGTCAGACATATTTTCTTTGTCTGCCAGCCTCACACTTTAACTTTCCAGCAGGGGTTTGGCTAACTAGCTGTCAATAGCAGGAACCCTGGCTGAGTTCTTTCCTCTTCTTGGCCCTAAGGGACTGAGGCCAGCTGTAGGGGTCTTAAGCACCACCCGTGCAATAGACTAAATTTTGAATTTGATTACATCAATTTTCCTTGCTGCAGTGTGAACTGTACCAGCTGGTAGAGCCTGGGGAACGATTTGTCCACAGCCTTATGTGGAGGCCTGGGTGTGAAGATTCACAATGCAAAGGCGATGCTCGAGAAACCTCTTTGGGGATGGGAGGAATGCATAAAGGACAGCCTTGGATTGCACACCCAAACATGTCAGTTTGTACTCTTGCCTCTGGACTGTGGTTTCCAGCCTCACTCCAGGACTTGAGCACCAAATCCATGCTGGGTATATTCCAGAGCGTTACTTGAAAGAGCATTACTTTGTCAAAGTTACCGCTCCAGATTAAGATGGTAAGCGCATGCCTCAACCTCCTGTGTTCTTTCAAGATCCCAATGTAAGCATTAAAAGTGGAACCAGAGATTCTTCCAGTATCCTGGTCCACACCTCTTGCCCCGTTAACCACCACAAAAGTACACAATTGGGCATTCAGCTCTTTGTGGAACCTTACAGTGTGCCTATAGAAGTTGGTGCACTTAGTTATTCTGTGAAGTACTTTGAGATATATTCGAGAGCAGTAAGCTCCAATACAAGTGCACATCTTCTCATATATTGTACAAGACTGACATATACAGTGTGTGTACTGATGTGTACAAGACTGAATTTTTGGTCTCAGTGTGGCTCACTTCAGTGTGCTAGAAGCCACATATATTCACATACAGGGCCCTGTCCTTTGTAGACAGAAGGAGCATGTCCACACATTCCGCCTGTTCCGATTAAACAAAAGCTTGGGGACAGCCATTCCCTGGTTCATTCCTCATGGTAATACCTTGACCAATCAGAGTTGACGTGCCTGATTTGAATTTGAACAATAACTTATTGACAGTTAAAAGTTCTCTGTTGCATTCTCCATGGCAGCACCTCGACCAACCAGAGCCCACTTGCCAACCAGTTGGCACTCTTTTCTCATGCCCTATAAATTGTTGTTCGCTTTACTGTTAGTTAATCTTGAGCTGCCCTGATTGAGTGAAAGACGAAAGGCTTTGATTGCAAGTCTTTTCTTTCAGCAATGATCAGGATATGTCCAGCCCATCTGATTATAAATGTATTTAATCTGGAAGTGATTTTCCCCTCTAACTTTCTCTCCTACTCCTTGAAAACTCAAAATTGTGCAATTTTTAAAAACTTGCATGGGATGTGGGTGTCACTGGCTGGGCCAGCATTTATTGCCCATCCCTAATTGCCCTTGAGAAGGTGGTGGTGAGCTGCCTTCTTGAACCGCTGCAGTCCATGTGGTGTAGGTACACCCGCAGTGCTGTTAGGGAGGGAGTTTCAGGATTTTGACCCAGCGACAGTGAAGGAACGGCGATATATTTCCAAGTCAGGATGGTGAGTGGCTTGGAGGGGAACTTTCAGGAAGTGGTGTTGCCATGTGTCTGCTGCCCTTGTCCTTCGAAATGGTAGAAGTGGTAGGTCAGAAGGCTGCCTGGTCAATCCCAGCCCTTTTATTAAACTCCGCAATTAAAGTTACCTGATTGTGCTGGTCCAAGAAGCACACCCCTCTGATTGAGACATTTCACCATTTCCTTGCCTAGTTCAAATGCGGGCATTCCCTAGCCGGCACCATTATGGGAGCATGATTACCACAAGGAAATGTTCCATCACCTCCACCTTGGGGAAATTAAGGATGGCTATTTAATGTGGCTTTGCCACTGTCACCAGCATCCTGAGAATGGGAGTGAGAAAAATCCCCAACTGATTATTGTTTCCAGTCCTTAGCCTGGGGACAATTAAGGCCATGTGTAGCATCAATATGCAACTCTGGTTCAGATCTGCTCAATCTGCATAGATAGAAGACAGTATCTGGGACTTCCTGGTCTGATGGTTCCATGCCACACCCAAGTAGTTGGAGGATCTGTGCCCATAAGATTAACCTGAAGAGTTCTCGTCACAATCTTGTGCTGACTACACTCCATGTGATATCTCTATATGTGGTGTCAAACTCTAGACTCAGCGCACCCCCTCTCCTTCCCTTCAAGACCTCAAAACTGTGGGACCCCTTAACACCTTGGGTCTTCTCTTGCTTTTAAAATTCCAGTCTGGCATCATCTAATCATTACTTTTTCCATTTACCAAGCTTTCTTCTCTTTTCATCACTGATGATGTCCCACCGCTGTGGGGCATGACCCTTCATCTGGATTCTTTTTGTAAAAACACACAGACCGTTGTTGCGTTGTTGGAATGCAATGTGTGGCGCAAAGATTGCAAGTTATTACGTTCAAGAAAAAATTGAGCCGGGACAGCTTTGAATAAAATGTTGCTCAGCCTTGATTCCTTCATTCTTTCATAGGTTGTGGGCATTGCTGGGCGAGGCCAGCATTTGTTGCCCATTCCTAATTGCCCTTGAACCGATTGGCTTGCTCGGCCATTTAGGAGTCAACCACATCGCTGTGGGTCTGGAGTCACATGTAGGCCAGGCTAGGTAAGGAAGGCAGATTTCCTTCCCTAGAGGACGTTTAGTGAACCGGATCAATGGTAGCTTCACAGCCACCTTCACTTTATATTCCAGACTTATTAATTGAATTCAAATTCTATCAGTGGTGGGATTTGAACCCATGTCCCCAGAGCATTAGCTTGGCTCTCTGGATTACTAGTCCAGCAACATTACCACTACATCACTGCCTCTCCTTCCCTTTATGAGTGGACATTTACCTGCTCATCTTGCAGTGTGTTGACCTTCAGTAGACAGCTTTAATCGAACATTAGCTGGTACAATAGGAAATGTTCAAAGTAGCTGCAAGTTCCCTTTCTCCTTTCTCACAAGAAACAGGAACAGGAATGATCATTCAGCCCATCGAGCCTGCTCCACCATTCAATACAATCATGGCTGACCTTGGGCTTCAACTCCACTTTCCCGCCCACTCCCCATATTCCCTTGATTCTCTGAGAGACCAAGAATCAGTCGGCCCCAACTTTAAACGTTTTCAGCAGTGGAGCATTCACAGCCCTCTGGGTAGAGAATTCCAAAGATTCACAACCCTTTAAGTGAAGAAATTTGTCGTCTCCATCCTAAATGATCAGTCCCTTATCCTGAGTCTGAGTTTTAGATTCCCCGACCAGTGGAAACAATCTCTGTGTCTATCCTGTGAAGCCCCTTCACAATCTTGTAGGTTTCAATGAGATCGCCTCTCATTCTTCCAAATTCCAGGGAACATGGCCCAATTTACTCAGCCTCTCATCATAGGACCGCCCCTTCGTCTCAGGGACCAATTTAGTGAATCTTCACTGTACCGTCTCCAATACAAGTATATGCTTCTTTAAATATGGAGAGGAAAATATTCCAGCTATAGTCTCACCAAAGCCCTGTACAACTGTAGAAAAACCTTATTCCTGTATTCCAACCGCCTTGCAAAATAACTTTTGAGTGGGGGTGTGTGCGATGGTTGGGGGTTTCCCTTGTGTTCCTCACACCTGCTACTGGCAAAGGATAGTAAACACTGGGCTGACTTTCAAATCTCTCTCTCTCTCTCTCTCTCTCTCTCTCTCTCTCAGCCCCCCACTTTGCTGCGTGTACACAACCTGGACAGCTCCTGTCTAAACAGGCAAAAGGTGCAATTGCGATGGCGTATGTGTACAGCTTGTAACCCAATCCCCTTGACCATCACATACCAGTCTCTGTTGTGCATGGAGGAGGAATCTGAATTGCTATGGAGTTTCAACATGAGGGACTAAGCATGCATCAGGATCTGTGGTTAAGGAGCAGGGAGGGAAAATAGCTTAATATTCGAGGTATCTATTTTCACACATAAGGGTAACTTCACCCCTTTGTTCTGTAAACCCCAATGAGATGATTGAGCAGCTAATCAGTTTTATTTTCCTGGTGTCGGTTGCTGGTGGAATGTTGGCCAGGAGGCTGGAAGATCTTCCTGCCCCTCTTCAAAGAGAACCTTGGCATCTACCTTTCCCCAGAGCCACAAGAAGAGGCAGACGGGCTCTGGGTTTAACGTCTCCTCCAGAGGACAGTGTGTTTGTACTGCACTGCAGTGTTTAGTTAGATTATGCAGCTTGAGTTGGAGTGGGGCCTTGACTCCGCATCTTTCAGCCTCTGTGAGAGGAAACTGAGCTGACCCTGTGTGGTTTCATCGAATCCTGCAGTTTTGTGCTTTAGATCAATGACCTCTACTGCCTTCTAAAGTCTCTGGATATTTTGAGTCCATTTAACATCTCTGGAGGTTTTAAAAAAAAAAGCGCATCGGTCTCCAATTTCAGAGACGTGATTTAGATTTTTTTTTGTGGTAAATCTTAATGTTTGCAGAGACATGTTTAAGACGCTGGATAATTTTTTGGACAGCTTTGTAAAAATTAAAGCTACTGTGTCTCTAAACCATTGGAACAGCACGTGCAGTCTTGTACAGCTGAGTCCTTCACTTTTCGAGAGCTGGAACTGATTTTGGCCTAAGTTTTGAAATAAAACGTTATATTAACAACAAATCAAACAGGCCGGTTTAGTTTAAAGGCAATAATTGGTGTTAACCCTAGGCTAGTGCCAAAGCCACAAATTGAACCTTTGTGCCCAAGGTTCCGATTCTTTTTGATGAGTTAATGCCTCATCTCGGCCTCTTCCCCTAATATTTCTGATAAATGTGCTGCCCAGTGTGGTACTGAATTATGCAAAGAGACTGTAGGTTTGATGCCCATCTCTCTGATCTACCTAGTCTCAACTGACATCGTAGTGGAGCAATGGCCTTCCCAACTCCTGGGCTAAAAGTGGGGAACAAGGTGGTGGGGGGGGGTGGGGGGGGCAATAATTTTGGCCTTTAATCATTATTGCCTCGGAGTCACTCGAGGTGAGCTTGGGGTGAAGGGTGAAGACTGGATTATGCTCGGTTGCTGTAATGCTCCTTTCCCTGTGGTCAAAAGCTTGCCAACACTCTTGGCCTAAACTTAGATGTGGAAAATGGTCCACTTGGGCTAAGGTACCCATGTGAAAAATGGAGCAGAGACAGATCGACGTCCTGAGAGGGAAATATTGGATAGAGATGCATATAACCATTAATTGCCTGAGCTATGGTATTGTAGCTGTGCAGGACAGCCCCAACTTGAATAGCCTCGCTTGGTCTGCATTCAGGTTTGAAACTTCCTGAAAGGGCGGTGTAGGCAGATTCAGTTGAGGGATTCAAAAGGGAATTGGATTGCTATCTGAAAAGGAGAGAATTTGTAAGGTTACAGGGACAGGGCAGGGGAGTGCATCTAGGTGGAATGCCCTTTCAGAGAGCCAGTGCAGACTTGATGGGCCAAATGGCCTCCACTATAAAGATACTGTGATCTTGTTCCCTTACTGCCTGGTAAGAAGGTGACATTTCAGTGCACAGTCAAGCTTCTTGAAGCACTCTTGCATTGATAGGAATGTCCAGATGCTCCTTATAATCTAAAGGTGGCGAGCGCTACACCCATGCACAAGACCCAATATTTTACAGGCCGTGAGGGCACAGATTGAAGCTATAAAACTTTATGGGCCCCTCTCTCCCTCTGGACCAGCAGTACTTTTTTGAAAAAATAATAATACGCAAAGGTCTTGTATTTTGCCTTGAACCTCGACATTCCACTGTTCAGCATCAAGAGGAAAGGCTTTTAGTCTTCCTGCCGTACCCATTCCCCTCGGAGCATGTGGCCGTGGAGACTGGCCTTGGCTACAGTAGAAGAAACTTTCATAATTGTCCTCGAAGTAAACTCCCAGCTCCTGTTCCCAATGACTGTCTTACCCAAAGAAAAATTCCAGAGCAGGTTCCAGTCATCGAGTTCAGTTTGAAACTAGTTCCTATCTTTCATACCCCCCACTGTTGAAGTGGGTCCAGGGTCTCGAATACAACCAGAGCTGTGAGATATTGCTCCTGAACAGCCCAGGGCCTGCTCGGTGGGTCAGAGGCGAGTGAACTGGGAGCTGCGTGCAATGCTCCCCACACTATCGCCGATTTAGCACCTGCCGCACGTTCTGCCAAAACAAGACCCATTGATTGTCCCATAGGATTCCAGGGATGGGATAAAGTTCCCACAATTTCCTCTGGATTCCGAGCAGTTCTGATCTAAAGAAAACAAAACTTTTTTTTAAAAGTGTTCGAGTTCTGCTTTCTAGGTTTTTGCTACTTTTTTGGGCAGGATGTTCAGAGAAAGCCAAGAGTTGTGATCCTGAGCTTTTTACCTTCTTGCGCCCTATGTTTTTGCTGGTTGGCATTCCTTAAAATATTTCTTAGCATAATTCCGATTGGATTTAAACCTGCTCCCTATCAAAATAAGCAGTTGAATGTAACTTGTTGTATAAAGTATAATTTATGATGTGACTCCTAAGATGCTTAATAGATTTTATTACCTTGAGTAGGCTGAGTGGCTTACTCTCCCTAATTCGTATGTTTAAGTTATTGCTATGTGTAAACGCGCACAGGAGTAACGCATTGTCTGGCTGTCAGATGAACGGCCAGGTAGCATGTTTTTAGTGGTCTTGTTTACACGGTGGTCTGAACACTGAAGGCTCCCTCCTGCTCAGGACAATGCCACGGGTCCCTAACACTCGGCTGAATCACCAGAGCAAGCAGATATGGCTGTTGATTAATGCTGAGAAGTGTGATAATGTGGTTGTAAAAATGCAAATTTAGAAGGCGCTCCAATGATAGAGCTTTTATGGCTTCAAGATGTTTCCAACTGCATTTTTGCAAAATTTAATTTTGGGATGTAGGCATCGCTGGCAAGGCTGACATTTATTGTCCATTCCTAGTTGATGATATTTCACAGTGTAGCCACTGTTGCAATGGAGGAAACGTAGCAGCCAAATTGCACACAGCAACGTGATCATGACTGGACTGACCAGTTCATTTGTTTTAATGATATTGGGCGAGGGATAAATATTGACCAGGACACCAGGGAGAACTTTGCTGCTCTTCGAAAGAGTGGCATGAGATCTTTTGCATCCACTTGAAAGGGTAGGGCCTCATTTTAACATCCCATCTGAAATGCGACACTTCTGACTAGTGCAACACTCCCTCAGTACTGCACTGGAGTGTCAGTCTGGATTATATACTTGGGTCCTAGAGTGGGCCTTGAACCTACGATTTTTGGACCAGCCAACTGAGACAAGCTGTAATTTAGGAAATAAAGCGACGACTTGAGAGGACGGTAAGAGCTGGAAATTGGAGTATACTTCAATCAAGAGATGGGAGTGCCATGGCATCTACCTCACTGCATTCCAGAATGTTCCATTATATGCAAAGTGCATTGAAATGTTTGAGACTTGATGAGGTGCCATTAAATGCAAGACTTTCATACTCTCTCCTCTTAACATGGGCAGAAAAAGACAATTAGACAGATTAAATGGGGAGGTGGTGGTGTAGTGGTATTGTCGCTGGACTACATCCCAGCGACCCAGGGTAATGCTCCGGGGACCCGGGTTCCAATCTCACCACGGCAGATGGTGAAATGTGAATTTGATTAAAATCTGGAACTAAGTCTGATGACCACTAAACCATTAAAAACCCATCTGGTTCACTAATTTAGGGAAGGAAATCTGCCGTCCTTACCTCATTTGGCCTTCATGTGACTGCAGACCCACAGCAATGTGGTTAACTCTTAAGTGCCACAGAGGGCATTTAGGGGTAGGCAGATAAATGTTGACCTAGCCAGCGATGCCCACGTCCCATAAACCAATAAAAAAAAAAAAACGACTATGCAGATTGCCAATTAATAAATGGGACAGATTTTCCCTGGACCAAGATTATCAGCACATGTGAGAAGGGGTCTTGGAGATTAACTTTTGTGGGTTGGTTGCATAGACTTGGTTTGTTTTTCCTCGAGTTTAGAAGATTGAGGGCCTTGTGCTTAAAATGGTAAAGTGGCTTGGTTAGGGTTGACTCTATAGGGTCGATACAGAGAAACTATTTTGTTTGTGGAGGAATCCATGGCTAGGGGATGGAATCTAAAAATTAGAACTGCCCACAACCAGTTGGAGCCTGGCATATTCCAAATTAAAGGACTTTGTGCTAAGGGCATCAATAAAGCTTGCGGAGGTACGGTGGGGAAAGGCCACAGTCTGAGGCCTGCTGGTCGTAGCGCATTGAGGAGCTGGTAACTGTTTAAACCCCTCAGACCATTGGTATGGAATGAATGTTGAAATATCACATGTATTGCAATTGTATTGAGGCACCTCGAGTGCAACATGCTGTGTAGAGAAAAGTACTATAATGTCCAATATGAAATATTTTGGAATTACTTTTGCAAACTTCACAAAGTATATTTTTGGAAAAAAAAAAAGTCTACATCATTTCGAAGAGATGTCAGGAGGTGCTTTGTGGCACAGCATCTAATGGAAGCCTGGAACATTCTCCCTAAAAGCCTGTAGATGTTGGGGACAATTGGAGCTTTCAAGGCAGAGGATCATAGACCCTCGTTGGGTAAGGGTACCGAGAACCAAAGCATTAATGAGGTTGAGGTACGATCTAGTCAAGGCCTAAGTGAATGACGGAGCTGGCTTGGGGGGAGCGTGGCAGTCACACCCTGCCTCCTGTTCCTAGAGAACTGGACGGGTATGTTCGAGGAGGTGGTTGAGGAACATTTCAAACTTCTGTACAAACTGTGCCTGTTTGACCAAGACTGTATTCGGAAATTGGATTATTTGGAATGAGTGCACAGTATTCAGATGTTTGTGAAGAAATATTGAGCTAATAGGCCGTGGCTCTCTTTATAGTTTGTACGCGGCGTTGGTCAGGAGCTGAGGGATGAGCCAGCCTGGCTCCCTGTCAGCCAGTTACAGAGCAGTACTGACTGGAGAGAGAGAAATAAAAACAAATGCTGGAAATACTCAGCAGATCAGGCAGCATCTGTGAGGAGAGAGAGAGAGAGAGTTAATGTTTCAGGTCAATGACTATTCTCCACAGATGCTGCCTGACCTGTTGTGTATTTCCAGCATTTCATTGCTTCTGTTTCAAATTTCCAGCCTCTGCAGTATTTTGGTTTTTAATTATTGACTAGAGAAAGGCTTGCGAGGGAGTCACTGCCTAATCTCCCCACTGGGGAATGGCTGTGACATGCAGCCGAGAGATCTGGGGCATTATTTTAAAAGAAAACTGAGTGCGGAGCTCCTTGTGACTCGGGTGTTTAAGCGGTGAATGGCTGCAGCCCTTGGGGTGGCCCCTGGAGCCCCCTCTACCTGTGCTCAGGTTGCAGATGGCAGCAATTGCAGCGTGATGGACATTGTCTCCCCTCTCCCAGTCCAGAGGGAGTTAGTAAAATCTGGAATTGAAAGTTAGTCTCAGTAATGGTGACCTTGAAACTGCCATTGATTGTTGTAAAAACCCATCTGGTTCACTAATGCCCTTTAGGGAAGGAAATCTGCCATCCTTATCTGGTCTGGTCTACATGTGACTCCAGGCGCACGACTTTTAACTGCCCTCTGAAGTGGCCGAGCAAGCGAGGGCAATTAGGGATGGGCAATTAGGGATGGG
This sequence comes from Carcharodon carcharias, assembly GCF_017639515.1. Lineage (NCBI taxonomy): Eukaryota > Metazoa > Chordata > Chondrichthyes > Lamniformes > Lamnidae > Carcharodon > Carcharodon carcharias. Next base: position 7,142,265 of record NC_054498.1, read on the forward strand.
CAACAAATGCTGGCCTTGCCAGCGGTGCCCTCATCCCATGGAAGAATTGAGAAAAAAAGATCTGTTGCCTGAACCCTCCCACGGGGGTGAGGTTGGGGGCGTGATGCAGAGACTTTAGGAGAGGAGGTGGGAAATTTAGAGAGGGCGCAAGAAGCACATTCCATTTGCCCCCCCACTGATGCTACAAGTCGAGCTGTTTACATTCTGCACTGTCTCTCTCTCGCCCTCTCTCTCTCTCTCTCCTCTCATATAAATTGTAGACAGCTATTTTTAGCTATGTGCTTCTGAAGATTCTTTCTCAAGAGGATGCCAGGAATAGTGCCCACATGACTCAGAGAGAGAGAGAAAACGAAAGCTTGGCTAGTGGAATTAATTTAGTGCCTCTCTCTATGAAATCTGGACCGAAAGGTTAAATGATTTGCCCGTTTTGTAGGAGGGTGCAGTCGGACACCCTACTGCTGAAATGAGCTTATTCGAAGAAAGTTGTTTTTTTCCTCTTTTCTTAATACGCCTCGTTTCCTGATGGAGTGGAGTCTTGCCTAATTGTGGCTCAGTGGGCATTGATTCTCTGCCCAGGTTGCCCATCTTTCATACCATGGGCCGCTTGACTGTCAGGAGCAACACAGTCAGATTGCAACCCTGTTCACAGATGTGTGGCTGGCAGCTGGCTTTGCCGAGAGATTATCAGGAATTGCAAACCCCCCCCCCCCCCCCCGCCCCCCGCCCCAAAATCCCCACCTTCACCTCCAGAAGATCCCCTATGCCTCCCCCTGCCTGTCCAACCCTGTCACAACCAGGAACCGATCGTAATGATCCGACCAAGAACTGTACAGTGCCAACCGTGTGTGTAGCGGCACTTAAATCTGGAAACTTTCCAGTCTGTGTGGTTCTGTACAGCATTGAGCAGCAAATTAAACCACTCTCCCACTAGTAGGGTTGAATGGGCTCTTTCTCCCACCCACCCCCCACCTTTGCTTCCCTGTCTCCCCCTCCCCCCAGCACACAAGTTGGTGAACCTGAATTGCCTTGCCAATCCCACCACACACCCACCCCCCCCTGCAACACCCAAACCTGCCCTCCACACATACACAAGTGAGCCATAATCCTTGGCTTGGATTCCCCGTTCCTCTGTTTCCTTCCTTCCCCCACCTCATCCTCCTTCCTTTTCCCCTCCCTCCCCACAATAACCAATTCTATAAGACACACACAGGCACGAAACCACGAGATGAAAATATTGAGACTCTGTGTTTCGCTATTCATTCTTAAATAAATTTTGATTTGTGGCTAACCTATGATTGACCATGAGCGAGGCGGTCACAGGATGCAAATTTGAATCGTAGAGAGATCGCGTGATAGCCTCCAGATGAGAACAGACTTTGGTACCTGCCAGCTAAGCACTGGGGCAAACGTGTTTGTGTGTCAGGTTTAATGTGTAACGTGCCACTATGTGACTCTCATCCTGGAGGGACGAAACTAAAATGATTATCTTTCAGCTTTACTGTGGGTGATCTTCCTATACCAGCAGCTTATTTAAATATGGCACTGCTGCCCCATTTATTTTGTTGCCGCCTTCACTTTATCTTTCACACTTATCGTGCGACATCTTAACCCTTCACATCTTCCCTTCACCCCCCCTTATCAGCATTCCGTAGGGATCACTCCCTCCGGGACACCCTGGTCCACTCCTCCATCACCCCCTACTCCTCAACCCCCTCCAATGGCACCACCCCATGCCCACGCAAAAGATGCAACACCTGCCCCTTCACTTCCTCTCTCCTCACCGTCCAAGGACCCAAACACTCCTTTCAATTGAAGCAGCATTTCACTTGCATTTCCCCCAACTTAGTCTATTGCATTCGTTGCTCCCAATGTGGTGGTCTCTACATTGGAGAGACCAAACGTAAACTGGGCGACCGCTTTGCAGAACACCTGCGGTCTGTCCGCAAGAATGACCCAAAACTCCCTGTCGCTTGCCATTTTAACACTCCACCCTGCTCTCTTACCCACATGTCTGTCCTTGGCTTGCTGCATTGTTCCAGTGAAGCCCAACGTAAACTGGAGGAACAACACCTCATCTTCCGACTAGGCACTTTACAGCCTTCCGGACTGAATATTGAATTCAACAACTTTAGGTCGTGAGCTCCCTCCCCCATCCCCACCCCCTTTCTGTTTCCCCCTTCCTTTTTTTTCCAATAAATTATAAAGATTTTCCTTTTCCCACCTATTTCCATTATATAAAAAAAACCCCCACTAGAGCTATACCTTGAGTGCCCTACCATCCATTCTTAATTAGCACATTCGTTTAGATAATATCACCAACTTTAACTTTAACACCTATGTGTTCTATTGTACTATTGTCGTTGACATCTTTTGATGATCTGCTTCTATCACTGCTTGTTTGTCCCTACAACCCCCCCCCACCACCCCCCACCTCTCTCTCTCTCTCTCTCTCTCTCTCTCCACCCCCCACACACACACCTTAAACCAGCTTATATTTCAACTCTTTCTTGGACTCGAACTCAAGTTCTGTCGAAGGGTCATGAGGACTCGAAACGTCAACTCTTTTCTTCTCCGCCGATGCTGCCAGACCTGCTGAGTTTTTCCAGGTAATTCTGTTTTTGTTTTGGATTTCCAGCATCCGCAGTTTTTTTGTTTTTATTATTATTGACATCTTAACCCAGGTGACCGGCATTTCAGGCGTGGACTTTTGCATGGCAGGGAAATTCGGCTATGAAAGGCACTATAACAGAGAGATACATTCTCAACTGGGCTACTGCAGTGTGGCTTGAACCCTGCTAGATTCGGAAGTGGAAAATCAGCCAGGAGTTTCACAGTGGCACCCATGGTGAAACCACAGTTGGTGTGTGTGCGATACTCCTGTCTGAATTGCCTGTGAGCGTTCATTAGGCTGATACATGAAGAATGGTTTCACAGTGGAATTTGTATGTTTGGAACTGGATGTTTTGCACCTAGTTCAGTTGCATTGTTGGGCAGTGCTTAATTGGTGTGACTGGAGTGGACACTGTGGCTGACACCCCAGTGCTGCACTTCAAGGGTGCTGCACTGTCAGAGGCACCACCTTTCGGATGAGATGTTGAACTGCAAGAGATCCCACGGCCATTGTTCAAAGAGCTTGATTTCTTGGAAACGTGTAATATTCTTAGAGGGCTTGACAGGATGGATTCTGGGAGGCTATTTCCCTAGATTTGAGAGCCTAGAATTAGTGCTCACGGCATTAGGATAAAAGGTTGGCAATTTGAGGCTGAGATGAGGAGAAATTTATTCACTGAAACTTTGGAATTCTCTGCCCCAGAGGGCTGTAGATGTTCAGTTACATTCAAGACTGGGGTGGATAGATCTTTGGCCACTAAGAGAATCGAGGGATATGGGGACGAGTGGGAAAGTGGAACTGATGTAGAACGTCAACTGTGACTTAATTGAATGATGGAGCTGGCTTGAGGGGCCAAATGGCCTATCCTATTTCTTATGTTCCTAACCCACCGGAACTGTTTTATGCTGAGGCCTGTAGATTCTTCAGGAACCATTGGTAGTGGGTTGCCAGTGTGACTTTTAAATCAACTCCGAAACAGAGTGCCCCTCAAAATCTTTCCTCAATTTGTTTCTCGCTCATTTAAGTTGATGTTTCTGGTTTTGACTTGAATTTGAAATAACTTTTATTGGTTGCTTCCTCTATATACCCGTTAACATTTTTATATCTGTTCCTCCCTTCTTTTCACCCCCAAAAGTCCTGTCTGGTTGTAGAGTTTCAGCTCGTGGACCCCTCATTGTGGCTCATCACTTAGCAAGAGAGAAAACCATGCAGCCCACCATTAATGGGCATCCCATTTAATCTGAACATTGAGATAGCCTATCAGAACAGAAAACTGTAGCATCCGTTAGTTGGAGATGAACATAGTGAGAGAGAGAGGTTATGGTGGTTGTGGCACAAGTTCCTAGTGTGAGAGAGAGGTTATGTGGTTGTAGCACAAGTTCCGATGTTGTCTCCATGGCTTTATGAATGTTCTGAGTCTCACTGATAGCTTAATAGCCAATTTTCCTCCCTAGGTTTTACCTGGGGCAGAGGTGTGCAGTGTGCACTGTGTCAGCTGATATAGTGCAGCATGTTATGGGCCTGTGAGATGTACTCTTGCACCATCTCCTGTTCTCCGGGCTCTGCAGGGCCCTAATGCTTCTCATTAATGTTGTTCTCATTAACATCCTGTTTGCCTGCCTCAAAATCACTTGATAATTACAGAGAGGACTTCTGACTTCATCAGTACAGACCAATCTTCAGGTCCGCCCATTTCAGTCATTTCTTAAAGAGATTGTCAGGGTTTTGGCTCCACCACCCCACATGTTCACCATCAGTAGATGGCTAGCTTGTGGCTCAGAATAGCGCCAACAGCACTGGCCCAATTCCCATTCTGACTGAGGTAGACTTGGGACCTGCCTCCTCGCCCTGCCCAATCTTGATGTCGAGCTAAATAACCAATTGTCTGACTCCGCTAGAGAGAGATGTCTGCAGTCGCTCGTGGACCGTGGCTAATTATCTACCTACCTACATCTCTTTATTGGAGCACCCTTTCTATTCAAACAGAAATGCCCAAGTCTCACCAGTCTTTTCCTCATAATTCAGCCGCTGTGACACGGGGTGGAGGGGACCAGCCTCGTGACTCTTCCTACACAGTGAATTATTGTCGGAGTGCAGGAACTGTGGTTATGTTGGCATTGCAATGCCAGCCCTTGTGCTGTGTGTTGGAATACTAGTCCATGTGCACACATTAAAGGATATGCAGGGAGGGATTGTTTATGGAGGAAGCAAAAACCACAAAACAACATTGGACTGTAAGCGCTAGCGCAGACACGCAGTGCCCTGATGTGTCATGAGGTCTTCCAGTGAACCACTGTTCATCAGTCATTGTGTTCACGTATTTTAGTGGCCGCCTTAAATAATTCCAGCAGCCTCTTGTGGGGAGAGAGAGAAACCAAAGTTGTGGCAGCCCATGTGTGCGGTGTAAACAGATTCCCATCTGTGCCTACCCCACCCTCACCAGTCGCTCCGCACTAACACCAGCTCTGTAGTTCTCGTGAGCAGCTTCCCCAGTGTCAGATGCATATTTTGCAGCTGGCCAGTATATGGTGTGGCCCCTCACCCACCACCCCCAGCCACCTGAGAGTTACATGGGACAGTGATTTTTCATGATTGATCCTTGAGAGGAAAAAGTGACTATTTTTGAATCTGACTTTGTTATTAAAGAATCACTCTTCCTTCGGGCTGATTGACTCCTCCCCCAGCTCCAATCCTGAAATCCACGTGTGTAATTATGCCTCCACCTTAACCAGTTGGTAGCACTCTTGCTTTTAATGAGTCAGAAGGCTGTGGGTTCAAGTCTCACTCCAGAGATTTGAACACCTAATCTCAGCTGACACTCCAGTGCAGTACTGAGGGAGTGCTGCACTGTCCAAGGTGCTGTCTTTCAATTGAGATTGAAAGCCGAGGCCCTGTTAGACCCCTCTAGCGAGCAGGTACTATTTGCCCTGACCAATGTTTATTCTTCAACCAGCATCAAAAAGAAAAAGGTTCTCTGGTCATTGTCATATTACTGTTTGTGGGATCTTGCTGTGCACAAATTGGCGTTTCCTACATTAGAACAGTGACTGCACTTGAAAAATACATCATTGGTTGTTAGAGCACTTTGGGATGTCTGAGGTTGCGATAGGACCTGTGTAAACGCAAGTCTTTCCAGCCCAGTCGATCAATTGCAATCCCCCTGTTGGAAAAGGGTGGGATGGAGGTTTTGCTGTGATTTGGAACTGGCGAACTCCAGGAAGGAGAGATGCTTTTCAGGGGCTCAGCTGCTTCACTGTAGATCGGAGCAGGTTGTAGCAATGCCAGTTGGCACCTTGCAGAGATCGCTGTTGTTTCCTATTTGAGGGATGTTGCTGTCAATCACCTTGGACCCTCTGGGAGTCAAGAGCCCTCCTTGGCTTCAGACTCTAGGACAGGCAGCAGCTGTAGCAATGACTGTTGGATGGAGTTTGCAGTCTGGGCCTTTAATGAACAACTGCTACAGGAGTCAAGTTCCAACAGAGAAGGGGTGTGATTATACTCGAGTGTTTAGTCTCTCCCCATCCCCACATTATGGGTAACAAAACCAGCCAGGTTCACAGCTCCTGCTCACTCTTCAGCGACCCAGAATTGGGTATTGGTTGAGGAAAGAGTTGGACTGAGCTCGAATACCCCGGTCCTGAAGGTGAAACCGGTGGAGGATCTTGTCTTTTCCTGCCTATCGAGCCTGCCCCATGATGGCTGAAGCAACGTGACTAGACCCTTAGGTTAAAAATACTCCAGAAAATTCCCCTCTGACCACCCCCTCAGGTGATTGAAACCAAACCAGGAGGTCATCTGACCGAGTGTTATTGTTTGGGGGGGGGGGGGGGGTGTTGCTGGAGGAACTGACCCCCCCTATATCATGTGATCGTTGCCCCAGTGAAAAGCGACCTCGCTTCCCCCTCCAAGGCAGCATGGAGCGAGCACCCACAACACCAGCTGGAGCAGGGAGCCTCTATTCCGGGGGGACTCTTAGTCCTTTTGTGCAATTATCCTCGCTTCCTGGGATCCTGTGTGGAAGAGTGCGGCTGTGCACCAGGAGTGGGTGGTTTCAGGAGACGAGGAAGGAGAAAACACCCCAGCCTCCATCTCTGCCGTTCCTGTCCGCTCGACTGAGCGTCAAACACATTAGCCCAGACCAGCTGCTATGGTCTAAATGCCCTCGATCATCATTCCAATTTCATGAGCAAAGAAAGGCACTTGAAAATGCAAATGGGGGCTGGGATTTTTGTTTTTTTGTTTTTGCTTGGAAGGCTTCCGGCATTCCCAAATAAATCCTTTTCACAGCAGGACTTGCTGGTAACAGAGTGGCCCACGCGGCCTGGCTTGTCCAGGGTTAGTTTTTAGACTGGGGGGGGGGTGGGGTGGTTTGGCGGTGTTGCTCAGTCCATTACCATGCCAGCACGCGGGATTGAGGCAGGCAGACCCACTGCCCGTGCCCACTCACACTGGCGGCCAGAATGGAGCCATTCTGGGCAGCCTGAGTTCCGTGTGAGGACAGGCCAAAAACAAAACCTGGCTAACGAGACCCAACAGACCCTGGAGAGGGTGGCCGGAGCGCATGGGAGCCGTTCACAAGCTTCACTGAGTGATTCTGCCACAAAGCGTCTGCTACAATAGTGGCTGAGAAAGTATTTTCGGATAGAACCGTAAATCATGTGCTGCACGCTCGCTGTGCAATGCAGGGTGATAAACTTCATGTTGCAAATCCGTCACCACTCCCTCCCACCCCCCCGTGGCTTTAGGTGAAAGCTACTCCATCGCACTAGTGAATGGTGCAATAGGTCCTGGCCTCAAATTCTGGTCACTTGGATAATCTCAAGCTGTGTGTGCCCGGTGCCCCTGAACGTGACCATCATAGCTGACCATCCCCCTCAACGGGGGGGTGGTCGGTGGATAGCGATCATAAGAAGAAAGAAACCAGGAAATAAAGCTTGGGGCCACATAACGCCCTTTGCTACCTGAGGTCATGCTATGGAGTCTGCTTTACAGACAAGGAATACTTTTGAAGTGTAGTCACTGTTGTAATGTCGGAAACACAGCAGCCAGTTCATGCACAGCAAGGTCCCACAAACAACAGCCTGATAATGACTAGATAATCTGATTTAATGGTGTTGATTGAGCAATAAATATTGCTCAGGGCAGCAGGGACATCTCCTCTGCTGCTCTTCGGAATAGTGCCATGGGATCTTCTAAATCCACCTGAGAAAGCAGACGGGTTTAATGCCTCATCTGAAAGCTGGCACCTCCAGCACTGCAGCGCTCCCTCGGTACTGCGCTGGGCACGTGGGACTGGATTATGTGCTCAAGTCTCTGGAGTGGGGCTTGAACACACGAGTTAAAGGTGAGAGTGCTGTCCACTGAGGTCATGACGAACTGGACAAAGCCAGCAACACCAGGGTGACCCCACTGCCCCCCTGGGCACCTCAGCGACCTCCGACCGAACCTGGGGACCTCCCAAATCTGGATTTATCAATGGGACCATTGCGGGGGAGAGCGTGGATGCTTCACTTGTGTCTGAATTTCGTCCAAAGCTAATTGGTAGGAAGTCCAGCAGCAGAAGCGGACTGGTTTGTTTAGAGCACGCAGCAGGAAGTTTAGAGTGAAGCAGATGTCTCTTGGTTTTCATGGCACTTGCTGACTGGGAGGAGGCAGAGAGCACCTTGAAACCCATCCAACATCAACAAGGTTACATTTACTAGGCCACCCATTTCATTAGGTACCTATTACCCAGTCTGATCCCACAGCTTGAAATGAGAGAACAAAGGCTTTTTATGTTTTTTAAGATTATAATGCAGCTTTTAATGAAAGCTGAGAGCAAGCTGGTATTACAAGCGACTCAGCCAGCGTGAGGCCGCGTTACTTGGGGGCTTTCTGAAGTGTCGCCAAGAACCCAAGGTTGACTGTACTTCTCATTCCATCAGAGCAGGAAGTTTCCCTCATGACTCCAGGCTGCTTTCACTTGGTGACGGCAGCCTGTGGCTGTACCTTTTATAGACTCGTTTTAATCCCCCATCCGTACCTGAGTCTGGCTCGGATTGTAGTTGCAATGTTCGTTTCTAACTGTGTCCCAGCTTTGAGAGGGGGAAGTTGTTGAGGGTCCATAATCGGATCATTATCCAAAGCCCCGGCCCTATGTTCTCATTGGAAAGTGTGCCCCCCCCCCCCCGCCCCCGTGCAAGCGTGTTCACGGACAGAATTGAGTTTGGTTGTGATGCCTGTTACAAGCAAATAACCTGCCCCACTCACTATTATTCCAGTCTGGAGAATGAGCACTTGCTCGATACTTGGAGGTGGTTGATGGCAGCAGGCTGGGTGCAGCAGTGCCACTGGAACTGTTGTGTCAGGCAGCACTATAACACAAAAACACAGACAGCTCACCCTTACAGGTAAATGGTGGTCAGAGGGATGGAAAGACTTTGTCATGAGGGAGACAGAGTGAGCGATACTGGGTTGGTGCCAGTGGAGACCCTGATGCCATCCACTCCGGAACCCTCAGTGGCAAACACGACATTGGTCCTGCCCCACAATAGGACTTGGGGGCCCAGACAATCCACAGGAGCCGGCAAAGTGGGTTTGGCTCTCCCCTGCCTTCTTATTGGGCCGGGTCCTTCAAGTGGATACACATGCAGGTCTCCAGCTGTTGGTGTGTGCGACAATTCACCTCCGAAAAGTGGTTCTGTATGATAAACGCGAGCCTGGCCTCCCTGCAGCCTGAGCTGTGTGTCCACACAGCTGCCCTAGTGCACTGCCTCCCAACACATCAAGGTTAAACCAGTTCAGACCAGCCACGGGGGAGACGTAGTCAAAACTGACCAATTGGACTCGTGCGCTAAATGACCTAATCTGGTGGAGCCATGGATCCCGTGACCCCCCCGCCCCCCCCGCCCCATGCCTCAGAAGCAAATGACAGTGACAGCAACAGATTCTAAACCAGTGTCTGGAGAGGGTATCAGCACAGGCTGCACGTGAGGTGTCACAGCCTCATCAGTGCAAGCTTTGACCTTGATGCAAATCAGCAGTGTGAACAATAAGTGCCGAGCGAGTTTGTAAACTGGCTGCATGTTTTCTTTGGAGAAGGGAAAGTTGAGAGGAGAATCAATAGGCGTATTTGAAACTGAGAGAGGTCAGCACAGAGTAAATGGAAAAGCTGGCCCCGCTGGTGGACGGATCGAGACAGAGGAGGACACAGATTTAAGATAATTGGCAAAAGAAGCAATGGAGACATGAGGAAAAACTTTCTCACTCAGCGAGTGATTAGGATCTGTAATGTGCTGCCTGAGTGTGTGTGGTAGAGGCAGGTTCATTCGAGGGAATTGGATTATAATCTGAAAAGAGAGAATGTGCAGGGTTACAACAAGAAGGCAGGGGACTGGCACCATGTGCGGTGCTTATTTGGAGAGCCAGTGCAAACTTGATGGGCTGAATGGCTGCCTGTACTCTAACAATTGTGATGTTTTTTAAAAAAATTCTTTCATGAGAAATGGGTGTTGCTGGCTTGGCCAGCATTTATCGACACCTTTAACTACACCTGAGTAGGTGATGGTGAGCTGCAGCCTTGAACCGCTGCAGTCCCTTTGGTGTAGGTACACCCACAGTGCTGTTAGGAAGGGAGTTCCAGGATTTTGACCCAGCGACAGTGAAGGAACGGTGAAATATTTCCAAGTCAGGATGGTAACTGACTTGGAGGGGAACTTCCAGGTGGTGGTGCTCACATCTATCTGCTGCCCTTGTCCTTCCAGTTGGTAGAGGTCACAGGTTTGGAAGGTGCTGTCGAAGGAGCTGCTGAGTTGCTGCAGTGCATTTTGTAGATGGTACACACTGCTATGTGTCGGTGGTGGAGGGAGTGAATGTTTGTGGATGTGGTGCCAATCAAGTGGCTGCTTTGCCCTGGATAGTGTTGAACTTCTTGAGTGTTGGAGCTGCACTTGTCCAGGCAAGGAGAGAGCATTCCGTCACACTCCTGACTTGTGCCTTGTAGATGGTGGATGAGCTTTGGGGAGTCAGGAGGTGAGTTACTCGTCACAGAATTCCCAGCCTCTGACCTGCTCTTGTAGCCACAGTATTTATATGGCTGGTCCAGTTCAGTTTCTGGTCGATGGTAACCTCAAGAATGTTGATAGTGGGGGGAATTCAGTAGTGGTAATGCCATTGAATGTCAAAGAGTGATGGTTAGATTCTCTCTTGTTAGAGATGGCCATTGCCTGGCACTTGTATGGCAATTCTGATGCTGAGATAATTTAAGTTGCTGAAGGTTTTCTGCTCTCCGTACGACTTTAAGCTCCAGACCGTCTGTCATCCCGAGAAATATCTAACAAACTGTACTTAATCCTTTTCTGGCCATTCTCGTTCTCCAGCCCACTCTCTCCTCACACCCACCAACCCAATACAAGAAAGCTGTAAGTTAGAACTCGCTCTGATATCGTGTGCTGTGGCAAGGAGCTGCTTAGATATACAGGAATCAGGCAGCAATAAAAAGCACACGGGTCAGAGAGATTTAAACCCTCCCCAGATAACGAGACGTGTGAATAGCAAGCCATTCCAGCACTCTGCCAAACTGCAATGACTGAAGGGACGTTCACCAGTGAGATGGTGGCTCGGGGTCAAGGGGTCACGTTTGTTTTTGTGTCTGATTAGCTCAGCTCAGTGACTGGACGAGTTTCCGATGTTAGTAACCCCTGGAGCGGAAGTTGGATGTCTTTGCTGCAGGGAGTCTGTATGAATGGGACATTAGCAGCTTAAATTAACTGTTTAGCAATGAAGTGGCTTTTAATGCTGAGTGTCGCAGTGAATAATTTAACAAGCTTCATACTTTTGTGCTAGTTGAAGGTGGGACTGGAGGCTGAAACAGATCTGCCTGCATGTGTTTGTGCAGTGATTCATTAACTTCACTCTGAGCAGATGAGGCACCTCATTGAGGGAAAGATGTTCATTCGCTTTCGTTTGTTTTTCTGTTTGTCACTTGGCCTCTTCCCTCCTGTTTTTCTCTCGCTCTCGTCTGGAGGTACCGGTTACAACCCTGCAGAAACCACCTCTCCTCCTGACCTCTGTGTGGGCCCCCCCCCCCCCCCCCCAGGATGAGTCTGGCCTCCTCATGAAGGTATTCGACCAGTGACAGCATCGCAGCCAGACTAATCACCTGCCCCACCTGGAGTTGCTGCTCAGTGAGGTTACTAGAAGGTGTAAGACTAGAGTTGGGGACGGAAATCAGTCTGAAAGTTTTTAGGAGGCTTTTGAAAGCAACACCAGGTATAAGAGGGGTTTTTGGAGAGCAGTCAGGAACCATGGCTGGCTTTGCTCTGATGGGCCCCCCACTGTCTCACCGTTTGGGGGTCAGGGGTCACTAGGTTCTATTTTATTTTCGTCTTTGCTGTTCCACAGGTTCAAAAGACACATTCCCAGCACCTAACCGAAACTAGGGGCACAATCCGTCACATTTGCCATGTCCGTGCGTGTGCATCTAACAGCTCGAGCAGGTTGCAGAACTGTGTCACGCTATGCTGAGGGTCAGCGAATGACTAACTCCTTAGTAGCTTTAATAGGTGAGGGCAGATGCTAGGAAATGCTTGTTGCAGCATGTCAACCCTTCACCCCTGCCCCTCCCCAGCTTTTCTGTCATGAGAAGCTGAGCCAGATCAGCCAGGAGGGTCCAAAGTTTACTTTGGCCTTTGCTGAGTCAGCTGACCTGAGCTGGAATGCTGCCATTGCCCTCGGTCCACCCTGAGGCATTAGGGGGGGTGGGGGGGAGAGACCCGCCCGTGAGTCTCCCTCTCGATTGCCCTCTAGTAACTCACACAGGGAATTGCATCCACGTGGGAGTTGGATGTGAGCATGGTCAGGATCAGAGGTGATGAGCGCTGGACGGTCCATTAACCTGACGCTTCTGGCCAAGACTTGTTTGTGAAGAATGCTGTGCGATAGAGCCTGCATGTGGTGCAGAATGGCACAAAATCTATGATTGTCCCTCTGTCAAGGGGTCCCAGCAGCGTTGAGAATGTTGAGGTGAAGACTGGTAGCGTTGTCACAATGTGAACGAGAGTGCGCTGGTGCCTCACCTCCATGGAGTGCCATCTTGAGGTGAATTTCATTTCCAAGCTGTAGGTTATCATTAACTGTAGAGGTTCCTTTGTTTCTCAGTCGATCCAGGTTATTCTCTCCGTTTTGAAAATATTTTCTTAAAGACTTTTTAAAATTTCAGGGCAGGTTTTAATTGAATCCTGACTGACTTGAAAAATATTCCTTCCTTTGAGAGAATGTACTCCTTGGGGTAGTCACTTTTAGATAAGGACTGGAGAAGAGGTGGGATAGGAATCAGACCTCGCACCCTAAGATTTGAATTCAGGAAGGCAGGAAGCACAGGATGGAGTGCTGCACTATCAGATGTGCCATCTTTTGGGTAAGACAGAGGCAATGACTGGCCCCTCAAATGGATGCAAAAGATCCCATGCACAATGGCAAAGAGCTGGAAACTTCTCCCCAGTGTCCTGGCTAATATTGATCCTTCAATCACAGGAAGGTTACAGCACAGAACGAGGCCATTCAGCCCATTGGTCTGTGCCAGCTCTTGGAATGAGCAACGTGCCTAGTGCCATTCCACCACCACCTCCCCATGACCCTACACATTCTTCCTTTTCAGATAATCGAATTCCCTCTTGAATGCCTCGATTGAACCTGCCTCCACCACACTCAGGCAGCGCATTCCAGATCCTAACCACTTGCTGAGTGAAAAAGTTTTTCCTCATGTCTCCATTGCTTCTTTTGCAAACTACCTTAAAATCTGTGCCCTCTGATTCTTGATCTTTCCACCAATGGGAACAGTTTCTCCCTATCTACTCTGTGCAGACCCCTCATGATTTTGAATACTTTTATAAAATCTCCTCTCAACTAATATTTATCGCTTGATCAACATCCATTATCTGGTCATAGTTACATTCCTATTGGTGGAATCTTGCTCTGCACGATCTGGCTGCCATGCATCCTGCATTTGAACAGTGAATGCACTTTATTTTATAGAAAGAAAAGCCTTCACTGACTGTAAAGCACTTTCGGCTGCCCTGATATTGTAGAAGGCACATCATAAATGGAAGTCTTTACTTTCATTTAGTTTGGTGATGCTGTTCCTCCAGTGAGCTTTAATGGGGGGAAAATGCACCTCGAGGTATAATCCCAATAGCACTGGACTTGGGGCAGTGTGGGGAAATTAATACAAGTTGCCCTCTATAATTTACAGCCAGCACTATTCTGGCTTGCGTCGTACCAGTGACACACACTCTTTGTATAACTACCCCGGGGATAGGTACACTTCGATTTTGAATGCTGTCAATAATTAGTTGCCTGTTTTATGTTGAAGGAAACATAGAGATGGAACAGTAGAAACGTTAAGCTCTGTAATGTTAGTGTAGTAGGTAAAGAACTCGGGATGAAGTGGACCTTGTTAAAAGATTCACTCCTTCCCTTTTGGCTGTTTCATGCATAGAATCATGTCTTCACCTCGTCACTTTTTGGGATGTCTGAGGTGATCTTTCCCTGCTCTGTTCATTGTACCACTCTCCTGCCATTTCACTTCAATCTCTGTCAGTCATTGTCATTCATCATCTGCTGGGAGAAAGGGCTGATTCATTGCCCATGTGTTTACAGGATGCCAGGGTTGTGGCAGCCCATCTTGTTGCTTATTTTACAGAGACCCCAACGAATGAAGTGAATTTGTAAAAAGGTTTGGCTGCCAGTGGCTTGGCTTGTTGCTGCTACTGGTCCCTTGTTGTCTGTTGGGTGATGCAATATATTACCCTCCCATCCCTCCTGAATGTACTGCTTCTTGCAGGAGGCCATCTTCTTGAACACTCATAGCCTCCTAGGACCTTGGCCTGTATCTAGACAGTGAGCATTGCTGGATGATTTCATTATCTCTGAATATATTTCACTCTGCTCTCAGGAAGCGACTTTTTTTGTACACTTCGGTGCTCACAATTTTAATTGCTCCACTGCTGGTGGCTGTGCCTTTAGATGCCAGGGCCGCAAGTTCTGGACTTCTCTCTGCCTCTTTCACTTGTTCCTCTCTTTCCCTTTTTCTCTCTGTCCCACTGTCTTTGTCTTTCTTTCTCCCTCCCTCCGTCTGTCTTTCTTTCTCCCTCCCTCCCTCCGTCTGTCTTTCTTTCTCCCTCCCTCCCTCCCTCCGTCTGTCTTTCTTTCTCCCTCCCTCCCTCCCCCTCTCTGTCTGTCTTTTTCCCTCCCTCCCTCTGTCTTTCTCCCTCCCTCCCTCCCTCCCTCCCTCCCTCCCTCTGTCTGTCTTTCTCCCTCCCTCCCTCCCACTGTCTGTCTTTCTCCCTCCCTCCCTCTCTGTCTTTCTCCCTCCCTCCCTCTCTGTCTTTCTCCCTCCCTCCCTCTGTCTGTCTTTCTCCCTCCCTCCCTCCCTCTGTCTCTTTCTCCCTCCCTCCCTCCCTCTGTCTGTCTTCCTCCCTCCCTCCCTCCCTCTGTCTGTCTTTCTCCCTCCCTCCCTCCCTCCCTCTGTCTGTCTTTCTCCCTCCCTCCCTCCCTCTGTCTGTCTTTCTCCCTCCCTCCCTCCCTCTGTCTGTCTTTCTCCCTCCCTCCCTCCCTCTGTCCGTCTTTCTCCCTCCCTCCCTCCCTCTGTCCGTCTTTCTCCCTCCCTCCCTCCCTCTGTCTGTCTTTCTCCCTCCCTCCCTCTGTCTGTCTTTCTCCCCCCCCTCCCTCTGTCTGTCTTTCTCCCTCCCTCCCTCTGTCTGTCTTTCTCCCTCCCTCCCTCTCTCTGTCTTTCTCCCTCCCTCCCTCTCTCTGTCTTTCTCCCTCCCTCCCTCTGTCTGTCTTCCTCCCTCCCTCCCTCTGTCTGTCTTCCTCCCTCCCTCCCTCTGTCTGTCTTCCTCCCTCCCTCCCTCTGTCTGTCTTCCTCCCTCCCTCCCTCTGTCTGTCTTCCTCCCTCCCTCCCTCTGTCTGTCTTCCTCCCTCCCTCCCTCTGTCTGTCTTCCTCCCTCCCTCCCTCTGTCTGTCTTCCTCCCTCCCTCCCTCTGTCTGTCTTCCTCCCTCCCTCCCTCTGTCTGTCTTCCTCCCTCCCTCCCTCTGTCTGTCTGTCTTCCTCCCTCCCTCCCTCTGTCTGTCTGTCTTCCTCCCTCCCTCCCTCTGTCTGTCTGTCTTCCTCCCTCCCTCCCTCTGTCTGTCTGTCTTCCTCCCTCCCTCCCTCTGTCTGTCTGTCTTCCTCCCTCCCTCCCTCTGTCTGTCTGTCTTCCTCCTCCCTCCCTCTGTCTGTCTGTCTTCCTCCCTCCCTCCCTCTGTCTGTCTGTCTTCCTCCCTCCCTCCCTCTGTCTGTCTGTCTTCCTCCCTCCCTCCCTCTGTCTGTCTTCCTCCCTCCCTCCCTCTGTCTGTCTTCCTCCCTCCCTCCCTCTGTCTGTCTTCCTCCCTCCCTCCCTCTGTCTGTCTTCCTCCCTCCCTCCCTCTGTCTGTCTTCCTCCCTCCCTCCCTCTGTCTGTCTTCCTCCCTCCCTCCCTCCCTCTGTCTGTCTTCCTCCCTCTCTCCCTCCCTCTGTCTGTCTTCCTCCCTCCCTCCCTCCCTCTGTCTGTCTTCCTCCCTCCCTCCCTCCCTCTGTCTGTCTTCCTCCCTCCCTCTGTCTGTCTTCCTCCCTCCCTCCCTCCCTCTGTCTGTCTTCCTCCCTCCCTCCCTCTGTCTGTCTTCCTCCCTCCCTCCCTCCCTCTGTCTGTCTTCCTCCCTCCCTCCCTCCCTCTGTCTGTCTTCCTCCCTCCCTCCCTCCCTCTGTCTGTCTTCCTCCCTCCCTCTGTCTGTCTGTCTTCCTCCCTCCCTCTGTCTGTCTGTCTTCCTCCCTCCCTCTGTCTGTCTGTCTTCCACCCTCCCTCTGTCTGTCTGTCTTCCTCCCTCCCGCTGTCTGTCTTCCTCCCTCCCGCTGTCTGTCTTCCTCCCTCCCGCTGTCTGTCTTCCTCCCTCCCGCTGTCTGTCTTCCTCCCTCCCGCTGTCTGTCTTCCTCCCTCCCGCTGTCTGTCTTCCTCCCTCCCCGCTGTCTGTCTTCCTCCCTCCCGCTGTCTGTCTTCCTCCCTCCCGCTGTCTGTCTTCCTCCCTCCCGCTGTCTGTCTTCCTCCCCTCCCTCCCGCTGTCTGTCTTCCTCCCTCCCGCTGTCTGTCCCTCCCTCCTCCCTCTGTCTGTCTTCCTCCCTCTGTCTGTCTTCCTCCCTCCCCTGTCTGTCTTCCTCCCTCCCGCTGTCTGTCTTCCTCCCTCCCGCTGTCTGTCTTCCTCCCTCCCGCTGTCTGTCTTCCTCCTCCCGCTGTCTCTTCCTCCCTCCCGCTGTCTGTCCTTCCTCCCTCCCGCTGTCTGTCCCTCCCCCCTCCCGCTGTCTGTCTTCCTCCCTCCCTCCCCTGTCTGTCTTCCTCCCTCCCTCTGTCTGTCTTCCTCCCTCCCGCTGTCTGTCTTCCTCCCTCCTGTCTGTCTTCCTCCCTCTGTCTGTCTTCCTCCCTCCCGCTGTCTGTCTTCCTCCCTCCCTCCCGCTGTCTGTCTTCCTCCCTCCCTCCCGCTGTCTGTCTTCCTCCCTCCCGCTGTCTGTCTTCCTCCCTCCCTCCCGCTGTCTGTCTTCCTCCTCCCTCCGCTGTCTGTCTTCCTCCCTTCCCCTCCCGCTGTCTGTCTTCTCTCCCTCCCTCCCGCTGTCTGTCTTCCTCCCTCCCTCCCGCTGTCTGTCTTCCTCCCTCCTCCCGCTGTCTGTCTTCCTCCCTCCCTCCCGCTGTCTGTCTTCCTCCCTCCTCCGCTGTCTGTCTTCCTCCCTCCCTCCCGCTGTCTGTCTTCCTCCCTCCCTCCCGCTGTCTGTCTTCCTCCCTCCCTCCCGCTGTCTGTCTTCCTCCCTCCCTCCCGCTGTCTGTCTTCCTCCCTCCCTCCCGCTGTCTGTCTTCCTCCCTCCCTCCCGCTGTCTGTCTTCCTCCCTCCCTCCCGCTGTCTGTCTTCCTCCCTCCCTCCCGCTGTCTGTCTTCCTCCCTCCCTCCCGCTGTCTGTCTTCCTCCCTCCCTCCCGCTGTCTGTCTTCCTCCCTCCCTCCCTCCCGCTGTCTGTCTTCCTCCCTCCCTCCCGCTGTCTGTCTTCCTCCCTCCCTCCCGCTGTCTGTCTTCCTCCCTCCCTCCCGCTGTCTGTCTTCCTCCCTCCCTCCCTGTCTGTCTCCTCCTCCCTCCCGCTGTCTGTCTTCCTCCCTCCCTCCCGCTGTCTGTCTTCCTCCCCTCCCTCCCGCTGTCTGTCTTCCTCCCTCCTCCCGCTGTCTGTCTTCCTCCCTCCCTCCCGCTGTCTGTCTCCTCCCTCCCTCCCGCTGTCTGTCTTCCTCCCTCCCTCCCGCTGTCTGTCTTCCTCCCTCCCTCCCGCTGTCTGTCTTCCTCCCTCCCTCCTCCCGCTGTCTGTCTTCCTCCCTCCCTCCCGCTGTCTGTCTTCCTCCCTCCCTCCCGCTGTCTGTCTTCCTCCCTCCCTCCCGCTGTCTGTCTTCCTCCCTCCCTCCCGCTGTCTGTCTTCCTCCCTCCCTCCCGCTGTCTGTCTTCCTCCCTCCCTCCCGCTGTCTGTCTTCCTCCCTCCCTCCCGCTGTCTGTCTTCCTCCCTCCCTCCCGCTGTCTGTCTTCCTCCCTCCCTCCCGCTGTCTGTCTTCCTCCCTCCCTCCCGCTGTCTGTCTTCCTCCCTCCCTCCCGCTGTCTGTCTTCCTCCCTCCCTCCCGCTGTCTGTCTTCCTCCCTCCCTCCCGCTGTCTGTCTTCCTCCCTCCCTCCCGCTGTCTGTCTTCCTCCCTCCCTCCCGCTGTCTGTCTTCCTCCCTCCCTCCCGCTGTCTGTCTTCCTCCCTCCCTCCCGCTGTCTGTCTTCCTCCCTCCCTCCCGCTGTCTGTCTTCCTCCCTCCCTCCCGCTGTCTGTCTTCCTCCCTCCCTCCCGCTGTCTGTCTTCCTCCCTCCCTCCCGCTGTCTGTCTTCCTCCCTCCCTCCGCTGTCTGTCTTCCTCCCTCCCTCCCGCTGTCTGTCTTCCTCCCTCCCTCCCGCTGTCTGTCTTCCTCCCTCCCTCCCGCTGTCTGTCTTCCTCCCTCCCGCTGTCTGTCTTCCTCCCTCCCTCCGCTGTCTGTCTTCCTCCCTCCCTCTCCGCTGTCTGTCTTCTCCTCCCTCGCCCTCTCCGCTGTCTGTCTTCCTCCCTCCCTCACCGCTGTCTGTCTTCCTCCCTCCCTCCCGCTGTCTGTCTTCCTCCCTCCCTCCCGCTGTCTGTCTTCCTCCCTCCCTCCCGCTGTCTGTCTTCCTCCCTCCCTCCCGCTGTCTGTCTTCCTCCCTCCCTCCCGCTGTCTGTCTTCCTCCCTCCCTCCCGCTGTCTGTCTTCCTCCCTCCCTCCCGCTGTCTGTCTTCCTCCCTCCCTCCCGCTGTCTGTCTTCCTCCCTCCCTCCCGCTGTCTGTCTTCCTCCCTCCCTCCCGCTGTCTGTCTTCCTCCCTCCCTCCCGCTGTCTGTCTTCCTCCCTCCCTCCCGCTGTCTGTCTTCCTCCCTCCCTCCCGCTGTCTGTCTTCCTCCCTCCCTCCCGCTGTCTGTCTTCCTCCCTCCCTCCCGCTGTCCTGTCTTCCTCCCTCCCTCCCGCTGTCTGTCTTCCTCCCTCCCTCCCGCTGTCTGTCTTCCTCCCTCCCCGTCTCCCTCCCTCTGTCTGTCTTCCTCCCTCCCTCCCTCTGTCTGTCTTCCTCCCTCCCTCCCTCGTCTGTCTTCCTCCCTCCCTCCCTCTGTCTGTCTCCTCCCTCCCTCCTGTCTGTCTTCCTCCCTCCCTCCCTCTGTCTGTCTTCCTCCCTCCCTCCCTCTGTCTGTCTTCCTCCCTCCCTCCCTCTGTCTGTCTTCCTCCCTCCCTCCCTCTGTCTGTCTTCCTCCCTCCCTCCCTCTGTCTGTCTTCCTCCCTCCCTCCCTCTGTCTGTCTTCCTCCCTCCCTCCCTCTGTCTGTCTTCCTCCCTCCCTCCCTCTGTCTGTCTTCCTCCCTCCCTCCCTCTGTCTGTCTTCCTCCCTCCCTCCCTCTGTCTGTCTTCCTCCTCCCTCCCTCTGTCTGTCTTCCTCCCTCCCTCCCTCTGTCTGTCTCCCTCCCTCCCTCCCTCTGTCTGTCTCCCTCCCTCCCTCCCTCTGTCTGTCTCCCTCCCTCCCTCCCTCTGTCTGTCTCCCTCCCTCCCTCCCTCTGTCTGTCTCCCTCCCTCCCTCCCTCTGTCTGTCTTCCTCCCTCCCCTCCCTCTGTCTGTCTCCTCCCTCCCTCCCTCTGTCTGTCTTCCTCCCTCCCTCCCTCTGTCTGTCTTCCTCCCTCCCTCCCTCTGTCTGTCTTCCTCCCTCCCTCCCTCTGTCTGTCTTCCTCCCTCCCTCCCTCTGTCTGTCTTCCTCCCTCCCTCCCTCTGTCTGTCTTCCTCCCTCCCTCCCTCTGTCTGTCTTCCTCCCTCCCTCCCTCTGTCTGTCTTCCTCCCTCCCTCCCTCTGTCTGTCTTCCTCCCTCCCTCCCTCTGTCTGTCTTCCTCCCTCCCTCCCTCTGTCTGTCTTCCTCCCTCCCTCCCTCTGTCTGTCTTCCTCCCTCCCTCCCTCTGTCTGTCTTCCTCCCTCCCTCCCTCTGTCTGTCTTCCTCCCTCCCCCCCTCTGTCTGTCTTCCTCCCTCCCCCCCTCTGTCTGTCTTCCTCCCTCCCCCCCTCTGTCTGTCTTCCTCCCTCCCCCCCTCTGTCTGTCTTCCTCCCTCCCCCCCTCTGTCTGTCTTCCTCCCTCCCCCCCTCTGTCTGTCTTCCTCCCTCCCCCCCCTCTGTCTGTCTTCCTCCCTCCCCCCCTCTGTCTGTCTTCCTCCCTCCCCCCCTCTGTCTGTCTTCCTCCCTCCCTCCCTCTGTCTGTCTTCCTCCCTCCCTCCCTCTGTCTGTCTTCCTCCCTCCCTCCCTCTGTCTGTCTTCCTCCCTCCCTCCCTCTGTCTGTCTTCCTCCCTCCCTCCCTCTGTCTGTCTTCCTCCCTCCCTCCCTCTGTCTGTCTTCCTCCCTCCCTCCCTCTGTCTGTCTTCCCTCCCTCCCTCCCTCTGTCTGTCTTCCTCCCTCCCTCCCTCTGTCTGTCTTCCCTCCCTCCCTCCCTCTGTCTGTCTTCCTCCCTCCCTCCCTCTGTCTGTCTTCCTCCCTCCCTCCCTCTGTCTGTCTTCCTCCCCCTCCCTCCCTCTGTCTGTCTTCCTCCCTCCCTCCCTCCCTCTGTCTGTCTTCCTCCCTCCCTCCCTCCCTCTGTCTGTCTTCCTCCCTCCCTCCCTCCCTCTGTCTGTCTTCCTCCCTCCCTCCCTCCCTCTGTCTGTCTTCCTCCCTCCCTCCCTCCCTCTGTCTGTCTTCCTCCCTCCCTCCCTCCCTCTGTCTGTCTTCCTCCCTCCCTCCCTCCCTCTGTCTGTCTTCCTCCCTCCCTCCCTCCCTCTGTCTGTCTTCCTCCCTCCCTCCCTCCCTCTGTCTGTCTTCCTCCCTCCCTCCCTCTGTCTGTCTTCCTCCCTCCCTCCCTCCCTCTGTCTGTCTTCCTCCCTCCCTCCCTCTGTCTGTCTTCCTCCCTCCCTCCCTCTGTCTGTCTTCCTCCCTCCCTCCCTCTGTCTGTCTTCCTCCCTCCCTCCCTCTGTCTGTCTTCCTCCCTCCCTCCCTCTGTCTGTCTTCCTCCCTCCCTCCCTCTGTCTGTCTTCCTCCCTCCCTCCCTCTGTCTGTCTTCCTCCCTCCCTCCCTCTGTCTGTCTTCCTCCCTCCCTCCCTCTGTCTGTCTTCCTCCCTCCCTCCCTCTGTCTGTCTTCCTCCCTCCCTCCCTCTGTCTGTCTTCCTCCCTCCCTCCCTCTGTCTGTCTTCCTCCCTCCCTCCCTCTGTCTGTCTTCCTCCCTCCCTCCCTCTGTCTGTCTTCCTCCCTCCCTCCCTCTGTCTGTCTTCCTCCCTCCCTCCCTCTGTCTGTCTTCCTCCCTCCCTCCCTCCCTCTGTCTGTCTCCCTCCCTCCCTCCCTCCCTCCCTCTGTCTGTCTCCCTCCCTCCCTCCCTCTGTCTGTCTCCCTCCCTCCCTTCCTCCCTCTGTCTGTCTCCCTCCCTCCCTCCCTCCCTCTGTCTGTCTTCCTCCCTCCCTCCCTCCCTCTGTCTGTCTTCCTCCCTCCCTCCCTCCCTCTGTCTGTCTTCCTCCCTCCCTCCCTCCCTCTGTCTGTCTTCCTCCCTCCCTCCCTCCCTCTGTCTGTCTTCCTCCCTCCCTCCCTCCCTCTGTCTGTCTTCCTCCCTCCCTCCCTCCCTCTGTCTGTCTTCCTCCCTCCCTCCCTCCCTCTGTCTGTCTTCCTCCCTCCCTCCCTCCCTCTGTCTGTCTTCCTCCCTCCCTCCCTCCCTCTGTCTGTCTTCCTCCCTCCCTCCCTCCCTCTGTCTGTCTTCCTCCCTCCCTCCCTCCCTCTGTCTGTCTTCCTCCCTCCCTCCCTCCCTCTGTCTGTCTCCCTCCCTCCCTCCCTCCCTCTGTCTGTCTTCCTCCCTCCCTCCCTCCCTCTGTCTGTCTTCCTCCCTCCCTCCCTCCCTCTGTCTGTCTCCTCCCTCCCTCCCTCCCTCTGTCTGTCTCCTCCCTCCCTCCCTCCCTCTGTCTGTCTCCCTCCCTCCCTCCCTCTGTCTGTCTGTCTCCCTCCCTCCCTCCCTCCCTCTGTCTGTCTGTCTTCCTCCCTCCCTCCCTCCCTCTGTCTGTCTGTCTTCCTCCCTCCCTCCCTCTGTCTGTCTGTCTTCCTCCCTCCCTCCCTCTGTCTGTCTGTCTTCCTCCCTCCCTCCCTCTGTCTGTCTGTCTTCCTCCCTCCCTCCCTCTCTCCCTCCCTCCCTCCGTCCGTCTGTCTGTCTACCTCCCTCCCTCCCTCCCTCTGTCTGTCTTCCTCCCTCCCTCCCTCCCTCTGTCTGTCTTCCTCTGTCTGTCTGTCTTCCTCTGTCTGTCTGTCTTCCTCTGTCTGTCTGTCTTCCTCTGTCTGTCTGTCTTCCTCTGTCTGTCTGTCTTCCTCTGTCTGTCTGTCTTCCTCTGTCTGTCTGTCTTCCTCCCTCCCTCCCTCCCTCCCTCCCTCCCTCCCTCCCTCCCTCCGTCCGTCCGTCCGTCCGTCCGTCCGTCCGTCCGTCCGTCTGTCTACCTCCCTCCCTCTGTCTGTCTTCCTCCCTCCCTCCCTCTGTCTGTCTTCCTCCCTCCCTCCCTCCCTCTGTCTGTCTTCCTCCCTCCCTCCCTCTGTCTGTCTTCCTCCCTCCCTCCCTCTGTCTGTCTTCCTCCCTCCCTCCCTGTCTGTCTTCCTCCCTCCCTCCCTCCCTCTGTCTGTCTTCCTCCCTCCCTCTGTCTGTCTTCCTCTCACCTTCCCCCCCTTTGTCTTTCTCCCTCCCTCCCTCTCTATCGTCTGTCTTCCTCCCTCCCTCCCTCCCTCCCTCTGTCTTTCTCCCTCCCTCTCTCCCTGTCTCTCTTTCTCCCTCTGCCTTTTTTCCTGCTCTTTTCTCTCTCTCCCTCTTTTTTGCCCTTGTGTGCCCTTGCTCTCTAAGAAAATCCTTCAAACCAGCTTTCTGCCCAAGTCTTTGGTCTTCTGATCTAATATCTCCCCAGTGTCTCGGCTGTTTTTTTATTCATTCATGGGATCTGGGCTTCGCTGGCTGGGCCAGCATTTATTGCCCATCCCTAGTTGCCCTTGAGAAGGTGCTGGTGAGCTGCCTTCTTGAACCGCTGCAGTCCCTGTGGTGTAGGTACACCCACAGTGCTGTTAGGGAGGGAGTTCCAGGATTTTGACCCAATGACAGTGAAGGATCGGCCGATATATTTCCAAGTATGACTGTATCATACTTTCTTTTAAAATGCTCCTGTGAAATGCCTTGAGATGTTTCATTAGGTTAAAGGTGCTGTATAAAGAGAAGTCATTGTGTGTGTTGCTTCCTGCAACTGCTCTTCAATGTGTAGCCCAGGTAGAGCTAAGACCCACTGGGACAGTACTGCACCACAATTGGTAAGAATAGGGGAGGTTGTAAGGGAGCTGTGGTTAATCAGTGCCAAACTTGACTTTTAAACACCTACAGATTGGAAGAGGGTGGACAGGAAGGATGAGGGAGGTGAGACACTACAGATTTGAGATCACGGGGGATTACAGTAGGAAATAATGCTGCTCTGCTGTGTACCTTGGATCTTCTCTAATGCTCTGATGTTAACGCGAGGCCTCATTCTTTCTCATTCCCATGTGCCAGCCCTGGCTCAGTGGGTAATACTGTCACCTCTGAGTCAGCAGGTTGTGGGCACAAGTCCCACTCCAGAGACTTGAGCACTCAGTCTAGGCTGGCATTCCCAGTGCAGTACTGAGAGAGTGCTGCACAGTGTTTCGAATGAGATGTTAAACCCAAGGTGGATGTATAAGATCTCATAATGGCACTATTTTGAAGAAGAGCTGGGCGTGGGTTTTCTCCCTGGTGCCCTGCTGATATTTATTGCTCAATGCACAAGAGGAGAAAGGGGCTGTCTGGTCATTATCAGGTGATTCTTCATATGGGAGCTTCCTGTGTATAAATGAGCTGCTGCATTTCCTGCAACATTGACTACGCCTCAAGTAGTACTTCATTGGCTATAAGGCGCTTTGGGACATCCTGAGGTTTATGAAAAGTATGATATGAAGGCAAGTCTTTTCACTGCCCAGTTCTTGAGCCGATTGACTAATAAGAAACATGAAGCCCAATGGATTGCCTCACAACTGCTGTGTGTGTTGGGGCTGGGGGCGGAGGGGAGGGGAGAAGATGGGGGAGGGGGCGGTGGGGTGGTGAAACTGTCTAGTGCCCTCAGCAACGTGCAAGCGTCTTGCGCATATTTGCCTAATTCTGTGGCAGATTTTTTTGCTAAAGGACTTGAAACAGCTCTTGAATCATACACAAGGCTAATGGAAGCCGCAAACTGATGGTGGGGGAGACCTCCAGTCCCTGCGCCCCCAACTCCCCATCCCTCCCCTCAACAGAAAAGCTTGTAGGCTGCTGTGACCTGGATTTGTTTTGCCTTCCCAGTGGTTTCAATGTGCTCTAGTTTGGAAAGACTATGAAGCTGTGTGTGAATTATTTGTGACAGGCATGTCATAATATCTGGAGTAGATTTTCCTTGCCTGGAATGGACTGGTATCCTTTCGTGTTCTGTGTGTTTCTTATCCCTTTTATTTTTTTTCAGAAAGAATATCTTATTTTCTTTGTGTGTCTGATGGGGTGGGTGAGGGGGGCGGTGGGGTGTGGTGGAGGTTGGGAAGGGAGAAAAGGTGCCTTTTTAATTGGGGCTTATTGTTTGGATCGAACAGGATGTTTTCAGGGTGGGGGTGTGTGTGTGTGTGTGTGCGGTGGGGGGGGGAGTGGGGGGGGGTGTGGGTGCGGTGGTGGGGGGGTGGTTGTTGGTGTTTCCATAGAAGGGAAAGGTTAGAAGCATCAGGCAAGGTAAGCAGGCAGCCTCTTCCAAGGTAGCCTGAGGTCCTAGTTGTTTGTGTATTTGAGAGAAAGGGATAGCCCACGTGACTTACTACACACACACACACACACACACACACACACACACACACACACACACACACACACACACACAGAGCAATAAACAACTTGGAATAGTCACATGGGCTCCAGCAGCAGGGCTGTGCCCAGAGAGGGTTAGGGGCCTCTTGGTAGAGGGGGAGGTAGAAAAACAACTTCAGTATGTCTCTGTGCGCTCGTGTGTGTGTGAGAGAGAGAGTGTACGTTACCTACAAACACTCTCACATCCTTGCTACCAAAACAAATTAGCCCTTAATCGAGACCAATGAAACTTAACAATGATCTGTGGGACGCATTAAAGCTGAGCGGTTCTGTGTACAATTATCTGAGCTGCTTGCTACAGCAAAACATCTCCGTGCACTCAATGTCTGGGTCAGTTGAAGTCAATCTGCATGTTATAAAAATTCCACCCGCAAATCAATTGGGGAGGGGGGTGGGTGAGGGGGTGGGGTGGGGGGAGGGGCCGTCACTCGATGAGAGCCTTTCTTTCTCTCTCTCTCTCTCTCTCTATTTTAAAAGGGGAAGGGGAGGTTGAAATGCGGATGATTCCCCAGAATGGTCACAAAAGCATCAAAGAAACGAAAGGCTGTTTTTTTTTTCTCTGAAAGGCGGTTTGGGGGTAGGGGAGGGGGAGGGGGTTGTGGTTGGTGGGGGAGTGAAAGTCCAGTGTCTACAGGAACCGAACAGAAGGTAACTGTGATTCAGCCTGCAAACATTTGGGGGTGGATGGGAGGCCTCTTGCTGAGGAGTGGTGGCCTTGGAAGGTGAAAAACAACCTTAGTCCTGATAGCTTTGAAGAGATGGCTGTGCTGGCTTCCCCTCTGTTAACCCTTCATGCTAAAAGGACAAATTGTACAAATTGAAACTCAGTTATTTCCTGCCCCCTTTGCAGATTTTAATTCTGTTCTGATATTAAATTTCCTCAACTGCTTGCGAATCTGTCTGGTAAAAACTGTCTCGTTGTTTTGCTACATGTGCAAGTTAAGTATTGTCCATTACGACTTCACCCACAGTGACCCCCAAGATTTTTAATTTCACATTTTCATTTGATCCCTTGTCACTGGGAACAAAGATAAGATTAGCATTTGTGTGCAGAGTCTTAACTACGCCTCAGTGTTTCACACAGAGTGAATGATTTAGAAATGCAGTTAGTGTGTAGTGGAAAATGAGGAGAGAATTGAGAGCATGACTTTCCTCTGAAGCCAAGTAGGTTGGGGGAGATTTATTAAGGTTTCTAAAGTTAGGAAAGGTTTTGATTGAGTGAATAGGAAACAACTGTTCCCTTTCTGGGGAAGCCAGTGATAAAGGGTCATCACTATAAAAATCGTCACTGAGAACTATGGGATAGATGAGAAATTTCTTGACTGCGAGGTATCTTAGAGCGTTGTAAGCATTACAAGGGAGGGGTTGTGGCAGAATGTATTGTACCTCTTACAGGAAAATCGAGTAAATATTTAAAGAATATTTAAAGGAAAACATTTTAAAGTAAATATTTGAAGAAAAGATTCAGGAAGTCTGGGAGAGCATGGGGATTAGATTGGATTGATAGGCAGTGGGGAAGGATCAGGATATTGGGAATGCTTTGGACTGATGCAGCACGAAGGGGAGGGAATTGGGCAGTGGCTCCAGTTTTGGATAGCTCTAGCAAAGAGACAGCAAATACACGATGGGCTGAAAGGCCTGAGCTTCTCTGGTTGGCAGAAATGGAAGTCGCTTGTTCGCAGCAGGATTCAGTGAGGGACTGAGAACTTTTTAATCTACGGTTGGTCAGGGTTCATTGCTGCTCTCCAAGTAGTCCTTCAGCATCCACTGGAAACATGCCTTGTCCTGCAGTGTCAGCCTAGATTGCGAGTACGAATCCTGGTATAGCACTTGAATCCCAACCTCCCCACAACCCTTATAGTGAGAAGGATTGAGAGCTTCGTCAAGTGGACTGGAGTTATACCATGTGCGGATACAGCTAAAAGAAATGCTTCTGCTCTGAATCTTTCACATACTGAAAGGCTTCACTTTCAAAGAGGTTCTTTGAAATAAAATCCCTCCTGCATTTTATTAATTGAAGATGCTTACACTACTGGAGTAAAGCTAACAACAGATACCCCTTTTTTCTCTCTGTCAGACCCAATACTTATTTGAAACTGGGAGCGCTCAGCATGGTAAATCTTGGACCCACGATACTGGGGTTCTCCTTGTTGATCTGGTCCTGCAGCATTATGGTGGGAAGCTTGTCGTCTCCATCTCTACTCCAGTATAGCAAATGAGGCCATTTGGCCCATCATTCCTGTGTCAGCTGTTTGAAGAAACCGTGTCCCCCGCCCCCACAACCCTGCCAGTTAGCCCTCTTCAAATACATGCTCAGTTACCCATTAAAAGTTCTTATCGTGGGATCGGATCTCTATTGTAATGCGCTGCCCAGAAGCTGAGTGCAACACGCAGTAGAACCTGCAAGGTTTCCAAGCTTTATTTCCGTTCGAGCAGAGATCCGTGACTCTTGGTGCTGTTCCTACTGAGTGTGGAAGTCTGCTGACAAAGTTGGGTTAAGAGACAGAGCATGTGACCCAGTAAAATGGCCACTACCTGAGTTGCTGAGATTCCCCCTCTATTATCCTGCAGGAAACCATCACTGGGTGTACTGCAGTACCACTGTCGTCGACCTATTCTTCCCGTTTAAAAGCACCGCAGTCTTTGTACAATCTTAACCCACGTAGCAAGCTGCTATTGGCTTCTCTAAAGGTGGAGAAGTCACCAGTTATCAAAGCAAAATGCTGCAGATGCTGGAGATCTGAAGTGAAAGCAAAGTGCTGGAAAAAAGCAGCAAGCCTGGCATTGTCATTGGAGAGAGAAACAGTCAATGTTTCAAACGTTTCTGAAGAAATCATGTTGGATTCAATGTTAACTCTGTCGCTAGGTAGTAATCAACTCTGCCCAAGGTCACCAGTAATCCAGAGTCCCAGGCTAATGCTCTGGGGACACTGGTTCAAATCCCACCACGGCAGCTGGTGGAATTTAAATTCAATTAATAAAATCTGGAATTGAAATCTAGTCTCCGTAATGGTGACTGAGAAACTGTCAATTGTTGCAAAAGCCTATCTGGTTCATTAATATCCTCTTAGGGAAGGAAATCTGCCATCCTTAACCGGTCTAGCCTACATGTGACTCCAGAACCACAGCAATGTGCTTGACTATTAACTGCCCCCTGAAATGGCCGAGCAAGGCACTCAGTTCAAGGGCAATTAGGGATGGGCAACAAATGCTGGCCTTACCAGTGACACCCACATCCCATGGAAGAATAAAATTAAAAAATGCCATTTTAAATTTCCTCTTTTGAAATGCTTCCCCTGTAAAAGCTGTTACAGATTCTGCTATAGCTGCACACACACACACACACACGCACACACGCACACACGCACACACGCACACACGCACACACACACACACACACACACACACACACACACTCCTAACAGCTCTCTGAAATGTAAAAAAAAAAATCAAATTCTCCAAATTTCTCCCTCTGTTGGGAGATAAATCGATGGTCCTCCAATTACTGTCTTACTGATCAGGGGAAATAGTTGTCCCCAGTTTGCCTCGTCAAAACCATTCATCAATTTGGACCTCTCCATCGGACCTCCTCTTAACCTTTGCTCTAATGAGAGGCGGCCCAGTTTCTCCAACATCCCATAACCCAAGCCCCTTGTCCCTGGCGTGGTTTTCGTAAATCACGTCATTGGCCGTGATCTTGTCGGGAAAAGAGGATCGTTCTTTGTGTGCCGTGTTGCTATTCTTCCCTCAAATCGTTTTGTTACTTAATTCTATAAGAAATTATGCAATTTCTCACAACGCTGAACGACACCTGCTTTCTAGGCTGTGCAGGCTATTCCTAGAGGTGAACTTTTCAGAGTTGCTAAGGCTCCTGGTTTTTACTGGATCCTCTTGGAGATGAAGACAGGGAATGCTGGAAACACTCAGCAGGCCAGGAAGGACCTGGAGAGAGAGAAAAACATTGGACTTGTTAGGTGGGTCACTTCTCCTTTGAGCAGATCTGTTAAGTTCTGGAACGTCCAGCTCTAAGCTTCTGCTTCCACAGCTTTTACTTGTCCTATTGAGTCTCCGCAGCAATTCCTGACTGTCAACATTTACTCGTTTTTTGATTTATCAGGAAATTTTGAATGCTGCTGAAAAGCGAGACGTGTTACCGAATCTTTTCGTCTTGCACTCATCAGGACAAATGCAAGAATGCCAAATTTCAAACTATCACAACAGTTTATATGAGAGGAGAAAATAGGTGCTGATTGGTTGGCAAGTTGATTCTGATTGGCTGAGGAAATTCCATGTTAGAATTGTATTTTTTGGGTATTTTTCTGTAAATTTTGCATCAAAATCAGGTTCTTCCTCTTCCAGTTTTGCTGAAATCCTAATGACAGAATCATACAGTGTTTACTCTTTTCTCCAAAGGAAATGTGTTCACTGTGGTCCTCTGTGAATCTGGAGTACAGTGTGCTGTTTATAGCTATTGGTAAGGGTATACTGGGACTGATCGATAGGACTTGCACTTATTTGAATCTCAATATCTCAGGGAACATGTTTAAGGAGGAGGGGGGTGGGTACATGAGTCTGTTGAGCAAGCTGGCACAGATGTGGGATTTACTGCCTCATGCCTTTGTCTTAACACCATGATGCAGCTCATGTTTCTAGCACCTTTAACTGAGTAAAATGTCCCAAGGTGTGTCACATGAGCCATTGAAGGACATATTGGGACAGGTGACCACAAGCCTGGTCAAAGCGGTCGTCTTAAAGGAAGAGAGAGAGAGGCAGAAAGGTTTAGGGAGGGATCTCCTGAATCTGTACATTGACATTAGGTGTCAGCTACAGTGTCCCTCCATGGTGGAATAGCCTTTTGACACTCATTGAACACCGTGGGTTCGGACATAAAGAATGGCTGTGAGGAAGGTACCAGATGGTAACCCAGCACCCTTCGAACTCCGATCCAGCAAGGCTGAAGGAGGGGTGAAAATTGTCTCTCCAAAATAGCCAGCTGTGTAATCGGGACATAACTTGGGAAAGAAAGGATGTACTGGCACAAATCTATCCTGTTTTAAATATTCATTCACAAAACAAAATGTAACCCCTTGTGCAGCGCTGATTCCCAACGCCGCCTCACCCTCCTTTTAAAATTGCCTTGCAACCTGGCAGAGTGAAGATTGGGCATGGAGCTGTGACTATGCCTTATTGAGCTCTCTTGATGCAATCAGAATAGAGGAAGATTGGGGGAATAATGTTATCTGACACACTGCAAAAGGTCATTTTTTAAAAAAGCAGCAAGCGATTGTTTCCACTTGCAGGGACCTTGAAGGTTGAAAGGTTGCAGCAAGTAACTGGACTTTGTTCTGAAGCAACTCACCAAACCTCCTTTGGAAGCACCTTCCAAAACGGCAACTCTACCATCTAGAAGGACAAGGGCAGCAGATACATGGGAACACCACCATCTGGAAGTTCCCCTCCAAGTCACTCACCATCTTAACTTGGAAATATATCACTGTTCCTTCACTGTTGCTGGGTCAAAATCCTGGAACTCCCTCCCTAACAACACTGTGGGTGTACCCACACCACATGGACTGCAGCGGTTCAAGAAGGCAGCTCACCACTTCTCAAGGGGCAATTAGGGATGGGCAATAAACACTGGCCCAGGCAATGAAGTCCACATCCTGTAAAAATGTATTAAAAAAACCTTTAATATTTTCTTCTCTTTCTCTCATTCTTTCTTTTTCTTTCCTTCTTCCCTCTTTCTCTTTTTTCTTGTACCTTTCTTTCTCTTTTTCTCCCTCTCTCCCTTTCTCGCTTCCTCATCATTCTTTCTCTCTGCTTGTGTGTATGTTTGTCTCTCTCTTTCTTTTATTTCCATTTTACATTCCTTTTTCTTAAATTTTTATCCCTTTCTCCATTTGCACCATCTCTTTTTCTTGCTCCTTCCCCCACATTTTTCTTTTTGGCGGAGATGGGATTTGCTGACCATTTCAGAGCAACATATAGATCGGCAGTGTGTGGGATTATAGCATATAGATCAGCAGTGTGTGGGATTATAGCGTACAGATCGGCAGTGTGTGGGATTATAGCGTACAGATCGGCAGTGTGTGGGATTATAGCGTACAGATCGGCAGTGTGTGGGATTATAGCGTACAGATCGGCAGTGTGTGGGATTATAGCGTACAGATCGGCAGTGTGTGGGATTATAGCGTACAGATCGGCAGTGTGTGGGATTATAGCGTACAGATCGGCAGTGTGTGGGATTATAGCGTACAGATCGGCAGTGTGTGGGATTATAGCGTACAGATCGGCAGTGTGTGGGATTATAGCGTACAGATCGGCAGTGTGTGGGATTATAGCGTACAGATCGGCAGTGTGTGGGATTATAGCGTACAGATCGGCAGTGTGTGGGATTACAGCGTACAGATCGGCAGTGTGTGGGATTATAGCGTACAGATCGGCAGTGTGTGGGATTATAGCGTACAGATCGGCAGTGTGTGGGATTATAGCGTACAGATCGGCAGTGTGTGGGATTATAGCGTACAGATCGGCAGTGTGTGGGATTATAGCGTACAGATCGGCAGTGTGTGGGATTATAGCGTACAGATCGGCAGTGTGTGGGATTATAGCGTACAGATCGGCAGTGTGTGGGATTATAGCGTACAGATCGGCAGTGTGTGGGATTATAGCGTACAGATCGGCAGTGTGTGGGATTATAGCGTACAGATCGGCAGTGTGTGGGATTATAGCGTACAGATCGGCAGTGTGTGGGATTATAGCGTACAGATCGGCAGTGTGTGGGATTATAGCGTACAGATCGGCAGTGTGTGGGATTATAGCGTACAGATCGGCAGTGTGTGGGATTATAGCGTACAGATCGGCAGTGTGTGGGATTATAGCGTACAGATCGGCAGTGTGTGGGATTATAGCGTACAGATCGGCAGTGTGTGGGATTATAGCGTACAGATCGGCAGTGTGTGGGATTATAGCGTACAGATCGGCAGTGTGTGGGATTATAGCGTACAGATCGGCAGTGTGTGGGATTATAGCGTACAGATCGGCAGTGTGTGGGATTATAGCGTACAGATCGGCAGTGTGTGGGATTATAGCGTACAGATCGGCAGTGTGTGGGATTATAGCGTACAGATCGGCAGTGTGTGGGATTATAGCGTACAGATCGGCAGTGTGTGGGATTACAGCGTACAGATCGGCAGTGTGTGGGGTTACAGCGTACAGATCGGCAGTGTGTGGGGTTACAGCGTACAGATCGGCAGTGTGTGGGGTTACAGCGTACAGATCGGCAGTGTGTGGGGTTACAGCGTACAGATCGGCAGTGTGTGGGGTTACAGCGTACAGATGGGCAGTGTGTGGGGTTACAGCGTACAGATGGGCAGTGTGTGGGGTTACAGCGTACAGATGGGCAGTGTGTGGGGTTACAGCGTACAGATGGGCAGTGTGTGGGGTTACAGCGTACAGATGGGCAGTGTGTGGGGTTACAGCGTACAGATGGGCAGTGTGTGGGGTTACAGCGTACAGATGGGCAGTGTGTGGGGTTACAGCGTACAGATGGGCAGTGTGTGGGGTTACAGCGTGTAGATGGGCAGTGTGTGGGGTTACAGCGTGTAGATGGGCAGTGTGTGGGGTTACAGCGTGTAGATGGGCAGTGTGTGGGGTTACAGCGTGTAGATGGGCAGTGTGTGGGGTTACAGCGTGTAGATGGGCAGTGTGTGGGGTTACAGCGTGTAGATGGGCAGTGTGTGGGGTTACAGCGTGTAGATGGGCAGTGTGTGGGGTTACAGCGTGTAGATGGGCAGTGTGTGGGGTTACAGCGTGTAGATGGGCAGTGTGTGGGGTTACAGCGTGTAGATGGGCAGTGTGTGGGGTTACAGCGTACAGATGGGCAGTGTGTGGGGTTACAGCGTACAGATGGTCAGTGTGTGGGGTTACAGCGTACAGATGGTCAGTGTGTGGGGTTACAGCGTACAGATGGGCAGTGTGTGGGGTTACAGCGTACAGATGGGCAGTGTGTGGGGTTACAGCGTACAGATGGGCAGTGTGTGGGGTTACAGCGTACAGATGGGCAGTGTGTGGGGTTACAGCGTACAGATGGGCAGTGTGTGGGGTTACAGCGTACAGATGGGCAGTGTGTGGGGTTACAGCGTACAGATGGGCAGTGTGTGGGGTTACCATGTCAAAGGGTTTTTGTTGTGGAATGCTGTATTTCACTATCCCTCTTTGCACATTCAGCTCGCCAGTTTAAATTCTAACCTGAATCGCATTATAGAAATTCCTTTCCGGGCACTTACACTGAGTAGCAGGAATGAGGAATAATTTCTTCTGGAGCCTTTGCTTGAAGAACAAAGGGATTGCAAGGACCCGCTCCATTTTCATGTTGCAAAAATATGTTGATTAGCTGATTTAATGTGAGGAAGTTTTGGCTCCTCCTCCTCTCCAGGCAGTTTTGAACAAACAATGGTAGACCTTGGAGGAAAGCCTCCTTCGACAGCACCTTCCAAACCCATGACCACTACCAACTAGAAGGGCAAGGGCAGCAGACACATGGAAACACCATCACCTGGAAGTTCCTCTCCAAGCCACTCACCACCCTGACTTGGTAATATATCACTATCCCTTCACTGTCACTGGGTCAAAGTCCTGGAGCTCCCTAACAACACTATGCGATCTACCTACACCACAGGGACTGCAGCGGTTCAAGAAGGCCGCTCATCTCTCAAGGGCAATTAGGAATGGGCAATAAATGCTTGCCTAGCCAACGACACCCACATCCTGTGAGAAAATTGAAGAAAAGCACCACATGATTTTGGATATTGCTGGAGATGTTCGATGAAAAATGTAATTAGCCGGTGAGTTTTGCACAGCAACAGCTTGAATTTATGTGGCGCCTGTATTGCACTAAAACAGCCCAACACTGGTAAAAATGATCAAAGCAATCAAATTGAGCCATGTGAGGGCAGATAGCCAAAAACAATGATGGCACGTTGAAAATCGGGCATGAGCAGGAGGCCAGAATTGGGGGAAGCTTGGTTATCTCGAATGTTTGTAGGCCTGGAGGAGGTTAGGGCGATTGAGAGGACGATAAGATCTTGTTAAGTTTTCAGAAGAGTGAAATGCCCAGCTAAGCAAGCATTGTCATGGACTCGCCCAGACGTCACTGCAAACAATTCGGGAGAACTGTCATAGAGGAATGGAGAAAAGCGTTTAAAATTCTTTATAAACTGATTTCCAAAAG
Source organism: Carcharodon carcharias (assembly GCF_017639515.1). Lineage (NCBI taxonomy): Eukaryota > Metazoa > Chordata > Chondrichthyes > Lamniformes > Lamnidae > Carcharodon > Carcharodon carcharias. Next base: position 7,176,611 of record NC_054498.1, read on the forward strand.
TCTGCAAAGTATGGGGGAAAGAGACAGGTGATCACATGATGAAACCTCCAGAAAGAAACCAGCTTTTGACTCCATTTCCTCGAGGCCAGACTCTTGCCGCTGCGTCGCAAGGTTCCTGGGCTCAAGTCCCACTTCAGGGCTTGAACACAAAAATCTCCGCTGACGCTCAGCGCAGTACTGAGGGAGTGCCGCACTGTCGGAGATGCCGCCATTTAGATGAGACGTTAAACCGAGGCCCCGTCTGCCGGCTCAGGTGGATTTAAAAGACACCGCGGCACTATTTTCAACAAGAGCAGGGCAGATATCCCCGGTGTCCTGGCCAATGTTTATCCCTCAATCAGCATCACGCGGTCTCATTGCTGTTTGAGATCTTGCTGTGCGCAAATTGGCTGCCGCATTTCCTACGTTACAACAGTGACTACACTTCAAAAAAGTACCTAATTGGCTTTGAAATGCTTCGAGCTGCCCAGCGGTTGGTGAAAGTGCTTTTTGAATGCAAGTTCTTTTTTTTTTCCCTTGAGAAAAAGTTTGGCAACTCTAAATTTCACTGACCAGTAAGGTCCAAAGTCTTGGACCATAACCTGTGCTGAGCTGTTGACGAGGGATTATATAAATCTAATTCCTTGCAGCCAATAAAAAGTGCCCAGCTGTCATCTCTTTAATGAGAAGCCTGAAGGTCTTTTGCAATCTTCAGGAAAAGAACGCCTTAAATTGCTATGATTGTGTTTTTTGGTTGGGATCGGAATGTGTAAATCGCTCAGTACAGCGCCTGATACCTCTGAGTGCTGTACTGCCTCAGCCTGGGGTGAAGCAATTGACCATAAGCGTTGCTCAGTGAGAGAATAGAAATTCGACCAGAGAACCTTCTCCTGATTGGCTTACAGTGACCTCTACTGGGAGTGAACAGGCATGTCAGGTGTAAGCACGCCCCCCCCACCGCCACCTCTCCACTTCTGCAGTCAAATTCAGATGCTTGCGATTCCCACTCGACCTCTCTACATCTCTCCCCTCTTTTTAGATGCTTCTAAAAAAAACCTTTTTTCTTTGACTAAGCCTTATGACCCCTATCTCCTCCCTTGGCTTTGTGTTAATTTTGCTTCATCAGGTTTTGCTCTAGTGCTTTATAGAGGTGCTATGTAAATGCAAGTTGTATTCGGTTAGAGCATCAAGAATGAGAGAGAAGCCATAACGATCTCACATACTTTTCTCTGGGAACAAGCTCAGGACCATCCAGTACTTAATGTAATGTAAACAGAGCTTTTACCTACTAGACCCTGGGAGGAGTCCATTGAAGATTTCACTCCAGATGTCGTGAAGAAAGAACTTTCATTTATGCACCACCTTTCATGATATCAAGTCATTCCATAAGACCATAAGACGTAGGAGCAGAAGTAGGCCATTCAGCCCATTGAGTCTGCTCCGCCATTCAATGAGATCATGGCTGATCTGGCAATCCTCAACTCCACTTTCCTGTCTTTTCCCCATAACCCTTGATTCCCTTACTGATCAAAAAATCTGCCTATCTCAACCTCTAATATATTAACGACCCAGCCTCTCCAGTCCTCTGCAGTAAAGAATTCCACAGATTCTGAGAGAAGAAATTCCTCCTCATCTCTGCTTTAAATGGGTGGCCCCTTACCCTGAGAGATTTTATGGCCAATGAATTACTCTTGAAGAGTAGTCGCTTTAATATCCGTAATGATGGCAGCCAATTTGCGCACAGCAAGCTCCCACATAACAGCAGCGAGAGAATCCGATGTTACAAAGTGGAGGAACAAAGGATACAGGCTTCAGCTTTGAGCTTGCTGGAAATGTATTTTTTTTGAGAGCGAGTGAGTGGGCTAATATCTCTGCTTTAGCTGATGAGCAGTGAGTTAACCATGATGGATGGTGAGTGCCAAAACCACAACATTTCAGCATGATGGCATATCCCCCCCTGAATTTGGCAAAGACTGTGATGAAACAGGAGTGGATTGTTCCTATGGGAGAGAGATTCCTTGTTAGGAAATTCAATGAAGTGGGAGAACTGCAATGCCTATCATTCCTTCATCCAGTGACTCTGAATGTAAATAGATCGTCTATAAATATATACAGTAGTACAGTCTATTCCTCCTCCTTGTACATTTGATCAGCCATCAGTTTATACACTTATAAGGAATATATCTGCAAACTCTTCACTCCATTATCACTCTCTAGCTAGAGTACAGTTTGAAACAATAAATAATTTCTAGATTAGAAGCTGTGCTTGTTTTTGGAAGGCTCGTCTGTAATAAAAGTCATCTTCAGGATCATTTTTCTTGATAATATATCTGACTTCACACATTATGCTGACTTAACATCTGCTGTTAAGTTGCGTTTAAAGGAGTCCAGTGATTTTGGGTGTTTGTAATCAAGGTGCTGTATAGTGAGCCAGCCTCTCCGTTGATCTCCCCTCCCTATATCGCACCATGGAACACATTTGCTTCTCTCCCCCCACCCCCAATGCCCACCCTCTCTGCAATCACAGCCATGCCACCCAAAGGTGCAAAGTGAACCATCTGCCAAAAGTCAACTTGGCTGCTGTTTTGGTCAAATTGAAGGAAGAGGATTGGAGAGGGGAACACAGAACTCAAGCACTTGGGTTTCCAAATCTCATCTATCGCTCCAAATCAATGAGGGGGTGGGGGGGTGGCAGATAACCAAAGCATATGATTAGGAGCCAAATCAAATTGTAGACTGTTTCTCCAAAGCAGGTTTATTTGTTCTAATTGAACTTATCATCCAGACTCTGAGAGACTCGATGACAGAACGACGAGGGACCATACAATATGCCCCTATGTCTTGGAAAGAAATAACTTGAATTTCTATAGTGCCTTTCCCAATCCCTCAATATCCCAAAGTCCTTTACAACCAGTGAAGCACCTTTGAAGTGTAGTCACTGTTGTAATGAAGAGCACTGTATGGTTTCATTTTAAAACTTTCAGGTGAAGCATTTAAAATAAAATGTTTTACTAGGAGATCGATTTTGGGAACTGCTGCTGTCAGATCTGATCCTTCGCTATTGCACTGATTGGTTCACCCGGGAATGATGCACCCGAGCCCTGGAGTGGAGCTTGAATCCATAACCTGCTGGCTCTGAGATTACAGTTGTCACCAATGAACCAAGCTGACATGAGGAAGAGCTTGTTGTCCATTGTAACTCATGCATCCAGCAAAAAACAAAGATTCCCAAGTCTTGAACATATCTAAGGTGTTTGCCCACCCAGAATCCATTTATAAATTTCCTGCTGATGTCACTGTCGTTGATCCGAGTCTCAAAATGGTCTTGTGGTGAGCATCTTTTACACAAATCCCCATTTGACCAAGAGGCAATGGCATGTTGTTCCAATTGCTTAGCGACCAGTCCATTTAGTGGCAGTACCTGTACTGTGGTGCTCTCTACGTAAAGTCCTTGGGCTTGTAACATCCATTTCTCACCCCGCCCTGTCCCTGTGCCCTTTCAAAGCTGCCTCCAGTTGTAACTGCTCTGAAGAAGAGTCATACAGGACCTGAGACGTTAACTCTGTTTCTCCCTCCACAGATGCTGCCAGACCTGCTGATATTTTCCAATACTTCGTTTTTATCACAGTCGTAACTTGCTCTCCCAACTCTTACCCTGGGGTCTGCGCCTCCTTTGGAAACGCCTCTGAATGTTTCAGCTTGGTTAGCGATGTTGTGTACATTGTTAATGGATCTTTCTTTAAAGTCAGTGACTCGCTGAATGAAGAGTGTGCAGCGTAGCTGCTACTGCTCAGAACCATTTTGTTCAGGTCTGATTCACAGGGTCAGGAGATCTTGTTTATTAAAATCCATCAACTGTTAATCAGTTTCAATTATGCATAGCAGCATGTGTAACGCAGTTTGGGAAAAGCTCCCTTATACACATGTGATTCAGTTCGTTGAGCGCGCTGACAGAATTTATGGGGGGGGGGGGCGCGCGGTGGGAGGGGAGAATAAAAATTCAGTCAAATGGGTGTGAGAGCAGGAAGAGTAGTTAAACATATTCACACTGGTCTCAACACCAAAAAGCAATGTTTCTGCGGGAAGTTAGCAAGTAGAAAACCAGTCATTCTCCCTAAGGGTGTAATTGGCTAAACCATCAAAACATTTCAATGTCCAGTGCGTCACTTGTGCCATAGGGGTGGGAGGGTTTGTTCACCAGTGTCTGCTGAGATCAGATACTAAGGCTGAGGTTTGCAATAATAGCTCGCACTTACATAGTGGCTTTAATGTAGAAAGTGGACAGAAGGCCACCAGGCTACCGTACCCTAACAACTCTCTGGTGATCCTTTATCTTGATGTGGAGTGAACGTGATTGGCCAGGCTGTGGTAGCCCTGATATTCGAACAGGCACCGATTGCCCAGGTTTGCTCATTGTCAGCCACTTGGCCAAGGCTTGTCAACATTGATGGCATCATGTTGCAGTAAGGAGGTGACATCTTGGGTGTGGAGGGGAACTTAGAGCAGAGATTTTCCTAATTAATCAACTGTGGATCGTTGTCTTTTAACCATTGCTGTGGCTTAGCGATATTTGACTTACTTAAGACAAAGACCAAGTATGGCCCAAATCCTCCCATGAAAATGAAATCTTTGTGTCACAACCCGATAACCAATTCTTGGGATGTGGTCATTGATTTTATTTAATCCTGGTGTTCTGATGCAGCTTATTAAACCATTTTGAACTCTGCAGGTAACTGAAGCAGTCCCTGCCCACAGGCAGCAAGAGCTGGGCAGCATTATGGCTTGGGCTGATGTGTACCAAGCATCATTCAGGCATTGGCATCTTTAACAAGAGGGCCCCCCCCCCCCCCCCCAAGTGGAATTGCAGTTGTTGAATTTCCCACCATCAGCATCCTGGGGTGGGTTGGTGGTGTTTGTTGGGGTACTCACCGTTTACCAGAAACTTAACTGGACCAGCCAGATAAATGGCTATGAATGCAAGAGCCGGTCAGAAGCTGGGTGTTCTGCGGTGAGTGACTCAACCTCCCGACTCCCCAAGGCCTTGTCACTACTTGTAAGCCACAGTTCAGGAGTGTTTTGGAATACTTGCCTGGATGAGTGCAGCTTTAACAAAACTCTTAAGCCAACACTATCCAAGACAAAGCATCCCGCCTCATCCACCAACTTCAACGCCCCCCTCCAACACCAGCACGTTGTGCCCACAGTGTGTACCATCTACAAGATGCACTGCAGCATCTTGCCAACCTCCTTCCAAACCCGTGACCTCAACCAGCTAGAAAGACAAGGGCAGCAGGTGCAATTGGAACACCCATCACCTGCAAGTTCCCCTTGGAGCTGTTCACTGTCCTGACTTGCAGATACGTCCTTTGTCCTTTATCATCGTTGGGCCAAGCATCTGGAATTCCCTTCCGAACAGCACTGTTGGAGCATCTTCTCCACATGGACTGCAGCGGTTCAAGGCGATGACTGACCCCTCCCACCTTCTCGAGGGCAATTAGGAAGGGGCATTACTGGCAAGATCAGCATTTCTTGTCCCCATGTTCCATGAACGAATAAAAATCAACTCACTTGGTTCCTGTGATGATGTGACTGGATTGTAATCGTTCCCAGGTATTCATTATATATTGGAGGCCTCTCTTTTAAAAAAGCATATGACATCCTTGGTTTTATTAGTGGAAGGATAAAATGCAAGGCGGTTATACTAAAGCTTTAAGAAGCACTGGTTAGAGTATTGTGTTCAATTTTGGGCTTCACATTTCAGGAACGATGTCAAGGCCTTAGAGAGGATATGGAAGCGACTCACCAGAATGGAATGTGATGTGGAGACACTGGGTGGTTCTTGGTGCAGAGATGATTTAAGAGGCGATTTGATGGAAATGTTCTAAATCACGAAGAGTTTTTTGATAAAATAAGTAGGAAAAAGTTGTTTCCAGCGTCAGAAGATTTGTGAGTGGCAAAGGAACCAGAGACTCCGTGAAAGCACCACACTCCCTCGGACGTCACATCCAGCTCTACATTTCACCACGCTCCCTCGGACGTCACATCCAGCTCTACATTTCACCACGCTCCCTCGGACGTCACATCCACCTCTACATTTCACCATGCTCCCTCGGACGTCACATCCACCTTACATTTCACCACGCTCCCTCGGACGTCACATCCACCTTACATTTCACCACGCTCCCTCGGACGTCACATCCACCTTACATTTCACCACGCTCCCTCGGACGTCACATCCACCTCTACATTTCACCACGCTCCCTCGGACGTCACATCCACCTCTACATTTCACCACGCTCCCTCGGACGTCACATCCACCTCTACATTTCACCACGCTCCCTCGGACGTCACATCCACCTCTACATTTCACCACGCTCCCTCGGACGTCACATCCACCTCTACATTTCACCACGCTCCCTCGGGTGTCACACCCAGATCTACATTTCAGCATGCTCCCTCAGACGTCACATCCAACTCTACATTTCACCACGCACCCTCGGACGTCACATTCAACTCTACGTTTCACCACGCTCCCTCGGACGTCACATTCAACTCTACATTTCACCACGCTCCCTCGGACGCCGCATCTAGCTCTACATTTCCCATCCAGGGGTGGCTGTATCTTCATGTTGCAACAACAACTTGCACTTACTGATATTTGTAGATGACAATGAATGCAGGATGGAAAGGGGCGAGCAGAGAATGGTTGATGCCGGGTGCTCAAAGGCTCTGGAGAATGAAGCAGGTTTTGAGGAGGCTTTTGAATGTGGGAAGGAGGGATGATGAGGCAGAGCGGTTCGGGGAGTTCAGGCACATCTTTAGCAGAATGGGTGGGAGGAGGCTGAAGCTGAAAGAGTTGAGGATGGAGGTTGGTGTGGGCGTCGGAAGATGTTGGAGAGAATGGGCTGAGGCAAGACGATGGAGGAGTATTTGTAGTGAAAGAATCCCATCATATTTAAAGTTGTCTTTACAGGAAGCAGCACAATATCTGTCTTTTCTATAGGTAGTCAGACCTCTTAATATCCTCTGCAAAGCTACAAGAGAATAAATTGAAAGGAAATGATCGGCCTTCAATTTATTTCACCATTCTAACAACATCGAGCAAAGAGGGTTCACTCGAACGTCGTTCTGAAATTGTTGAGAAGACAGGATCCTAAATGGCATGTTTGATTTTTTGGCTGTCAGCTTTGGCCTAAAATGGCCTCCTTTTTGGGCATCCTGTGCAGGGGATCCCTGCAAACATTGACGCTCCTCCAAGCCCACGTCCTAGCTTCTGAAAGACTTGTTGGCAACCAGTGATACATTCGCACATGACCCCCTCCGTGGGCAGCTCGAGTTGATGGGCGCCAGTGTAAAAGCCGTTTTGTCTGGAGCTGTATAATGGGAGGTTGTAGTTTACGAGCCTGAGCCTCCTGAACACTGCCCGCTTGCAGAAGTTTTTAATTTTCAGTCTTTCAACCTTTAACTGTTCAGGTAATGAGCTGTGGATGGTACTGTGGTGGTTTTGTTACAGGACTGGTAACGTAGAAGCCTGGACTAATAATCCAGAGGACGCAAGTTCAAATCCAAAATTAAGTTCCCTCCCGAACCTCTCCAGGTCTCTTTCCCCCTCTGAGACGCCCCTTAAAATCGACCTCCTTGACAAAGTTCATCTGTTTTAATATCCCCCTACGTGTCTCGATAAGGCTCCTGTGAAGTGCCTTGGGACGTTTGACTTTGTTAACAGGTGCTATGCAAATGCAGGTGGTTGTTTAAAAGCCTAACTAGCTCCTAATGTCCTTTAGGAAAAGAAACGTGCCATCATTGCCTGACGTGGGCCTATACGTGACTCCTGTCCCACGCCGCTCTTAACTGACCTCTGAAGTGGCCCAGCAAACCACTTGGTTATATCAACCCTACCAGTGGTGCATGAAGGGCCACACATCAGAAATGGCCGGCTATATGAGGTGCTGGTAGACACTAGTAGCTCAAGAATAGGCACCCCAACAAGAATTCAATACCTCAAAAGACAGGAGGAATAAATAATTTCTTAAAATAATAGAAACAACTTAGCTCTGGGTCACAATATGAAGTGTTAGCTTGGCTGTGGATTTCTACGGTATGAGGGAGTGCTGCATTGTTAGCAGTGCTGTGTTTTGGCGAGATATCGAAACAGGCAGACGTGGTCCCAGTTTAAAGGCTCAGATGGATGTTAATGACCCTGTGGCATGATTTAACCAAGCGCAGACTTCTCCTGGCTTATGGGCCAATGTTTCTCCTTCACCAAGCATCACCAAAAACCGATAAATTGGTCATGAGTTATTGTTCCTGGGATCTTTCTTTTCCAATTTTCTCCCATGTTTACAAACATCGCAGCGACTGCACAGAAGTGAAAATGTTTGGGTGTATTCTGAGAGCTGTGGTAAATGTGTTTATAACTGTACCATTTTCTTTTTTTTTTGTCACTTATGCTCTTTTAGAAACATAGGAATATTGGAAATGTGAGCAGGCCTTTCAGCTTGAGTCTGCCTCACTGTTCAATTAATCATGGTTGAATCAACACCATCTTGATAAGCTAACCAAATAATCTATCAATCTCAGCCTTGAAGTCTCCAATTGTCCCCCAGCATCCAGAATCCTTGGAGAGTGAGTTCATGGTTTCTACAATGCTTTGTGTGGAAAAAGTACTTGAATGTTGCTGAAAAGAGAGACATGTTACTGGAGCTTTTTGCCTTGCATCCGTCAGGATTATTGCAAAAATACCAAACTTCAAACGGTCACAACAATTTATACTGCAGAAGGAAAGAGTGCTGATTAGTTGGCAAGTCTACACTGGCCAATGGGTAGCCATGGATAAAGCAACAGGGAACTATAGGCTCCCCAAGCTCGTGGGTAATTCAAAAAAGGCACAAGGCTTGAACATATTCCTTTTGTTTGCAGAGAACGGGTCCCTGCGTTTTAATGTATGTTGCTTCTAACGAGCATAAATGAGCCTCGAGCTCAACTGATCTTAAATTGGCTGTTAGTGTAGCTGTTAGTGCACTCAGGATTGTTCAGCAAGTGCTGTCCAATCACAGAATCACATCTAACAGTGGAGGTTTCATTTGGGGTTTTGCAAGCGCGGGCAGACAATCAAAGGAGCATGCTGTTTGATTTGATCAGCCGACCTCATTTTGCTCCTCAGTGACCCTTTGGGGTCAGGAGTGGGCAGGCCATGTGAGTCACCTCTAGTTGGACTTGTCCATCACTTCCTCCTGAGTCCCTGATCCCAAAGATCTTTCCCTATATGCGGTGGTTTGCAAATGATAATTAAGGAGTTCAGTGTTTTGTGCTGGCCCATAAAGTTCCACGTTGAGTGATTCCTGTCATCCTGATGTACAATAAGTGATGAAGACCTGAAACTGGCCAGTTATCATTACAGTTTCTCCCTGGTGAGCCCGTTAGTGGGTGACTGAATCCCCAAGAGGTCCTGTTTGGTAACGTACTTGGCAACTCTTGCTAAATTGCTTTGTTAATCGTGGTTGTTACTGTTAAATTAACACATGATTTATTGGTGGGAACATTGATAAATGTTTGCTTTTATTTTGTTAGTCATTTATAGCTGATTATTGTTGTGGTGGGGGGAGGTGCAGTAGAAGAAGATTAAATTAATCAGTAGTTGCTTGGTACTTGTTGAATTCCTCCATATTTCAAAGAAACTGGCAGTGTTTAAAAAAAATGAATAAACTCTTGGCTTCCCTCATGCTTCAACCTGCTGAAATCTAGCACCGGAGAGACTGATGCTCAGAGTTTATTTATGTAGGTGCAAAGGAACACCAGCAGAATGGGATGCAGGAATACTTGGCTCTTCCTGTTCTCTTTGGAATGCCCTGTGAGGCTGTGTTGTCAACACCACCTCTTTAACAATGAGACCAACTCATACACCACCTTGAACATAATTGAATGTCGCTATGCGCTTCACAGCAGCAGCATCATAAAACAAAAACTCAATACTGAGCCACATAAGGAGATATTACAGCAGGTAACCAGAAAGCTTTTATGTTTTAAGGACGGTCTTAAAGGAGGAGCGGGAGGTGTAGAGAGCGAGAGAGGGACCCCCAGAACGTAGGGCCAGAATGAGGGGAGCGATGAAATTTGCGGTTGCATAACAGGCCAAAATTGGCAGGGCGCATCTCATAGGTTTCAATAAGATCCTCTCATTCTTCTAAACGTCAATGAGTATAGACCCACCTGCTCAAGCTTTCCTCATAAGGCAGCCTCTTCATCTTAAGAATCAGTCGAGCGAACCTTCTCTGAACTGCTTCCAAAGCCTTAAGTAAGGGGTAAGGAGACCGAAACTGTACACAGTACTCTAGGTGTATTCTCATCAATACCCTGTACAAGACGTCTGTCTACTTTTATACTTCATCCCTTTTGCATTCTGTTGCAAGCAGGAGTGTGATAAAATTTGAAATTTGAAAGATATAACATTGTCAAGTCTGTTGGTTCAGGTATGGGATTGGACCCTCCTCCTGCATTCCCTTCCATGGTTGAATAGCCTCAGCACTACCTGGCTCACACATGAAGACAATGAAGTATTCTGCCAGGAGGCACTTATTCACCAAGAGTAGCCCAAAGCTGAAACTCCTTAAGCTGTTGACACTGGGGGGGGTCATTTGAAAATTTCAAAACTGTGATTGATAAGATCTTTGGTCGGGCACAATATTGAGGGCTGCAGAACCAAGGCAGGTAAATGGAGGGGTTTTTTTCTTTACTCTTTGGGATGTGGGTGTTGCTGGCAAGGCCAGCATTTGTTGCCCTTCCCTAATTGCCCTTGAACTGAGTGGCTTGCTAGGTCGTTCCAGAGGGCAGTTAAGAGTCAACCACATTGAGGTGGGTCTGGAGTCACGTGTAGGCCAGACCGGGTAAGGACAGCTGATTTCCTTCCCTAAAGGGCATTAGTGAATCAGATGGGTTTTTACAACAATCAATGATATATTATGGTCACCATCACTGAGACTGGCTTTCAATTCCAGATTTTATTAGTCAGTTGAGTTTTATTATTAATTTAATTTAAATTCCACCAGCTGCCATGGAAGGATTTGAACCCACGTCCCCAGAGCATTAGCCTGGGCTGCTGGATTACTAGTCCTGTGACATTACCACTACACCACTGCGTCCCTGATGATGCTGATCGGGCATGGCCCAATTAAATGGCAGAACAGGCTCAAGGGGCTGAATGGCCTCCCCCTGTTCCTGCAGAAGGATTGCTGATATGTGTAGAACTGCCCTTTCAATAAGGTGTCAGCTCTTTCAGGGTTCTAAAGGGGAAGGAAAGATTTGAGAGAAAATATTACGCCTGCTTGATGGAAAAGAGCTGCCTCCTTGACACTCCCCAGTAGCACAGACTAGATTAATTCTTGGTTCTTGTACACACACTGCAATGGAAATGTGTTCTTTTAATTGAGTGGTTGTGGGGTGGCACAGGTGTGGGACAAGGCACAGTGTGTACCTGAGTGTTCAACTCTGCTTTCACGCTCCCTGCAATTATGTTTTCATTTATAAATTGCATACTTAAGAACTGTATGTACTGTATAAAATAGTGTAGGGCCAACCTATTTTCAACATAAATGCTGCTTTAGATTGACAAATAATAGGACATCTTAGAACTGTTTAAAGGGACGTGAGGCTCCACTTTATTTCTTCAAACTTTTCTTTTAAAAGCTTCCAGAGGCCTTTTCATAGCCAGGGCCATTGACCCTGGAGGTTCTGTGCTTGATACAGATAGCAGAACCAACAACAACTTCTTGCATTTATATAGCGCCTTTAATGTAGTGGAACATTGCAAGGTGCTGTTAGCTAACAAAATTTGATGACCAGAAGCTTGGGCAATGATGCAGGTTTCAAAGGGTGTCTTAACGGAGGAGAGAGAGGCTTAGAGGGGGAATTCCAGAGATTCAGGCCCAGGCAACAGAAGGCATGGCTGCCAGCGGCAGAGCAATGAAAGTTTCAGAATGAACTGGAGGAGCCCAATTGGAAAGCTGCCGAGCTGGAGGAGATTACAGAGATGGCGAGGGCCACGGACTTGAAAACCAGAATTTTAAAATTGAGGCATTGCCGAATTGGGAGCCAGTGGAGGTCAGTGAGCAGAAGGATGACAGATGTACAGGAATTGGTGTGAGTTGGCAGCAGAGTTTTGGAGGAGCTCAAGTTTGAGAGGATGGAAGATGGGAGACTGGCCAGGGGGAGCGCTGGAACAGTCGAGTCTAGGGAAAAAAAAACCAGCAAAGGGAAAATTATTGGCTTGCTGAGGCCAGCGATCTTAATGAGGGTGCGGTGACTGCGGCAGGTTTACTTTGGGGTTGCCTGATTGGCACTAGTGGGTAGTAGAAAGTGGTCATTGAATTAAAAGTTGATTACTTCCACTGGACATGTTACAATGGCATTTAAGCTGGGTTTGCACAAAATCAGTGTGCCTAACTACAAATGCACAGAGCCTGCATATGCTGTAGTGCAAACGCCCATCTTGCTTTCAAGCTTCATGTGAAGCCTACTGTTTTTATATTAGTTTATAGGATGTGGGTCTTGTCTTTATTGCCCATCCCCAATTGCCCTTGATGAGGTGGGTGGTGAGCTGCCTTCTTTAACCGCTGCAGTCTATGTGGTGTAGGTACACCCACAGTGCTGTTAGGGAGGGAGTTCCAGGATTTTGATCCAGCGACAGTGAAGGAACGGCCGATATATTTCCAAGTCAGGATGGTGAGTGACTTGGAGGGGAACTTCCAGGTGGTGGTGTTCCCATGTGTCTGCTGCCCTTGTCCCCCTACGAGGTTTGGAGATGCTGTCAAAGAAACCTTGGAGATTTGCTGTAGCGGACTGGATGATACACGCTGCAGTTCCTTATGTGCTGTGTGGTGTAGGGAGTGAGTGTTTAAGGTGGTGGATGGGGTGCCAATCAAGTGAGCTACTTTGTCCTGAGCTCTGCCCTTCAGTATAGGGGGGGTAATTCCAGAAGCAAGGGGGCTTACCTTAAAATTGGGACCCTGTGCGTTCCTGATTTTTATCGTTCCACTATTGATGGCCATGCCTGCAGTTGTCTGGGCACTAAGCTGTAGCGCTCTCACCCTAAACCCCTTTGTCTCACTACTTCACTTTCCTCCTTTAAGATACTTGGACAAAACCTTTGTCAAAGAGGGTAGGCTTCACAGTCTCCTTATGTAGCTCGGTATCAAATTTTGTCTCATTATACACCTGTGCTGTATTTTAGGACGTTTGAAGGTGCTATATAAATGCAGGGTATTGTGTATGAATAAAAATATAATATCATGTTTGTGTGTTTTACAGTGTGCCCAAAAGCTTGTGGAAAGCGGGCTTGTAACAACTGGGATGAGTGCTGCCACGAGGAGTGTCTGGGCGGCTGCACCGCAGTGAACAGCAACAGGGCCTGTATGGCATGTCAAAACTACTACCACGAGGGCCAGTGCCTGCGCAGCTGCCCACCGGGTACCTACAAGTATGGAGGCTGGCGATGCGTGACCAAGGACTTCTGTTCAGAACCCCAGAACAGTGGTTCCAAGGAACCATTCGTACTTCACCAGGGGGAATGTATCCTAGAATGTCCGGCAGGCTATATCCGCAATGGTAGCAGGTTCGCTAGACGTCTTATACCAGTTGGTGTTGTTTTAATCCCAGAATGTTCCTCCCAATTTTTCTTTCTCCTATCTTGTTTTCTGCTGGGGTCAGAAGTGTGTTGAATTTATTTAATAATCCTCTCTGACAGTTTAAGAAAGTAAGGATGTATGTTTGTACAGCACCTGAAAAAGTCCCAAAATGCCCCAGGAGCTAAAATATTAATAGGGTCAAAGTCGCTTGGTAGTACGGAGCTTGAGTATTGCTGAGAAAAAGAGACATGCTGTTGAAGCTTTTCATCTTGCACTCATCAGGACGGATACAAGAATCTCAAATTTCAAAGAGAGCAACAATTTTTACTGCTCAAGGAAAGGGTGCTGATTGGTTGGCAAGTCAACTCTGGCTGAGGTGTTGCCATGGAGACTACACCAGGGAGCTATTTTCTCCCACGCTTTTTAGTTCAGGAAAGGTGCAATGCCTGGACATGTTTCTTTTGTCTGCAGAGGACAGGTCCCTGCGCATGAATATATGTAACTTTTAGCAAGTGTAAGTGAGCCATCTTTTTTTTTCAGCGATATTAATAGTCATTCCTTATGTAGGTAAACATAGATACTTTTTTCACAAATCCCACCAGCAATGAGAGAAAAGACTAGCTGACCTGTTTTGGTCATAGTAACTGAGATGAATGTCGGCTAGGGCACTGGGAGAGTTCACTGCTCTTCTTCAAAAACCGTACCATGGAAGTTTTGTTTTTGCATGCACCCGAGTAGGTAGCTACCACCTTGGGTGGGCGTATCGTTCAGTAGCTAAGCACCCTCCGGCAGCGCGGCACTCCCTCGGCCATGCACAGAAGTATCGGCCTGGATGAATGTATTAAATTCTAAAGTGGGGGCAAGTCCACCAGCCTTCTGACCAAGAGGCAGGTCGCTTATCTGCTGAGCTGCAGCTGGCATGGAGTCTGGTTTGAATGGGGTCCTCACTCTCCCAGGGACCAAATACCACCCACCCACGATTACTGGTGCTAAAATTAAGAGAATTTTGTGTTCTATATTTTTAAATTCTGAAAAGATATTTCTCTGTACAGATTTAGTGTCATAGAAACATCAGAAAACTACTTCATATTGGAGGAGGTGGGGTAGTGTAAAGGGAGGGAATAAAAGTTACAACATCTGTTATAGGGGCTATATACAGAGCAACAGTTGGGTTGGGACATGTCCTGTGTGTAACACAAGGAGTATAAGTGATATTATAAAATGGGACAACCCATATTCTTTTCTAGTTCAGTGGTTTACTTCATTTGAAACAAAAACAGAATTACCTGGAAAAACGCAGCAGGTCTGGCAGCATCAGCGGAGAAGAAAAGAGTTGACGTTTCGAGTCCTCATTACTTCATTTGAAAGCTGGGAGTTTATTTTGATTTCATAAGAAGTAATTTCTGTGAAGAAAACAGATTTTTCAAATTTTCCTGCCTTCCATTTTAAAAAAAAATCACTTTTTTTTAAAGTATTTATTTACTTGTTTGTATAGCATTTCATCACCCTCCAAATCTTGAAGCATTTTGTATTTAGTGATGTAAGCAAATACTGCACACAGTAAGATCCTACAGGTATGAAATAAAACCAGAAGTTGCTCAATATTCAGCATCGGTGGAGAGGAACTGAGTTATGTTTCAGGTCAATGATCTTTCATCGGAAGTGAAAGACGTTAGAAATGTCTAGCTTCACTAACTGTTCTTTGCATGTTCTCACAACCCTTTTAAAACCCATCAACCACACATTCACCCACTCCTCCCCTCCTCAAATCTGTGCATGCTAGGAGCCCAAATTTTCATGATTTGAACACAATAGATTTTTAAGAGTGTTCAGGGGTGCGGAGCAGAATGTGTAAATGGACTCACATTACAGACCAGCCATGGCCTGGAGATCTGTCTGAAGGGCAGAACAGGCTCAAGGGGCTGAATGGCTGTCTGCTGTTGCTGTTTTCCCATAACCTGTGTTGACTCTGCACAAACCGGATCCCGTGTTGCCCCCCCGCGGTTTGTTTGTCCAGTCCCTATTCTCCAAGAGAATGATAACAACGTGGATCTAATACAAAGCTGATGCTGACTCTTTGTATTTGGGTGTTAGTTGTTAGGTGGACAGTTGGTAGTTATATGGTTGCTAGAAATTCAGTTTGAACAAGTTCAGTTCATTTAACCCAACATTAACACTGTATTGGTGAAGTATTATAAATTTAATTTTAACCTTGGAGCTGAATCAGTTTTTACTGACAGTGTGGAGCTGTTTATGTTCGCTTGTTTGATCTATGTTGACTGTCACAGCCATACACCTTCTCTGTTTGCAGCTTGAGGGCATGGCAGAAATTGTCTGATTCTGATTCCTTTAAATAATAACTTCTCACCTCAATTCAGTGAAAAAATAGACACAAGGGAACAGCACTTCATACAGTGTCTACATCATTTCATGTTGGTGTCAGCTTTTAAAATGAAACCAAGGACATCTATCCCCAAGTCATGACTGTGGAATTACAACAGAGTCCTTTAATCGATCACTAACCATTTCCCTGTCCCTCTTATTTCGCCATTTTCCTTGCTGCTTCAAGCCTTTGTCCTTTCTTTGCACTCTTTCCCCCCACACCCCGGACCTTCCTCTTGTTCCCTCTCGCTTTCTTTTCCCCTGCCTCCTCTCCCCTTCCCATGCTCTCGTCCCCACGCCCTTGACCCCTCTCTCCACATGCCTTTGTTATCCCACAATACTGTGCCCAATTACTGGAGCTATTCCTTATTGCCACTCTGGGAAACCATCACATCACCGCCGCCCCCCCCCCCCCCCCCCCCCCCCCCCCACCCCAACACCTCTCCGTGACTGGGAGCCATGGTGGTAACATGGGAATTGAAAGGCCACACACTCTTAATTCCTCACATAATCCAGCTGAGCTCACGCTGATCAAACTGGAACCTCCCAACTTCATATGACTCCGTCCTGGGACGGTGCATCTACCGAACACCAGCCTGAGGGCAGCTGAGGTCTTTGTTTTTGTTGCGGCTGAGGCAGGGAGATGGGGGAGGAATTACCCCCCCCCCCCCCCCCCCCCCCCCACCAAGGGTTGGAAAGCAAATGATGGCTGTTCCACCCACCTCCCCCCCCCAAACAATCAACTACCCAGCACCTCAGGCGTGTGAAACTGTGCTCACGTATTTCCCATGGGAATCGACACATTACCCCTCACTGGCTAATCTCTGAACTGGAGGCTGTGACACCTCCACAAACACCTGATAACTGAATGATTCACTGTCCTCAAGAATAGTGCAGGAGGAAGCCAGTTTAATGAGCTCCAGTGCTGGCCAAGTATGCAATAACACTTCTGTCGTTGAGAGAAAAAAAAATAGCCTCCCGTTCTGATATAGTGCTGAACCTAAAACAAGAAATCTCTCTGCCCTCGACTCCCTCCCTCCCCCCACTCTGCTCTCCTTATGCTCTGTCAGATATGCCCGACACATGCACGGGTCTTGTTAGTCCATGAGTAATTTTAATTGTCATAGTCTAGGCTGTCACTTCTATTAGAGGGAGTGGAGCATTGTCAGTGCGGCTCATTTTTAGGTGTAATGTTAATCCTGTCCCCTTATTCAGCTGGATACTCTAAGATTTCAGAGCACTATTTGAAGGACAGCGTGTTCTCCCAGTGTCTTGGCCAGCATTCCTCCCTCAACGTTACCAGAAACAGCATGTGTACTTGTGACATAATGCATTATTTGTGGCAAAAACTGGTTGCTACTTTTTGCCTCTGTAAATGCTGACTTTGCATTGTGATTGAGGCAGTCTGAGCTATTTTGGGACAGTGTGACCAGCCCCTACGCAGGTACAAGCCCCTGTCTGGAGTATGTAAAAGATCCCAAGGCTGAGTATGGGGATTCTCCCCATTGTCTCCACCAGCGTTTATCCTTCAACCAACACTACCAGGAACAGATTACCTGATAATAGGCCATCAGTCTGAAATATTAGCCCTCTTACTCTCTCCACAGCTGTTGCCAGACCTGCATTTTTGTTTTTATTACATATTTCCAACATCTGTAATATTTTGCTTTTCTGTAATCTGATTATCTCCTTGGATGCTTGCTGTGTGCCAATGTTTATCTGCATAGCAACAGCAATGGCACCTTAGCACCACCTCATTGGCTGTGAAATGCTTTGGGATGTCTTGAGGATGTGAAAGGTGCTATGTGAATGCAAGTTTCTTCGTCCCTTAGACTGTAAATGCTGATGAGCTTTTTGGAGCTGGGAAGCCCTTGTATCAGAACCAGACCCATCCACCAACGTGTACCTTCCGGCATAAGCCATTCGTTCATGCTGGGGGCCTTGGCTGACTGTTGATTTCCTTCCAAATCCACTTACACAGGAGTATAGTTGTAATACTCTTCACTTGCCTGAAATGAGTGCAGCTCCAACAACACTTAAGAAGCTCAACACCATCCAGGACACAGCAGCCCACTTGATTGACACCCCATTCTCCACCTTCAATATCCACTTCCTCCACCACTGATGCACAGTGGCAGCAGTGTGTAACACCTAGAAGATGCCTTGCAATTCAGCAAGGCTCCTTTGACAGCACCTTCCAAACCAATGACCACTACCACATAGTAGGATAAAGGCAGTTGTCCTGCAAGTCCCCCCCCCCCGCCAAGCCAGTCGCCATCCAGACTTGGAAATATATCGGCCGTTCCTTCACTGTCGCTAGGTCAAAATCCTGGAATTCCATCCCTAATAGCATTGTGGGTGTACCTACATCACATGGACTGCAGCGGCTCAAGAAGGCATCTCACCACCACCTGTGACATGAATCAAACTTTCCTTTGATTCCCCTTTCCAAATTTGCCTAACAGTAAGCAGTTCCCACATTGTAATGATAATCGTGATAAATCTGGCAAAAGTAAGCCAGATGTCTAAAGCAGTTGCTGAACAAATGAAGCCCCAAATCAAAACTGTAACCACTATGGGTATAATTGTCAATCTGGTTTCTTTACTGGTGTTGGGGAAAAGAGTTTCCCCCCATGCTATCACCTCTCTCTCTCTCTCTCTCTCTCTCTCTCTCTCCCCCTCAACCCCGCCACCACAAACCCTTCTGTTCCAGGTCCGAATGTGTGGAGGGCCATCACTTTGCAGTGTTAGAAATGGAAGGACCGGTTTGTCTCAAGGATGTGAATTAAATCCTGTTTGGTTGCTGTTGTGTTTGGGTAACCAGGAGTCATTTCTCTCCCCTTCTCGCAGCATGTACTGCACCCCCTGTGATGGCCCTTGTCCCAGTGTCTGTTCAGTGAAAACAAAGACCATCGATTCAGTCACCGCAGCCCAGAACCTGCAGGGATGCACGGTTATTGATGGCAACTTGATCATCACAATCCGCAGGGGGAGTGAGTACAGCCTGTTTTTTACTTATTACTCTATGTTTGCTTCTGGAAATAAATGTTTGTTGCTCTTCCTACAAGCATGTTCCATCCCTCCACCCCCGCCTCCCACCTTTTCAATTTCATCCAATTCCTTCTCAGACTGTTGATAGCTTCTTGGCCCTTGTTCTTCATGCACTGGCAGTCCTCATCTGAACAGCTGCTCTTCATCTGTTCAACGCTGGCTGTTGGCTGTTCTGATCTGCCGTGGAAAGCTATTGTGGCTGAGCCCAGGTCAACCAGCCTCCACTCGCCCCTTCCAGCCCAAGCTGCGGAACCAAGCTCCAGGTTGGCCCCTGAATGTATTTGTCAATTTGGGCATAGCTATAGACGGTAGGGGATTGGATTGAGACTGCCCAAATTCATTCTCCCCAGCAGAGGGAGGAGACTTCCCACGCATGCCCGTCAGTATGGAAGACCAGTGTGCACCACTTGGTCTCCTTGTCCCTCAATGTGTGAGCCTAGGACAGACGGGCATGCACACTCCTGCCAGCAAGACTTGAGACATGGTGACCAGGAGCCTGAGCCCCAAGCTGTGGAATACGCTGGTAACAGCTTCTGTTTGTAAACTAAGTTCACTTCATAGAAGAGATTTCACTGCTGCCTGGGGTGGTCCAAACCTATTTAATTTCAGGCCTCAAGAGCTCAGCCTTTTTCTGGATGGAGACAACCTCTTAGTCACCCATTCTTCAGACGTTGACTCCTGGGCCACGAGCTGCAGGTTGCCTCGTAGTCCAAACATTCAGAAATGTACTTTGTTATTTGTTTTTTTTTGCTAAATTGAGAATTTTAACTTTTTTTCTCTGCTTTTTCTTTCACCAGACAACATCGCTGCAGAGCTGGAGGCCAACCTCGGGCTGATAGAAACTATTTCGGGATACGTGAAAATCCGCCATTCCTATGCCCTCGTCTCACTTTCCTTCTTTAAGAGCCTGCGCTACATCAATGGCGAGGATCAGCTGGAAGGGTGAGCACCCCACTAGGGACATTACTGTTGGAAAAACCAGTCTGCTGCATGCTAGCCAAATGCAAAATGGCACCTCCCATGTTAAACCTTTTGACAGCTCAGTGAGCCAAGCCAGTGGGGTGAGCCTAGATTTAACCCCTTCGCCTCCTATGCTGAATTAATTTAACCAGTGTTGTGGTAGAAGTCTTTGAACCCAACAGCCTTAATTTACAAGAAGAAACATCAACCAGGATTCCCCTTTGTCATTGGCGGGGAACCTCCCAGAATTGGCACATGCTGACAGGAAACTAGAATAACACTGTTGACTTAGGTTCAGATTATAAAGAAATAAATTTTATTTTAATGGTGCTTTACTCCCACTATAATACATCTGAATTATTTCAATGTATTTACTATTTTCTCCAAGGCAACGCCTTGGCCAATCAGTTGACTTGCCAGCCAATCAGTACCCTTTTCTCATGCAGTACAAATTGTTGGTCCCTTTGAAATTTGGTATTCTTGCATTTGTCCTGATGAGTACAAGAGGAAAAGCTTTGCCAGCATGTGTCTCTCTTCAGCAATATTTTATATTGTTCCTCAATTGTTTACAGTAACCACACATCAATTAAAAAGTACTTTGTTGATTGTAAAGTGTTTTGGGATGTTCTGGGATTATTATATGAGCAAGCTTATTCATCTTACCAGGCCGGGGACTGTTGCAGACAATTTGTGCACTGCAAGCACCCAAGAACTTCATGAGTGGATTTGTCTCTTGTTATATCCCTTTGGCAGCACCTTCCAAACCTACAAAGTCTACCATCTAGAAGGACAAGGGCAGCAGATGCATGGGAGCACCATCTACAAGTTCCCCTCCAAGCCACTCACCATCCTGATTTGGAAATATATCGCCGTTCCTTCACTGTCACTAGGTCAAAATCCTAACAGCACTGTGGGTGTACCTACACCACATGGACTGCTGCGGTTCAAGAGGACAGCTTACCACCACCTCCTTGTGGGCAATTAAGGATCGGCAAGAAAATTGCTGGCCTAGCCAGCGATGCCCGCATCCAATGAACAATGAAAACAAAAATAGTGGTTAGGGGGTAATTGAAAACTTGCCATATGAATAGGTAGACAGAGCTCTGGTTTCGTACCTCATCCAAAGGAAGGTGCATCCTCCAGTGCTGCACTCCCTCAGTACTACAGCAGGAGTGTCCAATGAGATTTTGTGCTCTTGGCTTGAGTGGGGCTTGAACCCACAGCCCTTTAGCTTGTGGATGAGAGAGTGCTGCCCCATGCTTCTCAGTTGAGGCTGTTGATGTCAACGAAACTGACCATAATGAACACCTTCTGGACAGAGGAGGAAGGGTATTGGGAAGAATTTTAATAAGCTTCAAAGAGATTAACCTGTTAGGGGGAAACTAATGTTGAAAGGGACACATCTGGCAACAGTAGCCCACCCCACCCCACTCCATTTTAGTGCCAGCGTTGTAATGCGATAACATTCTCCACAATGGTGACATTGAATAGTTCCCAAAATTGGCAGTAATTCCTCTACCTTTCCCTAGTCCGTAGTCTCTCAACACTGAACACCCTCACAAAAGTCACCTTATATTTAGAGAAGAATGTGCTTTAGCCAACATTTATCCCTCAAACAATACAATTAAAACCGGATGATTTGGTCATTTATCACATTGCTCTTTGTGGACCTTTGCTTGCAAACGGGTTGCCGTGTTTGTCTCCATACCTTCAGTATGATGTGGAGGTTAAATTACAAGGACAGGTTGCATAGACTACACTTGATTTCCAGATGAGGGGTTAAACTTTGGGTCATTGCAGTGCACAGATTGTCTGCCACAGTCCCTGACCTCATGAGAATGAATGAACTTGGCTCATATTATGACCCCAGAACATCCCAAAATCACTTTCCAGTCATTGAATGTGTTTATAATGGAGCAACACTATAAAATATTACTGAAAAGAGAGACATGTCGCTGAAGTTTTTCATCTTGCACCGTTCAGGACAAACACGAGTACCAAATTTCAAAAAATCACAACAATTTCTACTGCAGGAGAATTTCTACTACAGGAGAATTTATAGTACGGTGCTGACTGGCTGGCAAGCCGACTTTGATTTCCCTTGAGTGTTGAAGCTTAAGGAGCGACCTGATCGAAGTGGGTGATGATGATTAAAGGATTTAGTATGGTAGAAAGCGGGAAAAACTATTCCTGCTGGCATGGGAGTCCAGAACAAGGGACACTAATTTAAAGTTAGAGCTAGGCTGGCCAGAGGTGATGTCAGGAAGCAGTTATTCACACACAATAGTGGAAACCTGCAATACTTTCCCACAAGAGAGAGATCCATTGGAGATCTAATGGCTGGGGATCCACTGAAAATGTCTAAACCTGATGTTGATAAATTTTTGTTAGGCAAGGGTATTAAGGTTACAGAATAATGCGGAGTACATTGAGTTAAGATACAGAGCAGCCATGATCTAATTGAATGGAAGAGCAGGTCTGAGGTGTTGCACTACCTCCTCTTCCTGTGTTTAGAAGTAATCCACTGGATGTAAAACATTTTAAGAGAACTATGGATCTGGTGCATTATAAATCTGAGACCCTCTTCAGAAAAGTATCTAGTCAAGGAGAGGTATAGGTGACTAAGCGGGAGAAAGGTTAGCTTTGAAGGAGTACAAATATTTTGGTAACTTCATCAGAACAGCATTCTTGAACATCCCCCTCCTTTCCTCCCCAATATTAATCTAGGCCTAAAATAAACATAGTTTTAAATGGTGAAAGCACTAATTGCTGAAAGGTAAGTCTTTTATTCCCAGAACAAATAATGAACTTTGTACAGGGAGGCCTTTGACTTCAAGCAGTGGGGGTCATGGGAAAGGTCATGTCAGAGTGACTATCCAGCCACTTTGTTTTGAGCTGCCAGGTTTCGAGTGTCTTTCTGACATGGTCCAGTAGTCACAAAAGCTGTACTGGTTCAGGAAAAACAAAACTTGCAGTGGGAGTAGCTCTTTGAGCAAGTCTTGTGTTTGAGCATGTGATACAAGGCCGCAGTCCATTGGAAGGGCAATATAAAGCAACCTGCACCCTGGGGTCACATAGCTCCCACTGTCCTGTTCCTTGAACACCTGGTGTTTTTGCAATCCGCATGGTGCGAATCCTCTTGGGCATATTTTCTAACCAGCTTCCAATTATGATTCATGATATTGGCCTCTGAAGTCCCATCTTCTCTTCTCCCCACCCCCCCCTTGCCTGATTCACATTGGTGTGCAGCTCTGCAAGTGCTGGCCGCCTTCCAGCATCTCATCGTAGTTTCCGTGCATGAATTGAATCAGTGTTGACCGGTTATACGACTAGTCTTATGTTGTGAATGGGCGTACTAATCGCAGTCGAACCTGATCCAGGCTTCACCCAGCTCTCTCCATCAGTGACCAATGGACAATGAGTTGGAGCAGGCACACTGGCTAATTCCTTCCCATTCTTCATAGACCAAAGCCTGGTAATATTTCATATATGTAGTTAGACTGCAGATCATATATGATATCATTGACTGAAGAAGGGGCTGAATGGCCTCTTCCTGTTCATATGAGACTGCACTGAGGAGGATGTTTCCTTGGGATAGTTGGGGTGAGGGGAGTTCTAACATTGGGAGTTTCCACCCCCCTCTTAATTTTTTTTAAAAGACAGGGTCATCTATCTCTTCAAGCTTTTTGTCTGTCTTAGGTCAGATTTGTTAACCCCGAGGCTTGGTATAAACTTTAATCAGCGTTCCCAAGTTTCCCTGCAAAAATATCAAGCAGGAAAATACCAGCTGGTCAATCCAAACTATCACATACACCAACCGTGTAGCTCTACTAATACAACAATGACTTACATTTATATAGTTAAGTATTTCTAGTTGAGGACACAAACCGGTTTTGGTGCTCCAGCTGAAGGCTTATCCACCAGCTACCCTCAAAATTGCAAACATAAATAAAAATGGAGCAAAGTTTCCTGGCTTCAAGGGCGGGATTACCAGAAGCTGCAAAGCTGCATATTTTTTTTTGCTATTCTTTTGTAGAATGTGGGTGTTGTTATCAAGGCCAGTATTTGCTGCCCATTCCGAATTGCCCTTGAGAAGGCGAAGGTGAGCTTCCTGCTTTAAGCCACTACAGTCCTCTAGCGGTTTGGTACAACTGAGTGGCTTGCTAGGTCGTTTCAGAGGGCATTTAATACTTAACCACATCACTGTGGGTCTGGAGTCACATGTAGGCCAGACCAGGTAAGGACGGCAGATTTCCTTCCCTAAAGGGCAATAGTGAACCAGATGGGTTTTTAGGACAGTCGATAGCTTCATGGTCAACATTACTGAGACTAGCTTTCAATTCCATATTTTTATTTATTAATTAATTGAATTTAACTTCCATCATGGTGGGATTTGTACACGTGTCCCCACAGCATTAGTTTGGGCCTTTGGATTACTAGTCCAGTGACGTTATCACTATGCCACTGTCTCAGATGAAGGCCGTACCTTGGAGACTCCTGCCTTAAGAGCTGCAATCTCTGATAGCCAAGGCTGTGGAACTGGGAAATTAGATGGAGTGATGCAGCCAAGATTGCGATTGATGACCTACATTAAGGTGGGATTTCCTCCTTGGTCTGCATAAGGCATTTCCAGACAGTTGGAGTAGTGCAACTGCCTTCCATTAACACTGTTTAATTTAAACATCAGCCTTCCTGTGTGGTTCAATGATCTGGGTTCCGGCCATTAAAAATGAAAAAGCAGGTGGACTACACACGGAATGCTTGGAGCTTGTATCATCCCTGGTGGCTGAGTTTGTCTGTGAACCTCCCAGTGTGTAGCTTAACCACGCAGAGTAAGAGTTTCCAGATTTAATCTACACTCCACGTCAAGTTGGCCAATTTAAAACTCTGACTCAGCTCCTCACTGCAGGAAGCCTTACTCGAGCTACCGAGCAACCTGAAACAAAGGTAGATATGCAGCTGGATTCCTTTTCGAAAAAAATATTTAGATCTGGTTTTTGGACGCACTAAAACTGTTTAGCTTCAATATCCAGGCCTTTTTCACCAGTGGGCATGGCAAACACTGAATTACGTGGAGCCTTGTACTATTGGAAGCTGGAGCTTATCGACATAAAATATAAATGTCCGCTGAGGGAAATGGGAAAATAAAGCACTTGCTTTTATATAGTGTCTTTCAGAATCTCAGGGTGTCCCAAAGCACTTTTCAGGTAATAAAGTAGCTTTGAGGTGTAATCACAGTTGTAATGTAAGATGCAACAGCCAATTTGCACGCAGCAAACTCTCTCTCACAACAATGTGATAATGACTGGATCATCTTCTAGTCATGTTAGTTGAGGCCGGGGATCTCTCTGTCCACCCAAGAGGGCAAGGCAGGGCCCCAGCTTAAAATATCATTTGAAAGACCGCATCACCAACAGTGCAGCACTCCCTCAGTACTACACTGGAGTGTCAGCCTGGAATGACGACTTGAACCCACAGCCTTCAGATGCAGAGATGAGTATGCTGCCTCTCCCACGGTCACCGCCCACCCCCTTCTCCTAGAGTCATGGCTGACACCGTAGCTGATAACAGCTGGAGTCCGCTGGTTCAAAGGTGCCTACCTGAGAAACCTCAACCCCCAGTGTACATGACACTAATTGGCCCTGAGTTCCCGAGTATGGCTGGGTTGGTAAGTAGGGAAATGCTCTGCTGGTTTGACGGGATACTGGCTAGAAGTTGACACTCATAAGATCCATCATTGTGGGCAGAGTAAAGAACTCTTTGCTCTGCATGTAAATAACACCATACCTTAACTACAAACGCCAGCAATGAAATACATACATTAATACGTCTCCCCTTCCAAATGAATGTGTACTTTTTATGACTGGCTTGCCTTGTTTAATTGAGCAGGAACTATTCTTTCTACGTGCTGGACAACCAGAACTTGCAGCAGCTGTGGGATTGGAGCCGTCATAACCTCACCATCAAGCAGGGGAAGATCTACTTTGCCTTCAACCCAAAGCTTTGTGTGTCTGAGATTTACCGCATGGTGGAGGTAGCTGGTGTGAAGGGGAGACAGGGCAGTGCTGACATGGAGCAACGGACTAATGGAGACCGAGCTTCCTGTGAGTTAATTAAAACCTGCGTTTGTCTGCTGGTTATTTTAAAACTGCTCTAACTGTGGGGGTGAGACGTATAAAAGCCAAATTTTGTTTTACCAACTTGCTCCTGTTCTGAAGGCATTGCTCTCAAGTGATCTCATCGCTATCAGAGCATGTCTGTTCTTTGTGTGTGAGCCCCAGCTGGTGAGTGTAGGTAGAATGTCGGATGTTGAACCACCCACAACATGGTGGCTGAGGCTATTCTTGTCATCACACAATGTGTATGCACTTTGGCAGTGGAGTCCCTAGGTTAAATTGGAAACATGGGCTGAATTCCAACCCCCCCCACCAAACCAGTGACACTGAGACCAGTTGTGGTACCCTGACTGTTGCTCAGCAATGATGGGACAAACCACCTGGGTCATCTGCTTCGGTTCCACAATGGGCAATCTCTTCACTCCTGAACGCTCTGAACAGCGGTGTGCCAATAATCTATTCTTCATTTAAGGTAATTTTGTTCAAGTTATCCAATCATTCAAAATTCTTTCACTCCTGTGTGTGAAAGAGGAATGGAACAGAAGGGATATAGTGAAACACATTTGAGGTATTATTTTGGCTGCTTGAACCAAACGATTGCATTTCATTTTTGTTTGGTGGGTTATCACAGTTAGACTCTATACCGGTATGATTTCTGCGCTGTGCACAAAGTGAGCTACATCTGCTCTGCCAGCTGTGGGCACAGGCTGTGCCCAGCATGGATTCCAGTGCCGTGACTCCTCAAACCATAAACAATGGTGCACAATGATAAAATGAATGAGGGGAGCTGAATCAGATGCCAAGGTTTGCCTCTGGTTGATGACTTGATGTTACCCCCCCCCCCCCCCCCCCCCCCCCCCCCCCCCCCCCCGCCCACACCACCACCACCACCACCTCCCCAAGTTTTTTTAAAATTCATTCATGGGATGTGGACATCTCTGGCTGGGCCAGCATTTATTGCCCATCCCTAATTGCCTTTGAGAAGGTGGTGGTGAGCTGCCTTCTTGAACTGCTGCAGTCCATGTGGTGTAGGTACACCCACAGTGCTGTTAGGGAGGGAGTTCCAGGATTTTGACCCAGCGACAGTGAAGGAACGGCGATATATTTCCAAGTCAGGATAGTGTACGGCTTGGAGGGGAACTTCCAGGTGGTGGTGTTCACATGTGTCTGCTGCCCTTGTCCTTCCAGGTGTTAGCGGTTCTGGGTTTGGATGGTTCTGTGTAAGGAGCCTGATAGCTGGATGGATAGAGCACCTTGGGCACTGATGGAGACATGACTCCTGACTTTATTGGGAACAAAATGTGATGAGTTCAGGAGACTTTTCATGAGAAATGAAGGAGAAAGTCTGTGGTGTGAAAAATGTAGCAATTGCTGATCAATATGGAATTACACAGCAGAAGGAGGCCATTTAGCCCATCATGCCTGTGCCCATTCCATGATGAATCTACCCAATTAGCCCTACTCTCTCCCCTTGGTCCTGCAGTTTTTTTTTACCAGGCACTTATCAGCTCTGTTTTGAAGGTTGTTAGTAGAGCTGATTCCACCATCCTTTCAGGCAGTGTGTTCTAGAAGTGCCTCTGTGTTTAGCAGCACAGTAATAGGAGACCCAGGTAGTCTCTGCATATCTTCAATGGTAACATTTATTTTGTACCCTCTTTACTATCAGGTGAAAGTCACATCTTGAAGTTTACAGCCAATTCCACAGCCAAGAACAGGATAATACTGAAATGGGAGCGTTATCGCCCTCCAGATTACAGGGACCTCATCAGTTTCATTGTCTACTACAAAGAAGCGTAAGTGTTTGGTTATCGTATGCATATGCACTGGCGCCTAAGCTGGGCTGGACAGGTAGTGCAGTGCTCGTGGATCTAGACTTAGTAACTGGGGAAAGTTGTGAAATTGAGTTTGATAAATCCAATAATATGTGAGCCTGTGTGGAGGGGTTGTTGGAGCTGGGGGAGGGAAGGGCAAGGGGGGGTGGTGAGAATGGCATTATCATAAAAACTAAACTGGTTCAGTAAGTCCTTCAAAGAAAGGAATTTGCCATCCTCAACTGGTCTGAGTATATGTGACTCCAGCCCCACTTTAAGAGGATTGACTATGGGCTAGAAAACCATTTTGGTCTGAAAATAATCATGACAGAAAACTGCTAGAATGGACAATGAATGTAGAACTTTCCGGAATTTCCAGAACTTTCCAGAGTGGTCCATATCTCAAAAACAAATATCACAAAGGAATTGGCTGGACTGTCTCTGGGTGAAAAGTTTGTGCCAGTGTGTCTATGTAACTACCCATCTGAGGGCCACCTGAAGCCGGTTCCAACTTGAGCTCAAGTCTTTTCCTGGTCCTCAAAGCTATGGAACTCCCTGCCTGCACCCACCACCCCCCCCCCGCACCCCCAGCTTCAGTCTTCACTCTCTCACAATCAGTAGAAACCCAAGCTTGGCATCACTGCAGTGAGTTACTCACCTCCTGACTCCCCAAAACTTGTCCACATCTAGGAGGACTTACTGAACCAGTTTAGTTTTTATGATAATGCCATTCTCACCACCCCCCCTTGCCCTTCCCTCCCCCAGCTCCAACAACCCCCCCCACACAGGCTCACAGTCAGGAGTGTGAAGGAATGCATTTCACTTGCTGGGAATGAGTGCGGCTCCAATAACGCTTGAGGAGCTCGACACTATTGAGGACGAAGACACCGGCTTGATCGGCAGCCTGCCCACCACCTTAAACATTCACCCCCTCCACCAGCGATGCACAGTGGCAGCAAAAAGTACCATCTACAAGATGCACTGTATCAACTCACCAAATCTCTTTCGACATCTCCTTCCAAACCCACAACTTCTACCATCTAGAAGGACAAGGGCAGCAGACACATGGGAACACCACCACCCCCTGCAAGATCCCCTCCAAGCTGCTCATCATCCTGACTTGGAAATATATCGCCTAGCCAGTGAACCTCACATTCCATGCAAGAACAAAAAAAAGGAGCCACTCTGGGTACCAGTCCCACCCTTCGTCCCCACACTTCCCCTTTCCACAGGCTGGCAGTCTTTCAGCAGTTCACATAAGTGGTTGTTATTCATGTGGCAGCAGCCAAGAGCATCCCTTGCACAATTTCCATGAACGTGCACTTACCAGCCGAAGTCGATGGAAGATGATCAGCAGTAGAAAATCTTACTGATTTCTCTTTCCCTGCACCCCCTCATTCTCTAATTCCAGAGCCACTGAAGCTACTTGCGGTGCACTTAGCAGATGAAGTCAAAAGCAAACTGTTACAGGATACTTTGATGTAGAAGAGTGTTGCAGTGGGGACTAACACAATGTAACCTCTGACTCCCATGCTAAGTGAAATCGGGGAAGAGAAAGGCAGCAAAGATATGGATGGGATCTTGATTGTGTTTCATTAAAATGCATTCTGCTGATGGCATTGTGGTAATTCTATTTGTTCTTTTTCCCCATAAGACCTTTTCAAAATTTGACTGAGTATGATGGGCAGGATGCGTGCGGCTCCAATAGCTGGAGCATGGTTGACGTTGACCTTCCCCAGAGCAAGGCCCAAGAACCAGGAGTATATTTGACGAATTTGAAGCCCTGGACCCAGTATGCCATTTTTGTCAAGGCGATCACTCTCGCCACTTCTGAAGACGGCCGTAACCATGGGGCAAAGAGTGAAATCATCTACATGAAGACAAACGCCTCAGGTAACGCGTCTTCGGGTCGTGTACTGTAACTTTACCCAAATAACCTACGTCGTTTGTCTCTATAAAAGCAGCTGCTTAGACAATGTCTTGGCCATGTTTGCAGGCAGGCTGTGGCACCCTAGTGGTTTTGATGGGTTAGCAACCCATATGCCACACGTACAAATCCCACTGCGTCGAGAGTTGTGGAATTGAATTTGTCGAAGCTGGAAATCTGTGGGCTACACCCAGAAAAGTGTCAATGTCAGGTTGTTAAAAGAACCCCAGCATGTTACATTGAGTCTACAGCATAGAAGCAGGTCATTTGGCCCTGTTAATAAAATCCAAGCTGGCTGGTGAAGTCGAAACCAAGACACAGCTTTTCTTTATCGAGAGAGTTTATTGACTTTGTTCAGACTCGTAGCTCTCCATACCCAGTCTCCCAGCTGCCCCCTATTTATATGTGCCCAAAGTACTTAAACAATGCCCTTCACCTGTGTATGCTAACAATATAATCAACATACCATTGACAGGCCCAAGCAGTTTGTGCCTGATGCTCATGCACCATATGAGGTTCAGTTGTTCACTGATGTGCTTCGGAGAACTGAACCTTCCACCCATTCTGGGTCTGACCTACCAATGGCTCTTGTTGTACACCACTATGTGGTTGACACACAATTCCCTTTCGAGGTTTTGAGGATAAGTTACACAAAGCCCAGAGGAACCTTGGGGCAACTCAGGATGCATAATATATATATATATATAGGTTCACCATGCCACCCACATCCCAAAAAAAAATAGATACATAAAAAATATAGATTGTGGGAATTTTCTGAATGCCCAGGTACCAAGGTATCACCCATCAGGTGGCCAGTATGAACCTGAATAGCATGCCAATAGGACTGCTCGATGTTACAACCGCCCTTGACCGTCTCCTTCCCAACGTCTGCCTGAGCTTCTAGAGAGAAGGCCGCAGGGTATCGAGGAGTTGGGGTTTTTTCTCCTCTCTCTCTCTCTGTCTCTGTCTCTGTCTCTGTCTCTCTCTCTGTCTCTGTCTCTGTCTCTCTCTCTGTCTCTGTCTCTGTCTCTCTCTCTCTCTCTCTCCCCCCCCCACCACCCTGTCTCGTTCTCTGCCCCAGCCCGTTCCGCCAGTTCAGGAACGGTCAGGTCAGCTGCTACCAAGCTGAGAACGGGTTAAAGTTTGAATCTTTCCGATCTATCATCTTTCAGCAGCTAGAGGCGATACTGGGATCTTAATCAGAGCATTCGGGTCACTCTGCCAGTGTAAAGTGAGTGTAACTTTGGAAGATGGAGCAGTTCCTAGACCATGTGCAGCAATGGTCTCAGGACCAGGACAGGGGTGCAAGGACTGGGACTTCTTCAGTAGATGCACAACTTTCACTTATACCGGGGACTAACCAGTTTCTTTTTTTTTCCACCCCCCCTTCCCCACCCACCTCACAGTGCCTTCAGTCCCTCTTGACGTGCTCTCTATGTCTAACTCCTCATCTCAGCTGGTTGTGAGGTGGAAGCCCCCTGCCTTTTCGAACGGGAACATTACCTACTACCTGGTGCGTTGGCAACAGCAGTCAGAGGACACCGAGCTTTATAAACATGACTACTGCCACAAAGGTAAAAGTGACTAAGTGGATTGACGCATTGACTCAGTGGTGAAATTCCAAGGGATGTAAGTTAAACATTAGGATGTTAGGAGTGAAGGAGAAAACTAGAGAATGTTTTACAGATTACAGGAGGCCATTCATCCCATCATGTCTGTGTTGTCTCTTTGATAAAGCTACCTAACCTATAGACCCATGCTCCAAATCCTTCTCAAATATTTATCCCTTTTCATTTTTAAAAAATGGATATAGGTCCTGCTTCTTTGATAGAATATTCGACGTTCCACCCAGATTTTACAAATACTTTTGGTCTAACCCCTGCCTATGTTCTTTTGATGCTGACCTTGAATTTCTACCCTCTCGTCCTGAGTCACTGACCAGTGGAATTGGTTTCAGTTCTATTTACTTATTCAAAATTTTGAGAGATTTTAGTAATGTTTGATTTTCTTGTAACTTTTTTTTGTCTGAGGACAATCTGATTGTGGAGGAAGTTCTCATGAAAGGACATTGAAATTTCCCATAGCCCAGCATGGAAAGGAGGGTGGGGTGGGGGGGGCTTGTTTTTTTTAAAAATTCATTCATGGGATGTGGGCGTCGTTGGCTGGGTCAGCATTTATTGCCCATCCCTAATTGCCCCTTGAGAAGGTGGGGGTGAGCTGCCTTCTTGAACCGCTGCAGTCCATGTGGTGTAGGTACACCCACAGTGCTGTCAGGGAGGGAGTTCCAGGATTTTGACCCAGCGACAGTGAAGGAACGGCCGATATATTTCCAAGTCAGGATGGTGAGTGACTTGGAGGGGAACTTGCAGGTGGTGGTGTTCCCATCTATCTGCTGCCCTTGTCCTTCTCGGTGATAGTGTTGCATTAAATGTCTGATGCGTGTCTAACCTGTGTGAACAGCTCCATTCTCAGTCAGCAATTTTATTCCAGGTATGAAGCTGCCCACCAGAATTTCAGCAACCGGGGCAATTGACTTGGAGGGTGAAGGTGATGCTGATCTCAAGCAGTCAGAGAAAACAGAGCACGGCCAATGCTGCACCTGCCCAAAGTCGCCAGATGAACTCAAGGCAGAAGCTGAGGAAGTTATGTTTCAGAAATCCTTCGAAAATTTTCTGCACAACTCCATCTTTATGCCCAGGTAAGTCATGCACACCTGCATAACTAGCTGTCCACAGAGGGGAACTTGCAGGTGGTGGTGTTCCCATCTATCTGCTGCCCTTGTCCTACTAGATGGTAGTGGTCATGGGCTGGGAAGGTGCTGCCTAGGGAGCCTTGGTGAGTTCCTGCAGTGCATCTTGTCGATGGTCCTTAGAACCAGATATTGCTAAATGGCAGTCCTAGCTCCAATGCAGGATTTGTGGAATTCAATCCTGAAATTACAGTAAACAGCGTGAAAACATACCATGGCACACCCAGCAACTGATGGGACAAATTTTTCGTTGGGCAATGTTAGCAGTACTGATGTGAAATAGTGCACCGAGGGAGCACGATGCATTGAGTTGGACGGCAGGAGCTCAGGGCATGATGTTTCTGTCTGTGAGCTGTTGGGGAGGATGAAGCTGAACGAGTGGTGCTAAAGCTGCTTTTCCCCAGTTGGCCGGGAGCAGTTTGCCAAAGTGACTGCTGAGCGACTGCACGTTTGTGACTGGTGTCAATTTATCTGGGGCTAATTTCTAAAGAAATGTAGTTGTGAACTTTTAAGGGGAAAAAATACATCCTTTGAAAGCTAATGGCTAAGGAAGTGGGTGGGATCTGGTGACATGTTAGGTCTGGCCCTTAAGACCATTCTTAGGTTGTTCCCTGCCCTCTCTTTGCCCATCCACCCTCTCCCCCAGGGTGGTAACAATTCCGCAGCCTCTCGCTTCCCTCCAGCACTCGAGGCTGTTTCTCATATGAGGGCATGAGATGCCAGCCCATGCAAACCTTCACCCTGCTTCCCAACATATTCACTCAGCTGGCTAAGTGCACAACTAGTGATCCTCTTCCAAATTGTGGGCACTGAGACTAGCTTATACAGTTACACTGACTTAATTCTGCTAACTTAGCACAGATGAACTAAAGCTGAGACCTTGGGATCAAAGTGTGGCAGATCCTGTATATGCAGCTGATAGTGATCATTGAGTCCAACAGCTTGGCTGTGGTCTGTCCTCTTCTCACTCCCAGGGCTCAAATAGCCTCCTGACTCCTGAGAGCCTGTCCACCATCTACAAGACACAAGCCAGGAGTGTGATGGAATACTCCCCACTTGCCTAGATGAGTATGGCTCCAACAACACTCAAGAAGCTCAACACTGTCCAGGACAAAGCAGCCCGCCTGATTGGCACCACATCCACAAACATTGACTCCGTCCATCACCGATGCACAGTAGCAGCAGTGTGTACCATCTACAAGACGCACTGCAGGAATTCACCAAGGTTCCTTAGACAGCACCTACCAAACCCACGGCCACTACAATCTAGAAGGACAAGGGCAGCAGATAGATGGGAACACCACCACCTGGAAGTTCCCCTCCAAACCACTCATCATCCTGACTTGGAAATATATCGGCCGTTCCTTCACTGTCGCTGGGTCAGAATCCTGGAACCCCCTCCCTAACAGCACAGAGGGTGTACCTACTCCACATGTACTGCAGCGGTTCAAGAAGGCAGCTCACCACCTCGGGGATGAACAATAAATGCTGGCCTAGCCAGTGACGCCCACATCCCATGAACGAGTATAGAAAAAAAATCTGGCAGGTTCAGAGATCAAGAATGGCCAATGGGGAGGAGGTTACTGAGTTTGGGTAGCACCTATGGTACTACACGAGAACACAAGAACTAGGAGTGGGAGTAGACCATACGGCCCATCGAGCCTGCACCATCATTCAATACGATCATGACTGATCAAAAAAGGAGAGTGCAACATTTTCAAAGAAGGGAGTCAGAAGTGTAGGAGGTGGCATTGGCAGCCAGCGATCTATAATGGAATTGTGCTTGTTGAGAAACTAGTTTGTTAAACTGGCTGTGCAGTTTGCATTACAAACTCGCTGGAAAGATTTATATCACTTGGTCTGAGGCACAATTGTTCCAGTCACTCCCATGTGGTGTTCTGCCAATGCAGGATGTCCATGTTGGGGGGAGGAATGAAACCCTTAGTCGGGTTAGGCAGTATTGGAATGGGTTCATATCCTGCATCAGGTCAGCAGTCACACAGCAGAACAGCTTGACCCCGTACCAGCTCCTGTCTCTAAGCCGACTGTTAGGAAATGTTCGTGGATAGTACAGGCACACAGTTCCTTGACTTTTTCCAAATGTGACTAAAATATGAGTACTGTTCCGTTGAATAAAGTACATGGTTGGAGTCCGGCTAAGGGAGGCTGCTGTCTGACAGCTCTCATTAAGAAAGAAAGACTTGTTTTTAAACAGTGCTTGTCTCCCTCAATAAGTTCCCCGGAATTACTTCTAAGTGTAAGTAAACAGTGCAGCCGCTTTCTGCAAACAGCAATTGAGTGCAGCCAATTATTCTGGGGACTTTCAGTTTTGGCATTGTTGCTTGAGAGAGGAATGTGACCCAGGGTGAACTCCCTGCTCCCCTCTCGATGGTGCCAGATGATCATTTACCTATGTGGGCAGACGTGGCCTTGGGTTAATGGCACCTCCAAGAGTGCAGCACACTCCCACTGGGGGTGCCAGCCTGGATTTTGTGCTCAAGTCATGGACTGAATCTCAAATCCACAACCTTCTCACTCCCAAGATGGCAGAGCTACCAGCTGAGCAATGGGTTAAATCCGTACCAGATCAAGTGTCTTTACTCCACTTCCTCAGTTTGTTTATGTTGTAATGAAGGGTATTTTTTACCCAGGAATTAGTTTCCATGACTGTCTCCTCCTGATGTATGGTTTTTACACTTTTTTCTACTCCTCAGGATGTGGGTGTCACTGGCAAGGCTGCCTTTAATGTTCACCCCATGTACCCTCGGAAAGTGGCAGTGGGCCTTAGTAAATGCTAGCAGCGTGTTACAGCTACACGGCTTTTTTTTCAAATGTTCATGGGATGCGACATTGCTGACGAGACAATTTGTCACCTTGAGAAGCTGGTGGTGAGCTGCTTTGAGGGATGTTGTCAGGCATGTTGGTGCGGCACTGGACACTGTAATTACAGGGTCGTGTCAAACTGGCCACTCGTCTTGCACTTATACAGTGATTGGACTGTTCCACCGGGGGATGGATTGGGTATTGGTGGAGATCTGAGCTGAGCCGATCCTGTCCTCATCTGACAGACACACGCTCACTTCAACAGAGAGTTGGTGATGAGCTGCCTGGAGCACGAATTTGGGCTGATTCTCACCACAGTAGCCCCAGGGCACTGGAGTTAATTGGGGCACCCTAGCTGTTACCTCGATTTGAAATCAGTCAGCTTGTCGGGAATGAGAATAGCATCAGGAACCTTTTTGATGCATTGCAGACCACCTGCCAATTGCAGTGCTTTTGTTAAGCTTGTGTGTTAAAATAAACTTTTGTGTTTGCGTCCATGTGAAGTGATGAGTCCATGGGCAGCAAACTGGCCAGTTAAGCTCCAGTGAATAGAGGGTTATAATTCCAATGTCAAAGCCTGGTTTTAGTGTTGTATGGAGTGTGGTGATTCAAGTTTGTGACCAGCCTTTGACATTGCACCAATCCAGGAGGGGTTGGGGGGGTTGTCGAAGGAATAGCTCAGTACTTTCTCCTGGTCAAAAACAGAATTACCTGGAAAAACTCAGCAGGTCTGGCAGCATCGGCGGAGAAGAAAAGAGTTGATGTTTGAGTCCTCATGACCCTTCAGCAGAAGGGTCATGAAGACTCGAAACGTCAACTCTTTTCTTCTCCGCTGATGCTGCCAGACCTGCTGAGTTTTTCCAGGTAATTCTGTTTTTGTTTTGGATTTCCAGCATCCGCAGTTTTTTGTTTTTATAACTTTCTCCTGGTGGCTGAACTGGTTCTAACAGTGAGTAGCAGAACTACCTCAACGAGGAAGATCCCAGATTCGATTGAGGTTCACTTGTCAAGAAAACTGAGAAGGAAGCTGCTATTTCCCATACCTGGACAGAGCTCCCTGCTTCCTTTTGTAATTGTGTGTGTGTGTGTGTGTGTGTGTGTGTGTGTGTGTGTGTGTGTGTGTGTGTGTGTGTGTGTGTGTGTGTGTGTGTGTGTGTGTGTGTGTGTGTGTGTGTGTGTGTGTGTGTGTGTGTGTGTGTGTGTGTGTTTAGAGACTTGAGGTGAGGACAAGATTATTCTCGGTGTGATGCCTTTTATAGTCAATTATCTTCTAAACCCCACCCCCACCCGCCCCGATTTTCCTGCTACCCATACTTACTACTGACTAGTGGATTACAATTCGGCTCACTGGTGCCTCACTCAAGTGGCCATCTTTCATGTTCTTCAACCTTGATGATGAGACTCCGTAGATCCCTGGGGTAAGCTGCATCAGCCGAGACTGATACGCTCCACTTGTTTGCACTTTCCGCCGGAGATTACACACAGCTTCTGGAAGCAGATTTAATGCCCGGTGCTGATTCAGCATGGAGCAGGGGTTCAGGGCAAGACACCTGGCTGGCCTCTGACTTTGGGAAGGACCATTGGGTGACTCTCGCTCATTAGGTTCACTCGTGAGAAATGGTCCCTTCAGGGAGTGGTGGAAGCCTGCCAGATTCCCTGGAACCCGTACCTGGTAAATGTTGGCGCTTTGACGAGAGGAGACGATTTCAAGATAAAAGTAGCTGTTCTTAAATGCAACTTTGAATGGGGCCTTTTGCTGAAGTATTTAACGGTGAATTGGTAGGTCATTCTGGCCTTTACATCACAGTGGTGATCGTGAACTTGGTTTTATTTAAATTCCCAAGTGGAATTGTGGGTCCCCGCCTCTTTTGTCAACATGCTTGAATCATCAAATCCGTGCTGTGTTGTGATAGGTTTTGCCCAGTGTGTAGGCCCTGGGATCAGGATAAGTTGTTGTGCATAGAGGCTTCATGTTGAATTCAGTGGGGATTGGCATGTCTTGTGGCTTCCTGCGCCCAGCCTACTGACTTGCCTTTTTAGTGGATACTGAATGAAGCTCAGTGAATGCAGACATTCTCCTTCACCCTCTGTTTTCCCTCGAGCCCGAGGAGACCATTCAACCCCCTCCAGCCTGTTTGCTATTCAGTCAGACCATGGTTGATCTGTGTCTTAAAATCTGGCTTCTTAGCCTAACCCTTGAGACGCTTAACCCAAAAACCTCTCTCGATCTCTGTCTTGGAAGTTTCAATTTCCAGTCCACAACATTTTGGGGGGGTGGGGGTGCAGACAGAGTTCCAGATTTCCATTAAATTTTGTATCAAAAAGTGCCTCTTAATTTCGCTCCTAAATGGACTAGTTCTAATTGTAAGGTTGTGCTCCCTTGTTCAGGACTATCCGCAGCAGGGGATATAATTTCTCCCGGTCCACTCAAGTGAATCCCCTTGATCATGTTCAAAAACTGTGATCATTTCATTCCTTAGCCTTTTAAACTCAAGTGAATACAAGCCAAGTTTATACAATCTAGCGTCATGATCCTTCTCCTCCTCCTCCAGGCACCATGCCCTAAGAGGGTATTGGTGACCATGGACTTCCATTGGATTGGTCTATAATTATGCTTGGCAAAGCACTGCAGTGGTTTGCTGTTGCCTTCTGCAGTATGGCTGACCAGGGGGACTCCATCACTCTTTACCATGTGCCATCGGGTGTATTGGAAGGATTTACAGGCTGATATTCAACCTGTTTAGCCACGTTCTGAATGCACCTCCCATGACCATCAAGCCCTGTATCGGGACTTGAACCCGGAGCTTCTGGCCCAGAGGTAGGGACGCTACCCACTGCACCACAAGACAGCATCGTATAACCCTTTAATCCCTTGAATCATTTGAGTGAACTGGACGCTGCCTAAGGCTTATATGTCCTGCCTGATGCTTGGTGCCCAGAAGGAGCCAGACTAATTTGGATTCCTATATTTGCCATATTAGGAAAGCTTCTGTGAAGCACCCTGTTTTCTTCCTTCCATTCCATGCTCAGCCTTGGCTGCCTGGGAACATTGAGGGAGATTGTTGCCTAAACTGTGTCCCTCTTGAGAACTGAAATTTTGTGATTTCTGGGGTGCAGTCCCACCCCCAAGCCAGTAACTTGGCTTTGGGGAGATGAATGACTTTTTTTGCTTTTTACTTAATGCTGTTTTGTTCCTAAATTTGAGCTGTGCTTCAGTGTTCTATGATTAACTAGCATGTAAAAGAAGCTTTTTAAGGTGCATCCTCAGTGGTCCAGCAGTAAATGCCTTATCCAGTGTGGCTCTGAGCCCCACACAGCAAGTCCCATCACAGTCTTTACTGAGTTAGTTGTA
Source organism: Carcharodon carcharias (assembly GCF_017639515.1). Classification (NCBI taxonomy): domain Eukaryota; kingdom Metazoa; phylum Chordata; class Chondrichthyes; order Lamniformes; family Lamnidae; genus Carcharodon; species Carcharodon carcharias. Next base: position 7,215,380 of record NC_054498.1, read on the forward strand.
CCTGGCAGCTTTGGCACAGCAGCTCTCCACACAGGCTCAGCGTCTCTTGAGCATGGGGTTTTTGTTGGGAGATCCACCAAGATTCCCATTCCACATCCATATCCAGTGGGCCATTCCTAGCTTGTGCAACTATGGATCTCGGATCGGGACGGGATTGGGCCCCAGTGGTGATGCCCCCTTTTTAACAGATAGTCCTTCCCACCTTTGTCATCTTGAGCTTAAGCTTAAGCCTGAGTGAGTTGCGAGGATAGCCAGTCGTATTTCGTGAGCGCCTCTTGGTCAGACTGCAGCCGACTTAATGCCGGCAGTGAAGATATAACTGACCCAATTAAAGCAGGAAGTGAGGCAGATAGTTTTTAATTAGGGGATTGAAAAACTAATTTTTCCTCATCTCAGATGAACTTATTTCTCTGACAATTCTGGTCAGCCACTAAATTTAGCCTCTGCTCCAGCCTAGCAGGCCTAAGACAATCCCACGATGAACAAGGCTCATTAAACCCAATCTCCCAGTCTCTTGGCATCATCGCAGTAAAACACCTAGTTGGTTTCTTAAGTGAACCCATCTACCATTCCTGGCCAAAACTTCACACTTCCCTCTTGTGTAGGTGCCTTTGCTGTATCTGGATGTCTCTGCATTACAATGGTGAAATGAATGCTTGCCTCGTCATAACAGGTGGTATTGTAGAGCCCCTGCGACTGTGCTGGGAGTGAATTCCGTTATGTAAAGCAGTCTAACCCGTGATCTGCAGGCATTCAAGAAAGGTTGATGTAATTTGTTGCAAAGTCCTGTTCCTCTAGGGAGAAGCATGTAGAAGCTGAGAGTATTGATCCATCTGAATGCAAATCCGATTTATTTCAGAAAAATAACGTTTTGGGATCCAGTATATTTGAGACGTGACCTGCGGGGGAGTGTAATGTGGTTGGGAGGAAGAGGTGACATTGGATCTCTGGTTCCCAAATCTCTCCACCACTGGCGGTTTTCCTCACCTCATACCAGACTCTGTTGTAGACATATTGATCACTGTGATTAATCAATAACTGCATTATTGTTTTATTTTGTGCCTACCAGCGTAGTATGAGGAGAGCTCGATGGATCTTGGGGCAATGTTTCTAAGTGCAAAAATCTTTCTCTGCATTGTCATCCTTTATTTTGATAAACCTACATATTCATAAGAAGCTTCATTAACAGATATTAAGCCAGTTAAATACTCTAGGGAGCCCACATTCCTGAGATTAACAAGAGCTTGTCTTCATTGATCATTTTCTCAATATGACATTGTTAACTTTTATCTGCACTGAACCTAAACTGAAAAGCTGTGTGTCAGTAAATTGCTAATTTTAATCAGCATAAAATTAAATGTTCAACTAATCAGTTTGACAGGCCAGTCCAAGTGGGTGCAGTGTAGTTCTCATTATTTAATTGGCTATTTGAAGGCTGCTTATTAAATAAAATGAAAGTAATGCATTCCTCAGCAAGCTAATTCTCTGCGATCTAATATGTCTGCTGCTGTAAAAGCCTCAGTATTCCCAATGTTTTCACGTGCACTGAGACTTTGCCCCTTCAGATTTTCCCCCGAAGGCTCCGACCCTCTCAGTGTGTCAGCCAAGTGCCCGTTGCACCTGTGAGAGTCTTGACAACCCTCAAACTAACTCCACTGGCGAACTGCGAGGGGAAGGAGAGACACCACAGCAGAGCCTGTTCCTGGCCTCCCCTGAAACCCAGCACATGCGTTTTCCAGCGGTAATCAGTGGAAGGAATGGGCCATTCAGCCCCTTGAATCAGTTCCATCATTTAATTAGATCATGGCTGGACTATAGCTTAACTTCACCTACCCTCCTTGGCTGTATAATCCTGAATGCCCTCACCTACAAAAAAAATCTCTTGACCTTGGTTTTGAGATTTCCATCAACACTGTCTCCCCTCCACCGCCTCAACAGTTCTTTTCTGGGGTGGAGAGACTTTCAGATTTCCACTACCCTTTGAGTGAAGAAGTGTTACCTGAGATCACCCCTTAATAGCCTGGCTCTAAGCTTATACCTCCTTGTTGTGGACTCTCCCCATCTAGAGGAAATTGTGTTTTTCTCTCTCTCTCTCTCTCTCTCTGCCTCAGGTCTTCCTAAACTGCGGTTGGCAAGCCCCTCTCTGGTCACGAGATGGGATTTTATGGTTGTGAGCTCCAAAGCAGCAAGGGCTGCTGTGGAGAACAGACTGAGTGTTAACATCTGCGAGGCTCCCTTTAAACACTTGCTCTTTTTCTATTGGTGGGTGTGGTCTAATGGACAGATTTATGAGATCTCATTGCTTCAAAAAGAAAACCTGTGTAAAGGTAGATGTTTGACCCTGCAGCTTAAAGAACTCTCACCTCGCTGAAGTTCCTTCTTCCCCCACAACCCTGCTCACGAGCTAATACCCCCTGATCAACAGATGAGGTTACCCCCCTTTCACTTCCCCACACACACACACACACACACACCCCCCCTCAGGATCACTCAAAGCTGTGAAACATTTTAAAAGGTGAGAAATTTGTAAGTTGTTGTTCCAAGGAAAGCAGAAAGTTAGTGTGCAGTTGCAGCAATCAATTAGAAAGGTAAATGGCACGTTGGCCTTTATTGCAAAGGGATTGGGGTCCAAGAATAAAGAAGTCTTGTTACAATTGTACAGGATTTTGGTGAGACCACATCTGGAGTACTATGTGCAGTTTTGGTCTCCGCATTCAAGAAAGGACTTATCTGCAGTGGGGACTGTACAGCGAAGGTTCAGTACGTTGGTCCCTGGGATGAGGGGGCTGTCCGATGATGAGAGGCTGAGTAAATTGGGCTTATGTTCTCTGGAGTTGAGAAGAATGAGAGGCGATCTCATTGAAACCTACAAGATTCCGAAAGGGCTTTGATATGATAGATGCTGAGAGATTGTTCCTGCTGGTCGGGGAATCTAAAACACAGGGGGGCAGGGTCTCAGGATAAGGGGCCGATCGTTTAGGACTGAGATGAGGAGAAGTCACTTCACTCAAAGGATTGTGAATTTTTGGAATTCTCTACCCCAGAAGGTTGCGTGTGCTCCATCCTTAAATACATTTAAGGCAGGGATAGACAGAATTTTGGTCTCTTAGGCAACCAAGGGAATATAGGGAGTAGGTGGGAAAGTGGAGTTGAAGCTATGATCATATTGAACGGCGGAGCAGGCTCAAGAGGCCGTATGGTCTCCTCCTCCTATTTCTTATAGTTTTGTGAAAGCCTGAGGCATTTAAGATGAGGAAAATGTTCAGAAGCGCTGCACTATCCCAATTGGTGGGATGGGTGTGATGAGGCTGGTGTGGTGTTTGGGGGGTGGTGCAGTGGTAATTCTGTTTGGTGAATGTTTTTGAAATTGTAATGGCAGACTCTGATAATTTCATGCACTCGTGCTGAGTATTGCGCTTTCTTTTGCCAAATTTTCTCCACTGCTCTCCTGGAGGTGCTGACTTTTCTGAAGTAATTGCTCCAAGAGCACTGACAACTCTGCCCAACAGAGCAATGCCAGCTACAGTTCGGTGGGCAACACACTCATCTTGAAGTCGATGCTTGTGGAGTCGAGTTCCGCCCCAGAGCACAAAATCTAGGCTGATGCTCCCAGTGCAACGCTGAGGGAGTGCTGCACTGTTGATGATGCTGCCTTTGAACTGAGATGTTAAACGTCAGTTGGACATAAACATTCCCATGGCACCATTTTGAAGTAGAGTAGAAAATTTGGGCCAAGTTGAATGTCCGTGCACGGTTGGGTAGCTCAGCATCATGTCTAACCCACAATCTATGAGCATTCAGGAAAGGTTGATGTAATTTGCTGCAAAGGACTGCTTCGCTAGGGAGCAGAAGGCAGAAGCTGAGAACATTGATCCTTCCGAATGCAAAAGCAGATTTCTTTCAGGAAATAACATTTTGGGATCCAATTTGAGTAATTTGAGATGTGAACTGTGGGGAGTGTAGCTCAGGAGGAAGAGGTGTCTTTGGATCTATGGTTTCCAAATCTCTCCACTCCCAACCAACATCACTGAAAGAAGATATTATCTGGTCATTACCACATTGCTTTTAATAAGAGCAAATTTGGCTTGTCGTGTTCCTTACAACAGTGATTGCGTTTTCATTTCAAAGAGTACTTCATAGGCTGTAAAGCACTTTGGGGTGCCCTAAGATCGTGAATGGCAAGAATGTTTTTCCCCATGGGTGACCCTAGACACCGAGCCTCAGCCGGGGCAAGTCATAGACCCCCAACGAAGACATGGCCGTGACCAGCAAGCGTGGATTCAACTCTGAGGCCTTCTGCCAGATATGAGCCTGAAACTTTTGCAAACTAGTTTGGGGACAGGATGGGGTAAATAATTCAGCTGCTACATTTGCCCCCCCCACCACATCAACTGCCAATTCCCCTGCAATAGTTGGATACCCAGTTGACTCTCGGTCCAGTCTAACCCACTAAGGTGCCTGCGTATTCAACTCAGCAGCAACCCAAGGAGCTGTACTCTGACATAAGGCAGCTTCAGAAGGGAGCAACAAACTTCTGATAATCAGTTGGAAATTGCAATAAGTACAGTCCATAATAGTGATGGTTTGACACATAGTAGTTGCAGGCAGCATCTTACCAAACTTCAGGCATGGTTACGGAGAGTGTTTGCAATCATTTAACATGACCTGAATGGTTCTGGCCTTATCGTAGTTCCCCCAAAACATTCAGAGGAATTTCTTCAGCATTTGGTTATAATTTGACGTGCGTATTTAATTTTGCCTTTTCCAATTTTATTTCTGGAAATGAGGTGTGATATCCGTTTTATCTTTCTTGCCAGATGGGCATAGAAGTTGATGATGGGTTTGATAAACAGCCCGTGCTAAGTGAACTGACCATAGCCCGGGTACCAGTTTTAGAAAAGGATTTGGGAGAGAATTCCTGGTAGCTATCTAGGGGCAGTTGTTGGCGAGTATGTGTTTTAATTTTACTTTATTGTCCATATGGAAATTAATTTGTGGCCATTGCTTGTTCATTTTTTAAAAATTACATATCAATAAACAATAACAATAAAAGAAAGAAATCAAAGAAATTTAACTAATTAAGATATTTATTTAAAAACTATTCCAATGAATTAAAATAATCAGTCAGTGAATCCCACCCTGGGTTAATATCTTCGTCCATAGATCAAACTCCTGTTTGTAGATCTCAGATGAGCACATGTTTTTTCTTGGTTGGAACTTCTCCATAAGTTTGAATATCCTGACATACTCCCTGCCTCACAATTTAACAAAGGACTTGCAATTATATTTAAGCCTTTATGTCTCAAAGTGCTTTGTAGCCAAATTGGGACATGTGGCCATCAGTATGTGCACAGCAAGCTCCAACAAATAGACAATGTCCCGATAAAGTGATGTTGACTGAGGGGTAAAAATCTGACAGGACGCTGGGGCAAGCTCTCTCGTTCTTTAAAATAGTGCTGTGGGATGTGAGAGATGGCACTTTGGGCAGTGCAGCACTCCCTCTGTACTGCACTGGAGTCAATGATCAGGTGGGGTTTCAACCTTCTGGCTCTGAGACCACAGTGCTACCCACTGAGCCACGCCTGACGCTTCCAAAAGAGCCTGAAATGCTCTCTGGACAATCACAGCTAAAGTTAGACTGTTTCACCATGCCAAGACAAGTCACTGCATTCCATAGGGAGATTAATGGAGGTGGGAGGAAATTTCGGAACTTTTATGAAAAAAGAAATATTCATTCACAGGATGTGGGAGTCGCTGTCTAGGTCAACATTTATTGCCCATCCCTCACTGCCCTTGAGAAGGTGATAGTGAATGGTAGTGCCTTGAACCGCTGCAGTCCCTGTGGTGTAGGTACACCCACAGTGCTGTTAGGGAGGGAGCTCCAGGCTTTTGACCCAGCGACAGTGAAGGAACGGCCGATATATTTCCAAGTCAGGACGGTGAGCGGCTGGGAGGGGAACTTCCAGCAGGTGGAGTCCTCATGCATCTGCTGCCCTTGTCCTTCTAGCTGGTAGTGGCGTGGGTTTGGAAGGTGCTGTCGAAGGTTGGTTGGTGTTTTTGACTTGTGATGCCTTCTAGGCTTGTTAGGCGCTGAATGTTTTGCATTTTGTCTCTCACCTTAACCTAAGATCTCCTATTCAAATATCTTATTTGTCCGCATGGTTCTTTCACCAGGCCATCCCGTAAGCGCAGAGACACGTTTGGAATAGCGAACGCCACCCTCCCTGCCAATAACACAGCCGTGCCTGAGCAGCACGGGAACAATTCCAACCCAGAGAGAAAGCAGGACTACACCTTCTTTGAGAGCAAAGTGTGGTACAAGGACAGGACGGTGATCTCGAACCTGCGGCACTTCACCACGTACCGTGTCGACATCCATGCGTGCAACCACGAAGCTCTTAAACTCGGCTGCAGTGTTTCTGCATTTGTGTTTGCGAGAACCATGCCAGCAGGTGAGCACAGGCTACAGCGACCAGCCTGATCCTCCTTCGTTTTCCTCCTTGAGAAACTTTGGCGGAGGGCTGAGGTCGCAAAGAGCGGCAAGAGGAAAGGTGGTGCATCGCACAGTGGGTGGCCAACAACAGACCCTAGCTGGGTGAATAAGAGCAGGCGGAGTGAGGCACTTTGAGATTCAAGGAACGAATGCGTTTTCTGTCAGATCATAAGGGAAAAGGAAGTTGGTGAATTAAAGAATAAATTACCTGGGTTCAGGGCGACTTGGGAGTTGGCATGTGAATGTGAGCTGCAGTGGTACTATCGCAAGTAATCCTAGAAACCTAACAGATGTTGATCTGATTGGGAGTGGGTTAAGTTCCAGTGTAGAATCGAAAAGAAAAACGCAGAAGTTTATAATGTGAAATACAGAGGATAAAATTCTATGATTGCCTGTGTGTGTGTGTCTCTCTCCCTCTCTGTCACAGAAAAAGCTGATAATATACCTGGACTTGTCATGTGGGAGCCCGGGGACGATGATGTCAGCATTTACCTCAAGTGGCCAGAACCACCAGGTCCAAATGGGCTGATCCTAATGTACGAAGTGAGGTACAGCCGTGGGGACAGTGAGGTAAGATGGACCTTCACAGAGCAAGAAACGCACAAGGTGTTAGTTCAAAAAAAAAGCCTGGCCCTTCGAGAATGAATCAAAACACAGCTGCCTTCAAAGGACTGAAATAAAAGTACTTTGTCCAGCTCCAGTCCCAGGGATGAACATGAGCATAAGGAATAGGAGCAGGAGTAGGTCATTCAACCTCTGGAGCCTGCCCCACCATTCAGGAAGATCATGGCTGATCAGATTGCAGCCTTAACTCCACTTGCCTGTCTGCCCCCCATAACCCTTGACTCCCTTGTCAATCAAAAATCTGTCTAACTCGGCCTTGAATATATTCAATGAACCAGCCTCCAGTGTTCACTGGGGGAGAGAATTCCAGACACTAGCTACCCTCCGAGAGGGGACAATCCTCCTAATCTCCATCTTAAGTGGGAGACCCCTTATTTTTAAACTATGTCAGTTCTATACTGCCCCCCCCCCCCCCCCCCCCCAGAGGGGGGAACATGCTCTCAGCATCCACCCTCAGAATCTTTTATGTTTCAGTAAGATCACCTCTCATTTTTCTAAGCTCCAATGAGTATAAGCCCAAATCGCTTGAGCTTTCCTCATAATACGAGCTCAATTCCTCTTGAATCTCAGGTGGCTCTTGGTGAAGTGACAATGCTCTTCATTTCTGCTCCAATCTGCTTTTGGCTTGCTATCGTTTGTTGTGTTTAACTGCTTATCTTCCTCAACATGCCACACATCTGAATCCATCAAAGCATCATTTTCCATGCTATACTAAGTCTTGTAGATGGGGGCAGAGAGGGTACCACTCATTCCGGGCGTGTGGTGATAGGATAGCCATTGACCAGATATCCGATCTTCAAAATTCTCGTACTAGAGAAAAACTGGCATTAAATTTTGCTGTGACATCACTAACTCCGCTCAGTTCCACATTTTGCTGCTAATGCCCTGGTGGTGGTCGACCAGGTGGACATTGTACCTTGGGAGCGTTGGACCGGAATTTTGAGGAGTTGGGCTGACTCCGGAGGTCTTTATAAGTGGCAGGCGGGACCTGATCTCAGAATTCCTGGTGCTGGCAGTTTTCTCCAGCACCAGACAAGGGTGTGGGCAGCAAGCCTGCCCCCTGCACTTGTGAGCTGCCCGGTTCTGTTGTGGGGGTAGTAATTTTTCAGACCAGCTTCTCGAGGGCTCGTGGTTCATGGCCTCTCATTGAGGTGGAGCTCCTTTCATTTGGCTTAACAAAGCACTTCAGAATACCCTCGGCTTTAGTGACGGTTTATGATTAACCTGTGTGCTAAATCAAAGTAGAGAGGACCCTCCCTGATACTTTATCATCACTGGTTTCCTTTTGACTCTTCAGAGGTACAATTGGTTTACATTGCAAAACACACTCGGCATATCAGCATATTTTTATGCAATACCTTACTTTTCTTTTAAAAAATCCATTAATGTAAAATGAAATTGGGCAGGTGTAAATTGGGCTGTCGATTTGCAAGTAGCTGAAGACCGTTTTCATCCCCTTTTTTAATTAGATTTTGAAAGCCCGTGTGTTTTACCTTTGCCTGCCAAGTCTTACTGGCTCCCACATGTCAGCTCAGCAGGCCAGCTTGTAGCTCTTTTGCCTCCGAGTCGATGGTTGTGGGTTAAAGTTCCCCTCCAGAGATTTGAGGCCATAATCTTGGACAATGATTTCAGGGTAGCGCTGAGGGAGTGCTGTAGTGTCAGTGGTGGCATCTTTCGGATGATATTTTAAATCTTGACCTCCCTACGTGCCTGATCTAGTGGATATAAAATATCCCATGGCACATGTAGAGCAGGTGATTCCGCCTTGACCAACATTCACCCCTCAACTAATGCATCCAAAAGCTGATTAATTGGGTAGTTGTGCCATCTTGTGACTGCACTTTGAGTCTTTTCATTGGTTGCATGGTTTGGAAATCCTGAAAACATGATCTGATTCGTTCTTTCTCTGTGACCTTTCATTTCTGTCTCTATCATTTCTCTCTTTCAGCTGATGGTGTTAAACACTGACCCGAGACTTGGCTAGAAACTCGATTATTTTAGTTATATTCTACTTTGCAACACTCTGAACAAGGCTGTCTATAAGCATCAGCATCCTTTAATTACAAAAAAAAATCAGTGCAGTGATGGTTGGTCCATCGTGAATATTTTCCACTTGTCCGAATTCTTCTTCACCCCAGCCTTAACGAGAATAATTGGGGCTCCAGACCCCCAACTCCATAGAATTGACTTGGATCTGAGAGTGGGAATAGCAAATGAGCAACATGAGAGGGCACAGTGAGGATGCATGGATGAGGAAGAGCATGTAGAATGGGAGAATTGGAAAGAGAGGCAAGCTGAGAGTGACATTTCCATATCTTAGTACTGACTTAAGACCAGAAAAGTTGCGCCTGTAAAACCTGGAGGCCAAAGGTGAGGGAAGAATCTCCAACAGTTGACAAGGCATTGATTGTTCTAGCTGAGATTTCCCAATTGCACACAGTGCAAGGCTCCTGTATAATTGGCTTTTAATTTGGTTACATTCTGTTTCTGTTGGCTGTACCTAGATGCTGTGCTCTGTCCTATCTCAAGGCTCTTCTGGGCAATCTTATCTATTCTTGTGCCTTACAGGTGCAGCAGGAGTGTGTTTCCAGGCAGCAGTACAAGCTGCACAATGGTGGCTGTAAACTAGATCGACTAAGCCCTGGGAATTACACTGCGGAGGTGCGAGCCACCTCGCTGTCTGGCAATGGCTCTTGGACTGATCCAGTGATGTTCTACATAAAGGCAAAACGTAAGTCACGAGCAGCCTTCCTTGCAAAAGAGCTTCCATTCCAGTAACACCTCATCATGTTCACCCCTCGACCCAGAGCGCTTCAAGTCTAGTGTTTTTGAAGTTTAGCTGTCGTTGTTATGTGAAGCCAGTCGTGTGCAGCAAGGTCTCTCAAAAAGACAAATGAGGCAGGAATATTAACCAGAGCCCTGGGTGAGCTTCCTTTGAGAGTGTGCTCCTGGAGTCTGTAACGTCCGCCTAAGCAAATAGAACAAGCAGACAGCACCTCTGTTTAACATTGTGTGCAGCAGACAGCTATTTTTAAGTTTCCTTCATTTCTCTTTCTTGGTTGTGACATGGAGCCCCTCCCTCAGTACTGCTCTGAAGTATCAGCCTGGAGTGTGTGCTGAAGTCCTGCATTAGGAATTTAACCCACAACCTTTTGACTCAGCCATGAGAATGCTGCCCAGTGAGTCACATTGAAATTCCAGGGCCTGGGGGCTGGATGAGTAACTCCTTTATTTAATGTTTGCATCTCCGGTGGTTTCACTGTCCAATATTGACTCCTTCTTTGTGGAAGACTGTAACTGATTTGAATGCAGTCCAGACTACATTCATGGCATGAAAGTCTTGTTTGTCCTACGTGGAGTGAGTTCAGGTGGTCTAGATCCAGTTCCTAGTGAGCCTACAAATAAAACCGTGCTTAGATGGTCACCTCACTCTGAGAAGGAACGAGTCTTTGGCTTCGTGGTAGCATTTCTGCCTCTGATTCAACTGATGCAAAGGTCGAAACCCTTGCCCTGGGCAGCCCTGCCTCTGAATTCTGTGTTGACATCCAGTGAGATACTGGTGTCCAGTGGGGTTTGGGTGACCTTTGTTGCGGGAGCTCCTGGCAGGTGGACTTTCAGTTGGCCTAAACTTTGGTGAATGGAGCTTTGACGTTGCGCCAAGTAAGGGCTGTCCGTCGAGCCGCAAATCCTTGCACTGTTCCCCAAGGGAATAGCGTGAATATGTGAAAGCTGCAGCTCCAAGAGATTATTGAATTAGCCTGTCAAGCACTGGGGTTAATCGTGTTGCGCTTGCCTGTTAACTGAAGCATGTTACCTCAGCGTGGAGAAGTCAGCTTGAAACTTCCAAATCTCCGTACTGTTGGTGAGGGTGGGGATACTGGAACAGTTAAGCTTTCTGGGGCAAAGGAGATTCTCGTGAGTTTGTGGTTTTCCTCTCTGTCTAGGGTACAGTTCCACGAGTACCGGCAGCCCCTCGGTGCAGTGTTTCCCGAAAGACATTGGACTTTCAGCTGGCTAGGCACTCAGCGTTGTAGCTGACCCAGATTTAATCCAACGAAGGACAAACAGGAGCACCCCAGCTAGTTGCTCAGGGCTGTGGCTATAACATGCTTATGACCACCAGGCCATCAAGGAGATTCTGTCTTCAACTGGGCCTTTCAGGGAGCGCAGTCATCAAGCACTGCTTCAGTCAAATAGGGTAGTGGAAATCTGCAATCCTCTCCCTCAAAAATCTCTTGAGGCTGTGGGAAAGACTTTGATAAGATTATTTGTTAGGCAAGGGTATTAAGGGATATACAACCTAGGTGAGTAGACAGAGTTAAGATGCGGATCAGCCAGGATCTAATTGAATGACGGAGCAAGCTGAAGGGGCTGAATGGCCTCCTCCTGTTACTAGCTGGGCGAATAGCTGGATGTGGAGCTTTTTGTAAGTAGATTGTTTAAGGCCAAGCTGCACCAGTTTCCCCATTTACGTTGTGAATCATAATGTGCTGCGCACTCTGGTTGTAGTTACTGCTTGTGTTGCATCTTGGCCCAGAGCATGTCATACGTCACCAATCTCTCACTATATCAGATTACGCTTTTGATGCATGTGGCGTGGAGCTGGGAGGCTGAGGGAGAATAGGGAGCCCCAAAGGGGCTGTTTACACAAACCCAGATTGATCTGTTTGCGTCAGTTGATTTTGCTCGCTGCTGAAGGTGGAAGTTCTTGCTGCAGCTTTGATATTTGAAATGTAGACGTGCGGCATTTCTGATCTTAAAAAGAACTTCACATTTAGAGAGGAAGAAAATGACTAAAGCTTCAGTACAGAGCAAATTTTAGGTTTAGTGCAATTTTACCACAGCTGAAGTAAAGTGAGGCCTCTTTCAACCCTGCTATTTATAATAATCACTTTGGCAATTGCATCAATTTCTCTCTTGACTCCCAAAGTGTTTGCTGTTGGTTGGCCACTTTGTAAATACGATTTGGGATTAACAATAAATGGCAGCCACAACATGAGCTCCAGCGAGAGAAAGCACAGTCTGGAGGGCTGCAGTTCTGAAACCTAGGCTGTACTGAGAAAGCTGCGATTGGGGCTACATTTAAACCCCTAGCCCCCCAGGCTCCCTGCCCCTTATTCCTACCCAGACCTGCCTGCTGTACAATCGTCCTTCAATATCGAAGCCCTGGATTGGAACGTTATTTATCACGCCTCTTCAAATTGGGTGAGATGAGCAGCTGGCTCAACTGTGGTGCACCCTGCAGTTGAATAGCCTGCCACTTTGACGAATGGCTGCCTAGGCTGCATACCAGAGAGGGCTGCTCTCACCTATTGAACCCCACTCCGACAAGGGATTGGATGCCATCAGCGTGGGTTGTGATAACTGCCGTAGGATACAGCAATGCATTGGCCCTGTTATTAAATTTGTAATCCAGAGACCTGGGGAAACAGCTCAGAAATCTGGATGAACAATCCAGAGAACATGAGTTCTAACCCCACTGTGCCAGTTTGAGAATTCGAATCCTATCTGGAAACAAGTTTAAATAAAGCTATATCAGCGATCATGGCCATGAAACTTTTTTTAAAAAAACCCATCTGATGTCTTGTTTATCACACACCATCTAATTGTCCCTTAGAGAAGGAAACCTGCTGTCCTTCCCCAGTGTGGGCCTCTGTGACCCCACCAGTGTGACTGACTTTCAACCACCCTCTGAAGTACCCTAACCAGCTACCCAGTTATATCCAAACAAGGGCACATGTGGATGAGCAATGACTGCCAGGCTTGCCAGCAACGACCTGAGAATTGACCTTGTTGTTTAAAAAAAAAATCCTCCCCCTCGTGGTTTAATAACTCTCAGACCATTGTTTATGAAGCTCTGGCACAATGGCTGGCAGGTTATCTGTGATTGCTCTGGTGGTGCCTTACCCTGGCATAGACTGGGGAGGGGACTGTAATGAATTGGTGCTCACGCATGCTGGGCTTTAGGGGTGGGAGGTGCAGGGATGGCTGAAAATTGAATCGTACGGTGCCTTCTACAGAATGTTGCAGGATCGTGGGAGCCGGTTACTACAGAAGCAAACAAAATACAGGAGCAGAGAACATGATTCGTGTACCCTGAAGGAGAGCTTTTGTGACTGTTAGCTCGCGCTTGCTCAGTGCGAACTTGGTTCTAATCCTGTCTCAAGGAATGTTAAGCTGTGATTATATCATTAACGTGCAAAAACCATTACGGGGCTTGCCTGTCTCAGCTATGCACTGTGCTCACAGGAAGCCAAAATGAAAGGTGGGCAGTGAATGATCACCCTATTTAGATGAGGGACGTGAGCATTTCACATAAACGCATTAAACATTTGTAGCTTCTTGGGCTGTGTTCTAGAACCCTCCATTTGATTCCTGCTGTGAGAGTACTTCTTAACCCAGGTTTCAGCTATGTAATGTCATGGTTTCACAGCTGGCTAAGTCAGTGGACGAACACCTTGATGGCAGATGCTGTTTCTTCAGTGTTCTAGGGAGTCTTGTTGAAGACAGCCAATCCCCACAGTGCAGCAGCATTGGGAAGAATAAGACAAGGTGAGGTGAATGGCGTAAGTTGAAATCGAGGGCTATAAAAGCCCTGTGGTTATGGGAGGGTGGGAAGGTTGAGGAAGGGAGAGATTCCAGAGTTTTCAGATCCTGTGAACAAATGAATTGGAGGCGCAGGTGATGGGATGAGCCTGGAATTCAACAGAGGGAGCAGGATCGGCATAGTGAGGTCTGAAATCCTGCTGGGCGATAGCTGATTATCAAACACCATCTCCATCCTGAGTTGGAGAGGAGAAACGAATAAAAAGTAACCCAGCAACCTTTAATATTTGTCTTTAATCTGTCTCAACAGCACCTGGACCTGATAATCTCATGCAGTTGGTCATTGCTTTGCCCATCGCAGTAATGTTGGTGATAATTAGCCTGGTGTTAACTCTGTACTTCTTCAACAAGAAGAGGTAAGATTTAATCCTATTAAGTTACCTCAAACAAGTTAATGTTTGCTATTTGGCATCGGTCTAAATCTACCACTGTTGCAGTGGTTCTGCACGTCCACTGCCTCTTCGCTCTTCCTGCCGATTCTCTGTCACCCCCCTCGCGCTGCCCCTCCGGAGTCTCTGTCACCTCCCTCGTGCTGCCCCTCCTGATTCTCAGTCACCACCCCCCCCCCCCCCCATTCTGTTTCCCCTCCTCGTGCCACCCCTGGTGGAATCGATCTGTCTCATGCCATGTTGTTGTGCAATGTTCATGATATCCGAATAAACCTTTATTGCACACACAAATGACCTACCTATGGCCTTAGGTAAAATAGGCCAAGGTTTTCCTGCTGCATTGCCTCCCTTCTGCCACAGTGCGGTTTCTGTACCAGTCTGCCACCTGATTTTCTTGCCCCACCACTATTGTCTGTAGAAAGAAAGTTAATTTCTACTTATACAGGCTCAGAGTTGGAGGTAGAAATGATAGTGAAACGTCCAGTGTTAGCCATCATCACTGTGTAAAATGAACAGCAACTTCTGGCGTCTGCACATGCAGAATTCAATGCGAAAACTGGGAAGTTGCTGCCGGTGACATGCTGCTCCTCCACAGGATGGTGGTGTTGCAATCTTTGCTGCAGATACAATTAACACAGATGTCGGTATTTTATGCTTCACTCTTTCTATAGAAACCAATGAAAATTTTAAGCCTTGTTCAATCAGGATTAACTCAGTTTTAAGAGTGTACTAAGTCATTATTACTGCTGAACAACCTCTGTGCCTGAAAAGCTATTTTTACAGATGTGGTGTCTCGTTCCCTCAGATAAACATTCAGACATTGCATGTTAAAGAAATAATTGTTTATTTTATTTTTAAGTTGATAGTTCAGCTTCTCTCTTAATCCCATGTGTATGAACAAATCCCTATTTTCCTTTCTGTACAATGATCACAATGTGAATTATATTCCATGCTTTTTACTTCCTGTTTTGATGTCTGTGAAAATTCTCCAATCTGATTGGCTGACTTTCTGCTCTGTTGTTCAAAGCCACAAATCCACTATAAATAAATTTTAGAGTAGAGAAAATGTAGGCTTTAAGGCACTTTTAATTCTATGTGGGTGACTATTTTTGTGGTCAACAATGAATAGTGTCTCCTTATCGCTTACAACATAATCTAAGCCATAATGTCCAAGGTATTGCTTTGAAGTGTGGTCACTGTTTTTATGTAGGCCAGCACAGCCTTCAATTTACACGCAAGCTCTTGCAAAATGCAAATCATAACACAGAAGGAGGCCAGCTGGCTCATTGTGTTTGTGCCGGATTTTTGAGAGAGGTATCCGATTATTGCCTTTAAAAAAAAAGATATTTTTGTCGAAGCTTCTCGTGCACATATTAATACACAGGGCCCTGTTCTTTGCAGACAGAAAGAACACGTACGCACAGTGTGCCTGTTTCAGCTAAACAAAATAAATGACAGCCATTTGCTGGTTCATTCCTCAGGGCAATGCCTTGACCAATCAGGGTCAAGCTGCATGGGTTAAATTTCAAACGGCGCTCGGCAGTTAACTGTCAATCACAATCAACTGGTGCATTCCCCCTTCAGGCAGCACATTCCAGATCATAATAGCTCACGAGTAAACTGCGTCCCTCGTGTTGCCTCTGGTTCTTTTGTCAATTACCTTAAATCTGTGTCCTTTGGTTACTGACCCCTCTGTCACTGTAAACAATTTTTCCTTATTTTCTGTTATCAAAACCCTTGAAGATTTTGATCACCTCTACTAAAACTCCCCTTAACCTTCTTTAAGATGAACAAATAACCATTCAAACTATTTCTGGTTATGTTGATTGAGGAAGGAATGTGGGGAACACTCCCTTCTCTTCATGTAGATAATAATCTGAAAGGAAATACATTGAAAAGCAAAGCGGAGAAGACGGGAGTGGGATTAGCTGAGTTGAGTCTCGCAGAAAGCCAGCACAGACACAATGTGCTGACTGGCTTCCTGTCTTCTAACCATTCTACGTTCCTAAATAGACCAATGCAAAATCTAATACATCTGTCTACGCGTGTGCACAGGACTTTAGCTTTAATGTCTTAGGCAGCACATCTCACAATGCAGCACTCCCGTAGGACTGCTCTGAGGGGCCAGCCTCAATTAGACTGGATGCTGAAAGTCAGAAACAATGCTAACCAATAATGTATTTTGTACCTTCCGTAAGCCATTTTCTGGGTCAGTGAGACCTAGATAAAACCTGCCTTTATCCAGCTGCTTTAACAGTTTTTGATTCCCAGTATTCAACTTCGTCCATGATCCCCATGCAATTGAGTATTAGAGATTTTTTATTTGCCATTTTTTTAATACACAACTCATCCATAATGAAGTGAATTCACTAGTTAACACATAATTGATGAATTCATTAATTAACACTGTCATCTTCACCACAAGGCCCACAGAGGCACCCATCAGGGCGGTGACTTCGGGACAACTCAACATTTACCTCGTCGTTGTTTCGGGGAACTTGCTGTGAGGCCACTTGGCTGCCATGTTTGCCTACAAAACCACTGTGACTGTACTTTGTTGGTGTGGGAGTGGGGGTGCTCGGGGTGGGGTGGGGGGGTGTAGAAAAGGATAATTCATTGGGATGTCCCAATGCTATATCAAAGCAAGATTTCTCTTCCCCTTTTTCGAATGTCCCAGAGAAACTTTGCATCTACATAGTGACAGCACTCCGAACGGTAACTATGATGTAGGCAAGCATGGCAACCATTTGCCACACAGTAAGATCCCATAAACATTGGGAAGATGAATGAGCAGTGTTGCATTTTTGATGGTTTGGGCTGGGCAAGGACAGGAATGGATGCTTGTATGTCAGAACTTTATCATTTTAACCTACACCACAGGAGGTAATAGCATCATAGTTAAAGGAGTTCTCCAGTGCTTGTGAGATAACGCATATCCTACGTGTATGTTGCATGTTCAAGGAAACTTTATATTCCGTGTGGGCTCCCAGGGAAGTAGCATTCTGACAATGATTTGGGATCTCCTATTCTCTTGCCTATTAACCTTAACCAGTGCTGCTGCTGCTATTCAAGGTCCATTTAAGGCCAGCAGTTTTCATAGATAAAAGGGGAGGGAATCTCAATTCAAGGGTTTAGTTTTAAGTGAAGACTGTCTTGTTGGCCCCTTCACATGACTGAATATCATTTCAGTGTAGAAATGCATGAGATCATGATATTGGCTGAGTTATTATGAATGTTTCTCTCTCTCGTGCAGAAATAGTGACAGACTTCCCAACGGAGTCCTGTACGCGTCTGTGAATCCAGAGTATTTCAGTGCTGCTGACAGTGAGTATTGATCCAAAACTACACTGCTCGCCACATCGGAGCGGTGGGGGAGGGGAGGAGTCAGTGGTCAAGTAATTGTGGGGAGGGCGTGAGAGATGGTCACAAGGGAGCGGGGGAGTTCTGATGACAGGTCATCAACCTGAAACACACTGTTTCTCTCTGCACATGCTTGCCTGACCTGCCGGCGATTTCTGTTTTTATTTCCGATTTCCAGCGTCTGCATGTTTTGCTTATGCGCAGGAGTTTGGCCCACAGGGCCTGCTCCTCTTTTGTTGGCCGTGAACAGTTTCAGTCTCTATTTCCCCGTGCTTTTGCTCCATCCTGTAACACAATAACACTGTTAAACGCCTGAATTAATTCTGCATCACCCTGGGGCAGTGTGCATTGACGTTCTTTACTTTTGAGGTCCCCAAAACCTTAATCTAGATTTGAAATACAGTTTAGAAAGGATGCGGTGGCCTTTATGAAGCTTACAGTAACGCCAAGATAGCATCTACTTTAGTCATTCAGTATTTCTCCTTTTGAGCCGAGAAGGTTAAGAGAAGCTTTAATGTCGATGTTTAAAATTGAGATGTGTGGGTAGAGTAAATAAGGGGAAACTGTTCCCACTGGCAGGAGGGTTGGTAACCAGAGATTAAAGATGTTGACAGAAGAACCAGATGGTAGATGAGAATTTGTTTTTTACACAGCAAGTTGCAATGATCCAGAACGCTCATGCAGAGGAAACGGATTGGGTAATAACTTCCAAAAAAGGCATGGGATAAATACTTAAAGATGGGAATAAAGCGGGGAAATGGACTAATTGGGTCACTCTTTTAAAAAGGTGTCACGATCGCGATGGACCACAAGGCCCCTCTCTGCATTGTAAGATTGTGTGATTTTAATTGGTCCCAATTTCCTGTCATTTGCCCCCACCTACCAGTACCTGCACCCCCCCCCCCCCCCCCCCCCCCCCCCCCAAAAAGGACAGTTAACCAGAAGCTTTGTCATGTCCTTATTTTCACTGTTTCATTGAGGTGTCCTCTTATTTGTTCCAGTGTATGTACCGGATGAGTGGGAAGTCCCACGTGAGAAGATTACCATGAGCCGCGAGTTGGGCCAAGGCTCCTTTGGGATGGTGTACGAGGGTGTTGCTAAGGGCGTGGTGAAGGGGGATCCGGAGACGAGAGTGGCCATCAAAACCGTGAACGAGTCAGCCACAATGCGAGAGCGCATAGAATTTCTCAATGAGGCATCGGTGATGAAAGAGTTCAATTGTCATCATGTGGTACGTATAATGAGAGAGATTGAGATTCTGCTCCCAGGGAGCTAGTGTAGCACTTCTCTAATGAATTCTGTCAGATTCTAGGTAATTAACTTCAGAAACTGAGCATGCCAGACTTGGATTATGTCAGGAGAAAGGATTTTGATCTGTATAACATCGAAACATAAGATTCTAAGGAGGTTTGACAGAGCAGATGCTGAGGGGATGTTTACCTTTGTGGGGGGGACCTAGAATTATTGGACACAGTTTCAAAATAAGACGGGTCTCATTTAAGATGGAGGTGAGGAGGAATTTCTTCTCTGAGGGTCATCCCCAGCGAGCAGTGGAGGCTGGGTCATTGAATATATTCAAGGCTGAGTTAGACAGATTTTTGATTGACGAGGAAGTCAAAGGTATTGAGGGACAGACAAGAAAGTGGAGTTAAGGCCACAGTCAGATCAACCATGGTCTTATTGACTGGCAGAGCAGCTCGAGGGGCCGAATGGCCTACTCCCCTTTCTTCTGTTTGAACCGATAGAGCAGTCACAACATTGAACAAACACTTGCGTTGGTGTAATCCCTTTATGCAGTACAACGCCCCAAAGCATCCTGAAGTAACTTACTGTATGGCGGGCACTTAGAGATGTGATGAGGCACTGTAAAAAAAAAAAACGCTTCTCTTTTAATGGAAACACCTCAGAGGCGTAGCAGTGAAAAACTGCTGGAAGGTGCAGCATTGGTCATTAATTGTTTAGTGGTGAGAACCTGCTTCAGTTAACTGGTTCTCTTGGTATCATAGGTACGTCTGCTTGGTGTAGTATCCCAAGGGCAGCCAACCTTGGTTATTATGGAACTGATGACACGCGGGGACCTGAAGAGCTATCTGCGGTCACTACGGCCAGATGCAGAGGTGAGTGATGTTTTTAGAACCACGGGAGAATGGGGTTGAGAAACTTATCAGCCATGATTGAATGGTGGGGCAGACTCGATGGGCCAAATGGCCTAATTTCTGCTCCTATGTCTTATGGACTGATTTGCTCATGAGTTGTCCGGCCAAGTCGCTCAGTTGCTTTACTGGTGTGAGCGGTATTGGGCCAATTATGCGTGAACATTCATGAATGTGATCGTAGGCATCCCCCAACATCAGATCTTGAAGTCAAGTGCCAGGGTCTAATTAAAGGAGCTACCACTGAAATCAATCCAACGTGGACGCCATTTATTTTCAGAGTTCTTTCGTCAAATGTTTGTTTTTCCTTCCATCCCATATCTCTTGTCTAATTAATTCTTGTGATGTGGGCATCACTGCCAAAGCCAGCAAGTATTGCCCATCCCTTGTTGCCCCCGGTGGTGGGGAGGTGGTGGTGCGCTGCCACCTTGAAACCCCTGCAGTCCATATAATGAAATTGGTCCCACACCACTCTGTTGGATCGACGGCGAAGGAACGGCAACGTGTGCACCAAGTCCGGATGATGTGCGCCTTGGAGGTGATGACATTCCCATGCACCGGCTACTCTTAAACAAAATCAAAAAACGCTGCAAACACTCAGCAGGCCAGGCAGCATCTGCGGAGAGAGAAAAACCGAGTTAACATTCCAGTCTCAGCTGATGAAAGGTCATCAATTTGAAACGTGAACTCTGTTTCTCTCTCCACAGATGCTGCCAGACCTGCGCAAGACTCCAGCTTTTAGTATTTTTATTTCAGGTGCCCAGCAGCGGTAGCATTTTGTCTTTGAACCTCGCTGCCCTTGTCCCCTTCCATTGGCGGAGGAGATTGGCTGCTTGGGAGTTTTCTAAATGGCTTCAGAAATCAACTGTGTTTGTGGAGAGAGTTGAGATTGAAGGATAAAGAGCAGACAGATAGGCAGGATTGATGTATGAAATAGAAACCGTGTAGTCTGGGGTAAAGGCTTGCTCCTCAAATTTCTAATTCTCCTTCAGGAGGGTGAGCTGGTGCCCAATCTTCAGGCCTCTGGTGATGTTGCTCCAGCACAGCCTGTATGAAGTGCAAGAGAACAGTCCAAGCTAATTCATCCCTTCCCCTCTAATGTAAACATACATTCCCCTCTCAGTAATTTCCCAACAGCCTGAGTTAGGAAGGTGTTTTCAGTTGTTAGTTGGCCTGCAGATTGGAACCATGTGCTCAAATACAATTTTAAAGGTGACAAATTCTGCCTGTGCTCTCAACCTCCCCAGTTGAATCTCGTTTTCCAGCACATTGCATACCTCTTTACTGAGAGGTTGACGTAGCCGAGAGTGATCACAAGATGGATGCTGGAAGTCTTTATGCTCTCTCGAGAGCAGGGCTGAAGCACATTGTTGGGGCAGTGTAGAGAGAGGAGCTTCACTCTGATCTCGTTGTACAGTGCTAGACCTTCTGTTTCATAAGTCAGTCCCACCTACCCCTGGGAGCCAAAGGTTATCGGGGGTAGGCGGAATGTGGAGTTGAGACTACAATCCGATCAACCGTGATCTTATCGAATGGCGGAGCAGGCTCGAGGGGCCAAGTGGCCTACTCCTGACCCTGTTACGTTTGTATGCCTGCTGGACCTTGGGCTAGCATGCTGGTGACACTGGTGTAAGACGCATTTTGACTCTGCTGAGCTGACGTTGTCGAGTGGAGGTTGGGAGGAAAACCAAAGAAACAAGGGACAAACTTTCTAATTCAACAGCCCAGGCTGCCCAAACCTGGTTGGAGGAAGGTCCACTGTAGCTAAATGTGCAGGAGCTGGGAAAGACAGGGTCTGGGCTGAATAGAAGGTTAAATTTAGTGTCACGAGTTACTGGGTGCTTCAGTAATGTTGTGGATCTCCCAACAGAATAAACCTGGCCAAGCACCACCCACGCTGAAAAAGATGACTCAGATGGCAGGCGAGATCGCAGACGGCATGTCTTACCTCAATGCTAATAAGTTTGTTCACCGAGATTTAGCAGCTCGAAACTGTATGGTGGCAGAGGATTATACTGTAAAGATTGGAGGTGGGTTTTCCTGATTGTGGTGATTGTACCAGCTTCAAAACAGAGTCCTGACCTTTAGTCAAGCCAACATCAACCTTGAGTAAAAGATTTAAGCATGTTGTTTGTATGTGCGTATTGTGCTGTAACAGTCTGGTGTCACCTGCGCCTCGGTTGGCAGCACCCTTGCCTCTGAGTCAGCAAGTTGTAGGTTCCAAGTCCTACTTCAGAGACTTGGGGCACATATCGAAGGGTGACCCTCTCAGATCAGTGCTTAAGGGAGTGCTGCGCTGTTAGAGGGTGCTTTCTTTTGGATGGGGTCCCGTCTGCCCCCCTCGATTGAACGTTGGGCACAGACGGAATCAGGGTCGGCTGTTTGCTCCCCTCACGGTTAAACTCGACTTGTACTGGCCGTCTACATGGGGGGCAAGAGGAATGGACTGTTGATCAAGGTGGCATGTCTATTCCTGTAACACTGACTCAACCAAGATCAGCACCTTGAGAGAATGTTTATTTCAAACTGCTGCCTCATTTCATTCACCATTTGGCAACTCCTTTTCATTATCTGAAATAATTGGACTCTTCAAAGTGTGCACTTTTCTGGGCTCTTTTTTGTCCAAGTGAAAAGCCAAGGCCGTTAGTGAAATGCCTGCCCTTCTCCCGCAGATTTTGGGATGACGCGAGACATCTACGAGACGGATTATTATCGGAAAGGAGGGAAGGGGCTGCTCCCTGTCCGTTGGATGTCTCCAGAATCACTGAAAGATGGTGTTTTCACCACACACTCCGACGTCTGGTATGGTCCCCTCTTTATATTCTTATAACCTTCAGCTCTGAACTTACCACCTCTTCCCAAACCACGGCTGCCTGGTATAAAAAGAATGCTGAAGCTATCCGCTGGAGTGGCAGTGTGCATTTTAAACACACGCACACGCACACATTGCAAGAATTAAACAGCGCAGTTCCCTTTTTGAAAATCAAGCCTTTCATTTACAACAGCTGTACATTGCAGAGTGAATAATTCCCAGGGTGTTTTGAATGGACTCCACAAGTGCTATTCCCTGAATTTATTTTAATGTTGTGGGCTGAATTCTCGAGTACAGAGACTGTGCTTTCTGCCAGCCTACTTCTTCCACTCCAGTTCACCCATCAGCCTCTCGGCCCACAATTCCAGCTCTCGAGACCAGAAAAGCAGATCCCCTCTTCACCTGAGGCTGACCAGTCGCTTTAGGATTCGGATTGGCGCTGCTCTTCTTTTCTTGAAGCTCGTACCAAACTTCTTCTCAAGTTAATTTAATTCACCAAAAAATACAAAGACCTGCTTTTATATAGCACCTTTCACAAGCACAAGATGCCCCAAAGCAATTTACCGCCAAGGAAGCAATTTTGAAGTCACTGTTGTAATGCAGGAATGTAGCAGCCAATTTGTGCACAGCAAGCTCCCACAAAAAGTAAGTGATAGTGACCAGGGCTATGGGCCGGGTACAGGAAGGTGGGATTAGAAAGGGCACCTCTGACTGGCATGGACAAGATGGGCCAAATGGCCTCCTTCTGTGCTGTAACTTCTCTACGATTCTATAATCTGTTTTTGCAACATTCATCGAGGGATAAATATTGGCCCTGGACATCAGGGAGAATTCCCCCTGCTCTTCTGCAAAATAGTACCATGAGATCTTTACCTGAGGGAGCAGATGGACCCTCGAACACCAGCGCCTCCCAGCACACTCTCAGTACTCCGCTGGAGTGTCAGCCAGGATTTAGGTACCTGAGCACTTCTGTTATCATGAAACTGTAGCTCAGTGAAAACCTGCAGCTCAAAGAGAAGATGAGACAGCAGTGTTGCAGTTATGGTACCAGGATAATGTGAGTTTTGCATTCAAAGATGACCTGGTTGACCACGAAATCTGCCAGACTGTCGCAACCCAACTGGCTCGTGAATCTCTTTCAGAAAAGGGAATCGGATATTACCTGTGGCCCCAGTCCAACTCAGTGCTGTTGAAGCACAATGTGCTTATTGTCTTAGTGCAATGGCTTTCAACTTATTTTGGTTAAGGAACCCTGCAATGTATTGTGAACTCCTGTGGAACCCTAACCCCCTCTCCCTCCAGCCCTCCCACTGTATGTATGTATATGTATATATATATATATGTATATGTGTATATATATATGTATATGTGTATATCTATATATGTATATGTGTATATCTATATATGTATATGTGTATATCTATATATGTATATGTGTATATATATATATGTATATGTGTATATATATATATGTATATGTGTGTATATATATATATCATAAAACAAAAATGAAAACATAGTAAAACACTATCGAATGAGTGATGGATTATTTTTCATTAAATGTAAGAACAATATATCTTGAAAAAGTTGGGTATAATTTTCAAACAATGTGATAGCTGCACTGAACCCTGGGAACCCGCGTTGAAAAAACACTGCCGTAGTAAGTCACGCAAGTCACTGTGTACAGTTTTGACCTCCTTATTTAAGAAAGGATGTAAGTGTGTTAGAAACAGTTCAGAGACAATGCACGGACTGATACCTGGGATCGGATGAGGGGGGTTATCTTATGAGAAAAGGTTAGACAGGTTGAGCCTGTAGACGTTGGAGTGCAGAAGAATGAGAGGTGATCTGGTTGAAACTTGGAAGAATCTGAGGGGACTTGACAGGGTGGATGCTGAAATGATGAGTGGGAGAGACTAGAACTAGTGGGCACAGTTTAAAAAAAAATAAGGGATGCCTCATTTCGGGTGGCGGTGAGTTTTTTCCGAGGGTTGTGAGTCAAGAATCTAAGCTTATTGGGGGTTAGGTGGGAACGTGGAGTTGAGGCAATCGGATCAGCCACGAATCCCCTTGAATGGCAGAGCAGGCTGAAGGGGCCAAATGGCCTCCTGCACCTAATTCTATCTGTCCGTGTAAACAAGAGGCCAGCCCAGTTACACCTTCTCTGAGCACCTCGCAATCGCCAATGAGCCCACCCAAAGAACATTTGGCTCAGAGAAAGAAAATGAACTTTGTCCTTTTTTGAAGGTGAGGAATCAGTCACTGCACAGAACTAGGTCACAGCTTTTCCAACCCAACCCAGGGCAAAGTGGAATGAAACCTGGCCTCAGCACCTTATCAGCCTCAACCCACCCTGATGATTGCAGTAATTTGAACAAGTGACCACCACCAGCACATTCGAAGGTTCTGCTAACGGCTGGATATGGTCAGGTGACTCTCCAGCTGGGGAGGGGACACCGAGCTTTGAACCTGCTCTTCAGCAGCAGAGACTGACCTTCATCCGAAACAGATTTGTGCCATGGCATTAGATCATGTGCTAGATTTTCTGACATCTTAATTAGCAACGGTTCCTGGAAGTTTGGAGTGAAGAAATAATTTATCCTTTTTTATGGCCTGAAACGGCAGCCTTTTTAAATGTTTGAAGGAATTCAAATAACCTTGTGGAGATCTGCTTTGTGAGTGCGTCTCTCTCAGGTGCTTTGCCACCCTGTGAGGGTTTTAACCAGTTCCACATTCAAATACTTTTTTGTTTTGACTTGAAGTCATAGAACAATGATCCCTGATCTCCTGAAGGCGTTGACTCATTCCTGCAATACGTTTCCACCAGAGCCCACGGCTCTCATTGTGATTGTTTGTGGCACGAGCTAAAATGGTAGCTATTCAACCAAGGAGTTCAATGCAAACCATAGAAAAGTTACGGTGCCAAAAGAGGCCATTCAGCCCATCGTGTCTGCGCCGGCCAAAAAGAGGAAAAAAGAAACTAGTTGCTCATTTTAATCCCACTTTCCAGCGCCTGGTCCGCTGGTCTTGCAGGTTACAGCACTTCAGATGCAGATCCAGGTACCTTTTATAAACCACCAACTTCAGCAGTGAATTCCAAATGCCCACCACCCTCTGGGTGAAAAAGTTTTTTTTCATGTCCCCTCTAATCCTCCTACCAGTTACCTTAAATCTGTGCCCCCTGGTAACTGACCCCTCATCTAGGCGAAACAAGTCTTTCTTGACCACCCTATCTAGGCCCCTCATAATTTTGTATGCCTCAATTAGGCCAACCCCTCAGCCTCCCCTGTTCTAAGGAAAATAACCCCAGCCTATCCAATCTCTCATCATAGCTGCAATTTTCAAGCCCTGGCAACATTCTTGTAAAACTCCTCTGCACACTCTCAAGTGCAATTATTTCCTTCCTGTAATGTGGTGACCAGAACTGTACACAGAATTCCAGCTGTGGCCTAACAGTTCCATCATTACCTCCCTGCTTTTGTATTCAATACCTTGCCCAATAAAGAAAAGCATTCCATTTGCTTTCTTGACCACCTTGTTCACCTGTCTTACCGCTTTCAAGGACCTGTGCACATGCACTCTTAAGGTCTCTCACTTCCTCAACCCCTTTCCAACTTCCTGTTTACTGAGTATTCCCTTGCTTTGTTTGCCCTCCCCAAATGCACTTTTCTGGATTGAATTCCATTTACCACTTCTCTGCCCACTCAACCAAACCATTGATATCGTTATGGAGCTGACAGCTAATCCCCTTCACTATCAACTTCAAGGCCAATTTTTGTGTCATCTGCAAATTTTACAATCATGCCTCCCGCATTTAAAGTCTAAATCATCAGTATATACAGCAAACAACAAGGGCCCCAACACCTAGCCCCTGTGGAACACCACTGGAAACTGTTTTCTTCCGCAAAAACATCCATCGATCCTTTGTTCTCTGTCACTGGTCCAATTTTGGATCCAACCTGCCACCTTCCCCTGTATCCCATGAGATCTCACTTTCCTGACCAGTTTGCCACGTGGGACCTTGTCAAAAGCCTCACTGAAATCCATGTAGACAACATCCACTCCAGTACCCTCATCAATCCTCCTTGTTACTTCTTCAAAAAATCCTATTAAGTTAATAAGACACGAT
Organism: Carcharodon carcharias; assembly: GCF_017639515.1. NCBI lineage: Eukaryota > Metazoa > Chordata > Chondrichthyes > Lamniformes > Lamnidae > Carcharodon > Carcharodon carcharias. Next base: position 7,241,946 of record NC_054498.1, read on the forward strand.
CGTTCCCCCCCCCACTAACAAAACCTTGCTGACTATCCCTGATCAATCTCTGCCTTTCTAAGTGACAGCTTATCCTGTCTCAGAATTTTTTCCAATCATTTGTCCACCACTGAAGTCAGACTGACCAGCCTATAATTTTCTGGCCCATCCCTTACACCATTTTTAAATAATGGTGTAATGGTACAACCTTCACACACCTCCAATTGTCTGGGACTTCCCCAGTATCTAGTGAGTTGGAAAATGATCTTTGATGCATGCGCTTTACCCCCCTCACTTCCCTCAACAGCCTGGGATACAATCCATTTGGCCCTGGTGATTTAGCCACCTTCAAGGATGTTAGTCCCTCCAGTGCTTCCCCTCTCTCACTATGCTTATTGTATCTAATATTTCACACTCCTCCTCTTTAACTAGAATGTCTGCATCATCCCTCTCCTTAATGAAGGCAGAGACAAAGTGCGAACCCTGCACATAAACTAGACCCAGCTATAGTCCAAGCATCTTGTCTCTTTTTTGTTTTGTGTTTCTGCCCAGCCTTTGACAAATCTTGAGCCTTGTTCAAGAAAACTGAATTTGGTGAATTTGCAGTATTTCTTTTCCAAAACAAACCCTCAATCAGTTACTACAGCGGCAAAGTCTGAGTGGAATTTGAATTGGGTAGATTTTGAAATGAAGAGCCACAACAACGTGGACTTAAAAGCCCCCCTATCACATGCTAAAAGGGCCCAAAGTGCTTCACAGGAGCAATAATCAAACATTTGACTGAGCCACAGGATATCAGGGCAGGTAACGGGTAAGGTTTAATGAGGGAATTCCAGAGTTCGGGGCCAAAGTAGCTGATGGCACAGTTGCCAATGATGGAATTGGGAATGCGCAGAAGACCAGAATTGGAAGTGGCAAAGATTTCGAAGGCTTATAGGGCTAGAGGAGCTTATGGAGTTAGGGCTGGTGTTGCGGGGGAAACAAGGCTATGAAGAGATTGGACAACGAGAATGAGAATTTTAAATCATGGTATTAGTGCACTTGCAATGAATGGTTGTTAATTTGTACCTTCCTGTTGCAGGTCGTTTGGTGTTGTTCTCTGGGAGATAGCCACATTGGCTGAGCAGCCATACCAGGGCATGTCCAATGAGCAAGTTCTGCGTTTTGTGATGGAGGGCGGCTTGCTGGAGAGACCAGAATCCTGTGCTGACAGCCTGTGAGTTAGAAACCATGTTAATGGGGTGGGTGGTGGAGCTCTACAGAACTGGCTGGTGGGAGGGGAGATACTCGGGTCCTGTTTACATAACCGGCTACTTAAAACTTCACTTGCTGCAGTTAAAATCTCCCTCCCCCGCCAACTCCGAGCCCTCCCCCTCCCAATATCCCAGGACCTCCCAATCTCCATCTCTGTCCCAATCCCCGTCCACCCTCCCCCTCCCAAACCACCAGCGTCCTCCCCCTCCCCCAAACTCTCTCCTCCCCCCTCCCCCAAACTCTCTCCTCCCCCCCTCCCCCAAACTCTCTCCTCCCCCCTCCCCCAAGCTCTCTCCTCCCCCCTCCCCCAAGCTCTCTCCTCCCCCCTCCCCCAAGCTCTCTCCTCCCCCCTCCCCCAACTCTCTCCTCCCCCCTCCCCCAAGCTCTCTCCTCCCCCCTCCCCCAAGCTCTCTCCTCCCCCCTCCCCCAAGCTCTCTCCTCCCCCCTCCCCCAAGCTCTCTCCTCCCCCCTCCCCCAAGCTCTCTCCTCCCCCCTCCCCCAAGCTCTCTCCTCCCCCCTCCCCCAGCTCTCTCCTCCCCCCTCCCCCAAGCTCTCTCCTCCCCCCTCCCCCAAGCTCCTCTCCTCCCCCCTCCCCCAAGCTCTCTCCTCCCCCCTCCCCCAAGCTCTCTCCTCCCCCCTCCCCAAGCTCTCTCCTCCCCCCTCCCCCAAGCTCTCTCCTCCCCCCTCCCCCAAGCTCTCTCCTCCCCCCTCCCCCAAGCTCTCTCCTCCCCCCCTCCCCCAAGCTCTCTCCTCCCCCCCTCCCCCAAGCTCTCTCCTCCCCCCCTCCCCCAAGCTCTCTCCTCCCCCCTCCCCCAAGCTCTCTCCTCCCCCCTCCCCCAAGCTCTCTCCTCCCCCCTCCCCCAAGCTCTCTCCTCCCCCCTCCCCCAAGCTCTCTCCTCCCCCCTCCCCCAAGCTCTCTCCTCCCCCCTCCCCCAAGCTCTCTCCTCCCCCCTCCCCCAAGCTCTCTCCTCCCCCCTCCCCCAAGCTCTCTCCTCCCCCCTCCCCCAAGCTCTCTCCTCCCCCCTCCCCCAAGCTCTCTCCTCCCCCCTCCCCCAAGCTCTCTCCTCCCCCCTCCCCCAAGCTCTCTCCTCCCCCCTCCCCCAAGCTCTCTCCTCCCCCCTCCCCAAGCTCTCTCCTCCCCCCTCCCCCAAGCTCTCTCCTCCCCCCCTCCCCCAAGCTCTCTCCTCCCCCCTCCCCCAAGCTCTCTCCTCCCCCCTCCCCCAAGCTCTCTCCTCCCCCCTCCCCCAAGCTCTCTCCTCCCCCCTCCCCCAAGCTCTCTCCTCCCCCCTCCCCCAAGCTCTCTCCTCCCCCCTCCCCCAAGCTCTCTCCTCCCCCCTCCCCCAAGCTCTCTCCTCCCCCCTCCCCCAAGCTCTCTCCTCCCCCCTCCCCCAAGCTCTCTCCTCCCCCCTCCCCCAAGCTCTCTCCTCCCCCCTCCCCCAAGCTCTCTCCTCCCCCCTCCCCCAAGCTCTCTCCTCCCCCCTCCCCCAAGCTCTCTCCTCCCCCCTCCCCCAAGCTCTCTCCTCCCCCCTCCCCCAAGCTCTCTCCTCCCCCCTCCCCCAAGCTCTCTCCTCCCCCCTCCCCCAAGCTCTCTCCTCCCCCCTCCCCCAAGCTCTCTCCTCCCCCCTCCCCCAAGCTCTCTCCTCCCCCCTCCCCCAAGCTCTCTCCTCCCCCCTCCCCCAAGCTCTCTCCTCCCCCCTCCCCCAAGCTCTCTCCTCCCCCCTCCCCCAAGCTCTCTCCTCCCCCCTCCCCCAAGCTCTCTCCTCCCCCCTCCCCCAAGCTCTCTCCTCCCCCCTCCCCCAAGCTCTCTCCTCCCCCCTCCCCCAAGCTCTCTCCTCCCCCCTCCCCCAAGCTCTCTCCTCCCCCCTCCCCCAAGCTCTCTCCTCCCCCCTCCCCCAAGCTCTCCTCCCCCCCCTCCCCCAAGCTCTCTCCTCCCCCCCCCTCCCCCAAACTCTCTCCTCCTCCCCCCCCCACCAAACTCTCTCCTCCCCCCCCCAAACTCTCTCCTCCCCCTTCCTCCCCCTCACTCTGTGCCCCCTCTTTTTCCTCTATTCTTTTCTCCCTCGTGCATTCCCTCAGCCTTTTGTCCCTTTGTATGTATCTCTCTGTTGCAACTGAGCACCAGAAGAAAACCATTTCAGCAGTTTACATTATGACATAAATCAGTAAGTGGGTAACTATACAGGATATGAATACCAGAATCCCATTGCTCAACATTTCCATACGCCAGATAAAGCTGTAGCGAGGGAAAATATTGGATTTTAATTTGGTAATGCTGGCAGTCTGACAGAGAGCAGCAAATCAACTTTTTGACTGTTTAAAAAAATGATGACGAGATCAGCAATTACAATCATTTAATCTGCTGCATTTTCAAATTAGATTCCACTTCATCAAATATTTCATTCCAGATTTCTACAAAACAGGCGCACTGTAATATTGGGGTTTCAGCTTCATTCTCTTTCTACCAGCTCCTAATTTTAAGCTGCCTCCCTGACTCGTGGAGTGTGCAGGATTTCAGTGCAGAAACAGGCCATTTGGCCCATCAAGTCTCTGCCACTGTTTGTCTCCAAATAAGCAGACAATTCTAATTCTGCCATCTCTGCTAATACGTAACACAGTTGACCCACAGTCAGCCCAAAGGTAATGAGAGTGTGTGGGTTATTTCAGCGGCAAACAGGAGGTCCTATCCTTATCCAGCCTCCTAGTTGAGACCAGAGAGGACCTTTCCGACTCACTCACTCTTGAATATTGCTGAAAAGGGAGACATGTTGCTGAAGCTTTTTGTCTTGCATTCATCAGGACAAAGGCAAGAATGCCAAATTTTGGACGATCACAATGATTTATACTGCAGGAGAAAAGGGTGCCGATTGGTCGGCAAGCCAGCACTGATTGGCCGAGGTGTTACCATGGAGAAAGCAATGGTAACTATAGGCTCCTCGTGCTGTTGGGTAATTCAGACAATTAACCAACTAACACCCAATTTAACATGGCTCATTTACGCTTGCTGGAAGCGACAAACATTCATACACAGGGACCGTTCTCTGCAAACAAAAGGAACATGTTCAAGCCTTGTGTCTTTTATGAATTACCCAAGAACTTGGGGACCCTGTAGTTTCCCATTGCCATCCCCATGGCAACGTCTCGACCAATCAGAGTCAACTTGCCAACCAATCAGCACCCTTTTCTCCTGTAATATAAATCATTGAGATTGTTTGAAATTTGGCATCCTTGCATTTGTCCTAATGATTGCAAAACAAAAAAGCTTCAGCAACGTTTCTCTCTTTTCACCCAAGATTCAAGTTACTGTTCACTTATTCTTCCAGTGCTGGATGAGGGAGTGCCCTTGACTCTTTGCTGCTGGGAGTCCCACTGTTATTAGTAGCAGAAGCGACTTCTCATTCTAACACTTGCCGGGAGCCTGAACAACTTTATCGCTGGCCGGTGGACTGTGGGGGGCAGAAGGTGGATGGCATCAGCTGACAAAAGTAGAAGAACGATGTTGGTCAGCTCAAGGTTTCTTTAAAAGTCATTTCCCGGTCAACGAGAGGGCAAGTGTCAAATAACAGGGCTGCATGTCGTGCTGGCTCGTGTTGGGTGTAAGCTGTCCACTTGACATGTGATTTGCTATCTCGCATACCTTCCCTTAATGAGCCTGCTGAGGGTTCCTGTTGACATTAGCCTCAAGTAGAGCAGAGATTGATTTCAGGCCACAGGGAATGGCCGGGAGCACAGAGCCAGCACAGTGAAGCTGAGGGCACAGGAGAAAACTTTGTGTTGGCTGGGTTCCTGGTATGAGAATTGTTTTTATCTAATTCCATTTCCCTGGCCTCCACCCCTCTTCTCACATGTGGATCATGTGCCCTCTGCTACTTCATCCCAGTGTACCAGCCTAGAAAGTAAGCGTGAATAGGCTATTTGACCATAGAGTGCAGCAGCTCTTAAGCTCCCCTATTGTCCAAATGTGTACTTTCCAGGAATGGAAGCATTGATTTTTTTTTTCTCTCCCTCCCAACACCGAAATCTAAAGGTTCTGAGGCCAATAAAAGTGACCAAACCTGATGCCTGCTGTGTTCAGACAACTCTGCACTGAGCCAGTAGCTACTGTTCTCAGGGGTTTACAATCACTCAGCTTATGAAACGGTTCTTGAAGGAAAGCACTTATCAGATCCTCCTGTAGTTGATGCCACTTAGAATAAATCTGTTAAAGAAACACGCACCTACCTCAAACAATTGGAAATGATCCAAGTTGCAGAAAGCAAACGGCTTAATTCCCAAATTGACAACCACCCCCCCATCTACCATTTTAACGCAGAAAAGCCTTGTATGAATTAAATAAATTGCAGCAAATGATTTTTCTCGTAAGGGCAGATTGTTTCCACAGGATATGGAGTTGATTTCTGAGACAAGTAGGTTGGAAGTTAGGTGTGGAGAATTCATCGTATGCAGACGCCACACACACTGCGTACAGGAACACGGGTGCAGGCATCTGCTCACACACACACATACTTTTAAGAAATACAGTGTCAATTTACCAACATCTACCCTGGGCTCCAAAGGTTACATTATGTGGAAAGATTCCGTAAGCTAGGTTTGTAGTCCCAGGAATTTTTAAATATTAAGGGGCAATTTGATTGAATTTTTCAATAAATTTAAGGAGAACCAATAAACTAGGTCGGAACTATTGGTGAGTCGAGGAACAGGCGACATAGTATAAAAGTTAGTGACTGGCCTTTCAGGAGGAAGTTAGGAAACCCCTATATGCAATGGGTGGTAGACATTTGGAACAGTGAATTTTAGTTGGCAGATATTTGCTAACCAAACTTTTATTGAGGGATATTGGGAGAAGTTGGGTAGGGAGTTAGGTTGCCATGATCTGATTGGATGGTGGAACACGGTGCAGGGACTACATTATTTTTGTTGGTACATGGGTGTGGACGTTGCTGGCAAGGCCAGCATTTGCTACCCATCACTAATTGTCCTTGAGCTGAGAGACTTGCTAGGCCATTTCAGAGGGCAGTTAAGAGTCACCCACACTGCCGTGGGGCTGGAGTCACACATAGGCCAGACCGGGTAAGGGTGGCAGATTTCCTTCCTAGAAGAATATTAGTGAACCAGATGGGTTATTAAGACAGCCAATGGTTTGAACCTATGCAGAACCCCAGAGCATTAGCCAGGGCCTCTGGATTACGGGTCCAGTAACGTTACAACTCCGTCACCATCTCCCCTTAAGCTTCATTCCCTAATTGAGAATGCTCTATTCCTGTCCCTACTCAATAACTTATACCTGAACTCGTCAGCTCTGAAGAAGAGTCATACGGACTCAAAACATTAACTCGGTTTCTCTCCCAATAGATGTTGCCAGACCTGCTGAGTTTTTCACAGTATTCTGCTTTTAACCTACACCTGGAACCTGTTCACCACAACACAGCTCGCATTTTCAACATAGGGATTCGCCACTTAACTGGCATGTGTGTGCGTGTGCATGTGTGTCCCTGCCCACCTGCACCTACTGCAGTTCTGAGCTATAGCTCCCCATCAGCTCTGACCTGTTCAGAGCACTTTCACAGTACCCCCCCACCACCCCACCCCCAGGGGCTTCTTACACTGAATTGCACTACACAGAGTGAGCATTGAAATTCTCCAGATGTCCCTTCACTCGCTGCAGCTATGGATGATGAGACCTGCTCAAAGCTATGTTATAGTCAGGAACTGAAAGAGTGATGGGAAGAATCTGCAGAACAGCTTTTAAGAGCTTATTTTGGTGCATTTATAAGTGGGAAGAATGTAAAATCTTTTATAATGAAATTTCCAACATGTTAAACCCTTTAGGCACACTGTTTATTACAGACTAACAGCCCAAAAAGTCAGATCCTTCTGTGGAAAGTTGTGAAATTGAATTGATTAATTCCGGTCATTTGTGGGTTGGCACCAAGATAAAGGGATGTGAAAGATTGCCAACGAAAACTGACTGGTTCATTAATGCCCCTCAGGGAAGGGAACCTGCTGTCCTTGACCGCTTTGGTCCAAATGTGACTCCAGTCCCGCTCAAGGTAGCAATCCTAGATTAAGAACAACCAATTTAAGATAATCACTCGAGCCTATAACATTGGCTCATTTATGCTTGCTAGAAGTGACAACATTCATACACAGGGACCCATTCTCTGAAAATAAAAGGCATATGTTCAAACCTTACGCCCCTTTTCTGAATTATCCAGGAACCTGGGGAGCCTATAGTTCCCTGTTGCTTTCTCCATGGCAAAGCCCCAGCCAATCAGAGTCGACTTGCCAACCAATCAGCACCCTTTTCTCCTGTAGTATGAAGTGTTGTGATTGTTTGAAATTTGGCATTCTTGTGTTTGTCCTGATGAGTGCAAGACGAAAAGATTCAGCAACATGTTTCTCTTTTCAGCCATATTCAAGATAGCGATTGCTGCTCTGTTTAGCCAGGGAGAGGCAGTATATGCAGCCTTTCTAGCACTGCCTGCAGCGCAAGAACAAATCTTTTTTTTTTCCGGAACCATTGTGTTTGAATGTTCCCAAATTTAATTCTGCCCAAGAGCAAGTACCCTGAGGGTCGGTCCCAGGTTGGATGCCAATCTGCTCTGTATCGTCAGGCCTCAGTCAGCCTGAAGTCGGCGCTGGCTACCCCGTTGGTTAGGGTCCCCGCTCCTCCTCACTGCCTGTTGACTCTGGGTGAACGCGGCCGAGGGCAGGATACGACGCCTCCCGCAGTAGCATGACCAGCTGGTGGTCACTCGTGCCTGAAGAATGCCTGTTTGACTGTGACAAGGTGGGTGTCAGAAGCTGTGTTAGTGGCCAGGGAGCAGCACCCCAGTCAAAGCTTGGGACCTGCACGTTGTCCGTTTTATTGAACAAATTGCTGGTATGTTCAGTAGGACGGTTCGAGTGAGTTGAAATTAAATCCGTTTTTTCCATAGTTGGGCAGATTATAAATATAATATTTACTTGCCTGCTCTCCATACATGTACGTCTATATCCGCAATGAGATGCACTAACTCCTAGTATGGTCTCTGCAGCACCAAGTCTTCAGAGGAGCGTCATCCCAGTTGATGTAACCGGGGCGTTGGGGGGGTGGGGAGCCTGTCACATGCTGTTATTCACCCTGATGTCACACACTCAGGCAGTCGCACTTGGCATTTGTGGTTTCTTGGTCTTGTGCTGTAGCTGCAGAGCACTAAGCCACGGGCTGGCATGTGACTGAGAGACAGCTGGTTTGTCTATTTTGTTTCAGGTCGGCAGCTGGGAGTGAGGCAGCGAGCGAGCACTGAGCCAAACAGCTTTCCACAAATGTAGTTTGTATTTATTTCGGTGGGAGCTTTTGTAAGATATCCCTTTTTTTTACCCCGCACAACCCCTGTTTCCTGCCACACCCTCTCCACCTGCCTGGAGTGCCCAGGAAACCCATGCTTCATCCGAATAGCCAGCCGTTCCTCCCTCATGGGTTGGCTATGGGCTAATCAACTGCATAGCTCATCACCGTCCACGCCTGTGTGTAGAACTCAGCACACGGTGACCGCTGATTGTATCATGGCAATCAGAGGCTATCACGGGTAGATGGGAGTGTGGAGTTTGAAACACAAACAGATCAGCCCCCATCTTATTGAATGGCGGAGCAGGTTCAAATGGCCTACTTCTGTTGCGTATGTTCATGTGACATTGCCTAGCCCATGGGCACTGAGATCACCCCTCCCTCCATCTCTGATCAATGTGCTCGATTCTCACTGCTCAAACACACTGGCAGCAGACGGAGATGTTCCCCTCTTCCTGGCCTCCTCTGCTGTTCCAAGGTTCCTTTGCTGCCACCAGCTTTCCTCCCCACTGCCTTCCGTCCTCCTCCTCCTCCTCCTCCTTCCCCCACCATTTTGCCACTCCTACCCCTTTCCTGCCCCTCCTATTTCCTTAGCACTTTCCCACCCTCCGACCTGCCCGTACTCCCACCCCCTCCACTTCCATAGACCGGAGGAAGTTGTTGCTAGCAGTCCACTCCTGGGCATTGTACCATCCCACCAGGTTTTGCCATTGCCCACATCAGTTTGAGTTATGTCTTTAATTGGGATTTGGTTGTCAGTGACTTGGTTTGCTCCTTCCCCCTCTCGTTCAGTAACTCGTTTCTCTTTCCCTCCCCGTTTAGCTACGAGTTGATGAGGATGTGCTGGCAGTATAACCCCAAGATGCGTCCTGCGTTCATGGAAATCATCCAGAGCATCAAAGCTGACCTGGAGCCCTCCTTCAAAGAGGTCGCCTTCTTCTACAGCGAGGACTGCAAAGTCCGGGATGTGGAGGAGTTTGAGATCGAGGCAGACAACATGGAGAGCATCCCCCTCGACCCCTCCTCCACCCTTCAACACACTGACAAACACTCAGGTCACAAAGTGGAAAACGGACCCGGTGTCGTCTTGCGAGCCAGCTTTGACGAGCGGCAGCCATACACTCACATGAACGGGGGGAGGAAGAATGAGAAGGTGTTGCCTTTGCCCCAGTCAACAGTCTGCTGATTCCCCCCCCACCCCCCCAACCCCAACCCCTTTCCCCAGAACCAAGAAAAAAACATGTGCACACCACACCCCCACACACACACACACACACACACACACACAAGCCCCCACACACCCCCGCCCCCACACACCCACACAAAGAGAAACCCTTATATATCTCGGTAGATCGCAAACTGCAGTTGCTGCACAGTGGAAAGAACTCGTTCCCATCACCACACTAATTTTTCATATGCAAACACTTTTTTTTTTCTCCGGAAAAAAAAAAGGAACTGACAGCGCTCGAGAGCGAGAGAGAGCCACAACACTGGGCTCAGTTGAACTTCTGACATAAGACACTCAGTCCTAGGTCTCTCACTGCTTCATAGTCTAAACATATGTAAAGCCCGACAGAGGAACACTTCTTAAGCAGAGACACTGCCTGGGCTCTCCCTTCCAATCCCTGACGCCATCACTACAGGGCCTTTATTGAGATGTATGGATATCTCTATTATATCTGTATATTTTTTAACCGATCTAACTCTTCCCTGTTTCCCGGGGAGCCTGTAGTGCGTTTCTCTTCTGGGACTGTCGGAGTGTCTCGGGTGTAGTTATCTCGCACTGCTGCCAAATTTTGCCAAAATTTAAAAGAAAAAGAGAGTTTTATTACAAACGTGTTTCAGCTTACTGAAAGACAAGGAGGGGGGAGGGGGGTGGAAAAAGCAAGTGTTTTGCGGCAAAGCAGAAAGACGGGCACACGCATGCACACATATATATACACACACACACACACACGCACACACACGTACATACGTATGTACAAACGTTTCATCGACCAACCCCGTTGCATCAATCTACACTGGGATTAACGTGATGTTGAAACTTAAGTTGGACAGAGAAAAAAAAAATACTGTGCACTGTCATTGGAAGAGCACAGCATTGGAGATGTCCTGTGTCACTTGACAGGGCCCAATCCACGAACTTGTGGCGAGCCGAATGGAAAGAGGAGTGAGACGGACCCAGTCTTTTGGGAGTGTGTGTGTGGGGGGAGAAAAAAAACAAGTGAGAGAAGAAAGACAAAAAGGAGCAGTTAAGTGCTAAGTATTTTCTGATGTGTTCAGTTACATTAGAATTCTAGCGAATGGGTCTTGCAGTTCTATGTTTGACCATTGATCCTTTGGATACTCATTGTTTCACTTTTATAACTTCTATGGTTTATTATCCATCTGTCTTTAAAAAGAGAAGCTGCTATAATTTTTTTTTTTTCCTTAACTCTGGGGATGAAATCAACTTTACCTTCAGGTCTACTGCCTTGTCACTCCCTCTCCTCCCCACTGCCCCTTCCATTTCGTTCCTTCAGTTTCTTAATGCTTTGTACACCAGTTCAAATTGACTTTTATTTCTTCCTGTTAATGGTTCCGATGGCGCAATTGCCATGCACTTCTGCCTTTTTTTTTAAAAAAGAATTCAGAAAACCCGAAGATGCTCCCTTGCGTTTTGTTACTTGTGGCATCTTAGCTCAGCGTATAAACAGAAACCATTTTTTTTCCCCTCAAATGACTATAACGTAGCCGAGCAGAAATGTTTTTTGAGAACTTGTGTCTGAATCAGTACAGGGCGTGAAATAAATATACTCAGGTCAAACAGTTTAATACTAGTACATGTCTTTCTCAGTGTTTCCATGTTCATTTTTGTGCATATGTAGAAATTGTTTGCCCTTTTTCTTCCCCGAACCAACCCCCCCACCCCCACCCTTCCACCCCTGAAAAAACCTAGGCCTTTTTTTTTTAACCAAACTGGGATAGTTATCCTGACAGCTCAACTTCGATCACACGGTTGTATTGTTTATTTTGGCTGCATATCTTTCCTGTCCAGGTTTTGGATCTTTCTTTTTCAATTATTACCAGGATGAGTCTTTAGCAGGCCGGACAGGCGGCCATTTTGTATTGGCCACGTTGTCCGTTTAACTGACTCTACGCTCTGTTTAAAAAAATCTGGCATTGCGGAGTTCTTGTTTTTAGGGTTGTATGGTTTAAAAGTGATTGCAGGAGCAATGGCTATTAGTAACTATATCAGCTTGCCAAAATTGATAGTGCCCTGGTAATAATCAGCCCAATGCTCATTGCTAAAAGAAAAATGCCAGGCATTAACAAAACCCAAATATTGAGAGGCAGCGGAGTGGAGTCTAAATATCAGGAAAGGTAGTCTTTCAAGTAATAAGTGCATGCAATTTTGGCCTGCAGAAGGCTTAACATTATTGTGACTGGGTCTACATTCACCACACGGGCTGAAAGGCTAACTGAAAAAGTGCCCTGACCCTCTCCTGATCTCAGGATATCTATTTTTTTTTCCAGGCTGTTCTGGGTGAGGTTGCCCCCGCACCACCACCCCCACCACCACCACCCCCCAACCGCCCCCCCCCCCCCCCCCCCCCCTCCCCTCCCCCTCACTCCCACCAAACACAAGTTGCCGCCATCACTTCTCAGCCACTGAGAGAGTAGAGCGAAAAGACACAAGGGGATGGTTTCGCACCCGTCACTTCTCCATCGCAACTCCCCTAGTACCCTCACCCACCCCCCTTTTCACGGTGGCGGGGGCGAGGGAGGGGTCACCACTTCTTTTAAACCTCTGCTGCCAGGTCGATAGGGTTGACTCTGCGATTAGCGAATGCTGACGTGCTCGGAGACGCCAACGTTAAAGTTTGGCTCGGTGCCGATACTCGCTTGTACTCTCCACTGCCGTAATGTCGGAGAAAATGTACAACTGTGAGGGGGCTTTTGTTCAAAGAATGCTCCTGAACCCACCTAGACTGGAAGGAAGTTAACTAAAGTGCAAGAGCAAAAGAAAAACAAATGGATTAAGACTGATATTTGTGACCAGAGGTAACATTAAAGTTTGTAGTGTTTTTTTTTTGCTATTCCTTTTTCTAGAATAGTTTCTGGCTTCCTTTTTTTTTTGCCACTGTCCCATAGCATTATTCTGAATTTCTGTTAATTAAAAAGGTAATCTATGTAGGAATTTTTTTTAATTTATTTTGTAATATCAGTTAAGATCACTGTAAAATGCCCCAAATTGAAATCAGTACTGATAGTTTGTTTTTTAAATGTTACCTGACAGGGGGACATTTTTTTTGTTGTTGATGTTTTTAAGCATTTATCTACCTCACTTTTTTTTTATATATATTATATATAAAATACATCTCGCATTCAGCAATCTGAGAGACAGTACAGTATCTGGGAAACCTCAAAACAATCCACAAACCACAAACACTAATGTCTTTGGAGAGGGACGAGTTGCTCGGTTCACAGAGGTCACCAGCTTTGTGGGGGTGAAGGGTGAAAGGTCAAGAGACTGCAGTTAATCACTCCAAACGTAAGCCACCACCACGAATGAACCCATCACAGGTCCCTGGATCCCTCGTGCCTGTCGTGCATGTGTTGTCTTATCAGAAAGCCCTGGTACCCATGGCAACTACTGCAGTATCCTGGTGATGCGCACATGCACTACATATTTTATGCTCGTTATTTTTGGCCGCGGGGGCAAGGGAGCGTTGCATTATACTCCCTTCATTTTCATTTCATTTGTACACTTCTTCAACATCGCCTCCTTAACAGGAGTGCAAGCCCAGTGCTTGACTTCGCCCCCAAAGTAGTTGTCAAATGGTTCCACCAATTCTTTTTTTTTTCTCCCTTTTCTACCGACATCTTGTAGAAGCGGCTCTCCTTTCTGGGGCAGACCAGCACTCCTCAGCCTTGAGCGAGAGGTGTGCTCGGGGGAAGGCGTTACAAGCAAACGGGTTGGTGTATTTCCCCCCCTCTTACCCTGAACCGAACCGAAACTCCTTCCTGTTGAGCCGGGGGAGCAGGAGAGACCAGGAGCTGCAGCTTATGCCCAGTGTCAGTGTGAGGGCCAGATTCACCATTATCTAAAACGGAGAATGTCAGCTGGGTCACTTTGTCCCGACGTAAACTGAGATGCAGACAGCATTCTTTTGGAACTTTGATTTAACAAACACCTTCATCAACAGTGGGCGAGAGGCTGGATAAAGCAGAATTGGTTTGAACCAATTCAGGCCCTATTGCGAGGTGTCTTTGAGTTTATGTATGTTTCTGGAAAGGCCTTTCCTGGTACCTCGGTTCAGCCGAGGTCAGTTTTCCCTCGTGTGACCATGAGCACTCCCACCAAATTGTGAAGCTCAGGATGTGACCAAACCCACTCCCACAGATTAGTGTAGCCCAAAGGCCAGAGTGGAGCCAAACTATGTGACTTAACAGGTATTCCACGAGATCACAAACCCTACTCCCTGTTCCTGTCCGTTCACTGGTTCTGACAGTGCTTGTAGGATCTAGATATGCAGAGGGTCAAGTAACCAATGTCTACTATATGCTTTACAATAACGTCACCCCATTTGGCCCTTGTTAGTTTAAACCCATGAACTGTTGACAAAGTATTAACATTGATGGGGATAGTGTAGAGGAAGTTTTACTCTGTACCTGACCAAAAAGTGTGGAGGGAGCATCTAACATTTGCTATGCCTGATCTCAAGTTTTCGATGCTGAAAGTGAGAAATGTTCCATTCCCCATGGCCAACAACATCCCTCACCTCCAGCACAAAAACTGAACAGAAAAAGGTTTCAGAAGAGTCTTGTGACCCACAGTTGGATTGGGGTAAATCAGCAAGTTGCAAGTTCAGTGAGTTCCCAGTGCAGAAATGTCCATCGACTCCAGAAATGAGCAGTAAATGAGGGACGGAGGGAGAGAGTCACAAATTAAACCTACTACAAGACCAGGTAGGACAGCAATAATCTCCACAACAGGACCATTGTGATGGTAAATTCAAGTGTGAGCACCCTGAAGCAATCCTTGTAAGGGCTCTTGCAATTCCTCCAAACTGCACCCCCACCCACCCCAAAAGAGCTTCAGAGCATCTTTGCACGTAGTTGATGCATGTTTCTGGCAGTGTTCACCATAGCGACCTCCGTAGATAGCTGGGGAGTTGTGCATCTCGCCCAGACTTCCTAGATGACCCCCTCCCAAAGAAAAAAGACACTCTTATGAATTTGCAGCTTTGCTAATTTTCCAGCAGATGTTCACCAAGTTTAAAATCTGGAAGGTTTTTTTTTTAAAAGTTTGTTATCTTTATTGTTGCTGCTGAATGGCTTCTTTGCTGGCTCACTGCGCAGGAACATTGCTGTGTGAGGTTAAAGACACAATCCAGTCCTTGTCCAGAGCCGGATGGGGAGATTCCCGATGACCCTCCTTCCAGCAACCCCGCCCCTCCCCTCCCCCGAAAAAGAGGTTGTTTCACAGCTCTGTGATGCCCTCCACGGCTGCATAGCCGGATGCTGCACCCCCCCCCCCCCCCCAACCAACTGGATTCGCATATCAAGAGCAATGGCTGGGCAAGTCAACTGCCATGGAGAGTGCACCCCAGCGAGAGTCTGTCTCCTTCGGAAAAATGTGGAGAGAATTCAGGGCAGGAATTTGGCGCGGGTGAGGTGTGGTGGGAAGCACCAAAGTTATTTCTGGTGTCACGCAGGAAGGAAATGTGGCTTTTTAGGCCTTCATTTGGCATTTAAATAAGCCATGGCGTAACAGCTTGTAAGTAGGTTAATGAGGCGACTGGTGATATTGGAACTTCTGGAGCTAATTGTCAGCGTGTCTGAAATGCAAGGTGGAACCACTTCTCAGCTGGGAGAATTCAAACACAAAACTGGTGACCTCCTGACCTGGCAAACCTTTTCCCCCCGCATTGCACATATTAATCATCACAACCGTAGACCCTCAGATCACAGCTGGTTACGAATGTTTGTTAAACTGTCTGATTTATTATATCATCAGTAGATGAAATCTGTATTAGAAGAAAAAAATTTTTTTTTTTTTTTAAAAATCACTAACAACATTGTGGCCATCTTAGCAACTGTATAGATCATTGAAAGCACTTCGTTATCATTACTGTTTTGTTACTGACTTAGGAAATGGCTATATGGGCTTGTCGGTGTCCGAGCTGTTTAAAGGGACAGTGTCCCATTTTGTTGTCTGACCGAAGTTGTCCGTAGCATCTACCTGGGGAATGAGCAAACCCTGATCTGTGTAAAGCTCAATTTGGAGGGTCCCCGTGTGTGTGTGTGTATTTCTAAATGGGACCCTTGTTTCAAGTGGCCTGCATGAACTTTTGATTTGGGCTGCGTCCCATGTTTGTCTTATGCATTCTCTGTCAGTCAGACAAACTTTGCACAAAGCCTCTTGCATTTTCAACGGCTGTTGATTCTGGTACATTGAGAACAGGTCTGGAGTCAGTCCACAAGGAGGTTTGTTACTAAGCTGATAAATTTACATTGACAATATCCCAACATGTGTTCCTTGGTAATAATTCGACAAAAGTCACAATGAGCGTATTGCTCAGTCATTGGATGTTCTGTTCGCTTAGGACGTAGTAACCTTTATAGTTGAGATGAAAGAATAGACGGGCAGTTGATGACAGTTCAGAGATTGAGGCTGCGAAGTTAGCTTGTGAAATTCACAATCTGACACCTAACACCAACCAAAGTCTTTCCTTGCCGGAAAGGTTGATCTGTTTATTTTAGAGGTTTACCTGCCTGTTAACACACACAGGAAGAAAAGCAAAAAGCAAAATACTGCAGTTGCTGGAAAATCTGAAATAAGAGCAGAGAAAATGCTGGAAAAACCTCAGGTCAGGCAGCGTCTGTAGAGAGAGAAACAGTTAATGTTACAGGTCAACAATTTTCATCAGAACCTAAAAGGGAGTTGGATGTCAATCCCCTGATATAGCAGCAGTCATTTTGAGGTATGTATTAAATGAATTTAATGTGGAAACAAAAAGGAGCCTCCAGATGCTGGAAGGTCAGTCTGCATCTGATCAAGAAAAAGCTGCTCCTTGCGAGTATATTTGCATGAAAGAAAACCACAAATGACCTGATTGGGTTGATCTTGCACTCGACGGCTTCCATGCTTGAAAAACAGGGAAGAGGTTTACACTGACATCCTGAAGCCCGATGCTTTGATCCAGGTGGTCCCGGGTTCCCGTCGAGTTAGCTCACCGCTGCTTGGGTTGGAAAGTGAGGGCAATGCAGCTGTCCTCAGTGCCCACACCCCCCCCCCGGATAGGGTGACGGGTGAGGGTGGGTCGGGCAAAGCGGGTCAGGGTTCCTGCTGCCAGCCACTGATAGCGTCCTTGACAAGCGAGAATATGGTGGACTTGGGCTCTGCCCATGTGATGAAACAACCCACAACATTGAACTTCCTCAGGCCTACGCAAAAAAGGTGTTGAGGCACCTGGTGTTGCCATGAAGAACTCTACATTTTACTCCATACTGAGCCGGGGGAGACGGGACATAAAAAGGAGGCAGTAAAATTAACTTATGCGGGTGAGATTTTAAAACACTCAAGTTACCCCCTGGACAACTTGAGCCAGTCCGACGTTGGTAATTATTTACTTTTACACCCAGCTTCCTTTTGCCAGGAGACCCTTGGTACCGGATTTAACAGCGCGACTGTGAAAGTGGGCACTAGTTACGCAGAGTCTGAGGTAAAGCAAAACCAGGATAGTAGCAGTCACCCAGCGCACAGAGGGACAGAGACTCTCGACGTTCAGAAGTTCCTTGCAAGCCTAGCCACCCAGAAGTATGGTGTTGCACTGACATCGCAATGTACCAATGATGTTGACCACCGTGACAAAAAAAGAGAATATGCTGGAAATAAACAGCAATTGGTGTCAGCTTTGAACTAAAGACACAGATGTGTTCTCTGTCCTCGCAGACGCTGTGTATTTTGAGTGTGAACTGTTTTGGTTTCCAGCATTTGTGGGTTTCCAGTTTTCTTTTCCACTGCATTTAATACACAGTGCTATAGAAATCCAGTTGATCTTAAATACCGTAGCGGTTGTTGCAAAAAAACATCAATACATATGTAAAAAAAAATAATTCTTTTCCTGTGTCACACAACAGACCAAAGATCTCACCACACGGATCATGGGGGATAATTCTAGTGATGTCAGGAGCAAGTGAGAGCAGGTCGGGGATGCAATACTGGCGGACATTGTTGTTATTGTAGAAAAACAGTTAGAAAAACAAGCTGCATTGTACCATCACATTCTGTGTTGAGAGCGGTTAACTCTCAGAGTTAAGCATCCAAACTACTCATTCCATGTGCTAAGGCTGATACTTGAACAGAAATGATGTTCCATTGATGAAGCTGACCCAAGTATGTTTGTGTCAGGTCCAGATGTAATCTCTGCACCACCCCACCCCACCCTGGCCTTCGGCAGTTTACATCCAATCCCCATTATGTCCTGATTTGCAATCAGAGCAGAGCTGATGTTGTCAGAATCTATAGTTGGAGTTAGTGCCACTGTAAACGTTTGACCCATTTCAAAATTATTCTGTGCATTTAATTTTTGCTAGCTGTTCTTGGGGTTGTGAAATGTAACTGGCCTGATGAATTTAGTGCCCTTACATTGGGGCAAGATTATTTCAATGAAATGGGGTTAAGTTAATGGCCAGAAAGAATAACACAACAGCACAGACTCAACTACTGAGGAAATGGGGCGAACGGGCCTTGCATACATGGTAGCACCTCTGTAGACTGGCAGGGTTTAAGAGTAGAAGTTCAATTTTAAGAATACATCTGTGGTCTGATTAGTTCCTCTGAAGGCCAGCATTGACTGAGCTCCCACAACAACCCTACTGCAGTCACGTTCAATGAGACATGGCCCTAACTAAGTTTGACTGTAGCAGCTTAGAATATATCACCACTGTTTTCATTTCATTGGCCTACCAAATATATATACATATATATATTATATGTATGTGTATAATATATATTGTGTATATATCAGAGAAATTTGCAGAATTAGGAGTTTAAGCAGGATCATGAATATATATGTTGAGGGGACTCTTTTCATAATTTTTGTAACAAAAATATCTTAATGTATATTAGGCCAAACTAAAGGATTACCTCAAGGTTAATACCAGCATGGTTGAGAAAACCAATCCAGTTTTGTCCAAAAATATTATCTAATACACTTTGTGGTGGTGTCCTATGATTTAAGCTTTTTGTTAGAAATTTTACAGGGATAATACCTTGTCTAATGCAGATCTGACTGGTCCTATTAAATGCTAGAATGAATTATGTTATAGCTGAATAATGTAGGGGTCTCTGATACTGCATTTGTTCAATGCAATTGACATGGAACATAAAAGTCGCAATTCATTTGGTCCTCGTCTCCCCCCACCTTCCTTGTTTCTACGCAGTCCACTTTCAACCAAGGGTACAAGGTAATCTGATCTATCCTCAAGCACCACTCCTTATTGGCTGGCTAGGTAATCAACTTTGGGGTTGGGAAGGACCCATTCCGCCACCGTCCCCACCCACCACCCCCCACCCAACCCACCTCTGCCGCATCCAACAAACCCATCTTCTTTCCTATCCCTAAGATGGAATTATTCCACCAGCGCACCTTGTGGTGTAGCTGGGGATTCTTGCAACTCGGCTTCATAGGGTTGCAGGATTTAGAGTTGCTTTGGGCTTGAGCTATTGTTGGGTTAAGTTGCAACCAAGAGAGCAGATTGGATCAAATCTTATAAAGTGTACGAGTGCAAGTAATGAATGGGAAGGCTTGCCATCCTCAAATCATTTTAGCATATTTGGGAGCCGTTGTGGTGTATGGGTTGAAACAACATTCTCTGATCTGCTAAAATCCCGAGTAAAGCAAACCATTCGGAGTTCGTTATTGCTAGGAGTTTACGGGTATGTTTATTATTAATTATTTTCATTGTTGTCTGTGATCCTTTCTGTTTCAAAGCTGTGCCTCTGTCAGAGCAGAGAGAGCAGGAACATCATGCCTACAGGAGGTAGCTTTCAACTAGGGGCTAGCCCAGCAAGATTCCTCCCTTTACCAGTTTGTGCTCTCATTCTGCTGCCAAAATGAAAAGTGCCTTTGGCATATGGGGGCCAGTACAATTGCCCTCGCACCCCCCCCCCCCCCCCACCCCCCTCCCCACCATCCCCACCTTGGGCTAAAGGTTGGGGGGTGGGTGGAGAAGCAGGGGCAGAAAATCAGACCGGCTTCCATGTCTGAAAACACAGCTGTGGAGTTGGGATGAGGGACGGCTCTGGGGTTGGCACCCTCAACAGTTGGTGCTCTCACGTGGCGCAGCCCTGGGGTGGAGAGTTCGGAGCCTGAAATCATTCAGGTTTTGGTGCCTTCAAGGGAGGAGAGGGGGTTGTCGGAGGTGGCAGATGGAGGAGAAAAAATCTGTGGGAAATAATGAGATTTTCAATCTCCATTATCAGTCAGATACATGGCTGACTTGTGCACTAAGGAGTCCAATTAGATCACCAGTCCTAGTTAGTAAAGGGCTTCAGACCCTTGCTGAAATCCCTCTTGTATGAGGTATTGTCTGTCTCAGGGGCCATGGGGGAACATAGAGAGGGGTCCAACTAGCCCCATATCCCAACCTGAGTTAATCAAAGACTCACACCTGAAAACATGATGACAGCTCTCGAAACCCCTTCTGTACCCCCAGGCCAGCCAAACAGAGTGGTATCCACAGCAGTTGCCAAGACACCCGTCTATACACCTGTCCTTTTCTCTGAGTTAAAAGGTGGGTGGGGAGGGGGATAGATGGGAACTGGATTCCAAAACAAGAACCTTGAAGATGTTAAGATAAAAGGAGTCTGACAAAGGTGTTTCCATGCTGTTGGAGGTAACTGCGCCATGCTGTTCATTGTAGTTTCTGAAATGCTGCAAATACCCCAATCAAACTGGTACGACGATGTAGGACCTGGAGCTGCTTGGCCTTTCTTTTCCAGAAGAGTTGAGGCTTAAAAGGAGAGGCGGGGGGTGGGGTGGCGTAGTGGGGAACGGTACGGGACTACAGGTGACAACTTGTGATGTTCTGGTTGTGGTGTAGATGTGGGTCTAAACAATCAGATTGGGGCACCTCTTCAAAAAGGAGCAGGCTCAGGAATGGTTCAGGCGAAAGAACAAGGTATCTTTGGGGCATCGAGTTACCACCGGTCAAGGGATGATGACCATTGATAACCAGGGCTCCCGAGTACCGGCAAAGCTGAGACGTGGTGCTTCACAAATGTAATGTTGCTTCTATGATTTTCGATTGCAGTTGATGTGGTACAGTGAAGGGAGTTGGGGAAATTTTGGTACTTTTTTTTTTGCTCGAAGCACGAGCCTTGGTTTTCGGATTTTTAAGCGAGGGAAGGATTGGTTTTCCACAAGCTATCTGGGAACGCCTTGATTGGAGTGTAAGGGATGTAGAAACTGAGGCGTATTCCAGACCAGCAGTGGTCGAGATACAGAGCTGGCCAGACTGAGTTGCTATTGGCTCATTAGCTCGGAATGAAATGAGGGAATTACAAATCTTAATCACTGCACAACACTTAGAACAATTCCATGAGAATATAGTGAAATTCAGTAGACTGGTCTGGAATGGTGGTCTGGAGAATATCGTTTTTTTTTCCTTTTGGGGGGTGGGTTAGGTTGTTGACTGTAGGTTCTCCAAATTCTGGCCAATTCTCTCCAGAAAAAGAGGGAGGTGCAGAAATGGACAGGAGTTGAGCTCTGTATTTTACAGCCCATTGGCGTTCAAATCCTCAAATCGCATCCTCGCAAGTTAAAGATTCAAAAACACTCATTGTACAGTTCAGTGCAGACACCAATAGGGTCAGGCTGGGCAGAAATTACTACTACCTCCAGGAGGGGAAAATGAACACTTTGGATGGCATATTGCAAGGATGGTTTTCCTTCCCTACCCCACGAGTCGTTTATTAAATGATTTTTTTTTTTAAATGGAACAGTAAAGATGGCCAATTTGTTAAATAAAAAAAATGACTTGCTGTGTGTAAATTATTCATACAATTCCTGTGTTTATATGGAGATTTGATTCATTGGTTAAAAAAAATTCAAATGTTTTGTATATTCTGTTGTAAGGATTTATTCCTGTTATTTCGATATATTATGGAATCTTTTCATTCAAGAGGAAAAAGAAAAATACTTGTCTATTTTGACCGGCTGAAGCTAAAGCAATTCTAGGTTTCTTCTTACTTAGCTTTTTCTAGTAGTTACAGTACAAGATTTAAGTTAAATAAAATCTGTATGCAAAAAAAAATCCATTGGTTTTGTTATTTTGTCTTGCATGGGACTTTTTTTTTGCACCTACTATTGTTGCTGCAATTGCACAGGATGTTGGTGAGACTGAAAGCCTGTCAGTGGGGATGACCAATGGAGACTTGTTCACCCCATTAGGGTGGGCAGAGTAGATTCTGGGGAGGATGTTCCCCTGTGGCTGGAGAATCGAGAATTAGAAGTTTGTACACCAGCTCCATTAACTCGAGGTCATCCAGCTGAATGCAGACTAGAGATCAAATCTCAAACACACTCAAACTACAGCTCAGCTACACCGTACACCATCAGAGGGAGCTATTTCCACAGCTCAAAAGGAATGTGGTTAACATGTTGATGCTATACTTTAGTATTAAATGGTAAAACCTTTCAATCTTCCCACGAGCTAAGCAATTCCTTTCTGGCATCGTTTTATTGCAATCGGAATGTTACAAGTTAGACGAGAGAGGGAGAGTATTCGGAGCAAAGTTCAGCACTTCAAATATAAACAGCAAACTGCACGCAGAGTTATCAGTGCCCTTTGATCCAGATATTTAAGGCATGTTGTTAGCCCACAAAGTCACAACCAACACACAATTTAACTGTACAGTTTGGTGCATAAACAGGATGACTCATTTAACTGTTGGTAACACACGCTCCTCCATATCAGGAAGACCTGGGTTCAAGCCCCACTCCAGACACTTGAGCGCATAACCCAGGATGATGCACCCAGTGCAGCGCAATGTTGAGAGAATGCAACGGGTGGGAGGCGCCATCTTTTCCGAGGGGAGACATTAAACCAAAACCGCCCTCTTCATTCCCAAGGTGGATAGAAGCGATCCCATGGTACAATTTCTGAGAAGAGTTAGGGGAGTTCTGGTGAATCAATATTTATCTCTTGACCAACATTGCTCAAACCAAAACTGCTTATCTGATCATTATGGGGTCATGGAAAGTTTACGGCACATTTGGCCTATTGTGTCTGTGCCAGGTGAAAATTGAGCCACCCAGCCTAATCCCGCTTTCCAGCATTTGGTCAGTATCCCTGCAGGTTATGGCACTTGAGGTGCACATTCAGACACTTTTTAAATGAGATGAGGGCTCCTGCCTCTATTACCCTTTCAGGCAGTAAGTTCCAGACCCCCACCACCCTCCGGGTAGAGAAAGTTTTTCCTCATCTCCCCTCTAATCTTTCTACCAATCACTTTAAATCTATGCCCCCTAGTCACTGAACTCTCTGTTACAGTAAATAGGCCTTTATCACATTGCTGTTTCTGGGAGCTTGCTGTTCATCAATTGACCATCATTATTGATTCCTACATTGTAAGTGTCTACACTTTAAAAAAAAATACTAATTGGCCCTAAAGCACTTTGGGGAGGGTCTGTGGTTGTGATGGTGCTGCAGAAATGAAGTGTATTTCTTTCTATATTGTGCTGTGTTGAAACACCATATGAGGGACTTTGGGATGATCTACTGAGTTTGATGCAATTCAGGAAAATCCTGCTTCGAGTGATGGAAACTGGAACTTCTGAACAGTATTTTTTAAAAGAGATTGGAGAGGGACAGGAGGCTTGGAGGCATCTAGCTTGGAGTTAAGTCACATAAGGAAGGCGCAACTCAGGAAGCAGTCCCGAGAAGATTTTGAGGTCATGCGAGAGTAGGAAGAGTGCAATGAGTCTTGTCCTCTACGTGGTAAGGGTGGAGGAAGTGTGCTTGGCTAACGATTCACCGTCCCTTCTCCAACCACCTTAACGAAAACTGTTCTCAATGGAGTGCTGTCTTCAGTTGTTCCAGCATTTCTTGGACAATCGGCTGGAGGAACTTCCCAATACTCTCAGCTGTAAGTCCGTCACTCAGCTGAGGGATATGAATGAAGGCGGCTTTCCTGTTGCCATGGTGCAGTGAAAGGTAATAAGCATATTCGCAAAGATACCTGAGGAAATTGTTATTAAGGTCAGTTGAAGACAATCAGGTAAACATTTTGAAGTGACTCAATATTTGCAGCTTCCCTGTTGCCGGGTGTGTGTATTGCAGTCAGCACCTTAGGTTGTATTAATCTGGACTCCTGGCAACTTGTTTCTGAGTTCTCTAGGATTACTGGTAGTTAAATGACAGAATGCGGGTCTGTGTCTGTGATTCCCCCACAAGGTGACGGGACGCGGGTCTGTGTCTGTGATTCCCCCACAAGGTGACGGGACACGGGTCTGTGTCTGCGTTTCCCCCACACGGTGACGGGCCGCGGGTCTGTGATTCCCCCACAAGGTGACGGGACGCGGGTCTGTGTCTGCGTTTCCCCCACACGGTGACGGGACGCGGGTCTGTGTCTGTGATTCCCCCACACGGTGACAGGACGCGGGTCTGTGTCTGTGATTCCCCCACACAGTGACGGGACGCGGGTCTGTGTCTGCGTTTCCCCCACACGGTGACAGGACGCGGGTCTGTGTCTGTGATTCCCCCACACAGTGACAGGACGCGGGTCTGTGATTCCCCCACACGGTGACGGGACGTGGGTCTGTGATTCCCCCACACGGTGACGGGACGCGGGCCTGTGTCTGTGATTCCCCCACACGGTGACGGGACGCGGGTCTGTGTCTGTGATTCCCCCACACGGTGACAGGACGCGGGTCTGTGTCTGCGTTTCCCCCACATGGTGACGGGATGTGGGTCTGTGACTGCAAATTCTGCTGTAGTAATTAGCTACCAAGTGGAAACTAGGTAGCTCCCTACTGGACAGACCCAATAGATGTATTTTAATGGGGCCCTTTCATTTGTATAAAACAGGGGAAGGCGATGGGACCACACTGGTTCCCACTCAGCCCAAGTCTTAGGGGGCATGCATGAGAAAGCCGGGGTATAGAATAAAATGAAGATTACTGACTAAGTATGCTGCAGTGAGAGTCCGTGCCTTCAGGTGGGGAGTGGGAGAGAGTGATGCATTCTTGTTCTAAAATCCATTACCTGCTTATTTGCAAACTTGATTTAATTGCTGCACTTGAAAGGTTTTAAGGAATTGGTGAATTTCTTTAGTCCTGTTTTTTTACCTCCCCGCATGCCTTGAATAAATGATTCCAATATCCATCCCCGATAATTTTTTACAGATGGCTTGCATTTTGATGAGTGACTCGATCTTCTCTGGACCTCCTTCTACACAGCAGTATCCTGCTGGACATAAACCACAGACATCATGATCTGTGTATCCGTGATTCTTGGCGAGCTGTTCAAGAATAATCACCTTCGATGCAGTTGCTACTCCGACATGGACAGCCAGCTTAATAAAATATAAAGTACAGGACTTGATCAGCTGAGGCTCAAATGGTGCAACGTTTAGCCTTTGAAAGTAAAGTTGGATCTTTAATGCTCCACTGAGTTTCTACCCTCTTCTGCTAGCTCTGGCTCTCGGGGGGCAGATCCCACAGGCACCAAATGCCCTCTGGTATCTTGTCCTTGTTCCTGAGAGTCCAAGCAGCAAATATCAGTACAATCTCACTCTGGCAGTAACACCGCCCAGCATCTGCTGTTTATGTGTGCACACACGCATGATCGCAAGCATGTACTCACATGCTTTAGCACACATGCTCACAGACAACATACCCACACAAACAGATGCTTGAATGTGCTGAAAAATGAGACATGCTGTCAAAGCTCCTCATCTTGCACTTATCAGGGCAGATTTGCAAGAATACCAAACCCTAAAGGGAACAATAATTTATACTGCTTGAGAAGAGAGGGATGATTGGTTGGCAAGTTGGTCGGTAGAGGCAAACAGATGCGCGCACACAGACACGCACATATGCAGAGAAACATGCATGTGCACACCCCCAGGCAGAAGCATCCCTGGAAACCTGATCAGGACTGGGATCTCGGATTCTCGCTCCTGCGCAATTCCGCTTCAGTTACAAAGTAAGCAAGAAGCAATTCAGCTCTGGTGGGCCAGTGCCAGTGGAATCACCAGAGAAGCATTAAAGAAACCTGTGGTTGTTGTGACTCCCACATCCTGCTCAACAGCTCCCGGGTTCGTTGATAGTGAACAGGCAGTTCCACAATTTCCAGTCGAACATTCTCCCCCAGGCCTAATTTCTTCAGCTCCTAGGGAAGTTGAATCATAAAAAGTTATTAACAATATGTATAATTGTTACTAATGTCCATAATCACATCTGGAATACTGTGTGCAGCCTTGGCCTCCATACTGAAGTAAAGATGTTGGAGTCAGTACAGTGCATGTTCACTAAATTAATCCCTGAAGGCGTCCTGCCATGAGAGGCTGAGTAAATTGGGTTTGCCTTCTCTGGAGTTTAAAAGAACGAGAGGCTGAAGGAGTTTGACAGGGTGGATGCTGAGAGATTGTTCCCGCTGGCCGGGGGAGTCTCAGGATAAGGGGCAGATCATTTAGGACTGAGATGAGGGGAAATTACTTCACTCAAAAGGGTTGTGAACCTTTGGAATTCTCTAACCCAGAGGGTTGTGGATGCTCCATCGCTGAATACATCTAAGGCTGGATAGACAGATTTGTGTTGTCTCAGGAAATTAAGGGATATGGGGAGCAGGCAGGAAAATGGAGTTGAAGCCCCAAGATCAGCCACGTATTGGGTGGCGGAGCAGGTTCAATGGGCTGAATGACCTACTCCTGTCCTTATTTGTGTTGTTGGTTTCTTTTGTCTTTTCCTCCTCTGCTGAAGGAGCTGATCTGAGCTGTGATATAACCCATTGTTACTGGCAACTCTTCACTGCCCCACTGACCATCAGAGTCCTACCCAGTCCTGGTACTCACCCAGGGAGCTGAGGCAGCCACTGGTGGTGGACCCCGAGGGTCCAGGGGAAGGTAATATCAGCAAAGACTGACTGCTCCTGATTTCCCCCCTCCAGTGCCCCGGTGAAGGGTGCAGCAGCGACATAGACATTGGCCGGGATTTTCCAGCCCTGTCCACCCCCCAAACCAGAAGCCCATTGACTTGCGGTGGGACCGGAAGATCCCGGTGGGGGGGTGGGGTGAGGTGGAAGGGGTGGTTGGGTTGGGGTGGGGAGGTGGTTGGGGTGGGGTGGAGGGGGGTGGAGGGTGGTGGGAGAGGGGGGTGTGGAAAAATCCCGCCCACTGAGTGTAAAGATGCCCTCATGGACAGTCACTGTTGGTGGCTAATACAGGAAATAAGTTCACTTGAAAGAGGTATCAGTGGTGTTGCCCACCTTGTTGCAGACCCTTGAATAAAGGAGAGGAGAAAGTAACTTTAAGAGAGAGCTACATTTATTGGATAGTTTTTAATTCTTTCATGGGATGTGGGCGTCGCGGGCAAGGCTAGAATTTGTTGCCCGTCCCTAATTGCCCTTGAACTGAGCAGCTTAGTTAAGAGTCTGGAGTCATGCAGACCTTCCCCTAAGAGGGAGGGGAGCATTAATGAACTATATGAGTTTTTGCGCCAATCAATAATTACCAAGGCTAGCTTCAGATTTATTAACTGAATTCAAATTCCATCAGCTGCCATGGTGGGATTTAAACCCTTTGCCCCAGAGCATTAGCCTGGGACTCTGAATTTACCAGTTCAGTGACATTACCATTACACCACCATCTCCTTTAACTTGCCAGGGAAGGAGTTTGACATTGTTGATCTTCGGAAGAAGGTGAGTTAGAATGGCAAACCATTAATTGCAAAGCCATCTAATCTTATTGTCAAAACAAAAGCAGCACCTAAAGGGTTCAGAAGGATTGTGACCCCAGGCATCATCTCTTAAACAGAATTCTTTCAATTTACCCTGACAACAGCAACATCAATTAGACCTGTTGGTTCAAGTTCCTAAACCAAAAAGACATAACAATACCTGAAGTTGTGAGTGGCGGAGTATACAGCAGGTCTGTCTGCTAAAACAAAACCCTATCAGTCTCCAACTGTGAAAATGACTGTCCAGCTGAGCTCAAGATTTTAAAAATTCTGCTTTAAAGTGAATCACAAATACTTTCTCTCTAACACACACACACACACACACACAAATAATATAGAAACTGGCCTTCACAGTGCAAATAAGCTGAACCCTCATGGTTTCCTGAGATTATATATACTGGATTCCTTTCAGAGGTAAACAGAGACGAGCAATGACACACAGGTTAGATGGGAGGGCTTGGAAAACCAAATATCGAAGTGAATAAGGTTTCTTCCTGAATCAGCTACATCTCACTGGCCAGTACTCTTCACTGAGCCAGCAAGCTGTGGGTTTCTTTAGCCAGAGAGTGGTGAATCTATGGAATTCATTGCCACAGAAGGCTGTGGAGGCCAGGTCATCGAGTGTATTTAAGACCGATATCGATAGGTTCCTCCTTCAACTCCTCTCACTTCATCCAAATAAAAGGTGTGGCTATGGGTACCCGCATGGGCCCCAGCCTGTCTCTTTATGGGGTATGTGGAACATTCCTTGTTCCAGTCCTACTCCGGCCCCCTTCCACAACTCTCTCTCTCCGGTACATCGATGATTACTTCGGTGCTGCTTCATGCTCTCGTCGGGACTTGGAAAAATTTATTAATTTTGCTTCCAATCTCCACCCCTCCATCATTTTCACGTGGTCCATCTCTGACACTTCCCTTCCCTTCCTTGACCCCTTTGTCTCAATCTCTGGTGATAGACTGTCCACCAATATCCATTACAAACCCACCGACTCCCCCAGCTACCTCGACTACAGCTCCTCACACCCCGCTTCCTGTAAGGACTCCATTCCATTCTCTCAGTTCCTTCACCTCTGTCGAATCTGTTCTGATGATGCTACCTTCAAAAACAGTTCCTCTGACATGTCCTCCTTTTTCCTTAACCGAGGTTTTCCACCTGCAGTCGTTGACAGGACTCTCAACCGTGTCCGGCCCATCTCCCGCACATCCGCCCCCACGCCTTCTCCTCCCTCCCAGAAACATGATAGGGTCCCCCTTGTCCTCACTTATCACCCCACCAGCCTCTGCATTCAAAGGATTATCCTTCGCCATTTCCGCCAACTCCAGCATGATGCCACTACCAAACGCATCTTCCCTTCATCCCCCTTTCGGCATTCCGTAGGGATCGTTCCCTCCGGGACACCCTGGTCCACTCCTCCATCACCCCCTACTCCTCAACCCCCTCCTATGGCACCACCCCATGCCCACGCAAAAGATGTAACACCTGCCCCTCCACTTCCTCTCTCCTCACCGTCCAAGGACCCAAACACTCCTTTGAAGTGAAACAGCATTTCACTTGCATTTTCCCCATCTTAGTCTACTGCATTCGTTGCTCCCAATGTGGTCTCCTCTACATTGGAGAGACCAAACGTAAACTGGGCGACCGCTTTGCAGAACACCTGCGGTCTGTCCGCAAGAATGACCCAAACCTCCATGTCGCTTGCCATTTTAACACTCCACCCTGCTCTCTTACCCACATGTCTGTCCTTGGCTTGCTGCATTGTTCCAGTGAAGCCCAACGCAAACTGGAGGAACAGCACCTCATCTTCCGACTAGGCACTTTACAGCCTTCTGGACTGAATATTGAATTCAACAACTTTAGGTCTTGAGCGCCCTCCTCCATCCCCACCCCCTTTCTGTTTCCCCCTTCCTTTTGTTTTTTCCAATAAATTATATAGATTTTTCTTTTCCCACCTATTTCCATTATTTTTAAATCTTTTATGCTCCCCCCACCCCCACTAGAGCTATACCTTGAGTGCCTTACCACCCATTCTTAATTAGCACATTCGTTTAGATAATATCACCAACTTTAACACCTATGTGTTCTTTTGTTCTGTTGTCTGTGACATCTTTTGATGATCTGCTCCTATCACTGCTTGCTTGTCCCTACAACCACACACCACCCCCCCCCCCCCACCCCCGGCCACACCTTAAACCAGCTTATATTTCACCCCTTTCTTGGATTCACTCAGTTTGGTCGAAGGGTCATGAGGACTCGAAACGTCAACTCTTTTCTTCTCCGCCGATGCTGCCAGACCTGCTGAGTTTTTCCAGGTAATTCTGTTTTTTTATCGATAGGTTCTTGATTGGTAAGGGGATCAAAGGTTATGGGGAGAAGGCGGGAGAATGGGGTTGAGACACTTATCAGCCATGATTGAATGGCAGAGCAGACTTGAAGGGCCGAATGGCCTAATTCCTGTTCCTATGTCTTATGGTCTTATGGTTTAAGTCCCCACTCCAGGCAATTGAGAACAAAATCCAAGCTGAGGAATGCTGCACAGTCAGAGGTGCAGCGGTTGAAGTTAAGCAAAGACCTATCTGCCCCTATTTGACATAAAAAAAAATCCCTTACTATCAATAGAAGAGCAGGATGTTTCTCCCCACTCTCCTGGCTAAAATGTATCCCTCAAACATCACTAACCACTTTGCTGAAAGTGCTCCTGGAAGGGCCAGACAGCTCTTCTGACAGTGCAGCACTCCCTCAGTCCTTCATTGGAGCGTCAGCCCAGATTTTGTGGTCAGCCTTGAGCACACAACCTTCTGCCTTTGAGCCACTTCTGACACCACCGAGCTATCAGAAAACTGAATGTAAATGAAACTCTAGCGTTGGTCTCAATACCTGAACTGCAGCCCAGCTCGGGTTAGTGACGTACTGTCGGAATGGACCAAAACCTGTTAATTGAATGAAAAGGCAAGTCTTTGAAAACAGACAAGATCAATGTCAATAGCTTTAATACTGTCTCGGATTCTACATGACTGGGTCTAAGTTAGGAAAAATAAAGCAAGTTTAATCTAATTCCTTGACCCACAGGGTGGTGAATACTTGCAATGGTTGAACAAGACAGGATGTGGGGTGAGTATTTGACATGGATATAGGGTGGCCTGCCAACAGTGTCCCCAGATCGCGGAAAAATGGTAAATGCCTCCCTGCCAGATCATGGTGAACAGGCTAAATCACCAAAAGTAATTTTTATAAGAGGCAAATTTATACAGAGAAAGATCAATCAGCAGATATGAAGAATACCCTTAATTCGTACACAAAAGTAATGTTATTCAATACAGAACACCTTTCAATCATTGTGAAGTTTAATCCTTCTGCCTGATTTGCAATTGTGACTCAATCCAATGAATGAAAACTTTATTGTGAATCTCATCAGCCTTTGGATCGAGGAATGTCAACCTAGCCAGAATCTAAATGCCCCGCTCCCCATTACTGATTCTAACCAACTCTCCCTCCTCTGGAGCAAAGCAAACCAGACATCATGGGCACCTGCGCTGCCAAGAGGTGGGCAAGGATTCCTACTCCTGATCCAACGAAGACCTGCTGGATAGACGTTGGGCAAGGGCATGAACTGGGCTGGGCTCTGATGCCCTTTGTGGTTGAACATCTTGCCGAAGCTGGCAGGTGAAGGATGACTGATCCTGCGGAGTACAAAAGGGCAGAAGGAGGCCACCTCCTGATGGGGGTGAGGAGGGCAGAATACAAAGAGTGGTGGGAATGTAAGGAACCAACTCTGGTGATGGAATGAGCGCACCCAGCAAATGAAATGACAGAAAGGCTGCTCAGAATGCAGAAACCGAGATACCAGTAAGCAGCACGAGCTGTGAGTCGGGGTCCATGATGGGATCTTGGCTGGGCTGGTAGTCACCTTCCATATTCTGCAGAGATCTAAATAAGAAAAAGGGAAGACTTGCGTTTATCCAGACCCTTTCACAACTTCCAGGTCACGCCCACAAAGCACCTTCCAGCCAATGAAACACTTTCTGGAGTGCAGCCACTAGGTGTGAATGAAGGCAACGCAACACCCAGCTTGTGCACAGCAAGCTCCCACAGACACAATGTGATAATGACCAGGTTATCTGTTTCGGTGAACGCTGGTGGAGGAATAAATATTGTCCGGGACACTGGGGAAAATGCTGTTTGAAATAGAGGCTGTGGGATCATTTAAGACCACCGAGGAGGCAGACTGGGCCTCGGTTTAATGCCTCATCCAAAAAGACGGCACCGCCGACAGTGCAGCACTCCCTCAGCACTGCACTGGGAAGGTTGGTCTGAATTTAGCGCTGGGACTTGAACCCACAAGTTTCCAAGTCAGAATTGCAAATAATAAGACAGTTCAGCCAAACAGTTCTTTGCTGGATTCTCCCATCCTACTTCATCATATCCTTCTGTTCCCTTCTCCCTCGTGTGTTTATCCACATCCCCTTAAATGCATCTACACAATTCGCCCCAACCACTCTGCATGGTAGCAAATTCTCATTGTCTCCATCACTGTACATGAGAACCTCCCTTAGCTCCCCAGCGTCCCCCCCACCCCCTCCCACTCCGGCCCCCAAACTGGGGATTTGCTATGTTTTGTAAAAATTCTCAGCCCATTCCCTTGCCCCGAATTACCCCAGCCCCACTGTTCAAAACTCCATGCTTGAGATTTTTCCCCACCAATGACCTACCTTTCAGTCACCATGAGGAGGGAGGCGGAGCGAGAGCAGGAAGTGGCAGAGAAATGGAGGGCTGTCCAACTCAGACCGAACGAGGTAAGAGGTTTATCCACTGCAGCCCTATCACCAGCTTGTCAACAAAGACGCTCACTGTCTGAGTCACAGCAGGAGTGGGGTGGGAGGGGGGAGGGGGGGAGAAAAATAAACCCCCTCAAGGAGCGTAAGTTCTGCTATTTCAAAATCAGAGACAAGATTGAAACAGAAGTTACAGGAGTGAAAGCTTCCAATTGTGTAAACAAAAACCTGGCACCGCCTGAAGCTGTTGACGTTACTGAGTAACAGCAGCTCCTAATATTAGAAACTGCTCAACGTTGGTCTATAGGCCTTGGGTTTCATATAGAAGGGAATTGTATATTTTATTCCTCCATGGGATGTGGGAGTCGCTGGCAAGGCCAGCATTTGTTTCCCATCCCTAATTGCCCTTGAACCAAGTGGGCTTGCTAGGCCATTTCAGGGAGCAGTTAAGAGTCAACCACGTTGCTGTGGGTCTGGAGTCACGTGTAGGCCAGACCAGGTAAGGACAGCAGATTTCGCTCCCTGTAGGGCGTTAGTGAACCAGAGGGGTTTTTACAACATGGTCAATGACACTATCTACCCACAAACGTTCGGTGCCCTGTGTATTTCCATCTCTGCGACTTTTCAGCCCAGTTACCCTGCAACTCCCACCAACTGCCACTCCACCCCCGTCCCAATCTGAATAGTGGCGCTGAGTAAATACCCCTGCTGTCGGACTCAATGAGATTCACTTCACAGTTTGATGATTATTTGCCCATTGTTCCAGTATCAAGGGGCTGAACCTGCCCCCTCCCACCACTTCACTGGGGAAGGGTTTCAGTGGAAACTTCCCAGCGGCTGGCCCCAGTTTGCACATTGGTGAGCCATTCGATTATAGGAAACTCGCAGCCAAGACCTCCCCACATCATCCTTCTCACTGATACCCCTCACAATTTGCCACAGAAGGTCAGCAAGACTCAGTGGGTAGCTGAAGGCTGAGGTTTCAAGTCCCATCTCCAGACACATGAGCATAAAATCCAAGCTGACACACCAAGTGCCGTAAAGAGGGAGTGCTGCACTGTCAAAGGGTCAGTACTGAGGGAGTGCTGCACTGTCAAAGGGTCAGTACTGAGGGAGTGCTGCACTGTCAAAGGGTCAGTACTGAGGGAGTGCTGCACTGTCAAAGGGTCAGTACTGAGGGAGTGCTGCACTGTCAAAGGGTCAGTACTGAGGGAGTGCTGCACTGTCAAAGGGTCAGTACTGAGGGAGTGCTGCACTGTCAAAGGGTCAGTACTGAGGGAGTGCTGCACTGTCAAAGGGTCAGTACTGAGGGAGTGCTGCACTGTCAAAAGGTCAGTACTGAGGGAGTGCTGCACTGTCGGAGGGTCAGTACTGAGGGAGTGCTGCACTGTTGGAGGGTCAGTGCTGAGGGAGTGCTGCACTGTCAGAGGGTCAGTACTGAGGGAGCACTGCACTGTCAGAGGGTCAGTACTGAGGGAGTGCTGCACTGTCAAAGGGTCAGTACTGAGGGAGTGCTGCACTGTCAAAGGGTCTGTACTGAGGGAGTGCTGCACTGTCAAAGGGTCAGTACTGAGGGAGTGCTGCACTGTCAAAGGGTCAGTACTGAGGGAGTGCTGCACTGTCAAAGGGTCAGTACTGAGGGAGTGCTGCACTGTCAAAGGGTCAGTACTGAGGGAGTGCTGCACTGTCAAAGGGTCAGTACTGAGGGAGTGCTGCACTGTCAAAGGGTCAGTACTGAGGGAGTGCTGCACTGTCAAAGGGTCAGTACTGAGGGAGTGCTGCACTGTCAAAAGGTCAGTACTGAGGGAGTGCTGCACTGTCGGAGCGTCAGTACTGAGGGAGTGCTGCACTGTTGGAGGGTCAGTGCTGAGGGAGTGCTGCACTGTCACAGGGTCAGTGCTGAGGGAGCGCTGCACTGTCAGAGTGTCAGTACTGAGGGAGTGCTGCACTGTCACAGGGTCAGTGCTGAGGGAGCGCTGCACTGTCAGAGTGTCAGTACTGAGGGAGTGCTGCACCGTCGGAGGGTCAGTACTGAGGGAGTGCCGCACTGTCGGAGGGTCAGTGCTGAGGGAGTGCTGCACTGTCAGAGTGTCAGTACTGAGGGAGGGCTGCACCGTCGGAGGGTCAGTACTGAGGGAGTGCCGCACTGTCGGAGGGTCAGTGCTGAGGGAGTGCTGCACTGTCAGAGTGTCAGTACTGAGGGAGTGCTGCACTGTCAGAGGGTCAGTACTGAGGGAGTGCTGCACTGTCGGAGGGTCAGTACTGAGGGAGTGCTGCACTGTCACAGGGTCAGTGCTGAGGGAGTGCTGCACTGTCAGAGTGTCAGTACTGAGGGAGTGCTGCACTGTCACAGGGTCAGTGCTGAGGGAGCGCTGCACTGTCAGAGTGTCAGTGCTGAGGGCATGCTGCACTGTCGGAGGGTCAGTGCTGAGGGATTGCCGCACTGTCGGAGGGTCAGTGCTGAGGTAGTGCCGCATTGTCGGAGGGTGAGTGCTGAGGGCATGCCGCACTGTCGGAGGGTCAGTACTGAGGGAGTGCCGCACTGTCGGAGGGTCAGTACTGAGGGAGCACTGCACTGTCAGAGGGTCAGTACTGAGGGAGTGCTGCACTGTCGGAGCGTCAGTACTGAGGGAGTGCTGCACTGTTGGAGGGTCAGTGCTGAGGGAGTGCTGCACTGTCAGAGGGTCAGTACTGAGGGAGCACTGCACTGTCAGAGGGTCAGTACTGAGGGAGTGCTGCACTGTCGGAGGGTCAGTACTGAGGGAGTGCTGCACTGTCACAGGGTCAGTGCTGAGGGAGCGCTGCACTGTCAGAGTGTCAGTACTGAGGGAGTGCTGCACTGTCACAGGGTCAGTGCTGAGGGAGCGCTGCACTGTCAGAGTGTCAGTACTGAGGGAGTGCTGCACTGTCAAAGGGTCAGTACTGAGGGAGTGCTGCACTGTCAAAGGGTCAGTACTGAGGGAGTGCTGCACTGTCAAAGGGTCAGTACTGAGGGAGTGCTGCACTGTCGGAGGGTCAGTACTGAGGGAGTGCTGCACTGTTGGAGGGTCAGTGCTGAGGGAGTGCTGCACTGTCAGAGGGTCAGTACTGAGGGAGCACTGCACTGTCAGAGGGTCAGTACTGAGGGAGTGCTGCACTGTCAGAGGGTCAGTACTGAGGGAGTGCTGCACTGTCAAAGGGTCAGTACTGAGGGAGTGCTGCACTGTCAAAGGGTCAGTACTGAGGGAGTGCTGCACTGTCAAAGGGTCAGTACCGAGGGAGTGCTGCACTGTCAAAGGGTCAGTACTGAAGGAGTGCTGCACTGTCAAAGGGTCAGTACTGAGGGAGTGCTGCACTGTCAAAGGGTCAGTACTGAGGGAGTGCTGCACTGTCAAAGGGTCAGTACTGAGGGAGTGCTGCACTGTCAAAAGGTCAGTACTGAGGGAGTGCTGCACTGTCGGAGCGTCAGTACTGAGGGAGTGCTGCACTGTTGGAGGGTCAGTGCTGAGGGAGTGCTGCACTGTCAGAGGGTCAGTACTGAGGGAGCACTGCACTGTCAGAGGGTCAGTACTGAGGGAGTGCTGCACTGTCGGAGGGTCAGTACTGAGGGAGTGCTGCACCGTCGGAGGGTCAGTACTGAGGGAGTGCCGCACTGTCGGAGGGTCAGTGCTGAGGGAGTGCTGCACTGTCAGAGTGTCAGTACTGAGGGAGTGCTGCACCGTCGGAGGGTCAGTACTGAGGGAGTGCCGCACTGTCGGAGGGTCAGTGCTGAGGGAGTGCTGCACTGTCAGAGTGTCAGTACTGAGGGAGTGCTGCACTGTCAGAGGGTCAGTACTGAGGGAGTGCTGCACTGTCGGAGTGTCAGTACTGAGGGAGTGCTGCACTGTCGGAGTGTCAGTGCTGAGGGAGTGCTGCACTGTCAGAGTGTCAGTACTGAGGGAGTGCTGCACTGTCAGAGTGTCAGTGCTGAGGGAGCGCTGCACTGTCAGAGTGTCAGTGCTGAGGGCATGCTGCACTGTCGGAGGGTCAGTGCTGAGGGATTGCCGCACTGTCGGAGGGTCAGTGCTGAGGTAGTGCCGCATTGTCGGAGGGTCAGTGCTGAGGGCATGCCGCACTGTCGGAGGGTCAGTACTGAGGGAGTGCCGCACTGTCGGAGGGTCAGTACTGAGGGAGCACTGCACTGTCAGAGGGTCAGTACTGAGGGAGTGCTGCACTGTCGGAGGGTCAGTACTGAGGGAGTGCTGCACTGTCGGAGCGTCAGTACTGAGGGAGTGCTGCACTGTTGGAGGGTCAGTGCTGAGGGAGTGCTGCACTGTCAGAGGGTCAGTACTGAGGGAGCACTGCACTGTCAGAGGGTCAGTACTGAGGGAGTGCTGCACTGTCGGAGGGTCAGTACTGAGGGAGTGCTGCACTGTCACAGGGTCAGTGCTGAGGGAGCGCTGCACTGTCAGAGTGTCAGTACTGAGGGAGTGCTGCACTGTCACAGGGTCAGTGCTGAGGGAGCGCTGCACTGTCAGAGTGTCAGTACTGAGGGAGTGCTGCACCGTCGGAGGGTCAGTACTGAGGGAGTGCCGCACTGTCGGAGGGTCAGTGCTGAGGGAGTGCTGCACTGTCAGAGTGTCAGTACTGAGGGAGTGCTGCACTGTCAGAGGGTCAGTACTGAGGGAGTGCTGCACTGTCGGAGGGTCAGTACTGAGGGAGTGCTGCACTGTCACAGGGTCAGTGCTGAGGGAGTG
Organism: Carcharodon carcharias; assembly: GCF_017639515.1. NCBI lineage: Eukaryota > Metazoa > Chordata > Chondrichthyes > Lamniformes > Lamnidae > Carcharodon > Carcharodon carcharias. The sequence goes on from NC_054498.1 coordinate 7,278,944, forward strand.
CTGCACTGTCAGAGTGTCAGTACTGAGGGAGTGCTGCACTGTCACAGGGTCAGTGCTGAGGGAGTGCTGCACTGTCAGAGTGTCAGTGCTGAGGGCATGCTGCACTGTCGGAGGGTCAGTGCTGAGGGATTGCCGCACTGTCGGAGGGTCAGTGCTGAGGTAGTGCCGCATTGTCGGAGGGTCAGTGCTGAGGGCATGCCGCACTGTCGGAGGGTCAGTACTGAGGGAGTGCCGCACTGTCGGAGGGTCAGTACTGAGGGAGCACTGCACTGTCAGAGGGTCAGTACTGAGGGAGTGCTGCACTGTCAAAGGGTCAGTACTGAGGGAGTGCTGCACTGTCAAAGGGTCAGTACTGAGGGAGTGCTGCACTGTCAAAGGGTCAGTACTGAGGGAGTGCTGCACTGTCAAAGGGTCAGTACTGAGGGAGTGCTGCACTGTCAAAGGGTCAGTACTGAGGGAGTGCTGCACTGTCAAAGGGTCAGTACTGAGGGAGTGCTGCACTGTCAAAGGGTCAGTACTGAGGGAGTGCTGCACTGTCAAAGGGTCAGTACTGAGGGAGTGCTGCACTGTCAGAGGGTCAGTACTGAGGGAGTGCTGCACTGTCGGAGGGTCAGTACTGAGGGAGTGCTGCACTGTTGGAGGGTCAGTGCTGAGGGAGTGCTGCACTGTCAGAGGGTCAGTACTGAGGGAGTGCTGCACTGTCAGAGGGTCAGTACTGAGGGAGTGCTGCACTGTCGGAGGGTCAGTACTGAGGGAGTGCTGCACTGTCACAGGGTCAGTGCTGAGGGAGCGCTGCACTGTCAGAGTGTCAGTACTGAGGGAGTGCTGCACTGTCACAGGGTCAGTGCTGAGGGAGCGCTGCACTGTCAGAGTGTCAGTACTGAGGGAGTGCTGCACTGTCGGAGGGTCAGTACTGAGGGAGTGCCGCACTGTCGGAGGGTCAGTGCTGAGGGAGTGCTGCACTGTCAGAGTGTCAGTACTGAGGGAGTGCTGCACCGTCGGAGGGTCAGTACTGAGGGAGTGCCGCACTGTCGGAGGGTCAGTGCTGAGGGAGTGCTGCACTGTCAGAGTGTCAGTACTGAGGGAGTGCTGCACTGTCAGAGGGTCAGTACTGAGGGAGTGCTGCACTGTCGGAGGGTCAGTACTGAGGGAGTGCTGCACTGTCACAGGGTCAGTGCTGAGGGAGTGCTGCACTGTCAGAGTGTCAGTACTGAGGGAGTGCTGCACTGTCACAGGGTCAATGCTGAGGGAGCGCTGCACTGTCAGAGTGTCAGTGCTGAGGGCATGCTGCACTGTCGGAGGGTCAGTGCTGAGGGATTGCCGCACTGTCGGAGGGTCAGTGCTGAGGTAGTGCCGCATTGTCGGAGGGTCAGTGCTGAGGGCATGCCGCACTGTCGGAGGGTCAGTACTGAGGGAGTGCCGCACTGTCGGAGGGTCAGTACTGAGGGAGCACTGCACTGTCAGAGGGTCAGTACTGAGGGAGTGCTGCACTGTCGGAGCGTCAGTACTGAGGGAGTGCTGCACTGTTGGAGGGTCAGTGCTGAGGGAGTGCTGCACTGTCAGAGGGTCAGTACTGAGGGAGCACTGCACTGTCAGAGGGTCAGTACTGAGGGAGTGCTGCACTGTCGGAGGGTCAGTACTGAGGGAGTGCTGCACTGTCACAGGGTCAGTGCTGAGGGAGCGCTGCACTGTCAGAGTGTCAGTACTGAGGGAGTGCTGCACTGTCACAGGGTCAGTGCTGAGGGAGCGCTGCACTGTCAGAGTGTCAGTACTGAGGGAGTGCCGCACTGTCGGAGGGTCAGTACTGAGGGAGTGCCGCACTGTCGGAGGGTCAGTGCTGAGGGAGTGCTGCACTGTCAGAGTGTCAGTACTGAGGGAGTGCTGCACCGTCGGAGGGTCAGTACTGAGGGAGTGCCGCACTGTCGGAGGGTCAGTGCTGAGGGAGTGCTGCACTGTCAGAGTGTCAGTACTGAGGGAGTGCTGCACTGTCAGAGGGTCAGTACTGAGGGAGTGCTGCACTGTCGGAGGGTCAGTACTGAGGGAGTGCTGCACTGTCACAGGGTCAGTGCTGAGGGAGTGCTGCACTGTCAGAGTGTCAGTACTGAGGGAGTGCTGCACTGTCACAGGGTCAGTGCTGAGGGAGCGCTGCACTGTCAGAGTGTCAGTGCTGAGGGCATGCTGCACTGTCGGAGGGTCAGTGCTGAGGGATTGCCGCACTGTCGGAGGGTCAGTGCTGAGGTAGTGCCGCATTGTCGGAGGGTCAGTGCTGAGGGCATGCCGCACTGTCGGAGGGTCAGTACTGAGGGAGTGCCGCACTGTCGGAGGGTCAGTACTGAGGGAGTGCCGCACTGTCGGAGGGTCAGTACTGAGGGAGTGCCGCACTGTCGGAGGGTCAGTACTGAGGGAGAGCCGCACTGTCACAGTGTCAGTGCTGAGGGAGCGCTGCACTGTCACAGTGTCAGTACTGAGGGAGTGCCGCACTGTCGGAGATGCAGTTTATCCGCTCCAGCTGAGCCTGAGACCCTGAGGCAAGATGTTTGGATGCAACTTTAAATTGAGGCTCAGTCAGCCTCTTTTAAAACTTTTACTGGAGGTTAAAGATCCTATACAACTAGTGGAAGAAGGACAGGGAAATTTTCCACACATTCCTATTAAGATTCCTTCATTAATCAGCACCACCAAAACCCAGTTACCTGACTGGCCGCCTCATTCATGCTTGAGGCATCTTGCTGTCCGTGAAATAACTGCTACATTTCCCCACAGTCAAGTAACTCACAGCACTGCCTGACTGTCAGAGAAGTGAGTGTGTCTGGACACTGGAGAAGACAGGATTAGACCGTGCTGTGAAGCCTTCTTCAGTCGAATAGTCCATCTACTCATTGCTGTCAAGACCCACATTTGACAATCAGCTACGAGAGTGAGCTGCTGGAGTCTGCTTAATATCTGAGGAATAGGAAGCAACATGTCAGCAGAGCAGATCGACACACAACAATCTCATTTTACCACCACCACCCACCCAGCAACTGCAGCTGCAGCAACTCCATGCAACCGAGAACACAAACAGCCCCAAATCCACCTCCTACTAAAGAGCGAGAGAGGGACGGAGACCACTGCAGAATGTGGTCTTCACTATAATCATTCCTTAAAATTGTGAAAACTCCTTGCTCTGTTTCTTAATATCAAGTAATGTAGACCTCTGACCTTGTACTGGACCACCAACTCCTCACCCCCCCCAGACTGGACCACCCACTCCTCACCCCCCCCGGACTGGACCACCCACTCCTCACCCCCCCCTGGACTGGACCACCCACTCCTCACCCCCCCCTGGACTGGACCACCAACTCCTCACACCCCCCCAGACTGGACAACCCACTCCTCACCCCCCCTTGGACTGGACCACCCACTCCTCACCCCCCCCTGGACTGGACCACCCACTCCTCACCCCCCCCGGACTGGACCACCAACTCCTCACACCCCACCCTGGACTGGACCACCCACTCCTCACCCCACCCGGACTGGACCACCCACTCCTCACCCCCCCCCTGGACTGGACCACCAACTCCTCACACCCCCCCGGACTGGGCAACCCACTCCTCACCCCCACCCTGGACTGGACCACACAGTCCTCACCCCCCCCCTCCTCCCTGTACTGGACCACCCACTCCTCACCCCCCCCTTCCTCCCCTGGACTGGACCACCCACTCCTCACCCCACCCCCCCTGTACTGGACTGGACCTCCCACTCCTCACTCCTCACCCCCCCCTGTACTGGACCACCCACCGCTTGCCACCTCCCTGGCCCCCCACTGGACCACCAACCTTCCCCCCAAACCCTCCCAAACAACCCCCACACAATCCCTAAATTCTACCCCTTTCCTCAAGCCTCTGTCCACTGGACCAGCCAAATCAGGACTGGATTGACAATTACCATTTTTTTATTCATTCATGGGATGTGGGTGTCACTGGCTGGGCCAGCATTTATTTCCCATTCCTAGTTGCCCTTGAGAAGGTGGTGGTGAGCTGCCTTCTTGAGCCGCTGCAATCCATGTGGTGTAGGTACACACACAGTGCTGTTAGGGAGGGAGTTCCAGGATTTTGACCCAGCGACAGTGAAGGAACAGCCGATATATTTCTAAGTCAGGATAGTGAGTGACTTGGAGGGGAACTCCCAGGTGGTGGTGTTCCCATGTATCTGCTGCCCTTGTCCTTCTAGATGGTAGTGGTCGTGGGTTTGGAAGGTGCTGTGTAAGGAGCCTTGGTGAGTTGCTGCAGTGCATCTTGTAGATGGTACACACACTGCTGCTACTGTGCGTCAGTGGCGGAGGAAGTGAATGTTGATGGCGTTGAATGGGGTGCGGGCTGCTTTGTCCTGAATAGTATCGAGCTTCGAGTGTTGTGGGAGCTGCACTTACCCAGGCAACTGGGGAGTATTCCATCACACTCCTGACTTGTGCCTGGTGGACAGGCTTTGGGGAGTCAGGAGGTGAGTTACTCATCGAATGATTCCCAGCCTCTGACCTGCTCTTGTAGCCACAGTATTTATATGACTGGTCCAGGCTGAGCACAGGCTTGTGTGCGATGGAATATCACTACAACGCCTGGTGTCCCAGACCTGCCATTAAAGAGACAGTTCTCATGTTTGTCAGGCATAATTCAAAATGTTTGTGAGTCAAGTTTACTGAGAAAAACATTTGAAAGGGTCCAGGATTTTTCACTCTTCCTCTTTTGCTACATCCAGTAATTACTTATTATTATGATAGTGGATGGATACAGGAACATGTTGTATAATAGACATGGTACAGAGCGCTCTCCCTCCCTGGGATGTAGTTTCACCTGGTGGGAGAGCTCGTTCCTCAGAGTCACAGGGTTTTCTACTCCAGCAGCGGACAGACATTCACCATGTCTCTGAAACATGTTCTGAAATACCATCAAAGACCAGCAACTTCTTTTAGGCAGGAAAGCACAGCCATCAGTTTGCGCACAGCAAGATCCCACAAACCAAACGCCAATTTGATCGATCTTCGTTGGCCTGGGTTGAAGGAGACACATTGACCAGGGCACTGGGAGATCTCACTGCTCTTCATCTGGTGTGGGGAGATGGTGGCATAGTGATAATGTCACCGGACTAATATAGCAGAGCAATTAATAAACCTGGAATTGAAAGCTAGTCTCAGTAATGGTGACCATGAAACTATCATTGGTAGTTGTAAAAACCCATCTGGTTCATTAATGCCCTTATGGGAAGGAAATCTGCTTTCCTTACCCGGTCTGGCCTACATGTGACTCCAGACCCACAGCAATGCGGTTGACTCTTAACTGCCCTCTGAAATGGCCTAGCAAGCCACTCAGTTCAAGGGCAATTAGGGATGGGCAACAAATGCTGGCCTGTAAAAGAATACTTTTTTTAAAATTGGTATCTTTCAGAACCAGTCGAGCCATCACTACCTTGATTTAAGGACTCACCTGAGAGATGGCATCTCTGACAATACAGCATTCCCCTGATGTTACCGATTCCAATACACGGCCCTCTTACTGGGAGGTGAGTGTGTGACCTCGTGGCCAAGATGGCACTGATATTTTTTTAAATCATTGTCTTTTTAGCGATGAGTTATCCTGTGGATATCTTAGCCAATGGAGATTGGGATACTTTAAAACAGTCCTCCGAGGCCTACCTATCAAGGCTTAGAAACAGAGACAAGGCAGCCACTGAGATCTTTCGTCTAATCAATGGAGAAAAGGTAAGCGACCTTCACTTTGATTGGCTGCAGCCACAGATCCTTTTCAGGGGCCAGGGACCAATCAGAACTGTGCTTAAAAGAAGCACAGTTGTTTCAGAGAATGGCGGCACAGTGGATATGTAACAGAGCAGTAATCCTGCCGATTGGATGAACGAGCTAAAAATATAAGTTCAAATCCATGCATCTGGAGAATTTAGGTTCATTAATTCAATTTGGAATTGAAAGCTAGTCTCAATGATGGTGACGTGAAACTACCATTGGTGGTTGTAAAAACCCATCTGGTTCATTAATGCCCTTTAGGGAAGGAAATCTGCCATCCTTACCCAGTCTGGCCTACATGTGACTCCAGACCCATAGCAACTCTTAACTGCCCTCTGAAATTGACTAATCACTCCACTTGGTTGTATCCCTGAAGATGACTCACCACCACATTCTCAAGGGCAATTAGGGATGGGTAATAAATGCCAAACTTGCCACATGATTGAACATAAATAAATTCCATGGTGATTTTAATGAGGTAAAAGATCACAGGGCCTTTCGCAGGGGTTTAATCTGGCAAAATTTGACACTCCGATATAAGGGTATATTAGGGAAGATGAGGTAGTTTTTAAGGAGCATCTTAAAGGAGGAGAGAGAGGCGGAGAGGTTTAGGGAGGAAATTCCGGAGTTTAAGGCCCAAGCAGCTGAAGGCACGGCTCCCAATGATGGAGAGATGAAAGTCAGGGATCTGCAAGATTCCAGATTTGAGGAGGGTAGGGATCTTGGAGGGCTGTAGGGCAGCTGATGGTTACATGGTAAGACAGGGGCGAGGCCAAGGAGAGATTTCAAAAAATGGTGACAACTTCACAAATGGAGGCATTGCTGGAACAGGAGCCTGGGTAGATTGATGAGCACAGGGTTGTTGGGAGAATGGAACTTGGTATAAGTTGAGGTTTACAGAGGGTAGAATGTGAGAGACCAGCCAAGAGAGCAGTGGAATAGTTGAATCCAGAAGTAATAAGGACACTGTGAGGGCTTCAGCAGCAGATGAGCTGAGGCAGGGAGGAAGGTGGGTGACAGCTGATCTTACAGAAGTCTTGGTGCAATAAAACATTCAAATGTGTCTAATGCCCATCAGAAATGGGATGTTTCTAAGTGGTGGTTAATGTCGGTGTTTATTTTGTTTTTTGATCAGTACACAGTCTTAACACTAATCGATAGATCAGTTAAAGTGGGAATGAACAGTTTGTTGTTACTGAAAAAATTGTGCAGCAGATTTACTATTCCACACCTGTCACAAAGAAACGCATTGCTCACAAACACTCTCAGGACAGGTACAGCACAGGGTTAGATATAGAGTAAAGCTCCCTCTACACTGTCCCCATCAAACACTCCCAGGACAGGTACAGCACGGGGTTAGATACAGAGTAAAGCTCCCTCTACACTGTCCCCATCAAACACTCCCAGGACAGGTACAGCACAGGGTTAGATAATAGAGTAAAGCTCCCTCTACACTGTCCCCAGTTACCCTCCCAGGACAGGTACAGCACAGGGTTAGATACAGAGTAAAGTTCCCTCTACACTATCCCCAGTTACCCTCCCAGGACAGGTACAGCACGGGGTTAGGTACAAAAACACAGATTTACATTTCTATTGAGCTGTTTATGACCCTGGATGTCCCAAAGTACTTAAATATTGATGTTATGCTACCCTTTCATCTTCCTCCCTTATTCGCCTGCCCCTTCCCTGTTAGTGGCACTCGTTCTTGTTTTGTTGCTAACTCTCCTCGCCTATCATTACTGAAGCGCACAACCCTCACCATGTTAAAATGAGGCACTCCGGTGGTGGGGGGAGGGGGTGTGGGTGTGTGTGGATACGAGCTGCGGCGTGTGTACCCCCCCAGCACAAGGCAGCCCCTTCAGCAGAGCAGGGCAGGTCATCGGTGAGGTGGAAAATCAATAATCGGGATTCAGTTTCATTGGTCCAATGGCAAATGTAAAAGATCCCCTTCGAAGGGAGAATTAGAGACTGTCTCCAGGGTTAGGATTGATGCTTCATTGTCCTCTGCCAGACATCCATAAATTGTGAAGTAATATAATTGTAACTGCCACTGAGAAATTGAGAAAGGGTCAGCAAAGGTGATCAAGGGCCACCTGTAATTTATGCAAAGGAAGAGGCTTGGAGGTGACCTGTTCCAGCTTTTTTGGGGGGAGTGGGTGATGTTAACTCCAGTATACTATTCCCTCTGGTCAATGTGTTAGGTCCCAGTGCACACAAATTAAAAAAAAATAAGCGTATTAACAAAGAAGGATTTATATTTACATAGCGCCGTTCATATCCTCCTAATGCCCCAACATACTTTTCAATGAGCCACTTTTTGAAGTGCAGTCAAATGTTGTAATGCAGGAAATGTAGCAGCCAACTGACACACAGCAAGCTCCCACAAACAGCCATGAAATAACTGAGCAATGAATATGCTCTAGGGGTGTTAGCTGAGGGATAAAATATTGATCAGGACCTCAGGTAAAACTTCAATCCTCTATTTTGAAATAGTGCCATGGGATCTGTTACATCTACCCAAAAGAGTAGATAGGGCCTCATCCGACAGTGCTGCACTCCCTCAGCACTGATCCTCTGACAGTGCTGCACTCCCTCAATCCTGACTCTCTGACAGTACAGCGCTCCCTTAGTACTGGCTCTCCGACAGTGCAGCGCTCCCTTAGTACTGGCTCTCCGACAGTGCAGCGGTCCCTCAGTACTGACCCTCTGACAGTGCGGCACTCCCTCAGTACTGACCCTCTGACAGTGCAGCACTCCCTCAGTACTGACCCTTTGACAGTGCAGCACTCCCTCAGTACTGATTCTCTGACAGTGCAGCACTCCCTCACTACTGACCCTCCAACAGTGCAGCACTCCCTCAGTACTGACCCTCCAACAGTGCAGCACTCCCTCAGTACTGATTCTCTGACAGTGCAGCACTCCCTCACTACTGACCCTCCAACAGTGCAGCACTCCCTCAGTACTGACCCTCCAACAGTGCAGCACTCCCTCAGTACTGATTCTCTGACAGTGCAGTGCTTCCTCAATACTTATTCTCTGACAGTGCAGCACTCCCTCAGTACTGACCCTCCAACAGTGCAGCACTCCCTCAGTACTGACCCTCCAACAGTGCAGCACTCCCTCAGCACTGACACTCCGACAGTGTTGTGCTCCCTCAGTATTGACCCTCCAACAGTGCAGTGCTTCCTCAGTACTGATTCTCTGACAGTGCTGCACTCCCTCGGTACTGCACTGGGTTTATACTGTATGTCTATAACCCACAACCCTCTGACTCAGCAATGAGTGTTACTCACTGAGGCATGGCTGACGACAAGGGAAGTGATTCACTCAGATAGTATGGAATGAGTGACTAGGGTGAGGAGGGAGTGTCACGGAGTGAAGGGATGTGGTAAGTGGGGATTGTCCAATGTGGACACTGAAATTGTAGGAAAGGATATTGGGTTCAGAGAAGGTTCACTCCACTGATTCCTGGGCTGAAGAGGTTGTCTTACAAGGAAAGATTGAACAGGTTGTGCGGATAACCATTTGAGATCAGAAGAATGAGATGTGATCTTATTGAAATATATAAGATCCTGAGGGGACTTGATTGCAGGGTAACCAACCTTTCTGATTTGCTGGGACTGTCTGTAATTAGCCCGTATCTGGGTCATACCTACTTGGGATGTGTTTAGTCCAGGGAATCATCTGTGTCCTGGTAGCTTTTGCCTGTGGGTGAGTTGGCCTCAGATGCTTGGGGGGTTCTGAGCTGGTGTCTGGGAGGATGTTGAACCTTACAGTTTCAGCAGCACCCCTCCACTACAGCTCTGTCACCCACCCACACCCTACCCCCACCTCCACAACTACCCCCACCCCACACCCCCCACCCTCCATCCCCTTACAGGCTCACCACCAAGTCAAAATATTCCTCAAATATTCAATATTCAGCCAGGAAATGGTCACCCTGCTTGACTGTGTAGATGCTCATGGGGAGTCTAGACCTTGGGGCACAGTTTGAAAATAAGGGGTCGCCCATTTAAGAGGCAGACGAGGAGGAATTTCTTCTCTCAGAGGGTCATTAGTGTTTGGAATTCTCTCCCCTGGAAAGCAGTGGAGGTCAGGCCACTGAATATATTCAAGCTTGAGTTAGATTTTTGATTGACAAGTGTCATGAAACTATCATATTTTTCAGAATATTATTGTGGGGCATTGTAAAGCAGGCTTATGTTTGTATGTGTGTGGTTGATATAATTAAAGTAGAGACAGATGGGCTGCAAGGTTAAAATTATCAAAAGGGTTAGGTGTAAAAGGGCATGTGAAATGCTAATAAGTGAACTAGGGTTAAGTCTCAGCAGATAGGGTGTGAATGAAATTTGCATTTTAAGATAAGTGGAGAGGTGTTTGGCTTTCAAAGAGACATGGTAGAATGTTTACAACTAACAAGATAAATAAGGCAGGTTATTACATTGATTTTTCCCAAAAGTGCTGACCATAATGACAACATAAAAGATTTTTATTTTATGGGTAAAGTAAATTCCAAATATATATGGGAACAATGGGATTTACAAATTAAAGAGGGAAAAGTTATATTTAAAGAAGGATGAAAGGCTGTGTGGGGTGGCTGTATAATATCTGAAAGGCACACTGTGTGAAACAGATTTGGGGAAAACCCTCCAGCCACTTAGCAGAAGCCTGCTGTTCCAGTAACCAAAGTTGTGTTAAAAGCCTTTGGAATTCCACTGTCGAGTGGGTGTTTATGGTAACCTTGCTGGATTGTCTACATAAATTTAAGATCTATTTTGGACTGTTGCCTTAAAGGGGGTGTGTAATTGGGAGTTCTGGTTAACTAGGAATTTTGGGAATTGTTATAATGTTAAGTACCCATGTAATTGTAATATTGTGTATGTGGTTTATTATTTTCTTTTGTTAATAAATGTTTTAATTTAATTTTTTAAATCTCTAAAGCTGTTAGTGGACTTATTACTTTTGAATTCAGTGCACAAATTTTTTTGTAATAAATACAAATTGCAAAACTGTTGTGATAGTGCGACCAAGTTTCCCTTGTGGATTTGGTCAGCCTGGTGAATAGCACCTGCTATATCATAGCACAAGGGAGTTGAGGGTTATGGGGGACAGACAGGAATGTGGGCTTGAGGTTACAATCAGATCAGCCACGACCTTATTGAATGGCGGAGCAAGCTCGACGGGTTGATTGACCTACTCCTGCTCCTAATTCTTGTGTGAACACTCTACAGCAGGAGTGACACTCTTGTCTATCTTTCCAGCTTGCTGTTACACCATCTACTGTGACCTTCCTGCATGTCCACAGAGAGGACAATGAACACAGGGTCCTGGGTCTGCTCAACCCACAAGATAACCAGGCAGGTCAGTAAAGCCTTGTTCCATTGCCTCTCTAGCTCTTAAACCAACTTAACTGTAGAATGATAGGGAACAAAAGGAGGCCATTTGGCCCAACATGTCTGTGCCAGCTCTTTGAAAGATTAGTCCCAATCACTCCCACAGTCCTTTTCAAGTATTTAAGCAATTGCACCCTTTCAGACAGGGCATTCTAGACAACAAGCTACTACAGGAGAAGAATTCTTCTCAACCCCTCTGGTTCTTTCACCAATTATCTTAAATCTGTGTCCTCTGGTTACCAGCCCTCCTGCCAATGGGAAACAGTTTCTCCTTATCCAGTCTGATTTAACTCGGAGTGAGCATATAACACAAAGAATGATAGTTTATACTCGAGAAGGCAGTGGGAGGGTGTCGGGGTCATATACATGTTTCCCTAAATGGATAGAGGCGGGCGTGAGAACATACATTTTGGTTTTGAGAAAGACATATCAGAATAGTTTTTTAGTGGTGAGAAACCGGGAGTTGTGGACGAGCAAGGGGTTTAAACATCCATGTGCATAAAGAGAGAGAGAGAGCACAAATATAAAAAGAAACGCAAAAGGCCAATGGAGTGTTGGCCTTTATTTTGATCTGGATACAATTCAAACAACCTCCTGCTTCAGTTGTACCGAGCCTTTGTCAGGCCACACCTGGAAAACTGTCTCACTCATTTCAGGACAGGTTTGTTTGGGATGAACCTATTCAGATGCATGGAAGAGTCTCAGGATTTTTGGCCATTTTTTTGTGTGTGAGCAATACCTGATATCGACCACTAGATGCCACAAGAGAGCTACAGATATAAACTTTAACAAGCTCACACCAGGCGAGGACTTTAACCTGCTCCCCTATCCAATCTTCACCTTCTAACATTCCTCCTGGCAAAGTACAAGCAAAAACTTATTATCTGAAAACCATCCCACCTCCTGCCACTTACCCCAACTCCGTATTCATCTCTCTTTCTCTCCATCACCCTCTCTCCTTCCTGCTCCCTCTCTCCGACTTTCACCCTCTCTCCTCAGCCCCTCTCCTCTCTCTCATTCCCTCTCCATCACTTTCGCCCCCTCCTCTCTCCCCCTTTCTCTCTCCCTTTCCTCCTTCCCTCCCACCCTCTCTTCTCTCCTCCCCCTCCCTCTCTTCCCCTCCTGGCCACAACCTTTCTTGTCTATCAATGGATCAGAGTAGCTCTGTCACTTGACCTGAAATGTTAACTCTGTTTCTCTCTCCAAAGATGCTACCGGACCTGTTGAGTATTCCCAGAATTTTTAAATCTTTATTTCAGATTTCCAGCATCGTATTTTGCTTTTATGTTACAGTCTTTGTTCCTATGAATTTCCATTCCTTTTTCATCCTGACTCTGACACCAGGCAGTCCTTACCTCTTCCCCCCATCCTCACTGACCAGGCCCATAACCTCCTCCTCAATCACACTTCCTATGAGTATCAAACTGTGTGACTCCTCCACTCCCTCGCTATACCCTCCCTCACTCTCTCTACAGCTTACCAAGCCACTCGTTTTTACCCTAACCCACCTCTCCTCATCCCAACACCTTTGTCCAACACTCACAGGTAATGCACACTTGTGACCAGCAGGTGGTGGAAGAGGACTGTGCAGAAACAGTCAGACCCTGGGAGACACTCGGCAGGTCCAGGGGTACTACCGTCTGCTGCTCTCTCTGCAGTATTGCTGCTTATTGCCCTGTCTGTAGTAAAGAGGTTAACTGCTGCTGCTCTGTGCTGGTGGCTCACAAGGATACTTTCTGTTAAAGAAGGCCCTGTGAACCATCTTTCTAAAACACCGATAATCCGTCCACCTGTCTTACACAAGGGGCCTTGGCCTCAATCAATCTTCTTGCTGTTGTGCAAATAAATGTTCACTGGGTTTGTCCATTGACACTCTGACCCCTCTGACCTTCACAACCTGACCCCTGTGACATTTGCACCCTGACACTTGCAGTTGGATTACTGCAGTTAAGTCAGAAGTGGTGAATTTCTTTTGAGCTGAACAGTTGCATCTCATAAAGTTCATAAAGCCCTCATGACCCATCTATAAACTTTCAATTTCATTCCTCAAATCACTTCTTATTCATTCACGGGATGTGGGTGTCGCTGGCTGGGCCAGCATTTATTGCCCATCCCTAGTTGCCCTTGAGAAGGTGGTGTTGAGCTGCCTTCTTGAATCGCTGCAGCCCATGTGGTGTAGGTACACCCACAGTGCTGTTAGGGAGGGAGTTCCAGGGTTTTGACCCAGCGACAGTGAAGGAACGGCGATATATTTCCAAGTCAGGATGGTGAGTGGCTTGGAGAGGAACTCCCAGGTGGTGGTGTTCACATGTGTCTGCTGCTCTTGTCCTTCTAGATGATGGTGGTAGTGGGTCTGGAAGGTGCTGTTAAAGGAGCCTTGGTGAATTCCTGCAGTGCATCTTGTAGATGGTACACACACTGCTGCTACTGAGTGCAAATGGTGGAGGGAGTGAAAGTTTGTGGATGGGGTGCCAATCAAGTGGGCTGCTTTGTCCTGGATGGTGTCAAGCTTCTTGAGCTTCAGTTATGGTGAAGGATGTTCTCAGTAAAGAATATTTCATCCCACTCATATTCATCGCACCGAGAATGTCCCTTTTCCAAAATCTCTGGACCTGAGAAATACAAACAGAACCAGAGAACAGGCCACAGACCGGACTGAGTGGTCTGGAGTTGAGAGCTACAGCATATGAGGCCTCACAGGGACTCTCTCCATTCTCTCCCTGTAAACCCAAGCCCAGAACCAGAGAAAGATGATCTCCAGACATCCCTGTAGCTTTATGCTCACTCTGCACTGATCCCAGGGTTGGGGCTGCCAACTCTCAGGGATTGAAGATCAATCTCCAGGACCCTGCTGTGTGCAACCCTGGAGAAAAATCAGCGGGATATTAAAAAAGATTGGGGTTTTTTTTTGTCATTTTCTTTGAACATTTCTCTTTACCAGATATAAAAATATTGAAAATGGGAAAAAAGGCTGTTTGGTTGACAGTCAAGCATCATCCAATTGGGTAATGAGTCTTTATGCTTTCCAATTGGTGTGGGAAGGCTGTGCATCACCAGCATGGATGTGTTGGTCGACTAATGGCTGGAGCTTTGGGGCAAATCATGTGATGAAACAATTAATCACAGTTAGCGACTCTACCCAGCGCCTGGCTCTTGTATTGTTTCTGTCTCTGAATAACTATTCTACATTCCCTGTGCATCCAGTGGTTGCTGTGTACCTTGGTGAAAGATGGTGGGTGCTGGACGATGCTCTGAGAACATCCAACGATGCAAGGCGTGAGCTGGTACAGGTGAACCTCGCCCCGCGCGTATGATTTATCCACAATAGCAAGACTGTGTGAGGAGCTGCTTGTGGTCACAGTCAAAGAATCACAGAATGGCTGGGTCTGCGCTGTTGCTCGATTCAGGCAGACACACCACAACTGGGCCACAGGACCCCCAGGACAGAGTGACAGGCAGTCGCCCCTTCTCCGTTGTGACTCTGGCTGGATATTGGAGGTTAGGTGTGGAGAGGGTGATGCCACTATAGTCAAATAGCATGCCAACCCTCAGATGGGCCACACACATGAAGAGTAGCCATTTGGATAGGGTACAAGGGGGAGCTGAGAAGCCAAGTAACCACATCCCAATGAGAGATCCCCCAGTCCTTATCCAATATAAGAAACATGTGCTCCTTCAGCAGGAAGTGAGGAAGTGACTATTAGATACTGGACACAGGGGGTGAGGAGGTCCAGTTTGTAGTGTGAACAAACACTGAGATTAGATCCAGTTTGTAGTGTGAACAGACACTGAGATTAGATCCAGTTTGTAGTGTGAACAGACATTAAGATTAGATCCAGTTTCTCGTGTAAACAGACACTGAGATTAGATCCAGTTTATCATGTGAACAGACACTAAGATTAGATCCAGTCTGTAGTGTGAACAGGCACTGAGATTAAATCCAGTTGTAGTGTGAATATGCACTGAGATTAGACCCAGTTTATCATGTGAAGAGACACTGAGATTAGATCCAGTTTGTAGTGTAAACAGACACTGAGATTAGATCCAGTGTGTAGTGTGAACAGACACTGGGATTAGATCCAGTTTATCATGTGAACAGACACTGAGATTAGATCCAGTTTGTAGTGTGAACAGACACCAAGATTAGATCCAGTTTCTTGTGCAAACAGACACTGAGATTAGATCCAGTTTGTAGTGTAAACAGACAGTAAGATTAGATCCAGTTTGTAGTGTAAACAGACACTGAGATTAGATCCAGTTTGTAGTGTAAACAGACACTAAGATTAGATCCAGTTTGTAGTGTGAACAGACACTGAGATTAGATCCAGTTTATCATGTGAACAGACACTGAGATTAGATCCAGTTGTAGTGTGAACAGACCCTGAGATTAGATCCAGTTGTAGTGTAAACAGGCACTGAGATTAGATCCAGTTTATAATGTGAACAGACACAGATTAGATCCAGTTGTAGTGTGAACAGGCACTGAGATTAGATCCAGTTTATCATGTGAACAGACATTCAGATTAGATCCAGTTTGTAGTGTGAACAGACACTGAGATTAAATCCAGTTGTAATGCGAACAGGCACTGAGATTAGATCCAGTTTGTAGTGTACCAGACACTGAGATTAGATCCAGTTTGTAGTGTACCAGACACTGAGATTAGATCCAGTTTGTAGTGTAAACAGACACTGAGATTAGATCCAGTTTGTAGTGTACCAGACACTGAGATTAGATCCAGTTTGTAGTGTACCAGACACTGAGATTAGATCCAGTTTGTAGTGTACCAGACACTGAGATTAGATCCAGTTTGTAGTGTAAACCGACACTGAGATTAGATCCAGTTTGTAATGTACCAGACACTGAGATTAGATCCAGTTTCTCGTGTAAACAGAAACTGAGATTAGATCCAGTTTCTCGTGTAAACAGACAGTAAGATTAGATCCAGTTTGTAGTGTGAATAGGCACTGAGACTAGATCCAGTTTATCATGTGAAGAGACACTGAGATTAGATCCAACTCGTAGTGTAAACAGACACTGAGGTTAGGTCCAGTTGTAGTGTGAACAGACACAGATTAGATCCAGTTGTAGTGTGAACAGACACTGAGATTAGATCCAGTTGTAGTGTAAGCAGGTGCTGAGATTAGATCCAGTTTGTAGTGTACCAGACACTGAGATTAGATCCAGTTGTAGTGTAAGCAGGTGCTGAGATTAGATCCAGTTTGTAGTGTACCAGACACTGAGATTAGATCCAGTTGTAGTGTAAGCAGGTGCTGAGATTAGATCCAGTTTGTAGTGTACCAGACACTGAGATTAGATCCAGTTGTAGTGTAAGCAGGTGCTGAGATTAGATCCAGTTTGTAGTGTACCAGACACTGAGATTAGATCCAGTTGTAGTGTAAGCAGGTGCTGAGATTAGATCCAGTTTGTAGTGTACCAGACACTGAGATTAGATCCAGTTGTAGTGTAAGCAGGTGCTGAGATTAGATCCAGTTTGTAGTGTACCAGACACTGAGATTAGATCCAGTTGTGGTGGGAACAGGCAGACACTTTGAGTTGATTAATGTTGATGTTTTCTCTGTGGATGGTTTCAGGTGCAGTCAGTCGCTGAGCAGATTGTGCTTTATCTCCTGAATCGGATTATCTATCGGAGAAGGGAATTTCTCCCTGGCAATATCCTGTTTCTTCATCATCCGGCAAACCAGTTTGCCAAAATTTTCTGGAAGAATGGTGAGGCAGTCGGGTTTTATACCGTGAAGCAGAAAGGTAAATTAAACACCTGGCCGGCTGTTCATATCCTGGTCAGCTCCATTAAAACTGCTAGTTAACCCTCTAAAGTCAGTCCCCTAACCCAGCAACCAAACTTAAATCACAAAGTATTCCACTGACTAATAACCTATAGATCACGAGTTAACTCAATAACTAATATCTCTAGGTCATGAGATAACTCATTAACTAACAGCTCTAGATCATAAATTAATCCATTAACTAATCTCTAGATCATGAGTTAATTTAATAACTAACAGCTCTAGATCACGAGTTAACTAATACCTGTAGGTCATGCGACAACCCATTAACTAACAGCTCTAGAACATAAGTTAACCCATTAACTAATACCTCTAGGTCATGTGACAACTCATTAACTAAAAGCTCTAGCTCATACACTAACCCATTAACTCATGCCTCTAGAACATGAGGTAATCCATTAACTAACACCTCTAGATCATGAGTTAACTCAATAACTTATATCTCTATACATTTTGATGTAATTATGGGTCAATAAATAGACTTGTGTTTTATTAACCAGTCTGGGTGCTGATTCACATCACAGCTGCAGAACATCCTTAAAAGCTGCGATGTTGGCTTCAGACACAGACATTGGGGCTGTATTGTGGACATGAGGCTTTGTTTCCATAGCATCATTGCTGCTCTCCCAACATGTCCCATCGCTGCTCCCCGGGGCGGGGGTGGGGGGAAGTTATGCTGGTTCTTATGGAGTCCCCTGAGAGGATCTGAAGTGTTTTGTGTTGATCAGAGCTGGATGGTTTATCTCTACTTGCCTTGATCTAGGTAGTTTGTGTACTGACTGCACCAGCCAGTGTTACCAGCTTCCTGTACTAGATACCCTGTTCGTCAGACAGAGCTACCAACGCCAGGGCATTGGCTTGAAGATCCTTCATGAATTCTGCAGCATCTTCAGTGGAGATGAAGCTGTGGGAATCAGTAGACCCATTTCTGGAGCCATGTATAAAGGTACAGGATAGTTACACTCATCAGCCTCAGCTACACATGTCATTCAGTGGGTATGTGCAATGTATGGTTGGAATAGAGCCAAAGAGAGCAGGGGAGGCCAGGTTTGACCTCAGCCTGTGAAGGGTCCAACAAGTGCATTAAGTGCCCAGCCTCAATTTTAAAATCCTCATCCTTGGCTTCAAATCCCTCTATGGCCTCACCCCTCCCTATCTCCCTCCTCCAGCCCCACAACTCTCCGAGGTCTCTACACTCCCTCCAATTCTGGCTTCTTGCGCATCCCCAGTTTTAAGCACCCCACCTCTGGCGGCTGTGCCTTGAGCTGCCTGAGGAGGGCCCAGGCTCTGGAATTCCCTCCCTAAACCTCTCCACCCCTCTCTCAAATTATTGAAGGTGACAGGGGAATGGATCAGCCTGGACTCCTGATAAATAACCTGAGATCCCTGTTGTAACATTTGGATAACTCTGGGAGTCAGGATTGGAGGTTCATTCCCAGGTAAACACCTTGCCACTGTTTTGGGTGATGAGCTGTCACGTTGGTAAAGCACTGGGTGAGGTGGCCGGTGTCCACAGTCAGTGTTTCCCGAGAAGGAGAACAATCAGAGGGAAAGGAAGAATAAAGTTAGGAACAGGATGTGGCCATTCAACCCTTCGAGTCTGTTCCAGTATTCAGTCAGATCATGGCTGATCTAAACTCTCACTCCAACTCTCACCTTGGTTCTGTAACCCTTCACCCCTTTACCCAGCAAAAATCAATTCAGCTCAGTTTTGAAATTACCTATTGTTTTCTCCCCTCTCCACACTTCAATGAAGAGTGCAGGGGGACATGCCAGGAGCAGCATCAGGCATACCTAAAAATGAGGTGTCAACCTGGTGAAGCTATAACACAGGACTACTTGCACGCCAAAC
This sequence comes from Carcharodon carcharias, assembly GCF_017639515.1. Lineage (NCBI taxonomy): Eukaryota > Metazoa > Chordata > Chondrichthyes > Lamniformes > Lamnidae > Carcharodon > Carcharodon carcharias. Next base: position 7,297,770 of record NC_054498.1, read on the forward strand.
AGCATAAGCAACAAGTTACAGACAGAGCTAAGCGATTCCACAGCCAACGGATCAGATCTAAGCACTGCAGTCCTGCCACATCCAGTCGTGAATGGTGGTGGACAATTAAACAACTCACTGGAGGGGGAGGCTCCACAAATATCCCTCAGTGATGGAGGAGCCCAGCACATCAGTGCAAAAGATAAGGCTGAAGCATTTGCAAAACTCTGCAGCCAGATGTGCTAAGTAGATGACCTATCTCGGCCTCCTCCGGAGGTCTTCAGCATCACAGATGCCAGTCTTCAACCAATTCAATTCACTCCACATGATATCAAGAAATGGCTGAAGACACTGGATACTGCAAAGGCTATGGGCCCTGACTATATTCTGACAATAGTACTGAAGACTTGTGCTCTAGAATTTGCTGCGCCCCTAGCCAAGCTGTTCCAGTACAGCTACAACACTGGCACCTACCCAGCTATGTGGAAAATTGCCCAGGTATGTCCTGTACTCAAAAAGCAGGACAAATCCAACCCGGCCAATTACTGCCCCATCAGTCTACTCTCCATCAGCAGTAAAGTAATGGAAGGGGTCAAAAACAGTGCTATCAAGTGGCACTTGCTTAGCAATAACCTGCTCACTGATGCCCAGTTTGGGTTCTGCCAGGGTCACTCAGCTCCTGATCTCATTACAGCCTTGGTTCAAACATGGACAAAAGAGCTGAACGCCCGAGGTGAGGTGAGAGTGACTGCCCTTGACATCAAGGCAGCATTTGACCGAGTGTGGCATCAAGGAGCCCTAGCAAAACTGGAGTCAACGGGAATCAGGGGGAAAACTCTCCACTGGTTGGAGTCACACCTAGCACAAAGGAAGATGGTTGCGGTTGTTGGAGGTCAATCACCTCAGCTTCAGGACATCACTGCAGGAGTTCCTCAGGGTAGTGTCCTCGGCCCAACCATCTTCAGCTCCTTCATCAATGACCTTCCTTCCATCATAAGGTCAGAAGTGGGGATGTTCACTGATGATTTCACAATGTTCAGCACCATTCGCAACTCCTCAGGTACTGAAGCAGTCCATGTCCAAATGCAGCAAGACCTGGACAATATCCAGGCTTGGGTTGATAAGTGGCAAGTAAGATTCATGCCAGGTAATAGCCATCTCGAATGAAAGAGAATCCAACCATCTGCCTTTGACATTCAATGGCATTACCATCACTGAATTCCCCACCATCAACATCCTGGGGGTTACCATTGACCAGAACCTGAACTGGACCAGCCATATAAATACTGTGGCTGCAAGAGGTCAGAGACTGGGAATTCTGCAGCATGTAACTCGCCTCCTGACTCCCCAAATACTGTTCACCATCTATAAGGCACGTCAGGAGCATGATGGAATCTCTCCACTTGTCTGGATGAGGGCAGCTCCAACAATGCTTAAGATGCTCAACACCATCCAGGACAAATCAGCCCACTTGATTGGCAGCCCATCCACCACCTTCAACACCTACTCCCTCTACCACTGACACAGAGTGGCAGCAGCGTGTACCATCTACAAGATCCACTGTGGCAACTCACCTTAGACAGCACCTTCCAAACCCATGAATGCTACCATCTAGAAGGACAAGGGCAACAGATAGATGGGAACACCACCACCTGGAAGTTCCCCTCCAAGCCACTCACCACTTGGAAATATATCACTGTTCCTTCATTGTCGCTGGGTCAAAATCCTGAAACTCCCTCCCTAACAGCACTGTGGGTGTACCTACACCACATGGATTGCAGCGATTCAAGAAGGCAGCTCACCACCACCTTCTCAAGGGCAAATAGGGATGGGCAATAAATGCTGGGCCTAGCCAGCGACACCCACATCCCATGAAAGAATAAAACAAGCCCCCCAAACCTCAACAGCTTTCTGGGGGAGGGACTTCCAGATTCCACTACCTTTTGTGTGAGGAAATACCTCCTGCCTGCACCCCCCCACCCCAAACCTCTCATCAAACAAACTAGTTTCTCTCCATCTACCCTGTTGGGAGGTCTTGTGGCGCAGTAGGTAGCGTCCCTAACTCTGAGCCAGGACTCGATGACTGAGGAACGTATGTTCATAACTTGGTCAAAGAGGCTGATTATCAACCTGCAAAATACACACACCCATGTTAGGCGGTAAGAGTGGGAGAGGTTCCTGGTCAGCCGAGTGATGGAAAGAAAATTGAAGCCTCCATCATCACTATCCATAGCCCCAGTGTATGTGGCCACAGCAACTCAGACTCACTGAGTCAACTGTAATATAGTGCCACCACCACCTAACGATTAAATCAGTTAAGCAGCTCAGTTAGATTTTCATCTTCCAAACTCATTGGGATTGACTTTTTGTATCTGAGCTTTGACCAGCTTCAGTGCTTTCTGAATGATGACCTGTGAACAATACTGGCTCAGTCAGGAATGTGAACTATCTTGTGTAAAACAGACCAGGAAGGTGTTGGGACCAATGTCCTTTGGTCAGTCCTGAACTCTCTGAGCCCCCTCCTGTGGGAGAGTGTGTGGTGAGGCTGGTGAGGCTGGTGCACTGGACTCGTACCAACAGCCGTCTCTGGATTAAGATGCGGGCTGAGGGAGGTGCCAGCGGCTGTGATATTGGAGCATGCGGAGGCTCTGTATCCTTGGGGTTAGTCTGGAGGGTGGGTAGAGGAAGGTGGGGAGTAGGACGAGTTGCAAAATGACATCAAGGCCCGACATTTTCTGTTTCAGTTTGTTCCAAGTATTTATACTCACGGCCCCACGAGCAGGAACGTGTTTGGGAAGTGGAGGCGCCAGGCGACTGGAGCCAAAGGGTCAACGTGTGGCTGCAGATCCAAATGGGAGCTATACCCTCAGTCAGTGAGTTCTTATTTATCGTGCTTCATATGCACCCCATCCCCCAGCCCAGGAGGTCTGAAAATATCGAGGAGCAGTACAGTCTGTGCTTTAAGTTGTACAATATAACGTTGAATGATGTTAACATACAGGCTACAACGTTTGCCTGGGCAGTGCTATTGACCCAACGGGTAACATTCTCAACTCTGAGTCAGAAGGCTGTGGGTTCAAGCCTCACTCCAGAGACTTGAGCACAAAATCCAGTCTGACACACCTTGTGCAGTACTGAGGGAGTGCTGCACGGTCAGAGGTGCTGTCTTTCTGCTGTGACATTAAACTTAGGTCCCCTGTAATTGATGAGGTCATATTTGATTAATCTGCAAATGACCACTTCACCCAACATCACTAAAACAGATTATCTGGGTCATTATCACAAGCCTGTTTGTGGGATCTTGCTGTGCGGAAATTGGTTGCTGCATTTCCGTCATTGCAACACCGTGACTACACTTCAAAAGTATTTTATTGCCCATGAAGTAATTTGCCAATGACCTTAAATCGGTGGCCTCTGGTTGCTAATCGATGCTTTAAACACCTTTATTAAATATTCCTGTAGCTTTCCTTGCTGAGTGGAAAACAATCCCCATCTTCTCTGGTATCTCCGCGTAACTGAAATCCCTTCAGAAGAATGTGAGCATGTGGAACTCGCTGTCACGGGGAGTGGCTGAAGAGGATAATATAGATATATTTAAGGGGGAACCGGACAAGGATGTGAGGGGGGGAAGGGGAATAGGTGGTTAGGATGGTAGATTTAGAGGTGGAAGATGGAGGGGGCTCGAGTGGAGCATCAACACCAGCATGGACAGGTTGGGCCAAATGGCCTCTGTGCCAAAAATCCTATGTAATCCCTTCATCCAGCTGCGCTGAAGCCTCAGACCGTGGTGTTGCCAACACAACCAGGACTGCCAGGAATCCCCAGGAACTGATGATTCATCACCCGGGCACCTGCTGTGGGTGATGGCCAGGGAGAAAAATCATGGGGGCTTAAAATACACGTATATTTTTGTTCACATACTTTTTGAGCCTGTTGGTTGATCTGTTATAGTTTGTCCGGGTTGGAGATGGGAAATCCAAACAGAGTGGACAGCCCTAGTAATGGGACCCAAACCTGTTGTAAAGCTGATTTCGTCTTTTTTTTTAACTCAGTTACAGACACGACTGCTGGTGGAAACCCCTCTCTTCCCAGCCCAGAAGAAGAGTAGCCAAGGGTCAATAGGCGAAGACACAACCAGACAATCACCTTGTGCGAGAGCCCACAATCTTCAGACTGAGGTAGTCAAAGTGCTGTAACCTTCATCACTCACAGTGCAAACAGCCACATCTTCCACACCCACAACGGCTACCACCCAGAAGGATAATAAGAACATAAGAAATAGGAGCAGGAGTAGGCCATTCGGCCCCTCGAGCCTGCTCCGCCAGCCAATGAGATGAGGGTTGATCTGACGTGGCCTTTCCTGCTTGTCTCCCATAACCCTTGACCCTCTTTTCAATCAAAAACCCTAACTCAGCCTTGACTATGTTCAATGACCCAGCCTCCACTGCTCCCTGGGGAAGGGAATACCAAGCACTAACAACACTCTGTGAGAAGAAATTCCTCCCCATCTCCATCTTAAATGGGACACCCCTTATTCTGAAACTTTTCCCCCTAGTTCTAGATCCCCCCCAATGAGGGGAAACATCCTCTCAGCATCTCAGCAGGTGTATTGGGAACACCACCGCCTGGAAGTTCCCCTCCGAGTCACTCACCATCCTGACTCGGAAATATATCGCCGTTCCTTCACTGTCGCTGGGTCAAAATCCTGGAGCTCCCTCTCTAACAGCACCGTGGGTGTACCTACACCACATGGACTGCAGCGGTTCAAAAAGGCAGCTCACCACCACCTTCTCGAGGGGCATTTAGGGATGGGCAATAAGTGCTGGCCCAGCCAGCGAAGCCCACATCCTGTGGATGGATTTTTTTTAAAGTTCAGAAATCGCTGTCACCGGATGTCAAAGGGAAATTTGATCACTTGTTGTTTTCCTTTCAAAACAAAGCGATATTTTGGATTGTTACTTGCTAGTTGATATTGTAAAGCAGAATTTCTTTTTGGCTGGCGGAGTGGTTGACATGTGCAGAAGCCATGTTTGAGAATCTTCAATCCAATGTAACTGGGATAGCCACACATGTCGGGTTTTCCCATCTGTCCTTGGCCAGGGCCAGCCTCAAGGGCTGGGGCACAGATTTGGCAGAATCCAGATTTACGCCTAGGAGTTCATGTGGGAAGGTAACAGACTCAAACCGAGTACAGGAGAAAACAGAAAATTAAAACCCGCTTCGAAAGGAGTGAAGAAAAACAGCAAGCACAAGCAAAGCACCCTAGTCGTGCTTCTTTTAATTTTACCTTGGGTTATTCTGGAACCTGAGGAATAAAGGGACCTTGGTGTGTGTGTCCATAGATCTCTGAAAGCGGAGGGGCATGTTAGTGGGGTGGTGAAAAAGGCATATGGGGCACTTGCCTTTATCAATAGAGGCATAGATTACAAAAGTAGGGAGGTCATATTGGAGTTGTATAGAACCTTGGTGAGGCCACAGTTGGAGTACTGTGTGCAGTTCTGGTCACCACATTATAGGAAGGATGTGATTGCACTGGAGGGGGTGCAGAGGAGATTCACCAGGATGTTGCCTGGGATGAAACATTTAAGTTATGAAGAGAGGTTGGAAAGACTTGGGTTGCTTTCGTTGGAGCAGAGAAGACTGAGGGGCGACCTGATCGAGGTGTACAAGATTATGAGGGGCATGGACAGCGTGGATAGGGAGCAGCTGTTTCCCTTAGTTGAAGGGTCAGTCACAAGGAGGCATAAGTTCAAGGTGAGGGGTTTAGGGGGGATGTGAGGAAAAACCTTTTTACCCAGAGGGTGGTGACGGTCTGGAATGCTCTGCCTGGGAGGGTGGTGGAGGCGGGTTGCCTCACATCCTTTAAAAAGTACCTGGATGAGCATTTGGCACGTCATAACATTCAAGGCTGTGGGCCAAGTGCTGGCAAATGGGATTAGGTGGGTAGGTAGGTCAGGTGTTTCTCACGTGTTGGTGCAGACTCGATGGCCGAAGGGCCTCTTCTGCACTGTGATTCTGTGAACCTTCTGAAGGAGTCAAAGGACAGGCGAGTGGCAGTCAGGCACTGGGAGGTGATTGTTCAGGAGAATCGAACGTGACAGAGGAGAAGAAAGAGGAAGCTATGAAACAGATACAGGTACAGCAGCAGACAGGAAGAGACAGAACACAGGCCTTCTGCAAGCATCCAATTCAAAACAAGCCAAGCTGACAGCCTTACATCTTTGTGATTGAAGAAAGCTTGCATTTCAACCCATCGAGTCAGGAGTTCTCGGACACTTGAATCCTCCAGTCACACATCAGATGGATTCTGTCTAATCTTTGAGACAAATGCTGGTGTTTATTGACTTGTCTGCCACTTCCTGTCAACTAAGAACATCCATTGTTCAAGACCCCTCCTGGGAATCCTGTATGCATAATATGGAAGAGATTAAAGGAGAAGAGACTTGCATTTATATAGAACTTTTTGCTTCCTCAGGGCCTCTCAACATGTTTCACAACCAATGAAATACTTTTTAAGTGTAGTCACTGTTTAACATAGGGAAATGTGGCAGCCAAATTGCCCACAGCAAACTCCACAAACTGTGGAAACTGTTCTGTCGAAGGGTCATGAGGACTCGAAACGTCAATTCTTTTCTTCTCCGCCGATGCTGCCAGACCTGCTGAGTTTTTCCAGGTAATTCTGTTTTTGTTTTGGATTTCCAGCATCCGCAGTTTTTTTGTTTTTATCCACAAACTTCAACGTGATTATGACCAGTTAATCAGTTTTAGAGGTGAGGGTTAAAGGTTGATCCAGGACACCCCCTGTTCCTCTTCAAAATCGTGACCATGGGATTTTTTTTACATCCACCTGAGAGAGTAGACGGAATGTCGATTTAATGCCTCATTTGAAGGACAGCACCTCCAACAGTACAGCACTTCCTCGGTCCTGCACCGGAGAGTGGGTACTGGGTTTTTGTGGTCAAGGATCTGGAGTGGGACTTGAACCCAAGATTTTCGTGCTCACTGAGCCCTTGCTGATGATTTGAGAAGATCAGTCAGTCGGAGTTCCTGGGCGATGTCTAGTGACGGCGTTCCTGAAACGCTCATGTTTGGACTTTGGGTGAAGACTCTATTGGGATCCAGTACCCTCCCTGGCGCTTGGTTGAATGCCACTTGCATTCACATGGCGCCTTTAAAGCGGCATAAAACATTCCAAGGCACTTCCCAGGGGCATTAACCTGACAAAAATAAATCAGAACAATGTCTAGATACAGTCATGAAGAATGGTGAGCCCCAGTAAGATGGAGAAGAGGTGAAGAAGATAAAGCTTTCCAGAGGATGCTAGCACAAAAATTACATTAAAATTCAAATCTTAATGAAATCATTTTGTATAGTCGTCAACATATTGTTCATTGTAAGTCAGATATCCAAATGTACAAACCTATTGCATTTATATAGCACCTTTTATGCAGCACAACTGGTGCTTAATAAGGGAGCTTTCAATAGAAAATGCTGATGCTGAGCCACTGAAGAAGAGATGAGGACAGATGACTGAAGATTTTGGTTTTAAAGAGCGCCTGATAGGAGGAAAGTCATGTAGAGAGTTTGCAGCCAGAGTTAGCAGCTTTGATGCACAGCGTCAAAAAATTCAGACTCTCCTGGAACGGCTCACTGTCATATTCAGCTGAGTCATCAACTCGAGCAATGTCAAAGAGATGTTTCATCTTCGGGAGCAGGACAGGCAAGACTGAATGTCTTGTGACTGAATGCACCAGCCTCCTTGAAAAATCCCACTGCCCCTTGAAAGCGTCTGAAAGCTGAAATGTTTCAGGCCAATGCTGTCAGCTGCAAGGATCCTCTGGAGAGAGGCTGACTGAACATTGGGCAGACACCACTCAAGTTCCAATCTGACATCTCCGCTCCATGATGGATGATACTGAACCATCTCTGGGTGGGGGGGGGGGGCCTCTCAAGAAAGCTGCTGTCCTGCCAACCCAGGAAACTACCAGCCGGAGCTACCTGGATTTGGAATTGAGCATCTTAAAGGGGCTCCACTATCTCGCAAGGTGAACCTCGCAGTTGGTAAATTCAGGGACGAACAAGTATTCAGCAACAAATTGCATTTATGTAGTCGGGTTGCCAACCCTCCAGGATTGGCCTAGAGTCTCCAGGAATTGGAGGTCAATCTCCAGGACACTGGCGTGTGCAACCCTGGAGAAAAATCATTGGGACATTACAGAATATATTGTTTTGTAATTTTGTTTGAAACCTTTCTCTTTACCAGAAATAAAAATATTGAAAATGGGAAATAAAAAGGCTGTTTGGCTGACAGTCGAGCATCATCCAATTGGGTAATGGGTCCTTTTAGCTTTCCAACTGGCGTGGGAAGGCAGTCCGTCACAAGGATGGATGTGTTGGCTGATTAATGGTTGGAGGATGGGGGCAAATCATGTGATGGAACCTCCAGGAATACACTTAGTCATAGTTGGTAACCCTACTATACGGTGCACTTAACATAGCCAATAAAACCTAAGGTGCTTCACTAGAGCAATTATCAAACAAAATTTGACACCGAGCCTCATAAGGAGATATTAGGGTAAGTGACCAAAAGTTTGGACAAAGATCACCAGGCCTGGAGCCTCCTGCTAGGGCCGGAAGCTTTTGGCTTTGCGCACCGCTCAAGGTTTGTACGATATAGCCACGAGCACCGTAAACAAGTCTTAAATCCCTGCTGCCATTAAGTCGGATTTATGTCAGTTGGATGTTACACCACATCTCGCTTTCTGATTTGGCATTCAGGGTCAGAGTTCAGTGGCTACAGTTTGCTGATTGGACATCTAAGTGCCGTGAGCGGTCCAGATAGTCAGAGACATATTGTACACCGGGTTAGGATAACCATGTCTGCTGCTTTCCCAGTGACCTAGATGATGAAAGTAGCTGAACTGTAGAAACATTAAGATCTCTCAGCTTTGGCTGATTTCAGCCAGAAGACTGGTGCACACCCAGGGGAATGAATTGCCCAGAATGGATAACTACAGCAATTAAAATGCAAATAAGGAAGAGGAACGATTAATATAAACTGAGCAAGAAAAAGGAGGGGACGGGGATTAGAAAAATGCTAAAAGAAGCTCAGAAGATATATAAGTGAATGTTCAGTAACTCTGTTCCACTATGGAGTGGGAGTTTGATACAAGGACGTTGGAGTTGGAAAAAGAGGTTCAGTCCAGGAATAAGAGATTTCTCAACCCTACAATAGGAAATGGTTAGTGAGGCAGTTAAAAATCTTTATTACGACTAGGCTATTGGAGGGGGACCTCCATTCAGCTCCACTGGGGCATAAGTGTTGGCATACACGGTTGGGTTGGACCTGTTTCTATGGTCTATATCCTATGTAAGCATTTATAATCTATCAGCTGATCAAGTCTTCCCCGGTGGAATAGCTTTCAGAAAGACATTAAGTGGCTGGCCTCAGGGGAGATGAACTTCAGTGAGGAAGATAGATTGGAGGAGTTAGGACTGTTTTCCTTGGAGATGAGGAGGCTGAGAAGTGTTCTGATAAAGGTATTCAAAACCATGAGGGGCCTGGACAGAGCAGATAAACTGTTCCCACTGGTGGAAGGATCGAGAACCTGAGGGCACAGATTTAAGGTAATTGGCAGAAGAAGCAAAAGCAACATGAGGGAAAACTTTTTCATTCAATGAGTCCCTCCCTCCCTCCCTTTCCCCCACCCTCCCCCCCTCCTTCCTCCCTCCCTCCCTCCCTTTCTCTCACTCTCCCTCCCTTCCTCCCTTTCCCCCCTCTCCCCCACTCCTTCCTCCCTCCCTTCCTCCCTTCCTTCCTCTCCCCTCCTCCCTCCCTTCCTCCCCTCCTTCCTCCCCTCCTTCCTCCCTCCCTCCCTCCCTCCCTCCCTCCCTTTTTCTCACTCTCCCTCCCTTCCTCCCTTTCCCCCTTCTCCCCCACTCCTTCCTCCCTCCCTCCCTTTCCCCCACCCTCCCCCCTCCTTCTTCCCTCCCTTCCTCCCTTCCTCCCTCCCTTCCTCCCTCCCTTCCTCCCTCCCTTCCTCCCTTTCCCCCCTCTCCCCCACTCCTTCCTCCCTTCCTCCCTCTCCCCTCCTCCCTCCCTCCTTCCCTCCCCTCCTTCCTTCCTATCTCCCTCCCTTCCTTCCTCCCTCCCTCCCTCCCTCACCCCCACCCTCCCTCCCTCATGCCCTCCCTCCCTCCTTTCCTTCCTCCCTTCCTTCCTCTCCCCTCCTCCCTCCCTCCCTTCCTCCCCTCCTTCCTCCCCTCCTCCCTCCCTCCCTTCCTCTCCTCCTTCCTCCCTCCCTCCCTTCCTCCCTTCCTCCCTCCCTCCCTTACCCCCACCCTCCCTCCTTCCTTCCTCCCTCCTTCCTTTCCATTCCTTCAGAAACATATTCCACAGAATTTATTAGCTTCTTTCCCCCATTGCTCCAGTTTTTAAAGCCTGTGTCTCTGCCATTTGAACCATTTGTCTTGGTGAACAATTGGGTTAATATTAGTTTAGTCTACCTCCTTCGTAAACTCGCAGCTCATCACCTCAGCTCTTCCTCTTTTTCAAAGGCAGCATGTCCAACTTCTGCAACCGGTTCCTCATAAATTAAACCCCTGAAAATCTCCTGCCCTGACAGTTAGACTTGTAGAGAAGAAGGGATTGGAGTGTGGTTGCTGTGGGACCTCTCCCACCACTTGATCCATTTTGAAACAATCTCGCTCAGGAGAGAGTTCCTGCAGATGGCAGTATCTCCCTGATTATACCCTGCGCTGGGTTCAGTGATCAAGATCCATTATATCTGATGGAGATTCTCCTTTTGTGCTGAAGGACCCAAGTGATCTCAGGTAACTTTGCCAAGATGAATGGGTTTGTCCTCTGTTCATTATAACAGATCCTTGTGCAACTCTGGAACAGGTGCCTCATGGAGACACTTGGTGACATGGACTCCTCTCTCAGCTGCTGTCAGCTCCACATTGTGCTCTGTCAGTGTGAAAGGTCCACTCGCAGTCCAGGAAATATAGTTCTGTTGAAGAGTCAAACGGACTCGAAACGTTAACTGTGTTCCTCTCCGCAGATGCTGTCAGACCTGCTGAGTTTTTCCAGGTATTTTTATTTTTGTTTTGGATTTCCAGCATCCACAGTTTTTTTGCTTTTATCTTTATACAAATATACTGGCAGGCTGAGTATGTGGGCACTCTGCCAGCCAGGGTGTGGCACGTTACCCAATTAAACCTGTGGCTCACAGTTTTGTTTACTGTCAGCCCAACAGCAAAACCCAATCAGACACTGCAGCCCAGACTGCTGCTCATCACTGTCCCCTCCAGAGGGGGACACCCCCTCTCCGCTGCCTCGTGTTGGGGTTTGGTTAATTAGTTGTGTCTGATACCTCAGCAAAAGTACCAGGAAGGCAACGGGTTGAGGCTATTTCCTGACGGTGGGTTTTAATGAGCCGAAATACACTGCCCAGAATGGCAAGGCATTCATTCAGTAGGAACTTTCAAAAGGGGATTGGATACATACGGCACTTGAAAAGGAAACATTAGCAGGATTGTGGGGAGGGAGCGGAGGAGTGGGGCTAATTGAATCAGCCTTTCAAGGAGTCGGAACAGACACAGTGGGCTGAATGGCCTCCTTCTGAGCAGCTTCATTGTGTGGACAGAGCTATAGACATATAGCTGTATATAGCTACATATTTAGGTACAGGCATAGCTTCAGTGTCAGCAGGAAATTCAGTCGTACAGGATTGAATTCAACTCATGTCCTCATCCAAATCCCAACACCGTGAACTCTCCGGCAGGAATGACTGGGTTAGGTTCAGCAGCAGGAGCTGTGCCTGGTTTTCACCGTCTGTCTTCATGGTACTAAGACCTATTGTTACGCTCCGGCTGAGATTCAGCACAGTCTGGGAATTGCACCCTGAAGACATGTCGATCTGGGTACCTTGGCTCCAAACTATCTTCACCACCAGATCCAGGGGTAAAAGAGTTAAATTATGTCCAGGTTGTATAGACGAGACTTGAGATAGAAGATTAATGGGTGATCGAACTGAATTATTGATTAATTATTGATTAATTGATTAATGGGTAATCTAATTGAGTCATTGATTCATTATTGGTTAATTGATTAATGGGAGATCCAATTGAGTTATTTATAATGATCAAAGAAGTTGATGGGGTCGACAGAGAGAAATGATTTCCTCTGGTGGGGTTGGGGGTGGGGATAGTCTGGAACAAGGGGGCAAACATTAAAATTCAAACCAGGCCGTTCAGGGGTGGTGCCAGGAAGCATTTCCTCACATAAAAGAACCTCCTCCCCTAAAAAGCTGTCAAAGTTCAATTAAAAATTTCAAAAGCTGAGATTGACAGGTTTTTGTTCAGTAAGGGGTAAAGCAGGTAAACGGAGCTAAGATACAGAATAGACACGATCTCCAGCTGAATGACAGAATGGGCTCAAGGGGATGAATGGCCTCCTCCTGTTCCTGTGGCGGGATCAGCCCATCAATGGCGGCCGCATTTCCCGCTGCCTCACATCAGGAGCCCAGTTCCAATATTTAACCATCTCATTATAAGCCCAGCTCGCTGGAATTATCCCCCCCCCCCTCCCCCAACCCCGGCCATGCTGTATCATCCGGGCACATCAGTGTGAGATTCACAATTGTACATAAGTGACGTGCACCCGGCGAGCTACACTTTGCTCGGGACTTTGAGGTTTGTTTGCCCACCTTGCTTCGGGGCAGCACTCGCAGTCATCAGCTCCAGGCTTCACAGACAGCACCACATCACTTTTAGAGGGGCTCATGGGCAGGTCTCTACCTACCAGACCAGCGCTAAGGCAAGGGCGACTTTTCAACAGCTGCAGGGCTGGGGCTTGCTTGGGGAATTGGGGAGAAGTGGCCTCAGGCAAGGGAAGAGGCTGCAGGGCAAGGGCTGTACTGGGGAAGGAGGGTACCCCAGTGTGTGTGCGGGGGCCACATGTTGATGGGGAGGGCTGAGGAGGAAGTCTCCAGAGATGAGGCCAGTTGGAGATGTGAGGGTGTGTAAGAGAACGAGTGGCGATGCCCCTTGAGCTGGTTGTGAGTGAGATGCCAGTGAATGTGTAATGGGCTTGTGAGTGTGTGAGTTTAGAGCAATGAGATGGTTGCCTTACCCTGGTGGCATGGATGAGATCATTCATCCTCTTTCTGCACTGGATGGCCGACCTCCTCTGTGCGGCAGTGGCACTGCCATCAAATCCCAAGCTGGAGTGGTGAGATTGCTGGACCTCCTGCAGCCAGAGTGGGGATGGGGGACATCATGATGGGGCCTCCGAAAGGCATTCCAGTGATGGGTCACTGAACTCTTCTCGGCTTTCAGGGCCATGACTTCACTGGAGCAATCCTGGGCTGCAAACATTGAGAATCGTGTGCGTTACTGCAGTTTCGATACAACATCCGGAGTGAGGAAATGATGAGGTAACGGCCTGGAGGATGATTCAGTGACCGCCTGCCAGTGAGACAATGTGTTTGCTGCGGCTGCATAACTAATGAGGCAGGGAATGGATGACATGATGTGAAAAGCTGCTATTGTGGCTGGTGGGTAAAACGTCGTTTATCACACTCGCTACCAAGTTTAGTGCAAATCGGGGACGATTCCATCCTAAGACTACATTTCAAAAGCATTTCATTGGCTGTGAAGTGCTTTGGAACGTCCTGAAAATACTGTAAAAATGCTAATTCTTTCGTCACTGAAATATACGATGATGAATTTTAGTGTCCCCTCATTGCTATTCTGATTGGGCTCCACAAACTCATTTGTGATTAGGGATACAACTTGGGACAATCTTTCTAGAATGACTGAGTAACAAGTTGCCTTCATTGACTAAGCCATTGGAGGAACCTAATTTCAGTGAAACTGAGCTCATCCAAAACTCTGCTGCTCATGCCTTAACTGATGCCAAGTCCCGATCCCCTATCACCTGTGTGCTCACTGTCAAGTCATGTCTTGGTTTAAAAATTCTTATCCTAACTTTCAAATTCTTCCATAACCTTACTCCTCCCTATCTATATAATCTTCTCCAGCCCTACAACCCCCCGAGATAACAGTGCTCCTCTAACTCTGGCCTCTAGTGCATCTCAATTATGATCGCTCCACCACTGGTGACCGTACCTTCAGTTGCCTGGGCTCCTAGTTCTGAAATTCCCTCCCTACCCTCTCTACCTTGCTTTCCTCTTTTAAGACGCTCCCTCAAGCTGACCTCTTTGGCCACCTTGACACAGTGCCTCACTTTGTTTTATAATGTTCCTGTGAACCTTTCATTATGTTAAAGGCCCCGAGTTGTTGTTGTTGAATAGCTGTATCAGGCATTCGGTGCCATGGTAACGTTGTCTATTCACTCCTCAGCTCTGTTGTGTAAAGGCGATAGGGAAATGTGAGCTGTTTTAATAACGGACAGGCGACTAGAACACACACTGCGAAAGATCCAGCCGCACTTGGGCCCTGCGCCCCATCAACTGGAAACTGTTTGGTGGTTGGGTTTGCGGTATTTTCAAAGCAAAAGAAAAATCATTTTGCCAGCCAGCAAATCCAGATACATAAAAGCAACAAAGCCACCAGTACCAGGGCACAGGGGGATTTTTCGATAGATTAATGGCCTGTTGGAACATCTACAGTAAACCCAAAGCCTGCCTCAGGGAGAGCCATTGCTATTGTAGATCTCCACAGCAGCACATGGCAGATCAATTGTACCCCAGGGTTAAATTAACTAAATCCAGGAAAGCTTTCAGCCGCTTTGCTTCGTACTCGAACGCCAGTCTCTGGTGTGTGATATTAGCAGGAAAGTCTTTGTTTCCATTTCTGGCCAATGTCAATGTTCGAATAGAGAAACTACAGAGATAGATTGTCGGGTGGCTGCTTTTCAGGTCTCTAAAAAGCTGCAATGTGCTTAATTTGTTGGCCTGTTTAGCTTAATCCTTAGTTAGTGAAGTTACTGGGTTAATGGAATCCACGGATTAGTATGACCCCTAGTTAGTGGAGCCGTTGGGTTAATGAAGTTTATCATTTAGTACAAACTGTAGTTAATAGATTCTTCACTTAATGGAGTCTTTAGGTTAGTGATCCACAGTCTCCCTTTCTTTCTTTACCCTGTTCATCCATCAAAGCTTTGAAGGGAGTTTATATGTCAGACAAAGAGTGGGTCACTGCCGCTGTTGATACAAGGGTCTCCATGCGCATGTCGATCATTCATTGATTGTTCGCCTCACTCTCTTAGTCTCACTCATCTGTTTGCAACAACCTCCTTTGTCATCCAGGATGATAGTTCTTTCCTTGAAATCCAGTCTTTTTGCTGCTCAGCTGACTGCCCAGACCTTCCGACCTCACCATACCTGTATCTTTACAAGACCCCTCCCGCCAGATGGGCTGAATGGCCTCCTTCTGTGCCATAATGGTGCTGTGAATTCGTCTCTTAAAACATTCATTTCCTGAACAGAATATGTGCAGCTTCTGTATCCCACGTTATTTGGCAATCTTCAGCCACTGTTCAATGTCCAGCAATTTTCACTGGATGATGGAGCGGGCTTGACCTGCTCACCATTAACCAGCACACAATGGACTGAGCCCAATGGCGATGTTCCTGCTGCCTTGCTGGTTAGGCCAATTGGTCCAGCACCCATTGGCGACTGAAGGTGGAGCCATTGTTGTCCACAAAGCTCAATAGCACATCAGGCGAAAAGTACGTCTTCGGAAGGAGCTCCACTCCACAAGCTTGATGTGACCCAACTAGTGTTTCTCCATCCCCCACCCCACCATTCTCTTCAACCATAATACAAACCATAACCACAATGGTATTCTATCCTGGGCTTCCTCGTGGGGCTCTCGAGCGCACAATGTGTGAAACATCTACTGCGAATGCCACTCTCACAGTAAAAGAGACAGAGGGTGAGTCATCCTACTGCCAATGGACGTTAGCTCAAGGATCCATATTTTTCTTTCATGATAATTAATGCCCTTTGACCATGGAAGGCATCACAGCCAAGAAAAAGGGAAGAAAGAGTTGTATTTATATAGCACTATTCCTGATCACAGGACACCTTAAAGCGCTCTGATACCAATGCACTAACTATATGAATTGCAGCCGCTGTCGTAATGTAAGAGACACACCAATTGCCTATTCAGGGAACTGGTTTCCAGCCAGGTTGCAGGGGTATATCAATCAGCAGTGAGAACCCTGATTAATTCCTCTCCCCTTCACTGCCACACACTCCCCACCCACCCCCCCCATTCAGTTGACTGAGGGCAATTACAATAATAGGAGGAGACCTTGCAGCCCCTCGAGTCTGTTCCACCTTTCAAGTTTGATCTGCATCGGCCTTGTAATTTAACCCTTTTAGCTCTGGTATCATTCTGGTAAATCTGTGCTCTACCCCCTCCAACGCCGATATATACCAGTTGTAGGACCATCTGTTGTGCTTGGGAATTGAGTTAGATTTGCACTGATATACATGGGGAAATCGTCACTCACAGGACAAAGTAAATATGGCAATGTGATCTGGCCAATTGCATTAGGGATATGTAGCGCTGGTGTTTGGATCCAGCTGTCTTGCACTCTCTGTGTCACTTTACACATGTGCAGTACATTGTCTTTGTCTTTCAGTTCCACTGTAGTTAGATCCTTCTAATATTCTATAAAATCCCATCAAAAAGTTTATTTTTCTACTCCTTTAACAGAGGTCTCAATTCAAACACTTATGGGTTCATTCATTACAATTCAGAAAGCCTAATTTCATGTACAGAGCCTCTGTTTGTACTGTGTGTCTGTGTTTCTCAGTGTGTGTCTCTGACTGTTTATTTGCCTGTGTGTGCTGTCTATTTACACCTCTATCTGTTTCTCTATCAGCTAGAATTTGATTTCACTGATGTTATGATATGAAGGTTGAATGCATCAGTTTCATGTTTCAATGGAGCAGAAATGGATTTATACATAGAATGTACAGAAACAGGCCATTTGGCCCAACTGGTCAATGCTGGTGTTTATGCTCCACAGCAGCCCCCTCCCACCCTACTTCATCTTACCTTCAAAGCAAACCCTCTATTCTTTTCTCCCTCACACAGCTTCCCTTCAAGTGTGTCTAAGTGATTCGCCTCAACCACTCCCTGTGGTAGTCAGTTCCACTTTCTCCCTACCCTCTGAGTTCCCTATTGGATTTATTAGTTATTATACTTAATTGAATAAATGAGTTACGGTTAAAACGCAGGGGAAAGGGAAACTTGATACGAGTGTTGTAAGCATTGATATAATGTCTTCTCCTGCTGGAGATACACGTTGACGTTTAGTCTCCAGCAGCGGTCATCAATGCTGAAGAGTCAGCTCATCATGAGACTCAGAAATTCATCCCTTATGTCTGGAGTTTATTTACAACTGTTTGTAAGCCTCATGGATTTTGCAAGGATTCATTGTCTTGAATAAAGAGGGCGATGCTGTCCCTTAGGATAAAGCTCTATTTACCTGTTCTGGTGGAGGTGACTTTGAGGATCCCACTCTCTCGAAGGAGTGTAGGCGAGGACAAACACCCACTGGAACCAGAATAACCGAAGCCTCGTCTCATTACTAATTGTGGGGCCCTGCTGTGCATAAAATGCGGCTACCATTTCTGCTTGGGCATCAGCCGCGGCGGACCTTCAAATTATGTGAATTACTCTGGCACCTTGGTGAAAGATGGGACAAGGCGCTAATCAAATTCAAGTGTGTTTTCTGAGCCTAGGCCAGTTGATAGGTTTTTGTTAGATAAGAGAATTAAGGGTTTCGAAGCCAAGATGGCTAGATGAAGTTAAGATACAGATCAACTGTATGGTCTAATTGAATGACAGAACAGGCTTGAAGGGCTGAATGGCCTCCTCGTCTCCCCATGTTCCTGTTGTTCCTTTGCAAACTTGACAGCAAGAGGGAGGAATGGGTCTTTCAAATTAAAGTAAAATTGTTAATTTTAATAATTTAAACAGGAGTCTCCAATCGATGCAGTCAGAAAGGGGAATTAGAGGGACTGGTAGTTGAGGCTATTGATTGACCCAGATCATTCTGATGGCCCCTTTCCGTTCTCTCACATGAATGATGGCACTCCAAAGATCTTTCAGAAATATTTAACTGCCTCACAGACAGCCTGACGGATGAGAAGGCAGCAATGATGCCTGAAGATTGATAGTTGGTTCAGTTGTTGTCTCTCTTTGCTCTGTTGAAAACTGATTTTTAAAAAAAATCTTTTTCCACCGAGAAAATCAAACTCGGGCCGTTTACAGCCGTCTTTTAGCATCTTCTCCTTGACACCATGATAGGTTTTCTTTTATCAAACTTTGGTGCATACACTTCACCACCACCCGCCCTACACCCCCGCCCCCCAAGACAACTTTCAGGCAGTTCAAAATTGGGTGGCATACTAATCTTGGAGCTATCATTCCCCATCTTTAAGGAGCTGCAGTAAGCGTTGGTAATTTTCCTCTTCTTTGTTCTGTGGAAAGCATTGAACTGCTGCTGGGGTGCAGGTTCGATATCTCTGTTCTTCACGTCTGAGGTGAGGCCATGAGTTCCAGCTAAGTGTTTGGTAGTGGCCAGCGCTGTATCCGAGATTGATCCTCTTCTTCCCCATTGTTCAGCTTTCTGACACAGATCGATGCCAACCAGGAAGAAAATGGAAAAGTAATGGAATCCACTGGGTGGGGGAGGGGGGGTGGGCTAGAAGCAGATTCAATAGCAACTTCCAAAACAGAATTGGATAGGCATTTGAAGGGGAGGAAGCCTCAGGGCTGTGGGAAAAGGGCATGGGGTGTGAGACTAATTGGATCGCTCAAGTAGCTGGTACATAATGGCCCAAATGTACCTTGTGATGGCCCATGGGCCTTTTGGGAGTAAAAAATTATATTTTATCTTGAGGTGATGATCTTTTTAAGAGCTAGGTTTCATTGAAAAGGGATTTATGGTAAAACACCTGGCTTCCAGTAAATGATCATGTGACCAGATTGCCTAGGATATAAACAATAGAGATAAGAAATAGTCAACATAAGTCAATTGTAAGGGGGTGGTTCTGTGTTCAAGCAGTTTAGATTTAGGTTTTGGACCAAACTGGCTGCAGAAGAGAAAACACCTCTCTCAAACATAGTTCTGTTGAAATTTTGTGTGTTGGCTAAAAGACAACAAAACTCTTGGAAACTGACGGATTCCTAACATTGAGTGGAACTTCCAAGCTTGGAGAAAGAGAGAGTTTTAGATGTTAAAGAATAATAGAAGCAGGAGAGTTCTGACCCTAGGTGGCTATGATTAAGATGCTAGAGATGCCTGTGTTGAATGGGGAGTTTGCAACCGGAGGATGGCTAGAGGAGATTTGAAGGGACAAACTTGCCAGGAGTAAGTGGAAGAAATGTCAACACTTATACAAACCTTCAAAGCAGCGCTCAGACCAAGTGGTTATTCTCCCAATTTTTGATAAGTATCTTATTTGAATTTTGTGTAGAAGGAATGTGGATTGAAGGAGTTTAGTTTAGAGTATAAGCAACTGAGTTCATTGTACTTTAATTTTTTTTAATGTAACTGACTATTTAACAATGGAATGTTATTATTAGAATTCATGTTCTTTGACTTTGGTGGTAGTAAAATTCCTTTGTTTTAAACCGTGCACCTTGTGCTTCACTCTTTTAGTAAATACCTGTGGTTTCCAATTCTGAAATAAAGCTAAACATCACTGGTCTCCACCGAGACCTGTGTCTGCTTTAGCTGTGTCGGTATCATAATATCCACATTCTCCCAACTTTAGCATTAGCTAAACCAGGCATGACCTGCTGAGATGGTAGTCCTGACAATGAAAACCTTTAAATGGGAATAATTTAAAGATGGGTCTCAAAGATTTCAAATGCTGGGGCTGTGACCATTTCCTTTGGCAGCTTATTCCATTGTGGGATTGTCCTTGGGAAGAGAGTTTCTTGATACACTGTCTTGGAAACAAATGGTCTTCCTAGTTTGTGTGAATGGCTGCCTCGAGTTTTGGCATTGCCGGAGGGCACCAGGTACATGTTTCTGTCAATTGCCACCAGTTCATGATAACTCCTTCTGTGGTCAGATTCTCAAGGAGTGCTGGCTGATTTCACATGACCTGAATACTCAGGATGATTGGGTCACCTTTATTCCAACTGAGATTAGCCAAGGCAACATAATGCTGGAACCAATCTCGCAGGAGAGAACACCTGATCGGTACAATCCAGTCCCGTACCCGGCAACAAAGTTTACCCACTCAGCCACCAGAGATGGCTCTGAAGTCAGCATGTCAATGGGGGCAGTCCCTACCCACAATCCCCAGCGCAGATGAAACCTCTCTATACCCTCATGTGTCAATGTCAGTTCTGCTATGGGACGGTGAGTAGGAAAGCCAACCCAGGCTAATGGAATGGAAATTTCTCTTCTGGATGCACGTGGCTGGAAATTGGGAGGAAGAAGGCACATGCAATCCTAACATCCTGGAGGTTTGCAGGCTGTGAATGGAAGAGCAGGGTAGAAGAAAAATCAAATTAATTTTGAAGTGTATTTAAATTCTGTACACATTTGCGACAGTTTGTACAAAGGAACCAGGGATGTTGGGTGAAAGTAACCTCGTCCCAAACAGTCCCCTGGTTCAAATATTACAATCGCTAATTTAATATTCTTTCTAGGCAGCTTCAGCCTCCCCTTCCTACCTTCCCTTCCCCCTTGTCTTCAACCCCCCACTTCCCTTCCACTCTACCGTCCCCCCTCCACCCTCCCACCTTTAGCCTCCAGCCTCCCCTCCATTTTCCCTCTCCACCTTCCTCCCTCCACTTTCCCCTCCTTACCTGCACTCTACCTCGTCTACCGCCAGCTTCCCCCCTCCCCTCCACCCTCCTCCTCCAACTTGCCAGTCTCAGTCCATATTTTACTCTCCCTCTCCACCCTCCACTTTCCCCCTCCGCCTTCTGCTTTCCACTTTCCTCCCTCCCCTCCACTCTTCCTCTCTTTTCCATCTTTCCTTCCATCTTCCCCTCTCACTCCACCCTCCCCCTCCCCCACCATCTCACCCCTCTCCCTCCACCTTTCCCCCTTTCCCTCCACCTTCCCCTCTTTCCCTCTATCTTCCCCTCTCACTCCAGCTTCCCACCCTCCCCCTCCATCTCACCCCCTCACTCCACCCTCCCCCATCTCCCTCCACCTTCCCCTCTTTCCCTCCACTTACCCCCTCCCCCTCTGCTTTCCACCCTCCCTTCATTCTCTCCTCTCCCCCTCCCCTCGCTCGCTCTCTCTCCACCTTCCCCCTCCCCCTTTCTCCATCCCCTGCTCTCCCAACCCCCCTCACACCTGCCCCCTCCTACCCCCTAATAACTGATTTGATGCTGTTCAGTAAAAATGGATTTGTTGGGAAGAAGACACTTTAGCAGGACATATTGAACCTGATTGGAATATAGATCGGCTGCTGCCTCTCGGGTTAGGTTACTGCTGCATTTCCCTCAGATGAGGAGCTATAAAGATCAGCAGAAGTTCAGTCTTTAATAGTGTAATGTCATGTTCTCCTGGCTGAAATGGGATTGATCGATTTTGAAAGACAAAGCAGGACTGCACAAAGATCTCTAAGTGCCACCTGTACTGTATCAGCCTCGACACTAACTCTTGAAAAGCTGTTTTGTCAAGGAAAATAATGTTTTTTACAAAGACTGAACTGCGAGATGTAGCTCATTGTGCAGCAGTTACAGCGATGAATTGTTAAATGAGATGCTTCAGGATTTTAAAAAATGGATGAATTATCTCTTATTTTCCATCTTCCTCTCCTCTTTTAGCTCTTTGCCTTCTGGCTATTGAAGCAACAAACACTTTAATGTAATCAAACCACCCAGAACACTTCAAGGATAGAGACATAGAGACAGGAGGAGGCCATTCAGCCCCTACCATCTGCCTCCCCCTCCACCCCACATTCAATGAGATCATGGCTGATCTTAACTCCACCCACCCACCTTGGCTAATCTATGTCTAGCAAAAAAATCTAACCATCCCTGATTATAAAATGATCAGTTGAATGAGCATCTACCAGTTTTTGTGGGAGAGAGTTCCACACTTCTACCACCCTTCCTTGTGAATAAGTTCATCTCTCACCTCCTAAAAGGCCTGGCTCTGGTTTGAAGGACTTGCTCCTGACCTGTCCCCGACCTCCACCCCCCCCCCCCCCCCCCCCCCCCCACCCCCGCCACCCCCCCACCCCACACCTCCAACCTACCCCCAACAGCAGTGGAGTAAGTAGGAGAGAATGTCACACTGAGAATGGAGCATTTCCAGGTCAGTCATCGTTGCAGAGATGCAGACTATAACTCCCTCCCCAAACGCAAGGGGCAGAAGGGGAGAGAAAGTGGCATAGTGATAATGCAACTACACTGGTAATCCAGTTAGCCTAGACTAATGCTCTGGAGAAAATGGGTTCAAATCCCACCATGGCAGC
Organism: Carcharodon carcharias; assembly: GCF_017639515.1. Taxonomy (NCBI): domain Eukaryota; kingdom Metazoa; phylum Chordata; class Chondrichthyes; order Lamniformes; family Lamnidae; genus Carcharodon; species Carcharodon carcharias. Next base: position 7,320,191 of record NC_054498.1, read on the forward strand.
TGGTGGAACTTCAATGCAGTTAATAAATCTGGAATCACAAACTTTCCAACCATTAGTGATTGTTGTTAAAAACCTGTTTGATTCATTAATTTGGTTCCCCCTTAGGGAAGGAAATCTGCTGCCCTTACCCAGTCTGGCCCACATGTGACTCCAGATCCACAGCAACATGGTTGACTCTTAAATGGCCAAGCAAGCCATTCAGTTCAAGGGCATTTAGGGATGGACAACAAATGCTGGCCTTGTCAGTGACACCCACATCCCATGGAAGAATAAAAGAAAAGCTCCCCTTTGGTTCTCCATCGGTAAGACTGCTCACTGGCATTGGCCAATTAATGACAAATCAGGAGTAGTTTTGTGTTCTGGCTCAGAGTGTTTTAGGTTCAAGCCCCACTCCAGGACTTGAGGACAAAAGTCAGCTCTGACACTCCAGTGGAGTGCTGCCTTGTTGGAGGAGCCACCTTTCAGTGAGATGTTGAACTGAGGACCTGTCTGCCCTCTCAGGTAAATATAAAAGATCTCGTGGCACAACTTTGAAGAAGAGCAGGGGTGTTATCCTTGGGTGTCCTGACCAATGTTTATCCCTGAGGAATCAGATTGTCTGGCCATTCTCGCATTGCTGGTTGTGGGATCGCGTGCTGTCTTTCTGATGAGACGTTAAATCAAAGTCATTTCTTCCCATCTGGGTGCACACAAAATATTCCACAACCACTATTTTGAAAAAGAGCAGATTAACTTTTCCCAGTGTTCTTGGGCCAATATGTATCTCTCAACACCACTGCTAAGAGAAACAATCTGCTGATTATCTCTTTATGGGAACTTGCTGTGTGCAAATTGACAGTTGTGTTCCTCTAAGTTACAACAGTGACTTTTTCAACAGCACTTAACAAGTATATTACTGACTGTAAAGCGTTTTGGGAGGTTCCTGATTCCGTGAAAGTTGCTATATAAATGCAAGTCTTGTCTTTTCTCCTTTAATCTCTTCCATATCATATATATCGGCTTCCCATCGTCTTAAACGATGGATGTTCTTAGTTGACAGGAAGTGGCAAACAAGTCAATGTGTACCAGTGTTTGTCTCAAAGATTACACAGAATCCAACTGATGTGTGACTGGGGGATTCAAGTGTCTGAGAACTCCTGGCTCAATGGGTTGAAATGCAAGCGTTCTTCAATCACAAAGATGTAAGGCTGTCAGCTTGGCTTGTTTTGAATTGGATGCTTGCGAAAGGCCTTCAGTGCTTGCCTCGCCCCTCAACCAACACCTTTAAAACCTTATCTGGTCGTTTATCTTGTCTGTGGGAGCTTGCTGTGCGCAACTCAATTCCTACGTTACACTATGTTCCAGCAGTGAGCACTCCTTAAAGGTTGCTGCATTGGGTGAAATGTGCTTTGTCATGTCCTGAAGCCATGACAGGTGCTATGGAAATGCAATTTTTTTTTTATATGGGTAGAATTGTCTGCTCGGCGTGACCCCAACACACGGGTGCGAAATGCCGTCCGGGCGAGCGTCCTGACATCAATGCAGATTTGCGCGATATTTCGGTCGCCAGTCACGTGCATGAGTCGGCACCGCACCTGCTGACGATTAAGAGGCCTATTAAGGCCATTAAAGTCGCAATTGATGGTGGTTTTTTTTCACTGCCCGTCCAACTGGCGGGCGGCCGAATCGGCCCAGGCTGCCTTTGCGTTTTTGAGGAAACCCCACCCATGGGCGGGATGACGTTTCCGTGATTCATTAAAAAATGCTTCGAAAAATTTCCCTCGTCCCTACGTTGAGGTGTCCCATTCGGACCCTCGGACGCTTTATCCACCCGCCCCCCCCCCGTGTTTTAACTTCTGATTTTTTTTTATCGATTTTAAACTCGTCAGCTCCCTGAGGCAGCTCTCTGTTTTCGGGGAGCTTTCCTTCTGCGCTCCCATTGTCTTCAGCGCTGTCTTCAGCGCTCGCCCTCTTCCTCCCACCACCCCGGCAGCGCTGAGCCTTTCAAGAGCACCTTTCACGCTGGCTGCCTGCTGATTGTGGTTGGCGGTCCGTTCCCCGGCCAATCCCGGGACCTGCCAATTTTGCCCTATGGTGCGCCTGACTATTGAAGAGGATCTAAGTATTCCTGTAATGTTTCATCAGGATTTCCTCCTGCATGGAAAGCTGTCCGGCTGTTGTTGTGAACTGTATGTGGAACCACACACTCACTCCCCCTAACAATAGAAAACCATAAATACACAGCAAGGCAGCTAACCTGACTCAATAATGTCAGGAAACCAGAGCTGAGATATATTCACCACCACTCTCTGATAAAGAGAAGGTCATCTCCCAGTCACCATGTTGTAATACATGGACATCCGCTACCAGAAGATAAAATCTTGTGTACCCTTAGCAACAGTGTAGTAAAAACATCTGGGTCAGAGGTTTCCTCCGTACTTGCACTCCATTATTTCTGTAATCTCATTCTCCCCGATCTACTTTGCAACAAATGCATCAAAAGGTTAAAGTTCACAGCCCATACGGACACGAATTATGACATTGCACCAATGTGATTGTTGCTCATTTAAAAAAAAAAATTTTTTGCTGCAAGTGCAGTGAAAACCACATCTGGATTCCCAATAAGTCACAAGTGGCTATCCTGCTGATGGAGTCAGTGTGGAGCTGGCAGCAAAGGTGCCACAACCCATAACATGAGCGAGTCCCACAAGGGAAAGGGGAGAGGGAGGTTGGAGAGAGTTCGAGGAAACATCACAGTCACAAGTGTAGAGGCTGAGGCTCAAAGTCAGTTTTTAGATGTTACTGTAATGACAATGATTGGGTTCAAACGAATTTGTTGTCTCTGCTATCGTGCTGGAGTTAAATAAACATGTTCAGAGTCCCTGACTAGCACACATTCCAGCAATCACACCTAAAAGAATAAATTTTATATTTGTGTTCGCAATCTCAGGATGTCCCAAAGCAACTTAAGGTAATAAGATATTTTTGAGATCTGTCGTCATTGTTGTAGCCAATTTGTGCACAGCAAGATCCCACAAACAGCAATGTGGTGAGGACCTGATCACTTGTTTTAATGCTGTTGGTTGAGGGGTGAATATTGGCCAGAACACCAGGGAGATCTCCCCTGCTCCTCTCCAAACTAGTACCACGAGATCTTTTACATCCACCCTGAGAGAGGCAGACATCTGAGAGGCAGCATCTCCTGCAGTGGGGCACTCCCTCAGCCCTTGCACTGGGAGTGTGCCCTAGGTTACGCGTTCAAATCTTTGAAGAGAAACTCAAATCCACGGTGTTGTGAGTCACAGGCCACCCACTGAGGTATGGCTGTCTGGTGGTGCTGGACGGACAGACCAGGATAAATCCGAGGCTCAAGACAGCAGCAAGAGTTATGCCATCCAATTGACATTCCTGTGGCTGACCCCACAGAACAGTTCCCGGGAATTGTGTAGGTTGTAATTGGAATAAATTGCCTTTTCTGCTCTGACATGAAGTGATTGGAATTTCCAACAAAGGGATGAGTGTAGAAGAGATAATTGTGTGGGTACCCAGGTAGAGCAAGGCCAGTAGTATGTTGGTCTTTATTGTAGAGAGGTTTGGAGTATAAGAGTAAGGAAGGCTTGAGCACAGCTTTAGTTTTCTAATCTAAGGAAAAATATACTTGCCTTAGAGAGGGTACAATGAAGGTTCTCTGGGCTGACTCCTGGATGCGAAGGTTGTCCTATGAGGGGAGGTTGAGTCATTGAATGGCAGAGGGCAGACCCAATGGGCTGAATGGCCCTCTTCTGTTCCTATGCCTTATGGTCATATGACCTTAGAATGGGTGTATGCTCTCTGAAATGTATAAAACTCACCGAGGGCTGAGGGGGTTAGATACTGAAAGCTGTTTCACCCTGGCTGGGGAGTCCAGAACTAGGGAATGTTGTCTCAGGTTATGGGGCGGGCCATTTTCGTCTGAGATGATGAGAACTTGAATATATTCAAGACTGAGATCGATCGACTTTTGGATGCTAAAGGAAATCAAGGAATGTGAGGTTAAGGCAGGAAAGGGGAGATTGAGGTAAAGCAAAAGTGGATTGAGATGCTGGATATCCGAAATAAAAACAGAAAATGCTGGAAAAACTCGGCAGGTCTGATGGTGTCTATGGAGAGAGAAACAGAGGTAGCGTTTCAAGTCTGTATGACCCTTCTTCAAGGGGAGATTGGGGATCAGCCATGATCCAATTGAATGGCAGAGCAGGCTGGAGGGGCCAGTAAACTCCTCCAGCTCCTTTTTCTTAGGTTCTTATGTTCACCAGGGTCTTGTGGTGCAGTGGGCAGTGTCCCTACCTCGGGGCCTGAAGCTCCAGACTCAAGTCCCACTTCAGGACTTGATGGTCATGGAAGGTACATTCATAACATGGCCAGACAGGTTGATTCTCAGCCTGTAAGTCCTTCCAATATACCTGATGGTAGATGGTAAACAGCAGGAAGGGTTTTCTGGTCAGCCATAGTGCAGAAGGTAACGACAAACCACTGCAGTACTTTGCCAAGCATAATCATAGACCAATCCAATGGAAGTCCATGGTCACCAACACCTTCTTAGGGCAAGGCACCTGGAGGTGGAAACTTTAATCACATGTGGCCTCCTTCAGGCTGAGGTGATGCCAGGAGCCTCTGTCTGTCCAGGAGACTGGGCTGGATTAAGCTGTTACTGGTAGACTTGGATTAGACCTGGTTCCTTCACTGCCGCTGAGTCAAAATCCTGGAACTCCCTCCCTAACAGCACTGTGGGTGTACCTACACCACAGGGACTGCAGCAGTTCAAGAAGGCAGCTCACCACCACCTTCTCAAGGGCAGTTAGGGATGGGCAATAAAATGCTGGCCTAGCCAGCAATGCCCACATCCTGTGAATGAATCAATAAAGAAGGAAGTCAATCCAAATTCACACATTCCTGAAGTGTCCCTTTGTATGGCTTTCAAGTGAGTATGTGATGCATCTCCTGATTAAATGGCCTATCCACACCCAGTATCAGGTAAATCGGACAGTTACATGCTCTACCCAAGCAACACCCGTTTGGAGAGACAAGCAAGAGGAACAAGAATATTATTTATTTTCCAGAGTACCTTGAGTTGAAAGCAATTTGGAATCTTGCCCATTGACTCCAATTCATGAACTGTTACTAAGCCGGTGGTTTTGTAATATTGTGTCATTCAGACATTTGCTTAAAAGGGAGGGAGGCATTTGTTCCGGTTAAATTAAAATAATCCAACACCCAGAATTTCTGAATTAATTGATGCATTCTTAATCTTTCACTTGCTGGAAGTGTTTTCAATACATAGAGATCAGTTATCAAAGCCCAATATCTTTTATTTTATATTGGATAAAAGGTGATTTTTAATATTGTAGCAACAATGTGAATTTATATAGCTTCTTTAAAACTGTGAAATGTCCTAAGGTGCTTCACAGAAGTATTATCAGACAAAAATGGCCAAAAAGAGGACAGAATTCTTTCTCTTCGTCTCTGTATTTTCTTCCCCTCTGTCTACTAGCCTCTGAAATACTGTTCCGCATGGGGCAGCAGCCAATGCCTGTAGGCTATTCCACTATGCAAGGTATCGCACTCACGTCCTCACTTGGCAAAACCCCCGTTTGGTTCCTCTGCATCTGCTCATCACCACCCCCACCCCACCAAAACACTGAATCCCCTGCACCACACACCTTGTCCCCACAAAATTAGGGGCATCAAAACCAATTGCAGGCCCCAAAGATCAGCAATCGGTGGGGGTGCAGGAAACGCACTGGGTCTTTCCTGTCTGCTGGGCTTGACTATAAGAGCACTTTAAGCCATGGCTCCATGGGGAAGCAGGCTGGGAATGAGGAAAGGATTAGGGTGTGTTCAGTAATTATCTTTAGTGGGTTTTGATTATCACTGAGTCAGGATAAACATTGACTCACAAGATTACCTGTCAAAGCAGAAAAATACGCCCACTATAATACTCTGTACAGCTCCCGGGATATCTACAACCGTGCTTGATGCTTCCAAAAGGAAAATGCATGATTACACGAGAGGAAAGGGAATAGAAAGTCATCCTGGAAAGCTGAGATGTGGGAGGTGGAATGGGAGGAGTATTGAGTGGGTATAAACGCCAGCTCTGACTTTCTAGGCCAACTGATCTGCTTCTTCACTGTGTGTTTGATGTAATTCCACATATAAACTGCCTTACCACATCACTCCGGCTCTGAATTCCAGTGAAATGTAATGACTGTTCCCATGGAGCTAGCGTCAAGTTTACACACGACAAACAGCAAAGAGTTAGCTTGGTTTTATTCATCAAGGAAGGGACTGACTAGGCCACTGGGAGAATGTAGAAACAGGAGGAGGCCATTCAGCCCTTCAAGACTGTTCTGCCATTCCAGCTAATTGTGGCTGACCTGTGACCCTAATTCCAAGTGCTGGATTTTCGCCGGCGAGGCAGGAAATTTCCCAATTCAGCAAACCTGTCTCCGTACAAGTAGCCCCTGCACAAACTATTTTCGCTCAAGAAAGGTAGGATAGATTTGGGCCTGCCGATCCTGGAAACAGTTTGGAGGTGATGACGGAGGCAGGTGAATGCCAAGGTGGGCTGGTTAGAAGGCCCACCTGGGTTCCCCCATGTTCCCTCACACCCTCCATGCCTCTGTCATGCCCCACATGTACCCTCCATAGGCACTAAGCTACTAGCCACAGACTCAGGAGCCATGTGGAGATGAAAAAAATTAAACTCCTATCAATCTAACAAAGGTCTCACTCAAACACTCAATGCTGAAAAAAAATCTACCACTATGAAAACCATTCAAAAAAATATAAATCCCCTCAAGTGGTCAATCTGTTGTAAAAACAAACAACTATTTCACTAACCACATCAAAGACAGCTAATCATTTAACAACCTCTTAAAATCGCCTCTCAAAATGTCTTTCCAGCCCCCTGCTGTGATAAGTGGTTCTGGGCCCTTTGAAACTCAGCCAAGCATTCTTAATGGACTCAGCTGTAATAAAGAACCTTGGGAAATGTAAATAATGGAGTCTATTGAAATTGCAAATCAGATGGCTAATGGTACTTTCTAAGTTACACCAGATGGCCTGACAATCAATGCATTCCAGCAGTGATTTTTTTTTAACTTTAATTGAAAGTTGCAGACTTTTTTTTTACAATTTTAAAGGGCTGGGGATTTAAATCACTTCACAGTTAAACCTTAAACCCACCTTTCACAAACGTTTATTCCTTCTCCATAAAATCGTGCTTCCCACACTGCAGTTAAGTCCTTTGAGGGGAGCAGTGAAAATGGGGTCTGCTGAACTCAGCACTGATTTCAAATGGTCCAGCAGATTTTTGTTTCATGTCTGTTCAATCCATGTCCCGTCTCCCTTCCCCTGCCTGGAATCAGCTGGAAATGGGGGCGGAACTTCTGCATTTGAGTCCTGCCCACCATTTTTAAAAGACCACTGAGTTGTCTCAACTTGGTGAAAACCCAGCCCAGAAGATCCACCTCTGCCCCACACCTCTTGATACCCTTGGTGAACAAAAGTCTGTCAATCTCAGACTTGGCACCAATTGCTGTTTGTGGAAGAGAGTTCAAACGTCTGCCGCCCTTTGTGTGTAGAAGTGTGGCCTAATTTCACCCCTGGAAGATCTAGCTCAAATATTCTAGACAGCCCTCAACTGTCCCAACCGGCAGATATACTTTCTCTCCATCTGCCCTATTAGTTCCCTCTCAGTCAACTCTTTGCTCAGTGAGTAGTGTGGGATCTTCCACTGAAAGGCAGGGCCTCAGTTTGACATCTCACTGAATAACCTATAACCTATAGGTCCACAGGTTCAAAGTGATGGACACTCAAGGCTTGGAGGAACTCCTCGAACACCAAATAAGGCAGATTGACATGTTGGTAAATGAAACATCATCGTTCTGTAATAAATGAGTTCATTTTAAACTAATAATAAAATATTGATTTGTGACCATTAGTGCAGTGATGTGATCGACCTTCTTCACAATAAGATAAACGTTTGATGGAGAAATTAAGAGTAATGGAATGTCTGATTTTTGATGCAGTGATTACTGTAAAGCAGATCACAGCTTTACAGTCCTAGGATCACTGGTAATGTCACATCATCCTCAGGAATAAATGGTCTATTGATTAATGGCCAAGTGAACAGACTGCATAGCCCATGCTCAGGGGTATGTCTGCCTCTGTCTGCATCAGGGTGGGTGCGTCTGTCTGTTTGTATCAGCATGTGTCTGCGATTGTCAATGTGTGTCTGTGTGTGTGTCATTGTGTCTGTCTGTGTGCTTTAATGTGTGTTGGTATGTGTTTGTATGTGTGTCAGTGTGTGCCTGTCTGTGCATGTCAGTATGTATCAGTATGTATGTGTGTGTCAATATGTGTCTCTAAAAATGTGTGTGTCAGTGTGCGCCTGTCTGTGTGTGTCAGTATGTGTCTGTATGTATGTGTGTTTCAGTGTGTCTCTGTCCGTATGTGTCTGTATGTATGTGTGTCAGTGTATGTCTGTCTGTGTGTGCCAGTATGTGTCTGTATGTATGTGTGTTTCAGTGTGTGTCTGTCTGTGTCTGTTTGTATGTGTGTCAGTGTGTGTCTGTCTATGTGTGTCAGTATGTGTCTGTATGTATGTGTGTTTCAGTGTGTGTCTGTCTGTGTCTGTTTGTATGTGTGTCAGTGTGTGTCTGTCTATGTGTGTCAGTATGTGTCTGTATGTATGTGTGTTTCAGTGTGTGTCTGTCTGTGTGTGTCAGTATGTGTCTGTATGTATGTATGTTTCAGTGTGTGTCTGTCTCTCTATCTGCACAAACTGCCCACAGGCTGCTAAGCTCTGTGGAGTTTTGATTGAAAGGTGTTGAATTCCTAAGCCACCCAGTGCAGAAGATGATGTGATTCCGAATCTCAGGATTAGTCTTTACAGCTGATGGAACTGATCCAGGAATCAATAATGTGAAAGGGCAGCAGCTTGGACTGAGCACACACCATTCCGTCAGTGTAATTATTGAAGACCCCTAGACCAGCAGCTTTGCTAGAAGGGTGTTGGTGGCACATCCCTAACCCTGTGTGCTTTGACACATCTTCCAAATCCACTTCTTTGACCATCCATTGAGTCAGGAATGAAGCCGCTTGAACCTTGGCATTCCCAGATGTGTAACCCACATGGCTTGCCTGTTTGAAGGTTGTAGGTCTGGAGATTTGGAAAGTGCGGTTCCTAATGTTATTGCCACCCTCATTGATGAAAAGATCCTAACCTGGAACCCTAGGAACTGTTACTGTCAGAGGCTCCAGATATACATCTGGATTTAAACCTTTATGTATGACTCTGCTCCAGGTCACATGGTCTTTGAGAAAGAAAAGTTATGGACAATCCTGCCCGGATTCTCTCCCTGATCTCTCCCTCTGATGTTTGGCTTCTTCTCTGTGAAATATCTTGGGATATTCACTGTTTTAGGAACAGGAGGAGGCCATTCAGCCCCTCAAGCCTGCTCCACCATTCAATTAGATCATGGCTGATCTGTATCTCAACTCCATTTTCCCATCTTTGCTTTAGATCCATTGATACTCTCACTCACAAAACTCTATTGATCTCAGTCCTGAAAGCTCCTATTGTCTCCAGCAGCTGCAGGAGAGAATTCCAGATTCTACCCTTTGTGTGAAGAAAATGCAGCCCGAGTTGACTTCTGAATGGTGCAGTTCTAAATTTAAGATTACCTTCACTTGTTCTTAATTTCCCCAATAGGAGAAATCAGTTCTCAGTATCTCCCTTGTTGCGTTCATTTAAAATTCGAATCACCTCAATGCGACCATTCTGTCAGCCTCCTGTAGGCAAGACACTGTGTGCTGCTGTAAGAGCCAAGTTGTTAAGGGATATCGTTGATCCTCTCTATGGGGGTTCAAAGTTCAGATATTACCTTAACTCTCTTCCTCCTGTACTCAATACCTGCTTAGCACCATGTAGACATCAGTCATACGGCCAGATCTGCATCATGCTCTGGCCAAGCAAGGCATTGATCTGGGAATAACCTGCTCCTCTAAACCCATCATTGGCACTCATGGACAGGTCAACTTTACCGCCAGTAGTTTGCTAGCCACAGTTGATGATATCACATGCAACTACACCTACCCAATTACACAAGCTGCACATACGAACATATGAAATAGGAGCAGAAGTAGGCCATTCAGCCCCTCGAGCCTGCTCTGCCATTCAATGAGATCATGGCTGATCTGTTTGTGTTTCGATTTCCACATTCCCTTCTAACCGCGATAACCTTTGATTCCCTTGCCTAACAAGAATCTACTTCCCTCTGCCTTAAAAAATATTCACTGGCCCCGCCTCCACCACCTTCTGAGGCAGAGAGTTCCAAAGTTGCACAACCCTCGGAGAGAAAAAAATTCTCCCCATCTCCGTCCTAAAAGGGCGACCCCCTAATTTTAAAACAGTGCCCCCTAGCTCTGGTCTCACCCACAAGAGGAAACGTCTGTTCCATGTCCACCTTGTCAAGGCCGTTCAGAATTTTATATACTTCAATCAGGTCACCCCTCACTCTTCTGAACTCCAGGCTGGGTTATTTTCCCTGAATCATGGGGATGGATGAATCATTCAGGGAGAAGGATAGCAAACTGAAGTGGTGGCTTTGTCAACGCTGAGTTCAGTAGGCCCTTACCACGCTGCTTCTTGTACAGGAGCAATCGGCCACATTGTCAGCGCTTGGTACGCTGCCAAATTGCTTTTCTCTTGAATCGGATATAACTATTTCTTGACTTTAAATGTACATTTTTTCATTGTCTGCTTAACGCAGTGTTTCAGTTGAGAGCAGCAGCATCTTAAATCTAACCTGGTTAAAATGTCACTGAGCCAAAGCAACGAGAGCAAATCTGGCTGGTCTAAAGAGCATCTTACAAGCTACGTATCAACCCTTAGATTGTCCAAAGAATTTTTACAGCCAGTGACAAACTGTTGAAGCGTAGCCAATGCTCTAATATGACAAACATGGCGGCCAATTTGCGCACAGCAAGCTCCCACAAATAGCAAAGATATAACTGGCCAGTTAATCTGTTCTCTGGGTAGTGTTTGAGAGCAAAATTTTGCCCAGGTTACTAGTCACATCACCACAACTACATGAACAAGCAGACAGGACTGCAAATTAACTTCGCATCCAATCCTTTCAAAATGGGCCTTTCTTTTTAACAGCTGCACCTCTTCAGGTGTACAAAAGCTGCTGCGGTTGCCGTGGGAACGGTGTATAACAGTGAAGAGTGGAAAAGCTTTTCCATTGTGACTAGGAGATGTGATTATTCACCTTCCACACTCAGGCCTTGCCAAGCTGAGAGGAACCTGGACTGGAAGCCATCAAGAGGGAGCGTCTCCAAATCTCTTACGCTTAGGACCAGTAAATAAAGTATTGGGTGCAGCATTGGTATACCCATCCCTCATACTACCACCCCCCTCGTCACCTCTCCTCGAATAAATGGGTGTATTGATGGCAGTGGGTGGATGTGGCAGAACATGGTTACTCCACAGTGATTTCACACCAAGAGTACTTCATTGGCTGTAACGTGCTTTCCTACGTCTTGAGGATGTAACAGATAATATGTAAATGCAAGTCTTTCTTTCCCACTAAATGACTGATGTCCCCTCAATTCACCTAAACACACTGGCTGAGTTCGTACCGAGCCACTGTGGCTTAGGTACCTCACTCGTGTAACCATGTGTGAGCCCCAATAATGAGCTTCAGCCTCCTCCTCCCTCTCGCAGGAAGACTGGGCACAACTACAGCAGCTTCAAACACTCCCAGGACAGGTACAGCACGGGGTTACATACAAAGTAAAGCTCCCTCTACACCGTACCCATCAAACACTCCCAGGACTGGTACAGCACGGGGGTAGATACAGAGTAAAGCTCCCTCTACACTGTCCCCATCAAACACTCCCAGGACAGGTACAGCACGGGGTTAGATACAGAGTAAAGCTCCCTCTACACTGTCCCCATCAAACACTCCCAGGACAGGTACAGCACGGGGTTAGATACAGAGTAATGCTCCGTCTACACCGTCCCCATCAAACACTCACAGGACAGGTACAGCCCGGGGTTAGATACAGAGTAAAGCTCTCTCGACACTGTCCCCATCAAACACTCCCAGGACACGTACAGCACGGGGTTAGAAACAGAGGAAAGCTCCCTCTACACTGTCCCCATCAAATACTCCCAGGACAGGTACAGCACAGGGTTAGATACAGAGTAATGCTCCGTCTACACCGTCCCCATCAAATACTCCCAGGCCAGGTACAGCACGGGGTTAAATACAGAGCAAAGCTCCCTCTACACTTGCCACATCGAACACTCCCAGGACAGGTACAGCACGGGGTTAGATACAGATCCTGAATAATACACACTCTTGTGCATCTGTGTGACTGTTTTTAAATGATCACAACCACCATATTTTTCCATCTCACTTTGAAGGCAGCTGTTTGTTGTGTTGTAGAAGCAATGCAGTGATCCGAACACAAGAATTATTTCTATTCTGACTAAATCTCAGTCCTATCCCTCCACACTCACCCCTGCTTTGAGAAATTCCCTGAACCTTGTCCTATATCATTACATTCTGCAGTGAATGGATATTCTGACAGATTCATTATTGAAGGAAAGTTCTGAGTCGCTCTCTGGGTGGTAGCCGTCTATACACGAGGTCAGTTAATATCCAATGTAAAATTGCTATGACTTCTGTTTGATTTATCAGCTTAACTGGGGACCTTTTTGCTGCAAGCTTGTTTAATCATATTGTGGTCAGTTTTAATTTTTAAACGCATACAAAACTTTATGGTCACTGTCTGCAAGGGTGACAAAGGCTGAACCTTTTTCACATTTAGAAAGTACTTGAGTATGTATTCCAAATGTTATAGCCTCCAAGGCTATGGACAAGGATTGGGAAGTTTAGATTAGGCTGTAAGTTTTCCTTTCCAAGCACAGACTCCTGTGCCATGGCTCACGCTTAACCTGGAATATCTTTGTGGTGTGTTTAGCCAGTTTTCTCCCCTTTATGACCATTTCTCACTGGACCGCCTGAAACAAGGTCGTTTAGTTCCTGCCTTCAATTAGATGCTAGAAAACACTCAGCAGGTCAGGCAGCCTCTGTGGAGAGAGAAACCGAGTTAATGATTTAGATCGATGGCCTTTCATCAGGACACAGGCTAATCTCTGTCACTCCTGCAGGTTGACAACTGCTTCCACATGGACAGTTCCAGCTCATGAAGCTCAGAAAATGCCATTTGTAAAATAACAGGTTTTCTTTGCCGCTTTCTTAAGGATTACTTTAACATCTGTATTGAAATATATGTGCATTTGGTGCAATCTGACAATCTCTTTTTAGCATGTGCATGTGCATATGTATAATTTATGCATATAAGTGTGTGTATGTATGTGTGTGTGTACGTGTGTTTGTGTGTGTATATGCACGTGTGAGTGTGTGCACGCATGTTTGTGTGTGTATGCACATGTGTGTGTGTGCACATGTGTATGCGCACATGTGTTTGTGTGTGTATGCATGCATGAATGTGTGTGCAAGTGCATGTGCACATTTGTGTGCACATGAGTGTGGTATTGTTGCCCCATATATTTTCAGAAGATACAATTTTGAATGCTGGTATACATTTGCAAATTCATGTATATTTTAAAAAAAATAATTCTTAGAATGGGCTACATTTATTGCCCATCCCTAGTTGCCCTTGAGAAGGTGGTGGTGAGCTGCCTTCTTGAACCGCTGCAGTCCATGTGGTGTAGGTACACCCACAGTGCTGTTAGGACAGGAGTTCCAGGATTTTGACCCAGCGACAGGGAAGGAACGGCCAATATATTTCCAAGTCAGGATGGTGAGTGACTTGGAGGTGAACTTCTAGGTGTTGGTTTTCCCATCTATCTGCTGCCCTTGGTAGCAGTCGTGGGTTTGGAAGGTGCTGTCTATGGAGCCTTGGTGAGTTGCTGCAGTGCATCTTGTAGATGGTGCACACACTGCTGCTACTGTGCGTCGCTGGTGTAGGGAGTGAATGTTGAATGTGGTGGTAGCATTGTAAGCTCTAACTGGATGTATTCCAGCAGTTTGTGATTGGTTGCCTGACATGTCCATCCTCACCCTGCTCTGCCTGCCCTATCAGAAAGTGGACCGACTATTACCTGATTGACAGCAAAGTATTGTCCAATCAACAGCCTTATTTTCCCGATTTCCAATATATTAATAACTAATTCTTTGAAGAAAAATTCACGGGTTCTTTTTAATCCCCGTATTGTTTTAATTTCTGGTAGTTTGCTTGAAGCAGTGTGTGGAAGATTAATCTTTAATTCTAGAGCATCCAAGGAAATCCTGGAGGGATGAGATTTCCTGAGACATCTGGTGGTCTTGGCGCTATATAAATGCAAGTCTTTCTTTTACAAAATCAAGATGCTCAAAGCCTTTACAGATAATGAAGTACATTTCGAAATGTAGTCACTGTTGTAAAGTAGGAAACATGGCACCCAATTTGCACACAGCAAGATTCCAAAAACAGCAATGACCAGATAATCTGTTTTTGTGACGTAGATTGAGGAATAAATATTGGTCAGGAAGGCAGGGAGAAATCTGCTGCTTTTCTTTGCAACGGCATCGTGGGGTCCTTTACATTCACCTGTGAGGGCAGACAGCACTTTGGTTTAATGTCTCATCTAAAAAAACAGCACTTCCAACAGTTCAGCACTCCCTCAGTTAGTTATTGATGGTATTAGCACAATAGTGAGGGATGACCTAAGTTCAGGAAACCAGGACGTGGAAATGGTTCGGGTAGAAATGAGAAATGATAAAGGCTTGTGGGAGTCATGTACAGGCCCCCTAGAAACAATTATTCAGGATAGAATTAGTAGATATATGGGCTGATAAGGAAGAGCCAGCATGGATTTCTAAAGGGGAAATTGTGTTAAACTAACTTGCTGGAGTTTTTTGAGGAGGTAACATAAAAGGTTGATGAGGGTAATGCTGTTGATGTGGTGTATATGGACTTTCAAAAGGCATTTGATACAGTGCCTCATGTGAGAAGTTATTTCCTATGGAATAAAAGGGACAGTAGCAATGTGGATACAAAATTAGCTGAAAAATAGGAAGCAGAGAATAATGGTCAATGGATATTTTTTGGGCTGTAGTGGAGTTCCCCAGGGGTTGGTATTGGGGCCCTTGTTTTTCATGGTATATATTAATGATCTAGATCTTGGTGTGCAGGGGACAATGTCAAAGTTTACGGGTGCTATGAAGCTTGAGAGTGTTGTGAATTGTGAGGAGGATGGTGTAGAACTTCAAGAGGACATAGACAAGTTGACAGAGTGGGCAGATAGGTGATAGATGAAGTTCAATGTGGAGAAGTGTGAGGTGATGTATTTTGACAGGAAGAACATGGACAGACAATATAAAATAAGGGGTGAAATTTTGAAGGGGATGCAGGAGCAGAAAGATCTGGGTGTATATGTGCGTAGATCATTGAATGTGGAGAGAGTAGTTAATAAAGCATATAGTATCCTGGGCTTTATTAATAGGGACATAGAGTACAAGAGCAGGGAGGTTATGCTGAATTTATATAAGATACTCGTTCGACCTCAGCTGGAATATTGGGTACAGTTCTGGGTGCCACATTATAGGGAAGGATGTGAATACATTGGAGAGAGTGCAGAAGAGGTTTGCAAGAATGGTTCCAGGGATGAGAAACTTCAGCTATGAGGATAGATTGGAGAAGTTGGGACTGTTCTCCTTGGAGAGAAGATGGCTAAGAGGAGATTTGATAGAGAAGTTCAAAATCATGAGGGGGCTGAGCACAGTAGATAGGGAGAAGCTGTTCCTGCTCGTAAAAGAATCAAGAGCGAGAGGGCACAGATTTAAAGTGATTTGCAAAAGGAGCAAATGTGACGTGAGAAAAAACTTATTCACACAGCCAATGGTTTGGGTCTGGAATGCGCTGCCTGGAAGTGTGGTGGAGGCAGGTTCAATCGAGACATTGAAGAGGACATTAGATGATTATTTGAATAGAAACTATGTGCAGGGGTATGGGGAAAAGGCAGAGAGCAGGCCATACTCGACCTGATATCAAGCAACAAAATAGGATTAATTAATTACCACAAAGCGAAGATGCCCCTGAGCAGCAGCGACCATAATATGATTGAATTTTATATTCAGTTTGAAGGAGAGGGAGCGGGGAGGAGACTACGCTTTTAAACTTAAATAAGGGCAATTACAAGGGCATGAAAGCAGAGCTAGCTAAAGTGAATTGGCAAATTAGTTTAAGAGATAGGTCAATAGAGATGCAGTGGCTAATATTTAAGGGGATATTTCAGAATACATAGAATAGATGCATTCCAACGAGTAAGGAAAAGTCCAAGGGAAGGACATACCATCCATAGCTAACCAGAAAGCTTAAAGAAAATGCATATAATTGTGCAAAGATAGGTGTAAGGTCAGAGGGTTGGACAGAGTATAAGGAACAGCAAAGGATAACTAAAAGGTTAATTAGGAGGGGAAAATCAGAGTACGAGAGAAGCCAGAAATATAAAAACAGATAGTAAAGGTTTCTATAAATGTTTAAAAAAGAAACGAGTTAACAAAGTGAGTGTTCGTCCTATAGAAAGCGAGTCTGGAGAATTGATAATGGAAAACAAGGAGATGGCACATGATTTGAACAGTATTTTGCATCAGTTTTCACTATAGAGGATACAAGTAACATCCCAGGAGCAGCTATAATCCAGGAAATGGAAGGAAGGGAGGGACAGAGGGACTCAGGAAAATTACAATCACCAGAGAAGTGGCACTGAGTAAATTGTTGGAGCTGTGGGCTGATAAGTGCCCGGGTCCTGATGGACTTCATCCTAGGGTCTTAAAAGAACTGGCTAGTGAGATAGTTGATGCGTTGGTTTTAATTTTCTGAAACTCCCTAGATTCGGGAAAAGGTCCCATGAGATTGGAAGATAGCAAACTCCATTATTCAAAAAGGGAGGGAGACAGAAAGCGGGAAACTGCAGGCCAGTTAGATTAACATCTGTCACAAACTTCTTATTAAAGAAGTTATAGCAGGGCACATGGACAAGTTCAAGGTCATCAAGGAGAGTCCGTATGATTTTGTAAAAAGGGAAATCATGTTTATCCAACTTATTGGAGTTCTTTGAGGAAGTAACATGTGCTGTGGGTAAAGGGGAACTGGTGGATGTGCTGTACTTAGGTTTCCAGAAGAATTTGATAAAGTGCCACATCAAAGGTTATGGTGGAAAATAAAAGCACATGATATAGGAGGAAACATATTGGCTGGCTAACAGGAAGTAGAGAGTAGGCATAAATAGGTATTTTTCTGGTTGGTAAGATGTAACAAGTTGTGTGCCACAGGGATCAGTGCTGGGACCTCAACTGTTTATAATTTATAAAAATGACTTTGATGAAAGGATGATTGGGATGGGTGATGACACAAAGATAGGTGGAAGTAAGTTGTGAAGGTGACAAAAACCAGGCTACAAGCAGATATAGATAGGTTAAGTGAATGGGCAAAAATCTGGCAAATGGAGTATAATGTAAGGAAATGTGAAATTGTCCATATTAGCAGGAAGAATAAAAGAGAAGCATATTGTCTAAATGCTGAGAGATTGCAGAGCTCTGAGATTCAGAGGGATCTGGGTGTCTTAGTGCATGAATTGCAAAAGGCTCATGTTCAGGTACAGCAAGTAATTAGGAAAGTTAATATAATGTTATCATTTATTGTGACGGGAATTGAATGCAAAAGTAGAGAGGTTATGATCAGTTATACAGGGTGCTAGTGAGACCACATCTGGAGTACTCTGTACAGTATTGGTCTCCTTATTTAAGGAAGGATGTAAATGCATTGGGAGCAGTTCAGAGAAGATTTACCAGACTAATACCTGGAATGGGCAGGTTGTCTTACAAGGAAAGGCTTGACAGGCTAGGCTTGTATCTGCTGGAGGTTAGAAGGGGAAGAGGCAACTTAATTGAAACATACAGGATCTTGAGGGGTCTTGGCAGGGTGGATGTGGAGAGAATGTTTCCTCTTGTGGGAGAATCTGGAACTAGGGGTCACTGTTTAAAAATAAGAGGTCATCGATTTCAAACGGAGACGAGGCAAAATTTTTTTCACTCAGAGGTTTGAGAGTCTTTGGAACTCTCTTCCTGAAAAGGTGGTGGAAGCAGAGTCTTTGAATATTTTTAAGGCAGAGGTGGATAGATTCTTGGTAAGCAAGGGGGTGATAGGTTATCGGGGGTAGGAGGGATGCAGATTTGAGGTAACTATCAGATCAGCCACGATCTTATTGAATGGCGGAGCAGGCTCGAGGGGCTGAGTGGCCTACTCCTGCTCCTTGTCCGTATATTCAGTACTACACTGGAGTATCAGCCTAGATTTTTGTGTAGGACAAGCTAGAGCACTCGCGTCCCCGCTCTGTTTACTACTTCCCCCTATCCCATTTCTCGAGGGATTTTAATCCTCACCTATTGACCAACAGTCCTTCTGTTGCAAGGAAAGAAAAGGCCGGATAAGTTTACATCTCATTTTCTGCTTTGAGACCTGCCTTTGGGTGAATGTGTGCGCCCACATATTGGGTTTAACTACACTTCAAAAAGAATTCATCGGATGTGAAGCTTGAGGAGATGACCCCAGCAAATGATAAGACACTGCATTAATACAAATTATTTCTTCTGTCTTTCAAGACCCCTGTCCAATCACAGCTCTATTATCTAGTCTATTAATCTGTCTTCACGTCAAACATGACCTGTGTATATAGAAGAAAAAGTAACAGATGGAGAATGGATATACAGTTAAGAAGCATAAGCTCTCTGACTGAGTTGGGAATTGTACATTAACTCAAAGTTCAACACTTGGGCACGTGTGTTGAAGAACAGGGATTGCATACTCATTTTAAATTTATATTCCTGCCATTAGTTATCCGGCACAGCCATCTGCTGCTTTGTTGGACCTGCTTCGCACTCAATCCATGGCTAAATTTGCAAACGTGAAGTAATTGGTGACCAAGGCTCTGGGGATGAGATTCTGTGCCTTTAAACAGAGATTACCCAGTCTCAATCTGCTCCTTCCTAATTCCACCGCACATCTGGGTGGCCAGCCTTTCTGTAGCAGCTGAACACGTCGAGCCGCTGTCACGTCCGCAGAATATCGCAGTTCAAGAATTATTTGGGAGGGCTGTCAGAGAATCCTACAGCACCGCAGGCCTATCCTGCCTGTGCCAGGTCTTTGAAAGAGCGATCCAATTAGTTCCATTTCCATCATTCTCTGCCATTGTTATTCATGTGGCAAAGCAGCAACACAGTGAGATCCTGTAAACAGTAATCACAACCTGTTGATCGGTTTATGTTGATGAAGAAATAAATATTGGCAAGGACACAGGGACAACTCCCCTGCCGTTCTTCAAAATCGTGCCATTGATCTTTTGCATCCACCTAAGGGGCGGACCGGGCCTTGGTTTTACATCAATTCTGAGAGAAGGTGCCTCCAACAGTGCAGCACTTGCCTCAGTCCTGCACTAGAAATGTCGTTCTGGTTTATGTGCTTAAGCCCTGGAGGCAGGCTTGACCCCAGAATCTTCTGACTCAGGCCAGAGTGCTACCACTGAGTCAAGGCTGAGTATCCAGTTGAGGGACCGCTGGCTAATCATTCACCTCAAATGTTCAGTTTGCCAAGATCAAATGATGCCATCACAACTTCAGAGCCATGAATGTCCTCACACCCCTCGAGTCTTCCAATTTGCACCTAACGTCTCCAGCCTTTGAGAGGCCAATCTTGACAATGTCAAATGGTCTGCTGTCAATTTGTTGGATCAACTGATGACAATCACAGGGCTTCAGTCCTGGTTTAAACGGATGCACACAGTCAGCGCCACTTGCTGGAAAGGGCAGTGTCTAAGTATCAGGTAAGGGCTCGGCTGAATGTGGCTGTGAAGACTCACTGTCAAATCTCAGAATGTCTATTTGGGGAGAAACTAGAGGAACCTAGGAACAGAAGGAGGACATTTAGCCCCATGAGTCTGTTCCACCATTTAATCCACCCATGGCTGATCTGCATCTTAACTTCAATAATAACATCTGCAGCACCTTTAACATCATGAGACGTCCCAAGATGCTTCACAGGAACATTAGAAAACAAATACGGCACCGAGACGCATAAGAAGATATTAGGTCAGGTGACCAAAAGCTTGGCCAATGAGGTTGGTTTTAAGAAGCGTCTGAAAGGAGGAAAGCGGGATAGAGAGGTGGAGAGAGTTAGGGAGGGAGCTCCAGAGCTTGGGGCTTAGACAGCTAAAGCCATCAATAGCGGAGCGATTATCATTGGGAATGCACAAGAGGCCAGGATTAGGGGAGTGCAGATATCAGGGAGGGTTGTGGGGTAGGAGGAGATTACAGGGAGAGGGAAGAGGAAGGCCATGGAGGGATTTGGAAACAAGGATGAGAATTTTGAAATGAAGACATTGCTTGGCTCCATGTATCTGCCTTAATTCTATGTCCCATAACACCCTTGCCTTATAAAAACCTCCGTTTTGGAACTTTGCACTTGCTCCCCAGTCTCAACTATTGCGGGAGGGTTCCTGACGCCACTTCTGAATAATCTAGCTCTAATTTTAAGATGACACACCTTGTTCTGGCCTCTCCTACCAGGATTTTGCTCCATCTACCCTATTGGATAGTTTAAACATCTTAAACATCTCAATGTGATCACCCTTTAACCATCTACACATGAATAAAAACCTGCCATGGCTTGTTTTTATGAGTATGGTAGTAGTGATTATGTTACTAGACTAGTAACCCAGAAGCTTGGGTTAATCATCCAGGCCTGTGAGTTCAAATCCTGTGATCATAGTTTGAAAATTTAAAATGACTTAATCAAATAAATCCGAATTGAAAGCTAGTCTCTGTAATGAGAGCTCTGAAACTACCCATCTGGTTCACTAATGTCCTTTAAGGAAGGAAATCTGCCTTCCTTACTCGGTCAGGCCTACATGTGACTCCAGACCCACAGCAATGTGGTTGACTCCATCTGTGTTTTGAAATGATCTAGTGAGCCACTCAGTTGTAACAAAACCACTAAGACTGAAAAACCAAGACTGGCACTCCTTTACGGTACTGAGGGAGTGCTGCACTGCCGGCGGTGCCACCTTTCAGATGAGACATTAAACCGATGCCCTCTCTACCCTCTCACATGGGTGAAGAAAGATCCTAAGGCCACTATTTTGAAGAAGAGCAGGGGATTTCTCCCTGGTGTCCTGGCCGATCTTCACCCCTCAATCAACATCACAAAAAAAAAACCAGATGATCTGGCCATTATCACATTGCTGTTTGTCAGAGCTTGCTGTGTGCAAATTGGTTGGCACGTTTCCTACATTACAATAGTGAACACACTGCAAAAGCACCTCACTGGCTGTAAAACGCTTTGGGATGTCCCAAAATGGCAGTGAAAGGAGCTATACAAATGCAGACCTTTCCTTTTGTTCCTTTGAAGATGCACTGTCGTTTAAGTGACTAGAATATCTGTGTGTCGGGGAGTAACCGGAACGTCACAGGATGCTAATCATCTCCTTCAGTTGCACTTATGACAGGTAGTCTACAGGAGCACAGGACCCTGAGCATTATGGGTCTCCCAAGTTGTGTAAATTTGTAGTCGTCTGTGTGAGTGTCAGTATTTACAGGACTCCCTACAGTGGCCAATATCTACAGGCCGTGAGGTTGCATCAATATTTACAGGGGGTCGGTGAATCAGTCTGTACATTGTTCAAACTGAATTCGTCAGACATTTTCTTCAGATTAGCTTAAGTTGTTTACAAAACAGAACTACGCATCAAACAAAATTATAAATTGTCAACACAACCAGGTTATTATTCCCTTAAGGGGATGGGGGGAGCGTTGGGGGGAGGGGCATAATAAATGAGACAATTCTTTTATCAAGTCGACAACTGCAATTGTAAACTCAGGAGCCCAGCTTCCGATTTGGTTGTTTATTAAAATTGGTGTCAGAATTAAAACTAAAGGGTTAATGAGACTGGAGGGATCCTGACACTGATCTCACGTCCCTCAACCAGGAGGTTATTCTTCATATTTTAGCCTGGATAGTGAAACTCGATGAGCTGCTTAACCAGTTGGTAACTAAAGATGACCCTGCTCTCCACCAGTGCACACCTGAGGAGAGGCGTGGAGCAGAAACTCTCGCCCATTGTCTTCTCAAAAGCCTGCTTGAAATCAACACATCCTAACTGACCCCAACATTCCAGTGCAGATAAGGGAATGAACTTCGGTACAGACGCTGGGTGAAGCCTGCACTGACCAGCGCTCTGAGGACCTTTCGTTAGGTAGCTCCAAATGTCTGGTCTTGATATTTATACAGAAAGTTTTAACACAATACTATTGAGAAATAAATATTAGGAGAAAACATAGACTTTGTGAGAGCTTCAGCATGTCTGCATTTGCATCTGTGTATGCATGTGTGTGCATGTATGTGTGCTGGTGCACATCCCTGTGTGCGTCAGTGTGTGCTTGCATGTGTCTGCATTTGTGCCTCTGCATGTGTGGGTGCATATGTGTGTGTGTGTGTGTGTGTGTGTGTGTACATGATTGTGTCTGTCTGTGTGCAAGTACATGCTTGTGTGTGAGTGTGCGTTTGCATTTGTGTATGTGTGTCTGTGTGTGAGACACAGTGAGTGTGTGTGCAGGTTTGCGTGTGTGCGTGTGGGTGCAGTTAAGCCTCTGTGTGTGTGTGTTGGTTTTGTTTTTGTGTGTGTAGCCTTCAGAAAGCCGAACTAGATATGTGAAAAATAATGGCTAATCTAACTGCGGTCTGCCCCAGGCAACATGGCAGGCAAATGGATACTCTTGTAACTGGAGAGCTGTGAAATGAGCGCTGATGCCAGACAGCTGGGGGCTGTGTTTGTTCTAGCTGAGGGGCCGCATTCTTTTCTGAAGAGGCAAGTTAATAGCAGCTAGCAGCCACTGGCAATAGATTCAGCTGTATGACATTGGAGACCAATTGCTCAGCAGAGCTTGTACATTATTTATGTAAGGCCACTAGCCTGTGGACAGAGGACTATGGAGAATGGAAGTGTTCTTTCAGCAGAACAAAAACAAAAACAAAAATACCTGGAAAAACTCAGCAGGTCTGGCAGCATCTGCGGAGAGGAACACAGTTAATGTTTCGAGTCCGTATGACCCTTCATCAGAACTAAGTAAAAATAGAAAAGGGGTGAAATATATTTCACCCCTTTTCTATTCTTATTTAGTTCTGTTGAAGGGTCATGAGGACTCGAAACGTCAACTGTGCTCCTGTCTGTCGATGCTGCCAGACCTGCTGAGTTTTTCCAGGTATTTCTGTTTCTGTTTTTGTTTTGGATTTCCAGCATCCGCAATTCTTTGCTTTTATTTTTGTTCTTTCAGCAGGATTTCCTATTTTAACATTGTCAATTCTCACAACCCCAGTGTCAGCACAGGAGACAACATGAGCACTGGGTCCTATTGCTGAAAATATGAAAGATAAACACTCAAGTGTCTGGTCATGTGTATAGGATATTTTATATCTTTCAAAATTACTCATCAATTTTTACCTGTAAATCAAGCTGATTGTGTTTTAACTTGATTCAGTGCAGATGATAAATGCTGGAATAAAACAGGCACAGCTATTTTGTTTTGCGAGACAATGGAGTTTCCAACAACAATTTGCATTTATGTATCATCTTGTAATGCAGTTAAACATTTCCAAGGTGTTTCAATGTGCTAATCCTGCCACAACTTTTAATAGTCCTGTAAGAGCCTGAACAGGTGTGTGTGTGTGCGTGTGTTTATGTCAATGTGCATGTGCATGCATGTGTGCGTGCACGTGTATGCAAGTGTGTGTGCATGCATTTGTCTCTACGTGCATGCATGTGTGTTTGTGTGTGCGCATACACGAATTGTGTGCATTTGTATTTGTGTGTGTGCACACGAGTTTGTGTGTGCACATGCATGTGTACATGTTTGAGTGTGTGTGTGTGTGTGTGTGTGTGTGTGCGAGCATTTGTGTGCGCATGTGTGTGCATGTATGTTTGTGTGCGTGTTTGTGTGTGCGTGTGTGTGCATGTGCACATGCATATGTTTGTGTGTGCATATGTGTTTGTGTGTGCGCATGTACACGCGCTTGTGTGTGTGTCTGTGTACGTGAATGTGTGTGTGTGTGTGTGCGCGCGCGCACGTGTGAGTGTGCAAGTGTTTGTGTGTGTGTGTGTGTGCATATGTGTGTGTGTGTGTGTGTGCACGTATGTGTGTATGTGTGTGTG